>NW_024386949.1:549082-1749082 GCF_900408965.1 Simochromis diagramma
CTTGTGACAGGTGTAAATGGGTGATGCGTGGGTGAGGCGTCCTATCCGGCAGAATCTCTAAATTCACAGCAGAGTTCACATTTACCCCTCCCTACATCCTTGTGACAACGCTGCACTTCAGAGGTGGCAAAGTGGCTTTACTCTTTCTTTTTTTTTAAAACTCTTGAGACATTCAGCCTTAGAAGAGAAATATCAATTAACCAGCGCAACACAGGCACATCTGCATATCTCTTCACTTCTCTTGTGGAAATTATTTTAGTACCGACACTTCACTGTTAAAAAAGTGATCAGAAAACAAACCAGAGACATCCTTCAAGAATTGAGAAGTGCATGGAGAGCTTTTTAAATACAAACACACGAGGGAGGAGTAGTTGGTTGTTGTATTGAGGAATGAAGTGGATGTTACAGGCATGATGTAAATCCTCATGCGTGAGCTCTATATTGGTGCACCCATGAAACGAATATAAAAGTGGGGAGGCTGGGGAGCAGCCCAACTGATTCACAGGTGCTTTCATGTATCATATACATCAAAGAATAAACAGTACAACTGAGAAAATCTGTTCATCCACTGTGCATCATTGGTAACTTTATGCCACAGCAACTTGCAACTTGGGAAAATACAGACGGAGCTGAAAAAAAGAATACACGCTCCCTTGGTTTAGTGTTCTCTACCATCCTTCTGAAAAAGTTTGCTTTTTTTAATGGTAATCCTGACATAATTTGAGCTAGCAGTATATGAGTAGAAATTGTAAGGCAGGCACTATTGTAAGATTTATAGTGAACATATGGCATATAATTTAATTCCAGGGATCACTGGCTCATGGCCCCTGGAATTAAAGCCTTAATAGCTCTTTATCTATTGCCTCTCTGACAAGTTGGAATGGTTAAAAACTGAGGAGCAGACTATCACACAAAAAGCTATGTCATTTGTAAGATAATTCAGTTAATGGAAAAAGCCTAAAATGACTTAAACGCAATAGCTCAAGTTAGCTGGTATTAGGCCCAACAGACTCTATTCCAAATGGGTGAGTTACAAACAAGTTCAATACTCAGTACAACCCAAACCAAAGAAGTGTCTTACCAGGTTGTAAACATTAAAATTTCATTAACAAAGCTGACCATTATAATATGGGAGTCTGTGGAGGCTGACTCACTTTTGGAAACAGCTTTTTGGCACTTGTGTGTTGGCTTAATTTTTCTGCCCTAGCAGCAGCTGTGGTTATAAATGGGATACATGAGGTACCATAACTAAAACACAAATGTGTGCGGTAAAATCTTTACGGTACTGCATTTTATTTTATTGTATTTTATTATTTTGCAGTGGGACATGGATTGAAGCACACAACACTTGCATTGCCTTAGAGCACAGACAAACAACGCCTTGCCGTTTCATTAAAAGTTGCTGTTTAAAGCAGCAGTGATTTATTGTTTGACCAGAGGCAGCAGAATGTGTCAGCAAAACTTGCTATTTTAAACATTAATCAGACACAGAACAACATTAGCATTCATTTAAACTTGTGCATCTGGCCATCAGTTAAATCTCCAGCAACTCGTGAAAAAAATCATCTGACTTTTGACTTGTTAGATGTTTTCTTGGCGATTGCTGTGCACGTCTGCTGTTTGGTGTTGAGCAGGTTGTGTAAAGCGGGTTTGTGAGAGGAGTGAGACTGAACCAAAATAATAATTTGTAGGCTGCAGATTCAAAGCAGCATTGTTGCTCATTAAAAAATAAATGCGTCAGTTTAGAAAAGCATAAATACAGTAAACAACTGTTGTTGGTCAAATGTAATCAGGTTCATGAGTAAAATAAAATGTAAAAAAAAGTAATTATTCTCCTAGAAAATCAAATAAATCACAAATTTTGAGCTGATTATGTGATTGTGTTGTACTTAACAGAGTCAAGTTACAGTGCTTGACCTCAATTGCAGTCCTTTTACATATGAAGGCAGTTTGCTTTTGTCTTTCAGTTTTTGGTGATATCTGGGCATGGATTTCTGCACAAGTATGCACTTTAACTCTTGGATCATTTCTTTAAAACTTGGGTTGCATGGCACAAATTTGACTACTGCAATTAAAAGAAAAAGTTCTGCAGGTTTTAGTGTTTGACTTCTATTAACATTTGCATTTACAGCTCTGACATATCTGGCCTCTCTGCCGTTTACAGATTCTGTGGGTCAGGCTAAACTAGAAACAGATCACACACCCCGCTTTTTAAATAACAAGGCAGAAAATTACCCCTTTCATACTCGACTGCACAAAGTAATGGTGAACTGACAAATGGTTACCAGCCAAAGTGGTTCACTCAGAGTATATACTGTACCAGCTGTCGATGTAATATGGGAAAACTTCCCTTAGAAAGTTTGGAAGCTGAAACATTTACTTCTACTTTTGCCCTCTAAAATGTGACATTGGAGGAAGTGCCCTTCTGATTTGGAGATGAAACCCGTGGCCCTTGCATCTGACCATTTCAAAGTGCTGCTAAGTCTGAACAAGCCCCCTGTCACTCGTTGTGAGCCACTGTCCAGCAGCCACCTGCTTCCCACGAGCCTCTGGTGGGCTGTTGGCCTCCATTCATAAACGTCGGGAAAAATTACACATGTTGGCTGTGACCAGGATGGCCACATAATAGGCGGCACGCATAATTAACTTGGAGAACGTTTATTAGGCCCGACGGCACCGAGTGCACGGTGTGGAATTGCATGGGGAAATATACGTGTAAGTGTGTGAGAGTGTGTGCAGTGATGTGCATAGAGAGAGGTTTGAGGTGTCCACATGTGCTTGAGCGCAAGCAGGAAAAAAAGACACATGCATGTACTTGTGATTTAAGTAACAGACCTCGTGAGTGCGGAAATATTTTGGTCTGTCCTCGTTTCAGAGGACCACTTGAGATTAAAGCTTGGTTTGCTATAAGGGTAAAGATAAAGTTTTAAGGACGAGGATAAAGTTCAATTATGGCTCAGTGGCAGATACGACAAGTAGTATCTAGACCGACTTGACTGACTTTCTTTCAACACATAAGGCAGGGAACGTCTGTATTGATTAAATATAATTTATCCATAAATACTCTTGAGTCAAATACTTTTCATTGAAATCAACAATAAGTTCCTTAATTTGTCTGAATTTTTCTTATTGTGGCTCTCAAACACAAAATGCATAAGGATTCATACAGTGTTTGGATGCTCATTTTCTCTGAGCCGAGAGTGTTTCCTCAACAAGCCCTTGTATTGTGAGAACAAATGGCTGTTAATACCAGATTTCAGCCTTCCAGTTAGTAGATTGAGAGGCTTCCTCTCATTCAAATTCACCATCACTCACTACTTAGTTCCATCAGTCATCTTTTTTTTCTTCCTCTGCTCTGACAACAAAGTGAACCTTGTCTGGAAGCAAAACAATTACGCCGGCTCTGTCACAGATACGTCTGCCGAGTGCCTCAGTTGCTGTGAAAGTGTGCCAAGTTTTTGATGCGTCTCTCCTTGCTTTCCCCTACCTCCACCACCTCACCCGTCTCATGGACATGTTGGCTGGCTATCGCTGTTGGCCAGTCGTCCCACTGTTTGAGATGTGCTCCCTGTGCTTCAGTCTGCAGGGAAACTGTGACAGCCTTATCTCTCTTGACGCTCACTCACCTGGAAAAATATGTGAAAAAATTAGGCTGAAGGGTTTCACAGCTTCCTCGGGCACCTTCCTCCACAGCTGAAGCCTGCACAGGAAAAAAGAAATTAGAATTTACTTTCCTAAGGAATTAAGATGGTGCAATAAGAGTTGTGAGAGAAGAAAGACACAGGATTTAGCAAATATAAGAATGAAAACAGTCATGCATATTGTCTCCATGGTTATGGAAATTGACAAAAAATAAAGCAGAATTATGGAGAAAGGCACAAAAAGCATTTAGTAAAAGAGATGCAACCTTAGTTTTCAGCACTTCTGCTTTTCCACACATTAGTAGAACAATTTAACAATGTGTTTTTCTAAAACTGGAAGATCTGAGCCCAGTGGGGATGAACCACGGGGGGGGATTATATGATCGTGATCAATCTTGATGTGAACATAAACGTAAGTGTAACGCTTACAGTGATCAGCCACATTAAAACATTAAAACCAGGTGATATGTATAACATCAGTCATCTGTTTAATCCAGTAATGTCAAGTGTATCATATTTGACTCGGGAGTTTTTGTGTGTTTTTGAGACTTCTGCATCATCAGCATGATCAAAATGTATGTAATAAAAAAATCATGCATGTTAAGATTTAACTTTTTTAAAATTTTGTCAGAAGGTTCAATAAACATTCCATTTTCAAAAAAATGTAATTATCAGCCATTTAAAGGACTAATATCATAATACCACATGTGGTTATGGCTACTTGTTGCCTAACATCAGTGCTTTGGTTTTACTTTGCATTTACACAAAATTTGTTTAATCAATTTGTGGAGATTAATTTGCTCATCAAAAGGTATCAAACTTTTATTTCCCACAGAGCCTATGTTTTGTCTATGGAAAAATTATCCACAATATTGACACTTGTGGTTGATACTGTTGGTGGATGTAAATGGTTTACAGTAGTTACACAAGAGTTATGTGCAAAATGTTTTCTTGATCTATATTTTTGTTTTCAACATGCTGTGTGCACACGCTATGGCCATTTTGCACACCACAAACAGCAATTGTTTTTAATCTACTATTATTTGTCAGTACCACAGGTATCAACTTCATGAAAATCGTATTGTTACAGTGAGAATAGGAATAATTTGAATCTTGGACTGAGTGGTGAACGACCCCCATGGGAACAATGAGACATGTCCTGAGGGTAGCCCAGGGGTGGTTTTGGCCAGCAGTGAAGAGTCAGCTTGACCTGCAATAATACATTAAGCAGGAAAAGTTGACAGACCTCTCATCAGGCATGACTCTAACTCTCGCTGTCCCCAATGTGAGGTTTCTCACACTGTATGTGTCTATTTCTCGACACATAAAACCTTGACAACTGGCCCAGTAGACAGTAAGAGGGAAAGGAAAAATAGTAGGAAGAATTACATAAAAAAGAGAAAAGCCTGTGCTGCAGGCAGTAAAATGTCGCAAAACAAATCTCAAATTGTCAATTTCAGTCAAAAACACCGATTTGAACCCGAGCTAATGCCGGAATGTCAGGTTACATTTGATTCCAGTGAATGTTTGTGTGAAGTTTTTTCCTACACTTCATATGCTTGATGGTGGAATATAAAGACAATCTTACAAAAATTTCAGATACAGCTTTTTTCAAATCATCTTTTAAAAGAAACAGGGTTTTGGGTCCACAGCCTTGTAAATTTGATGTTTTAAATGACTGTTTGTTTGTTTTTTAAGTTTTTGCAGGCGCAAATACAAACATAGAATGCCTTTAGCTTTCAGATAGATTTATTGGCCGTTCCCAAACTTGTGCATTTTTTAATCTGAAATTTTTTTTTCTCCCAGATGAATATTGTGGCCAAATGCATGACTAACGTGGTGCCCATTAAATTGACACACAGGCTACAAAATTAACAGTCTGGTGGTTTGCATTAACAGAGCGACCTGGGATGGAGTGGAAATCGCAGCCTTGATTATTAGTTCAGATGTGCATTGGTTGTGCTGTTGGTCAGACTTCATATCATATCAAAAAATCATGCAGTGAACATTTTAAAGCCAGTCACTCGTTTGTCTTTCAGATATTGCATGAAGAGAGCCGAACAAGGAAAAACCTAGTTGCAAAAAAGTTTAATGAAAATCGTTGAAAGCAAATTGCTGCCTGGGGAAAGAAAATGTAAGAAATCATGCTTCAAGCTTCTCAAATGACTGACAATCAGCGCAATCAACATTCTAAACTAAATCTATGGGCACTTGTCACATACTGGCAGCTGTTCAGGAAAAGTCTCACAGGCTTGCTTAAATCAGCTGCTGTCATACAAAGATCGCCACAGTACTTATTTACTTATAACTAATTTGCAGAATCACCCATCATGCAATGATGCCACAGTTTTCCCTTTTCCTGCATGAATTCAAGCCCTGAACTTTGTGTTCATCGCGCTGCTGTGGATGCAGGTACAGGTGAACATTTTTTGACGGTTACACAATCACAAAGTCTTTCATTAGCACCTTGCCCCTCAGGTTTCCATGGAAACAAGCTTGGCGACTGCACATGTGAATGTGTTGGAGAGAGGATGGTCTGTCTTCTCACTCAGCGCGTATGTGTGCGAGAGAGACAGATAGCATATGGCAGCAACAGCATGTGCATGAATGTGTCAGAGTAAATAGTTTGTGAGTGCCTTCTTTGTGTATGTGGCTGCACATGTATTTTCAGTGATACTTGTGTGCTGCATGGACTCGCTGCGTGTGCCCGTCAGTGAGAGCATAGTGAGTTACCTCTTGTGCATTTGCATGTGTGAATGCATTTGCATATTAGATCATGTTTGTCCAAGTAAGCAAACATAAAAAATCTGCAGCAGTGTGCTTGTGTTTGTGTGTACACAGGTGTTTACACAAGTGGGCATGCATGTGGCTGAAGTGTCAATATGTGCTTGTTTGTATGAAGCTGTTCACAACGAAAGCGAGCGGAGAAGCTTTTCATATTTCTTAGTCTCTGAGTGGGTCCGCATAACTGAGATGGAACGTCAGCATAAGACAGATATTCAATATAAGTAAACAACTTGGCATCATTTATTGCATACATTGAAGTGTGTGTCGCTGAGTGTTAGATGAACACACAATCAACAAAAACCAACATACAGACACACGCACACATACACTTTTGCCTTGAACCACTCAGTAGTTGGCAACATGAAGCTATCTCATGCAGCAGATGCAAATGACTCTCCCATGACATTTCAGTGCTTAAAAGAGAAAAAATTCCGTTTGACCAATTTGACTCTGTTGGACAGTTGTTCACAGAAACATACAAGAGCATGCAAAAACAAATACAGACACTATAGTCCAGTTGAGCTCTGCCTTGAGGGGGAAGAAAACCCTGGCTAACAGGGCCCTGAGATGAGTCAGAGGACTTTTACATACGCAGGCTCATTTGTGCCAGCTTTAAGCTTGCTTGTGTTATTTATTCATGTTCACTCCTCCCAAATCAATGCACAGAGTTTTAGCCTCAATATACAGGGACGTAATTCTCTCCCCCCCCCCCCAATAATCAGACCCAACCAATATAACCCCCCAATAAATGATGAATTATCTTGCATAAATAGGCTGTTGATTTTCTTTACTCATTTCAGTTATTACCAGTAAAATAGTTGCATGTTTAATCATCTGGGAATTTACCCAGATTTATTTATTTATTTAGACAGATCTTGACCCCCCCAGTGTTCAGCACAAAGTTACGCCGATATCAATATATATGTGTTTATACTATACAGGTTTTTTTTTTTTTTTTTAAACCTTTCTGACTGCTTGAAACATGGATGTTAAAAAAAACAAACACCCTCTTTCAATTCTATGAGCACATAATAAAAATATGGTCCTTAGCGGGTCTTAAATTCAACAAATACAACCTCAAATGAACTACAAAAAGACATATCAGAGTTTGCCAATATTGTTTTAAAAATTATGCCAAAATGCAGAAGCAGCAAACCAAGTACACCCTTCCTGCTTATATAGGAACTAAGAGGGTAAGCAGCAAGATGCACTTGATTAACTGATCATCGTCCAGTGTGAGCACCTAGGTTTGCTGGTCTGGAGCATTTATTTGTGTGTTAACACAATGCCAAGAAGGAAAGACATCAGCAATAATCAGACTTAAAGGCCTTTGATTCTCCTCATCAAAGGGTAATTTTCAAACATTTGAACTCCATCATTCTACTGTGAGCATATTTTTCACAAGTGGAAAACCACTTGCCAGTCATTTTGTGTGCGGACATTGCAGCAAACTTGCATCCACTATTACTCCTCTGTACATGTCTTTCAGTCTTTCCTCTCTAATGTTTGCCTAAACCACTCGACCTGAGCTGTCTGTCTGATACTGGTTCTCATTTCTAATCTTGTCCATCTGGATCTTTGCCAATGAAAATATTAACATCTTCAATTCTGCCACCTCAAGATTTGCTTTGTCTTTTTCTCAATGCCATTGTCTTCAAATAATACACCATAGCAGGCTTCACTATCTTCCCCTTCACTCTTGCTCATACAAATCATTTATTTCTTCTTCTGACACTTGTCTCCACCTACTCCACCTACACGCTCTTCTTTACTTTTTTTGGTGCTCTGTTGCTTTGGATGGTTGACCCCAGCTACTCTCACTACTTTCCTTGCATCTTCACTGTTACACATGCTTCCCTCTCATTTACACACGTCTTGCTCTTCTGACTTTCATTCCTCTTTTCTCAGAGCATACCTCCATCTCTCCTGTCTCTTTTCCACATGCCATTTACTCTCAAAATAGCGTCTGCAAACATCAGTCTACAGAGACTCGTGCTTGACCTCATCTGTCTTAATGTCCATCACAACTGCAAACAAGAAGGGACGCAGAGCTGGCCACTGAGGTAATCCCTCTCCCACCCAACAAAGTTACAGGAGTATTATAATTTGCAAAACCTCTGCCACACTGATTACTGATAGAAATATCAACTAATGCTCATAAATACGGTATTTTTTAGAGCTGTGTACTTTGCCATGAAGAACTTTCTCATCATATCATCTGTCTAATCAAAGATTCTATGTCTTAATGCTTGACAACTTAACTGAGGCATAAGAGAAATTACTTCATTTATGCAAAATCATTCACAATTACTCATACACTACCGACCCAATGGTCCATAAATAATTAAACAACTAAAAGATTTGAACTCCACGTAGCTTTGAAAACTCTTTCCTGCAAAGTCTCATAAGAAGTGATTTTTTTTGGTCTTCTTTACAGTAGATTTGCATGAATTTTTTTCAGTTTGTGTGGGTTGTTTTCTCTTTCTTAACTAACTCTTTGTTGATTTTAAACTGACAAGGAAAATCGCTGAATGTGTTTCACTTATTTTTAATTACCAGACCAAGTATTAGACGTGGTGAGCAAAGTGAAATGACTTAGGTCATATCTTAAGTGATCTTTGTGATGATGATGTGAACCGACAGTGTTGTAAGCTGTACATGCAAGCTAATATGATGGCACATGAATTTTACATGTGCACACATGATGTTAAAGTGGCCCTTTTTCAAGCCTATTGTACCTCTTTTTAGTGTAATTACAGTAAAGCCATACGGAAAAAAACTGCATGTGGCTTTTCAAGATGCATTTAGAATTTCCTTAGACTTCCAAGATAGATATCTTATCAAATGTTTGTCATAAACATGTCCCAACCTTTGTGTCACGAGTGCCAATGCAGACGTGCGGAGTGGTGAGGAGTGTGGACCCAAGTGCAGGCACTGATGAATGAGTAACTGTGCGTTAGTTTCATTTAAAGTGGGGGAACAAAATACAAACAAAGGCAGAGCATGGCAGCGACTAAACTAAGAAAAATCTGAACTGGGAAAGGTACGAAAATAATACAAAGGAACAAAATGTCTGGGACTAAACATGAAAAATAAAACTTGAGACGGGAAAAAACAGAACATGAAGACCAGCGAGACGAAACATGGAACCCGGAGAAATTCAGCAGGAGACAGACAGACAAACTAGCAACAAACAGTGGCAGACACAGGGCATAAATACACCAGGCAGGTCAACGAGAGGATGGGGAACAGGTGGGAACACAGCTGAGACAAATCCAGACATAATGAGACAAAGGAAGCAAAGGACAAGGACTATCAAAGTAAAACAGGAAGCACAAGACATTTGCAAAGATGCAGATTTGACACAGAGATGTGAAAACATGACAGACGCCATATAATACAAACCATAATTCAACGAGTATAACTTAAACCAAAAAACACAGTGACCCAATGCCGCGACATTTTCATTCCTTACTGAGGAAGTATATGAAACATATTTTAAGATAACATAATTTAAGAGTCAAGATATTTAATAGGAAGAGCTATTGTTTCTGATGTTTTTCCTCTTCTTCTTTTTTAATGTTGTCTGAAATGGGCTAAGCTAAAACAAAAATCTTTCTCTATCGCTTCCTTTTTCAACCGTTTAATTGAAAACAAGTCATTAGAGTTCTTGCTCCATCTCCGTCCTTTCCCTCCCTTTCTGCTTTTGCCTTTTGCTTTTACTTCTACTCCATGGAAGTTCCCAGAGACTTTTTTCTCCCTCTCTCTATTTTTTGCTCTCTCATCGTCTTTGTGTCACTTTTTTCTGTTTCACTTTTTCTCTTTATCTTTATGAGTCAGTCTTTCCCTTCTGTCCCTCTTTCCACGTCTGACTCACTCGCTCTCTATTTTAATCTCCGTCTGTCTGCGTTTCCCACTTTCTTTTTCTGTCTCGGATAGCCAAATCTTTCTTTTTCCTCTGCGCCGTTCATTCCGTTTTACCGTTCTCTCCCTCCTCCAATCTTCCAGACTCCACCAGCGTCTCTGTTCTGGGGCTTTACTTTCTACCTCTATCTTTCTTAAAGTCTCTCATTCTGTACATCTGCTTTCTGTTGCCCCTTTGCTTTCTCAAACAGCTCCCATTTCAGAATCTCTTGGGTGCAAATCCTCTCCAGCCTTTTTTGTCTATCATCATTTTGTCTCCGTGTACAACCTGACTGACTTAGAACCCACCTCCCCACACGCAGACACGCACCCAAAGACACACAGACTCCTACGAAAGAGCTCATTCCATGCATATGTTGCCGAATTAGCCTTGTTTGCCTGCGGCAGCTTCCATCTTAATAAGTGCATTGTTTATGGGCCTATAAGCAAAATGCTGCCTGCACAGCTCATTACTGCTGAGTGGGGAGGGAAACTCCCATGAGGGAGTGTGCACACACTCACGTACACGCATATAAACTCACACAGCTCCATCATAGTCTCCATCTCTTGCCTGTCAGAAACTCAGTGCAACTGACTGGTTTTACTTCATCTATCTCTTAATGTACACTTTCTTTTCTATTGGCATGAATTGAGATAAATCTTTGATATCTTGAAAGTTTTTTTGCAATAAGACATTCTTACAAAAGGGAATGATTATTTTAAGAAAATAATTGAACATCTGTTAATATAAATAAACTATCAGTAGTAATTGTTGATGAAATTATATCATCCATAATGAGATTACAGGTCGCTTGCACTTCTTGGTAGCTCTAATGAATCAAGAAAATTCCCATAGTGTGCCATTATACCCATATGATATGGAACTACTTAAAAAAAAACTAGTAATGAACATCAGGACAGAAAACTACATTTTAAATAACCTTGCACTTTAACCCCCTTTGTTTGCCATTTTCTTATAATTTGCAACTGCTAGTAGCTTTCTACTAGTGACAAAGCATTGATTACTAGGATATATGAATCATTGCTAACAGGCCCCAACAGACTCATAAGCCTAAAAAATTCCATATTATAATGGTAATGGCCTGTATTTGTATAGCGCTTTACACTACATACAGTCATTCCATTCACACACTGGTGATGGCAGCTCCATTGTAGCCACAGCTGCCCTGGGGAGCACTGACAGAGGCGAGGCTGCCGGACACTGGCACCACTGACCACCACCAGTAGGCAACGGGTGAAGTGTCTTGCCCAAGTACACAACGACCGAGACTGTCGGAGCCGGGCTCGAACCGGCAACCTTCCGATTGCAAGACGAACTGCCAACTCTTGAGCCACGATCGCATATATGCCTCAATCTGTAATTTGTATACTGTATCCAGTATTTGGATTTACTTACCATGTCTTAAATTACTGCTTTATTCAGTCCTGCGCAAATGTCTTAATCTACAGATTCATATTCGGTAGGAAAATGGGAATAGGTACAGAGATTTATAGAAACATATGTAAATGCGCATGGAAACACATAAGCAGAATTATATTTGATATTTGTATGACCACCTTTATTCTTCAACACAGCCTAAACTCTCTGTATGTAGTAGACATACAGTAGACAGAGTAGGGAGACAAAAGGATAAAACACGGAAATTAACATGGGAACAGGAAAGGAAGAAAAGGCAGCTGGACTACAGGACACTGAATGCAGACAGCCAATGAGCCATGGCTTTCCCACTGTTTAAATTGCACACAGGAACTTAGAAAAAAACAGTGACAATTTTGTCAACAGTGATATGTAATTTATTTTTCAGTCTGTTCATTCCAGACACCTACTGTGATAATTTAATTTCAGTATCATCTCAGTGACAACCAATACTTTGTTGACATACGGTAGCTAATGCATCATAATGACACACATGTCTGTGATGATTTTTGCTTATAATAGTTTAGCTTTGAGCAATTTCATGATCTGTTCACATATTCATGTGAAAGCACCTCTCAAGAGAAAAAAGAGCTTTATCATTCGACTGCGATGCAGTTACATGGTAATTTATTCAGCAGTATTTTAGGTAGAAAAAAAGAATAGTTACAAATGTATTTCTGTTTTTATTTCAATATAAAATTAAAATAAATTTGGCTTATTTCAAAGAGGCTGGATATAAAAATGTTACAGATTAGAAACAAAACACACATTACAGTTGACAGTCAGCTAAAAAAGGATAACTTGACTGAACTTGCAAAAATAAAGAACATAAAGTACTACAGACAACCAATAAAACCAATGATTTAAGAACAAGTAGAGAGGCAAGTAAGAAAATGGACTGGCTAAAACTGAATATATGCATGGATCCAGTATTTGGATCAGATATTGATCTGATCCTGACTCAGAAAGGTGGCTCTATGGCCGATTCATTTATTATGTGTTTGCTGTTTGCAAACTGTAGGCCAGTGAGTTGAGCAAACTCAGTTCACCCCTGACTGTGGTGTTAGTTCTTGAATGTTTATGATTGGTGTTTCTCTAGTTTGGAAGCCTTACTGCATAAACTGTAAATGCTGTCGCCAGCTCTTTTAATGTTAGCTCACTTCATATGTCCCAGCAGCTCCTGTCCACCTGCTGTGTGTGTGTGTGAGACTAGTGATATGCTCATTCTCATGCTGAGGTGAAATTAAGAGCAATAAATTAGGAAAGAGCAAAAAAAAAAAGAGGCAAATATTTATATTTCCATGCCTTAAAGTTAAAAAGAAGGCAAATCATATGAATAATGTTTTTAAACCCCAATTATATTTATTGTTGATTGCTATTACTAATAAATACCAGTTTCATAAATTCATATTTTTTGGTGAATTTATTTGCTAAAAATGCTAGTAAATAAAGAAGTTTCAAGAATCATTGCAACGTATTGGTTGAAGTCACAATTTTGCAAAGACAGTCTTTTAAATGGCTGCAGTTAAAATAGGAAGTATTTGAACCTGCCAAGCACCCAAATTGCACTAAGAGAGCTAACTCAGCTTTGAGTTTATGATGATGATAAATAGTGGAAACGCTGACAGAAAAATTACTTCCACTATGTTCATTCTTGTTCTGGGAGATGAAATGAGGTGATAAGTGACTGTTAGTCGTAGTCTTTGTTTCAGAGAATCGCACCCCTGGTGTGAAACTGGGAGTGATCAGTAGTCTACAACATGGAGCCATTACTAATTTATGGTAACTACACAATGACATCAGAGTTAATCTTTAATGTAATCTCACCAGGATGCCTCATTACAACAAAAAAAAATGCTGCTAAGCGCCTCCTTCTAAGACAACAAATATCAGGGAATTCAAAATTTCAAACAGATGTCACATGTTTTTCATGTGTCTTCCAACAATTCATCCAGTTTGTAGCCAGAAACTTGTTTTCGAATATTCCACACTGCCTCCACAGAGTGGGGTGCTGTGAGACTTTCTCACCGCAGGAGCAACAGTACGTGACACTGAACACATGTCTACACTGGGAGCAAGTTTGAGAAACAGATGGTAGCGTGAAAGAGTTAATCCTTAAGCTGTATGAGGCACAAGCAAGTTGGATCAGGCATGTAGAAACAAACCTATGTGTTAACACACGGAAACGAGCATTTCACATTTCAACAGACAGACAGAAAGTGTGACAACTGCAACATCGCACTGGTTATTGGTGCCTTTAGTCCCTCTGGAGAAGCAGCGGTTGACTGAGCGATGTTTTTTAAAAGACGAGGGTCAAACGAGTCAAGCAGGAACAAAGCATGTAACACAAAAAGATAATGTGGCCCCATGCAGTCTGCAGCTTTCACATCTACACCTTCATCAAGTGGTGATTGCATTCAAGTCACAGATAAAAGCATCTGTTGGCAAAAAATAAATAGAAGCCAAACTTTCAAACACAGCTGACTGTTTGCAATAACAAAATAATCCAATGTTCAATAAATGCTTTACCAAATCATTTTCTTTTATTTGCTCACTACTTTTTTGTATGCAGTATATTCACATTTATGTTGCGCGGTACAACACAAGCAAGGAGAACAGTAAAGTTTTGGATCTTTTTTTCATCGTTGACGATGAAATAAGAAGTGTAAGTGTGAATTTTTTCACACTTCAACAAGAGTTTGAGAACCTGAAGGAATATTGCTGAACCTCAATCAAGTCAACATTTAATGTTAACAAAGCTTAAGCACTGATGTTGGGTTGAGTCTTACAGTAGAGCTGGCACAAACCCTAATAACCAAGTTTTTTGGGCTGACAGACTTTACAGCTCAAATTGCCTTTTTATACTTTGTTTGATAACTTGTAGTTGAACTGCTGTTTGAAACATGGTTAAATGGTTAGAAAACTATTTATTGTTATGTTGAACTTTCATTTTTTTTTTTATTACAGAACAACCTTTTGCCCACAAGGTCAGGCTTAAAAGACTGAAAATGCTTTTAAATTCAAGATACCTGCTTTAAGGGGTTTCAACTTGTGATTAGTCTTACAACCAGTGACAGCTGAAGTGAAAACATTGTTCACATCGTTCCACATTGCTCTACTGGGAACAGTGTGGATTCTTGAGAAGAGCAAACTGAATCGTACTGTGAAAAATGGCTCAGGGTGTAGCATCTATCAGTGCAACAAACCTGTCCCACGTACACGTCACTGCACTCAAAGGATAAGCTGCAAACGTCCTGTGGCATGTAGGTCCCATATCTGTGCCCCCAAACCATTTATTTTTAATTTTCTGTAATATAATTACATATACATCAGGAGTACATGCAAACTTCCAATCACAAATGGATCTCTAGGTCCCTGAAAGGAAAGCCGACCTCATAAATGTGTTGGACTGGTGCGCTGGTCCATACCCAAATTGGTCCAGGACCTGGCAAGTTGCTCAAGTTTGTACTGAGCGTGGGAGAACTATTTTTAGTTCCCATGTTCTGACCAACCAGAACTCTTACAAAACGCCCCAAACAAATTTCTCTGTAACACTCAATTAATTAAAATTCATAATGATGATTCTGTTGGCTTCTGTTTGAAGCTGTTTTAAACTGATTTGCTTGTTCTACCTAAATCTTGTGTCCTTAATTAATTGTATTTTTTTGTTTTATCAGGCATCATTGTAAATGAGATGTTGCTCTAACGAAATTAATTAAAATGATTATCTTTACTGCTGTCAACCAAGAAACAGTAAATACATATTATATGTGATACTGTACTTGTTCAGTTATTTAACTAAATGCCCTTTTTGATGTTTTCTCACCAACAATATTGTGTGTACACGATATATTCTGTCTCTGCTAATTAAATTTCATGTGCAAAATGCAAAAAAGGCACGAATAAGAGATTAAATGAGACATACAAGTCATAAACACTTACTATATGTTTTTTTTCTGTTTGTTTTCTTTTTATTTGGAAGAATAACACAAATATCTCAAATGTAAAAACAATGATTACATGACTGACACAAGCTGAGGATGTGATAACCCACTGCCAACAATGTTTTCAACCCCATTTCCTACTTCCCGGCTCTCCAGACACATACACAGACCGACAAGCAGCAGCAGTAACAGTGTTAGAAGGATGCTGAGGATTGTTCTTTGTCTAAACTCCCAAGAGACTAGAATAATTACTTTTCCATGAAATACACACATTGTGAATTTTGTTTTCCTCTATAATTTTGTAGATAATTGAATTCAATACCCTTGAGGTGTTATATTGCCTCAAAAACTAAGCCAAAAAAGCAAACACATACACACACAAACAGCAGAAATCTAAAAAATTGTCTCAGCGTTGACTTATTATATCTGTGCCATTAGATGACTTATCTGAATGCAATCTGTGTCAGTCTGGATAATGCCGGATTGACTGACGCTGCCAAAAACCAAAATAATTGCCTTAAAAATAACTCAAGCAATCACAGTGGATCTGAGCAGCTACACATACACTCGGAGACACACAAACAAGGAGTGTATATATTGAAAAAAAGACACATTAAAACACATATACTCTCGCAGTGGAGGGACTACAAAGGATCTGGCAGTTCTGTATTTGCTTGTTGAGCTTTCATTAAGTGTGATGGAGGTGTGAAGGTTTCGTTTGATCATTGTCTCATCCACATACCAATTACTCCAGTTAGCTGCCAACACGAGTGGATGGGGAAGCTAAGACAGCCTTGAAGTCCATCTACCCTCCCCCTCTTTACTCACTTCAAATTAGGGTTACTTTACAGTTTCTTTAATGGACTTTTAAACCCAACATATATTTAGCTTTTGGCTGGTGAAAACTTAGCGGGAATCACCTCTTTACTGAGCTTCAGATGAAAAGGATGTGATGTATTTACAGATCTTTTCTAGTGTCAGATTTAAAGTTACTTCAGTTAGCAGCTCTAACAAATGTTTAAAAAAAGTGAAAAAGATTGTGTGTTTTGGCATTTCAGTCACTTAGATGACGACTTGCAGTAGAAATTTAATCAAAAACAGAACAATGTCTTACTGTCTGAAAAGACTGAGGAGGACCTATAATTTACACGAAACACTGCATAATTAGGTGAAAACATTGATTTCATGTTTTTAATGGAGTGTGAGGATTACAGTTGCAGTGGTAGAGTAGCATTTAAATTAGTCCAACAAACTTTTTGTGATCCAGCACTGGTTAAACCTTGAATTAGCGTACTAAATCACCAGAATCACTGATGGGGAGCTGAGCGTTTTGTTCTCTGGTAACAAAGGAAAAAAATGAAGTCAGATCCTCAAGAGATTTTCTGAGTGTGAAAGTCTTTGTTAGATGATTGCTATAAAAGGTTTTAAAACACAGATTATGCACAGAAGCTGTCATAATAATGTGGCACCATAATGCAAATATATGTCGGAGAGCAATTTATCAGGACATATGTGCACAGTCACAGCAGCAAATCCATTACTTTAGTTGTTATTTTCAACATTAGGACACCTCCGAAAATAGTCTGCAAATAGAGAAAGACAGAAGCAACAAGACCTTCAATCAAATTATCTAAAAAGCGCTTTTCAACCCTTCTGGACATGTGACCATCGGGGTCAAGTAAATAAGACTCCAGTCACACAGGTCTGGGGACTGATTCACCACCATCTGGCAGTCACTGGTCAGGGAAAAATTTGTATTCCCTAGCTGGGTGGGAGCGATTGCTGGAGGTTGCAGTTGCTGGGAAAATGGTTGCTAAAGTCCCAGTTACGTCAACCTTCTTCAGACCGGTCAGTGACCCCCTGGCAACCACCTGTTGCTCGGGAAAAATGTATTCCCCAGCCAGCTACTGAAAAATGGAAAATGTGGCACAAACTGTAAGTGGAGAAGGTTCCAGCATTGAGGCACAGCTTTTACTTTGAAGGGGAACCTTCTCCATTTCCAGTTTGTGTGGGATGAGGATGCTGCATTTAACAGTCAGCTTTGTTGAATTAGTTTGTTAATTAAACATCAGTACACATCAACAAATAACATGGCATGATATGATGTATATTTTATTTCTTAAAGCTGCATTGTCGAAGGGTGGTTTATGTAAAAAATATGTATATATTGTTTGTATGTCATTAAATCTTTTGGTGTTTATAATATTATGTTGTTTCTTGCCAACAGCATGGACATATCTTATGGGAAAAACAAGAAGAGACCTGCAGAAAAAAATTAATACAAAATAAACACTCTTGTGTGTCCCTGATGGAGTAGTGTAATAACGAGAGTCAGTCATTTTTACATTATATAACAGCACGGGGCACCATGATATTCTACAAGGCTCAGCTGTAGGGAGGTCAGGTGTGCACTGCTATTGACCTTAATCTGTATTACACACACACACACACACACACACACACACACACACACACACACACACACACACACACACACACACACACACGGCTCTGTGCTCATTCTGAAGTATCCAGCCCGAGGCCATGAGAGTGCAAACAGACAAGTGTTAGTGTGACATGAGGTTGCACTCTGGGAAGAATAGTGCGCTGTTTGTCTCTGAGGTTCCACAGTTTCATTTCAGTAATACTGGATCCTTGTATCCACCCCATAATGCTTTGCTTTAATACCTAACCAGACCCTTTGAGTCTCTTTACTCTTATATGTATGCTATCACCTTGTGCACCGCTCTGCCTGAACATATGCCGAAAGATAAAAACGTGCAACTGTGGTAATAAAAAAGATCCTTTTTTTTTAAACACACACCAAAAGCTTTTTCTATTTTTGTAAATGTTTTGGTCTAACTGTTGAGTATAGAATAAAGTAATTCACTGAATAATTATATAAAAAGCAATCAAATTGTCCCAGAAAGATTAGAGAGCGCTTCTTTCCCAGTGCTGGAAACTCACATCAAGCTTGTCTGAACATTCTGTCCTCCACCTGCTTATTATATTTAATCCTCTTCATTTGTCTTTTAGGTTAAACACACACACACACACATACACACACACACACACACACACGCACGCAGACAAACTTATACAAAGATGCCTGATCTGCTTTGCCCTCTGGTTGTTTTTTCTTCTTCTTTAGGCTGAATACCTGCGTCTTCTGAACTCTTCTCTCATAGAGAAGACAGTGAAATGAATCCAAGAATCAAATATTTACAAGACATCATTGACAAAGTGAACATGTTGAAATATTTAGCTGATAGTTTTGCTACCACTGAGCTGTCAAAAACTTTGCAGGTAGTTTGTCACCTACAGCTCTGATGTACAGTATACAAATAATACGTCTTCACGCCCCCGGTTCCTTCACATGATACAGCAGTCTTGTTTTTGGGTGCGTAGCCTGGTCTCAGGAAAAAATGAAATCAGATAGAAAGTGTTAAATGTTTTTGTTGGATTAGATCTTTTGTTTTACGCGGTGACTTGATCCTAACTCACGTCATTGCGTTTCATTTGAGAGATAGAGATTTCTGTTTAGGTACAGACAATACGTTCTCATTCCAGGGTGTCAGATGCTGTTAGTTCAATTTGCGTCACAGCAAGCCATATTCTTTATCAGATAATTGCACTTTTCAGCTGTAAGATTGAGTTTTGGGAGTATAATGGTATATACTTGCTTTAGGAGTCAAGTAGATATTCAGGTGGGCTGTGGCATTTAAACAATCTTGTCTGGAAGCAAAAGGCCTAAACTGTAGCGAGAAAATATTCCCCACACCATTACACCACCACTACCAGCATGAGCCATTGATACAGGCAGGATGGATCCATGCTTTCATGTTGTTTTATGGCAAATTGTGACCCTATCATCCAACTGTTGCAACAGAAATCAACACTCATCAGAGCAGGTACCTTTTTTTCTCTTTTATTGTCCAGTTTTGGTGCGAATTGAAGCCGCGGTTTTCTCTTCTTAGCTGCCTGTCTATGAGCTCAAAGCAGTCTAGCCATTCTCCATCTGATATCAACAAGGCATTTTTGTTTAGAGAACTGCTACTCACTGGATATTTTCTCTTTCTCAAGCCATTTTCAGAAGTACTCATTCCACCCTGTCTGGCACATTTCTTTCCCCATTCTGGTGTTCGATTTGAACTTGTTTTGACCTTGTCTACATGCTTAAGTGAACTGAATTTCTGCTGTGTGATTGTGTGATTGACTATTTGTGTTAACAATCAGTTGTACAGGTGTACTTACAAAGAGTGGGTAGTATGTACTAGCAAAAAAAAGAAGTAAAAGAAATATGAATAACTGGCTTGTGTTTGTGAAACGGCAATAGCATTAGACTAATCTTGGATGAATGTTGAGACTGGCAAACCACGGTCATGTCGAAAGTGTTTGTGTAAAACCAAAAAGACATTTGGAGAAAAAGCAAAACACTTATTGTGGTTTTTCTGACTAAGAGTCTGCCAAAGACTAAACACATCTTTGTATATTTTTTGAAATGTTAACAATGTGTGCTATCATGGCTTTTCACACCTGCTCTGAATTTATCACTGCAGGTTTAAAAGTTAAGCTAATTAAGGTGGAGGTGAAGATGAATACTTTTATCCATGCATCGATGTAAGTTATTAACATCTAATTTAAAGACGATGAAGGTTTCTCTGTGTTTCGCTGCTTTTTAAAGGACTAAATGTTTCAAGAGTCTTTCTGTGTTGAACTGAATCAGCTTTAACCTCACACAAATGACAGAACATAGATTGAAAGAGACGTCCTTGATTTCCTCCAAACCACTCTGCACTGATGCAAGCAACAAGAAAAAGACAAAATGAGCTCATAAACAAAGACTGCTTTTTAGTTTCAGCCAGTGACGTCTAGAAGCCGCAGAAAGACACAGTTTCTCTGTATTTCTGGGCATGGCTTCTGTTCAACAACTGCAACTGTGTAGAGATTCTTAGTCTCATTACATCGTGCAAATGCATTAAAATTATAATTGTTTCTTGGCTTGAAACAGCTAGTGTGTGAAGCTGGATTTCTTTGCTGCTGTATCTACAGAAATACCCCGATGTTAAGTCTCAGTTTCATCAGAGCTCATTATCTTGCGTAGAATCAATAAAATCATGCAATTATGGGATTTCTGCCTTGAACAAGCTTTTCGTTTGAGGAGTTTACCCTCCTCCTTTCCAGCTCCAGCTCCAGCACTACACCATACACCTTTGTATATCCATCATTAACTTTTGGGTAGATAGTAAAATCAAAGCAAATTTACTTTAAGAGCCAATGATTTGATATAATTTGGTCTCAAACCAAATCTCCTGTCTCTCTACAATTTTCCCTTGTGTGTTTTTTTTAAAAAACAACCTCCGCAATTGATACTGGAGTAATTCCAGAGAAATGAAAGCTACAGAGAATGATCAAAACCACTTTGATTCTTGAAGCCTGTCCATCAGCTCTTATTGGAGAAGAACTCAGGATTAAAAGTAAAATAACACTGTCAACGGACATACTCTCAAATTTATTTAGTACTGCCATTCTTCTCGGGTGATGCTTATAAAATGCATCACGTGTGGCTATCTATAAGGAAAAGAACTTCTAATCTAAATGATCTGCTCCAGTAGAGCATGTCTGGATTGTTAATTGGTTACTTTTAAGGAGAAAATGACAGAAAGTTTGTCATCCTTCCAATACGGGGCAGTCTCTTTTCCTCATCTTTTCACATTTAGGCCTAATGAAGGAGCTGCCAAAAATGTGGAAAAAACAATTTAAAATCTGCTCTCCTCACCATTTTTAATAGATATATTAGAAGGGGGGCAACACAGCTTCAAATTAAAGTAATTACCTTTCATATATCATGTGAGTAGGCTGCACAAATTTAAAATTTTTAAGACTCAAAATATTTCTGAAAATTCACATTTACTTTAGCCCATCACTGTCATTTAACTTTTTCATAATTAGTCATTTACTTTATTAAATATCTACAGCGTGAAGAAGCATACTACCCCCACATTTCCTGTTGTCATCTCTACACACGAGTACCTTTTCTTCAGCTGTACACCGCATTGCTCCGACTGACAGTAGACTTTTTAGATGTTGACAACAGCGAGGGATCAAAGTCAAACACAAAAGCGCACTCTGTGTGTGAGTGTGTAAATGTGGGGTTATGTGTGTGTGTGTATGTTTGGGGGTTGGTGAAGCAAAGGGAGAGACAAGAGACAAGGCAACTCCCTTCCTTCAATGCCTGACCTCCCCCTAACTCCCCCTTAGGAGTCACCCAGTCAGTCTGACACACATACACCCACATAGTCTCCATGGATATACACCGATGAGATCATTCCTGATGAGATCATCGCATCTCTCTTTATATCTCACGTCTTGTCTCTTTGTCTCTCTCATCCTCTTTTTAATATATCAGAAAATAATTTCATAAATATGACAACTAAACATTTTACAGGAAAAAGAAAATCATTATCTGTATTTTCAACTCCGCTCTCTTTCCATTCTTTTGAAACACAGACCTATCAGATAAAACAAATATGATATTACAGTTATGCACAGTGAAAAAAACTTAATCGGTAAATAAATAAACACACACATCAAAGATAGATAAAACGGCATATTCAACTTCACAGCCGTCCTGTTTCTGTCTCTCTTTTTTTGTCAGTTAATATTGGCATTTAAAGATTTACAAGAACATTTCTACTGTACACTGATGTCAGATTCATAAACACTACAAACAAATAAACCGACAACACAAGCACAGCATGACATAAAGTCAGTGACAATGCTCCGTCTGAATGTTTTTCTGTACTTTTCTTTTTGAGTTTTTTTTTCTTGTTTAGGCCGGAGGGAAATTTTCTGATTAATTCAGCTCAGTTGACAAAACACTGATTATCTAGCATTAAATGTGTAATAGGTAATAGGTGTACAAACAAGACTCTGCCATTGGCTGATAATGATTGATGATAATTAAAAGGTGGTTATACTTTAGTGTCTGTATCAAATCATTTAGAATCTAAACATATGCATATTGCTTTTGTCGTAGAATGTTTCAAAGTAACAACAAAGTAGGAAAATTGACTAATATGTAATTTATTTGATTAAGCTTCACATAAAAAACAAGAATCAGCATTTTACTTTGTTCATTCGACTGATGTTACATAGTTGCTATGCAATTGATAGTCCTTACGTTAAAAGATGTCACAGTCTTCTGTTGTATGTTCAGATGCATTTAATCAGATTTAGGAAGAAAAATATGACTAAATTCTGCTTGATCTGCATGTGTTTTAGTTTCTTTTTTGTAGCTTGTAGCCTAAGAAAGAAAGGTCTCACAGCAAAATGTGAAACACTTACAAAAAAATTATGGATTAGTTCATGTTTAGCACATATAATACGAAATACGGAGAAAATAAGTAGCTATTTTCAACTAGAGGCTGCAAAAATATAGGCTGGTGGTTAGACATGGTGTCAAGGTCCCACTGCCTGTATGTAGTATTGGTAATAAAACCTTTGCCTCCAGTTTGATAGATGGAACATACTATGCCGTACTATGAAAAAAAATATACCTTTGAACCTCAGTGGCATTACTGTTAAAGTACTTCTTATTATCTGGAGTGGTCAAATAACATTAAAAACTTTCATATCAGCATCATCATTATTATTATAATTATAGACTTTCTTGGGAAAGGGGTTGATGGAGTCAGGTGTTTGTTACCAAACACAGGTCTGCAACGTTTTGTAGCCTAATGGGGTTTACACTCAGCAATCTCATCAGCCTGTCCTCTAGCAGCCGCAGACAGATCATTTCCACAAACGAGCTGTGAAATCATTTGTTGGTTTCAGTACATACCCATCAACAAGCGGGAGTCAGAAAAAAGTCTGATGACTGAAGAAGGGTTTTTCCCATGAGCTGGTGAAAACCAGTTTAGATGAGGAATAGATGGAATTCAGGACTTAAATTCATTAAGTGGAGATAAACATGCCTCTAAATTGGTCTGTGGAATGTGTCAGTTTTAGCTATCACAGTGGACACACACAGACACAGACACGCACACCATGAAATGTATTCTGGTAAAGATGGTGAGTGCTGTCTTCTGTTGTGGCTAAAGAGAATGTAAATTAAATTAAAACTCTGAGGCACTCTGTGTTCTTCTCTCCTTCTGGTGGTCTTTATTCCACTTTGCTGTATGGGCATCACTGCTCATGAGAAACTACATTTCCAGGAGAGTTTACAACATTTTTCCTTTACTGTCTGCCATTTTCTTCTTCCTAAGATGACACTTGAGACGACAGTGAACACACTCCTTCAACCAACCCACACGCGTAGGGCACAATGTGCTAGCAGTGGGGGTGACTTGCACAGTGTCACAGTGTAACATCTCTCCAAGGCCACGCAACTTCCTTGATTAAAGACATAAATTTCTTTGGCCTTTTTTTACACGACAGAACTACAGGGCGTTTGCCACAGCTATGAAGATAACGGCAAAAAAGGAAAAGAAATATATAAACAGCAAACTCTCAGCACCGCTGCAACTACTACTGCAGCGGGTCCTCAAGGAACCCTATCCTGAGAGTGTCGTCATTTACATAATGCTTTGAAGAAAGAATACATTCATTTAGTTTTCAATGCGTCAGAGGGAAAGGAGAGTCTTACATTTCTCCTCCTTACCACAAAAAAGAAGAAAAATGTGGAAAAGCCAGAAAGAAATCTTAATGTTATTTTTATTTTAGGTCACAGTGAAATGTCAGGGTTAATTTATAGATGTGCTGAAGCTTTATTTGTATGCCAAGGCTCAGATTGCTGAAGTTTGTTGATCTTGTTGCTCTCTTTATATGGTTGCGATCGATACAATCCTACTTTTGTTTCAGAATTTAGCACCAATTTAGGAAGAGCCCCAGCTGATTTTGTTGTTTTATTGTTCTTTGTTTTCAAACATAGCTATATGATATTTCTATCTATGACTAACAAATTAATCAAAAGTCAGTGATTTTAAAGGTGTGTGCATGCTGTTAACTTAAAAACCTGCGCATATATTGACAGCCTATATATTAAAAACAACAAAAAGCAAGAAATCAGAATAGATTGCCCCCCAAGTGTCCTATGGCATGATTGCTCATGCATTAGTCGCGCCAAATCAATGATTTGAGCCAGAACGCTGTCACATGTGCTGCTAATTATCTAAATCTGTCTGACCCAACTAGCTAACTGGTAAATGGCTCATCCACTTGGCCAGCTGGCTGCCAGACTATACTTCATATGACCAGAAAACTAAATTACAGTGAAATTCTAAATGATAAGTACAGAATAAACCAAAATGACAAGACACCATGCTTGTTTTTTCTACAAGGAATAACAGTTACATGTTCATGCATTCTGGAAATGATCACTGATTTAAATCTGCTGCAGATGTGTTCATAAACATAAATGTTTAGATCAATATCAGTTAGTTTACAACGAGTTGACTCGCGTTTCCAGGTCATTTATTATTGCAGTCATTGTTATTTATTATCAAATTTGTTAAAATCTTTATTTTCTTTATTATAATTTAGTTCAGCCCGAATGCTCTGATGCCATGATTTTAATTAATCATGCTCACAAGGGAATAAAGCAATCTGTTTCCATCACTCACCCCTCACACACATCTTTGTCCTTTTGCCTTTTAACACTCTAAACATTAAGCTGGTTTCATAAATCCGTGTGTGTACCAGGAGCTTTTTCCTTGAGAACAAACTTTTGTTATTTCTTTTACACATCGCTGACCTTCACTTGGAGGCAACTTTGTTACTGTAGAACATGAGCTGGCTGGTTCATTAAATAGTTTTAATCTCTGTTCAGAAACAGCCGCGTCATTTTAAACTGAAATAAAAAAAAAGAAACAATTAGCTCCGTGTTGGTGGTGAAAATAAAAAAACAACAAATATACATCAACAACAAAAATCAGCCTTGTGCGTCCACACTGCCAATGTGAACCCCAAAGATCAATAACTAGTGATCATGAGCCAGTAATGCATGATAATGAGATAATTAAATGGAAGCTGCAAGTTAATAAGGTGTGGAAATGTTATAACTAATCTCTGTCTGAGACTTACTAATACACAGCTACATGATAGGGAAACAGTTGTTTACTCAGTACAACAGGCAAGTTCCATATGGCTAATATAATGCATGGCTAGATATGAAACATGTGTAGACAAAATTCTGGATAATGACCAAAACGGTGGCAGATCAAGTTGAATATTTGGCTTATTTAATAACACAGAATGTTATGACAATGTATGTGTGCTTTTTTAATATCCTGATCTTAACAGTGACCCTTACTTCTTTGCATATGACTCAATTGTATCTGATAAAATGTGCCCAGAGGTGGCACGCTATTTACACACAGTACATTACAGTGACCAGTGTTTTTTATAAGCATCAATGTGAACATTTAAACTGTTGCAGTGATTGTCAAGCATTCATAACATGACTACAAACCAAAATCTGATACTAACTGTAAATTATATACATGACTTACAAAATAAGCACAAAGTTACTTATCTGATCTTGTGTCGCCTTACGGACCTACACGTTCATGGGATTGGTCTTCTGAAGTAAGTAATTACCTTTATTATTTTTTAAACTGTACAAATGGATAATCCTACACAGGTGTGTCTTAAGCTTCTTTTTAAAGGTATCACCAACATGTACAGATCTAAAGTTCAGTGGAGGTGAATTACACAACTTGAGAGGCACGACTTCAACAGCACAGTCTCCTTTTGTCTTTAACCCAGACCCAGGTACAGCCAAAAAACATTGATCAGATGACCTCAGGGCCCAAGCAGGTACATGTGGATTAAGTCGTTCATTAATATAGCATCTGACCGTGAAGAGCTTTGAAAATGATCACCAACATCCCAAACTCAACCCTAAAATTTAACTGGAGCCAGTGTAAAGAGAACAGTACTGATGCTACATGAGATTTTTTAGAGGACCAGCCTCGCAGCAGCATTCTGGGTCGTTTCCAGGGATTCTTTGCTCAGACAAAGGAATAATGAATTACAATAATCAAGGTGTGATGAAACAAATGCATGTATGGGCATTTCCATTTGACTCTGAGACACAATATGAAGCCAAGATAAATATATTTGGTGAATGAGCAGTTTTCTATTGTCTATGGCTTTTAGGATGTTATTGTTCTTTGTCTCTTTCAGATGTCAACAAGGTATGTTTCTTCTTCTTCTTCTTCTTCTTCTTATTATTATTATTATTATTATTATGTGAGCGCGAATGCTTGTCTGTGTCTATGTGTCCAGGGTGTACGCTGCCTCTTGCCCCAAGACAGCTGCGATAGGCTCCAGCCCTCCTGTGACAATGAAAAGGATAAGCAGAAGCGAATGGGTGGCTGGATTTTCTTCTTCTTCTTATTATTATTATTATTGTAGGATAGAATCACAACATCTCTCAGTGTCTTGGTGACACAGTTTGACCTGATAATAAAGAATGGCCATGCAATAATAAAGGTTTTTCATGACTCTATACCTCATGCTCACACCTTCTTAACTCATGGCCATGACTTTAATATCTTACTCACATGCCTAATTAAGTTGTGATCTTGTTGCCATGCGATAGTAACTTGTAGCAACAGGGTGTCCTAGAATGTCTCCTAGCATGTGCTGTATATATCTATCTACACAGCACCTTAGTGTGGCATTTATTGTTAGATGGGTGAAAATATTTGAAATCCGAAGAGGATCTGCTGACAGTAATTTTACAAGTCATAGCAATAGTTTGCTGTCACAATGAAAGCATGTCAAAACACTTTAAATACTATTTTTTGTCTGATGTGTTTTTTGTAATAGTTATCTGGAAAATCTGGAATTCCTTCAGATGAATTTACATCATCTTCCTTATTAATAGAAGAAAAAAAAAAGCTTATTTTATAGATGCTCACATTTTCTGAAAAAATGTGAATTTTTGATCTATTATTTAATTAAATATTACTCATATGTGACTAAAAGAAGGAACTGAGCATGAAATCTCAGCACTGTAACGACACTCAATATCAATTTTCCTTCTTTTTTGACTGCAGAAAAAAAAATAACTTACAGTACGTGTGCAGCAGCAGAACCTAAAAACCGTATCGAAGCCGTTCACTGAAACAAAAACTTCTCTGTCTGTCACATTTTCACTGAGCCAAACCTTGCTTTTCCTTTTCTCCCTGCGTCTCCTGCAGCAGCCGGAGCTCAGAAGTATTTTTGTCTTAGCTCGTGCAGAATAAAATGAGAAACCCTATTCAGGTTTTGTTAAAAGTTCAGTGCTGCACTGTGCAGGAACCCACAGCCGAGCTGTCTTTGAAAGCAGATGAAGAGCTACGCTGTAAATTGAGATATACCCCACTGGAAGAAAACATAACAAAAAGAATTGGGCATGAAATTTAAGCAAATTAATGATTAATACAAGTAATCAGTCAAGCTAACATTTAGCTTTAAAACTATTGGATCTTTATTATGGAGGAAAGAAGTTTTTTGAAATACTAACTAATGAATTCAGGAAGCAAAACATCTCCAAAATGGATACTTACACTTTTGTTTTGGCTTTAAGGCAATTTAATCTTTTATTCATTCTGCCAAGTTGGACAAAAACTCCCAACACTACCCCATAATTTTACTTGGATAGATTTCCCCCTAATGAGTAAACATTTATTTGCATATTTGACACTAACGACTGATCTGTTATTCCTTAATGGCCTCATATTTCTCTAATTGGATGAGTGTGCAAAGCTAATTAATTAGCAATTACCTGCTAATGGTTGCATATTCATGAGCCCACAGTCTATTAGCTTCCAATAAATACATATTAAGAGGCCCTGATTACTAAGTAGCTTATCATCAACATGCTCGTCGTCTGATAATTGCAGCATGTTCTCTTTCTTTCTTCATTTTGTGTTGTTAAGACGAGAAGACTGTTGAATGAATGGAAAGGATTTCTATCAAGTCTATGAAGAAAAATGGTCTCACAGCGTCTCATTTATTTACGCTACGTCAATGAAAAAAAATGTATCAATATTTGGCGCGAGAGGTCAGGACAACATTAACAGTAATTAAAAAAACACTAAACATCTCAGTGCTGCTCTGAATTTGAAAACATAACATTATTTAGATACTTGTAGAACTATTGCTATTACTGTGTTTTAGGTGATCATCAAAACCAGAGTAACGCTAAAGTACTTCTGTCCCGTCAATCAAAGGACAACAGAGCCATTGAAGTCCACTGGAAAACATTAAAGGCTGAGAAATTGTCCTTTTATTTTCTCAATTTATTAAGAGCCACAAAGTAGATTCCCAGAATTTAAAAAGGGAATTTCTAGTGTACTTGATTTTAATTTACCAACAGAATTCACAAATGTCAGATTGCTTGTGCTACCAAACTCGATTGTATGAATGCTCCTGTCCATCGGGGCTGTGATAAGGCCTCATACACATGCAAACATAGTTTTAACTCAGTGAAAACTGACCTTTAATAAGAATGTCTTCCAGTGTGAACATATTCAGGAGCTAGTATTAGTAGTGACATGTAGAAAGGGCAAAACGGAGAAATCTGAAAACAAGGACGCAGACTCTCACATTTGCTTCTTCATAACCCGTCCTTCTGTAAATTATTACAACCAAAACAACCAACCTTCTGCTCCCCATTCACACCATGTGGCTGTGATTCTGCATGCTTAGAACTGTGTGCATTTTCAGCTTCTCACTATAAATGGTGATTATTTCTGAAAGCAGTTCTGGTCTTTTTAATAGACTGTATTAAGAAGATGAACATCTCTTGAAGGGTCCGGAAGTAAAACCAATCCGCAACTACCCTTAAAATGCCTTTGTTTACCAACAGACACTGAGGAGGTAACACTGCTTGATTACTTTAAGATCTTAACTGCTAATTTTAAGCCTTCATTTTATTTTATAATGCTATTAAAACATTCCCCACTTTTAAAGCTTCATCCATAGATGATATTTCAATAGTTAACAACAACAATTAGACTTTAAAGCACAAAGAAACCACACTACAGTACTTTGTTTCTCATACATTCACACCCAAACAATCAGCATCTTCTGGTACGTCTTGCTGAAGGGCACTTGCAAGAACAAAGCTTGTTGATTCGATCCAATAATCGAATCAGCAAATTGTGCTTCTTACCCAGATGTAGCAAATAAGGGCAAAAGAAATAAAAAGTTAACAGAACAGTGTGACCCTGGCAGCTTTACACTTTTACAAAACAGATTCTCCGTGCTTTAGAAATGTGGAAAATGAAAACTTTTATGTATGTTTCCCCAGAGTGAATTTAAAGCATTTTCGAACAGAACTCAAATACGGCATCCCATAAAATGCAACGCTACAAGGACGCAGCCGCACCTGAGAACAGTCTGACACCGTTTTGATCAAAAGAGCCAACTTTTGAAAGTGCATAATCAAATAAAAGGAATTATTCATACAAAATGACACCCGAGCTCAAACATCTCCCCGCTCTGAATGTGGCTTTTGAATTTCCAAATGAAGCGTTGTCATCTTGTGTGCAGTTTGTTCGTGTGTATATTAGTGTGTGTGTGTGTGTGTGTTTTTCTTTCTTTTTAAATCACCACATTGCTCTTTCCCTGTGTAAATACAACATATATCCTCATGCTCAGCAACCAGAGATGTCTACGGCTTATGAGGTTTTCATGGCAACGGCGAGATGCACTAACACTTGATCCATGCAGCTGGGACCCATACTGTGCCACAACCTCAGGGGGAATGCTGGAAAAATGTTGGAACGTCAGGCTTAGGGAGACGTAAACTGGGGATCAAAATGGAAAACTAAATTGCTGAAAATCATAAAGGAAAATGAGTTCAATTCAAACCAATAAAAACACAAAACTAAAGCAATCAATATAAGATTTTTTATTGGAAATAAAGAAACATCAAGTATGCCAGAGGAGAAAATGAAGTCAGAAAGTATGTGGTTGTGAGTGGGAGGATGCGTTTCTGTGTGTGTGTTCAGAGAAACACAAAAAAGGCATATATGGAGAGAATTTATTTGCCAAGCTACTGAATAAACAGCTTCTAAACCTGCCAAGAAAAGTTGAATCAAAACTACTTCCCTGATATGTTCAGGGAACGATTTTTTTTAATGTTTTTTCACCAGTTTAATCATCAAATTCAACATCATAAAGTACACTTTGCACATCAGTGGCAGAAATCTATTCCCCAAGTATGAAGTGCCCGATATTAAAGGGAATATTTCTTTTTTTACGACGATATTCATATTGTTTGCACAAACCTTAAACCATAACCACAAATTTTATTCATGTTAATATAAAGGCTGCCAAATGAGACTGGCTTCATTTTAGAGACGCTTCTTTTTATGTGCCTGAAGTGTATTTGCAATTTCAAATACAAGCACTTCATAGGAAGTTAACTGATAAACTGAACTGATCAGTGGTTTGCTGTGGAGGAGGGATTTGTGGGTCCCTGTGAACCGGAGTGCTGTTTTGTCTGCGATCTTATGGTGGCATCTCCCAAGGCTGGGGCCAGAGGAAGAGTGATTCAAAACAAGCCAACAACTGAAATAATCAGACATACAGCACTTTGCCTGGAATAGGAACATCCTCCCTTTCCTGCAGTCAGACCTTTGAGTGGTGCTCACTGGTGAGCAACCGGTGGCCAGGCTCTGAGCAATGGGGCTCTGTCGCACACAGAGACAGATTATAGAGCTCCGCTTGGGAGCACCTGGGAAACCCCTCAAGAGGAACTCACACACGTTGCTGACAAAATGGATGTAACATCTGTAATAGCCTGCTTAACTTGCTGCTACCATAACCTGACTTCACATAAGCTGAAAGATAATAGATGGACGGATACACTTAAAATGTGGTGTCTCTAGCAACAGTAGCATGTTTTATATCAACTAGCGATGACTGGTTGGCATCAATGACTGTCTGTGGCAGAGATGAAGTAGTTTACACCACCTGGCAGCATGTCAGAGCCTAAAACAGAAAAAACTTTGACTTCCAATAATTAGTGTTCTGAAACCAGTGGAGACAAAACCAGATTACCATTGGTTTGGCTTTTCCTTTTAAGCACACGTTAACTTAATTTCCTAGATTGACACAATATATCAAGGTAAAAGCTTGTATATAAGTGGAAACTGAATGAGACAGCCAAAATGTTATGAGACTGTTATTTAGTCACACAAACAGGCTGACTTTAAATATTCCTGCAGTCAGTATGCACACTATTGAAGCTTCATTCTCGCTTTTGAAAACCTAAACAGCTTTGCAGACAAATGATTTTTCCTGTTAAATTTCTCTTCCATAGATAAATGAATGAAATGCATTTTGAAAAAACGAATACTTTCTAAATGACCAAAGGTTGGGCTCAGCTATTCAACATGGCATAAGTATGATGAAGACAGATGCCGCAGTAACACATTCTTAAGTGTCTTTTACTCTGAAAACAACTATTTATTTTAATTATTTCATTATTTAACACTCTGACTTGAGTGTATTGTTAGACGCACACTTGTCACTCATCTTGACGAGCTGTCATCCTCCCCGAGGCTGAAGTAACCGGCAACAGCCGAGTCTCCACAGGCGTCGAGGAAGCAGACGCTGAACTCAGACGAGAAGCAATAACAAAAGGAAACACTGATGTTTGCTGTTTTTTGAACGTCTGGTGTTGCTGGTCTTTCATCTCCTTCTTCCTCGGTCACAGGAAATGGTTTATACACAACCTAACACTTCTAAAATCACCGAGGCACCAGTCAAAAGGATGGGAAAGGATTTAGGCATCAAAGGAAAGGGTGACAGATAAACAGGGAGTGATGATTTATAATATGTTTTATACTTTTAATAGAAAGTTAATATGAAAAACTCCAATAAGGTGGATAGAGCTTCATAAAATCTATAATGTCATTTTGGGAAATGTCACCAACATATAAAGTACTACATCTGTTAACTGGTACAGCAGCTTGCATCGATCGTAACAGGTAACTAAATCTACCTGTCAAAATAACGCCTTGAGCTTCGAGCTTATATATCTTAGTGAGCAGTTATATAGGAACCACTATGAGGTAGCGAGGCGGGTGTGTTTGGGGTAACAAGCCCGTTGTTTAGCCGACATGTCACATGAATCAGGCCAATTGTATGATGGCCTTTTTGTGTTGCAGAAGCCTCATAAACACCAAGGTCAGTCGCAACAGTAGATGGAGACATAAATGGGTCGTATATTGTATTGTAACAAGGCCGCGGGGGTCAGTGCAAACACGACCTTGAGCACAACCTCGCTTGCACTCTCCCCCACAGGACTCATTCTCCCAGACTCCTTTATTGCTTGTTTCTATGGCAACGGTCCGTTATGTGGAGTGGCATCTTAATAGTTAGTAGCAAGCTTGCTCTTATGGTAACAGAAAAAAAAAAAAACCCATCACGAACTAAGATTAGCTCGTGATGTTTTTATGATGACAGGAGCCCTGAGTGGTTGATATTTTTTGTTTTTCTTCCCCCAAGGGGCATTTGACATGCTGTTCTGTGCACTCCCAAAACCCTCTCTTTGGCCAATGCATACACGATGTAACACTTCCAACCCTCTCCCATCTCAGGTTAGGTCAGGCCACTGGGGCCCCGTGGGGGAGAAACAAAGATAATAATTGGCTCGAGTTTATCGTTGACTGCACTGTGTGCAACAAATATTTGATTGGGGTTTTTTTTGTAGTAAGCAACAGCCCCAAAGAGGCTCCCTCTTGACCGAAAGTTAATGAGCTTATCCATGAAACATCTTCCAAAGACTGAGACTCAGGGACGAACAGTAACAGCTGCAGAGGGTGTGGAAGGGGTTGTTAGTGCAAAGGGCAGGAATACTAAGTGATAGCACTGACATTATGGTTTTCTCCTCATTAATATGAATGTACCTGTTTTGTTTTACCAGTAGATCCTTCATGTGTAGTGTGAAATGTAAATAATCAAAAGATTTCCATTTCAACTACTCATCTGCTCATTTGTCCCAAAGTCAAGCAATTTATTTTGTAAAATAGATGCTTTTATGAGTTATGAATACACTGATATGTATATACTTGGTCCAAAACAACTCACCTGTTGACCATATTTTAAGGCTGAACCACTGGCTTCTTGGCAAGTACACTGTAGCGGGAAGCATAAAGATTACATAAAATCAGTTCAGGGAAATCGAGCATGTTCACCTTCCTAGTTGATTTATGGCAGAGTGATACTCATGTATAAGACACTAAAGATTTCTAACGTGCACATTTTTCAACATCCATCCCTTCCTCTGTTATTATACACACGTACATGCATACTTAAATCCAAGGTGCACTTTCACAGCTCTTTACAACATCTTGCAAAATCATTGCCAACATGGATTTGCCTACACATAGCATGCATTTCTTATATCGACTCATTTATTATCAATAAAATGACTATATGAGTAACCCTGGGAAACATTAAGAATGTTTATAATGTTAGTAAGGAGGCTGTAGTTTTGTTCATTGTGGTAGAAGATGAGTAAATAAAGTTGGGAAGGTCTACAAGGCTTGAAAGTTTCTCATTTTTAAATGTATATGGAAAAGGACAAAACTACAGTTATCCACAATCTGACAGGGACAGCACAGTATGTTTTCTTTGAAAAAGACTGGCTTTTACAAGCATATCCGTGGTGGTAAATCTAAATGAGAGGGGAGACAGCAGCAGGCAATGCAGCCTAAAATACACTGGGCATGAAGAATGCAAGCAGGAAATATGATAGGTGATTGCCCTTTACTCATTGTGAAGAAGGAAGTCTTAAAATAGAAACAGAGATTCAAGACTGAAAGACTCTGGAAGGCAGGGGGTGAAGACTTAGTAAATTTCTAATGTCTCCTTTCACAGATAAAAGCTGACTTCATCTTCAGAGGCAGTATATCGTTTTCATGGTTGGACACTAGCTGTGAGGAGAAGAAACACAGAAAGTAGTGGGTTGAAAGAGAGGAAGGGAAATACAGGAGGTGAGGGATACTAAGAATGGTAAAGGAAGTGAGATAGAGGAAGATGGACAGTGACAGATTGGAGGGAGAGAAATCAGGATGGATAAACTGAGGGATAGAGTTCAGTAGAGGAAGATATGTCATGAACTAGCTGTGTGAAGGTAGATGAGGACCCAAACGCAAAACTCACGGAGACACGAGCTGAACTGAAAATCACTGCTTTATTGCAGGCCTTACAAAGAAACAGAACTAAACCGGCAAAACTAAACTAAGGACCGAGGGGACACAGAAAGGCACACAGGTTCGGGGAGGAGACATTGACGACGCAACACTGAACTGAGGGAGACATGCACATAAATACATGGAGGGTTAACGAGGGAAGTGGAAGCACACGGGGAACACAGCTGATACAGATAATCATAACGGGACACGGCAGGAGTAAACACAACACTGACGGGAGACTGTCAAAGTAAAACAGGAAGTACACAGAGGTGCAGACAGGAGGAGAGAGAGAGAGCAGACATAACGGGCTGGGGAAAACATTGAATGAAACACAAGGAGGGGAAATGAGGGCTCACAGATACACAGAGGGGCACACAGGGGGTAATCAAATAAGGAACATTTTAACAGGACAACCTGGGAACCAAGGCATAAATAAAGAAAAATACAAGACGCATGAAAACAGAATGCTGGGCCAACATGGCCCAGGACCATGACAAGATAGGCATCAGTGAATGAGGAGCTCTTGAGAACACAGAGTGGCGATTAACTTGTCTCCATCCTAGGAAATACGTGAACACTTTTCAGGATTTTTTGGTATCTGGTAAGATGAGAAGGCTCTTATCAAGTGGACCTCTTTTCCTTTGGGTGCTGGACATGGGTCACTGCACCAGTATTGATATTTAATTAAAATGAGTCTTTGCTGTCAGTCCCAATATGATTAACCCTTACATGCATAAGTGGGTCAAAAATGACCTGGTGAGATTGTTTTCTTGCCGTATCTAATTAATGAAAAGGTTTTACCGTTTCATGATCCAACCATTCCTCAAAAAACAGGTTCTTGATACCATGCAATTCAAACTTTCTACTTACCTTTTTATACATTTTATAATATTGTAGATTTTGTATTATTAACCCCAAGCTTCCATAAGTGGGTCAAAAATGATCGGCATTTATTTCCTATTTTTATGGGAACGTTTGCCTCTTATCAACCGTGAATATCTGTAATACATATTTTGTAGACCACAAAGAGTGTAACCTTTAAGAAGAAGTTACTGGCTCATCTCCAGTGATCAGGGGGAGGTTCAAACTTCTACAGTACATGCCAGACAAGCATGACATAAAGATCTTCTGGATTTGTGATGCAAACGTTCCCTACGCACCATCTGGAATGTTTTCCACAGGGAGACAAACGGGAAGAAGATCAGAATCTGGGTTAAACATTGTCAGATTCAAAAAGACAAGATGCAACATTATCACAGACAACTTTTTCTGCAGTGTGTCTCTTGCGCATTGTCTTCTGGAGACACTGTTGTGGAGACTCTACAATAGAACAAGGCAGACATCCCTCCTATGACGAGGGTTAGGGTTAGCTTGGATTCAGAGGCAGCATTATCATGGTCAGCTATGTCAAAAAGAAAGGAATAGCTGCTGTACTTCTGAGCACGATGTATCACAACAAATGGTAGATGAAAATACCAGAAAGGAAAAAATAACATCCTACAACAAGACCAAAGGATGTAGACACCATGGACCAGATGGTTGACACTTACACCTGCAAGTGTAAAACATAGAGGAGGCCTTTGATGCTGTGGTACATCTTGGCATTGCCACCTTGAATGCCTACACCTTTCACAGCTCACCACCCTGAACTCAAAAACAGTATCACCAGTACATGATAGGTCTTCCTCACTGAGCTCTCAAAAGAGGTTTGCCAAACCACATATGATCCTGATCCAAACCAGCCCTGATCATGAACCAATGGGAAGGTACGTGGTGACCAAAGACACAACTCACCATGGCTCAGGGGGTTGGGAATCGCATCTGTAACCGGAAGGTCGCCGGTTTGATCCCTGGGCTCTCTGTCCTGGTCGTTGTGTCCCTGGGCAAGACACTTTACCCTACTTGCCTACTGGTGTTGGCCAGAGGGGCCGATGGCGCGATATGGCAGCCTCGCTTCTGTCAGTCTGCCCCAGGGCAGCTGTGGCTACAACTGTAGCTTGCCTCCACCAGTGTATGAATGTGAGAGTGAATGAATAGTGGCATTGTAAAGCGCTTTGGGTGCCTTGAAAAGCGCTATATAAATCCAATCCATTATTATTATTATTATTATTACTCAGCCACAGGAAAAAGCAGACAGGACAGACCAAAGACAGCAAGATTTCAGATCCAAGTAATGAAGCTCGTAAAGTAGGCAGCCGGTGTGGGAAATGCAATGTACAAGTGAGCGGGGATTACAGCCAGATACAGGTAGTTTGTCACAATTCCATACAGCGAGGAGACAAGGCACGAAAAGAGAGGAAATTTTTGTTTCACACACATGCATATACTCTCTCTCTCACGCACATGCACACAATATGAATGTTGACATTGTTATATTGGTGTTGTGTAATTTTTTCTTTCCTAATTTTGTTTTCAAAATGTTAAAAGTATTAAAAAAGTGAAAAATACTAAATATTTAAAAGATTAAATATAAAATATATTATATAAATATAATACAAAATATAATACAAATGATTATTCTTAAGCAAAATGACAAAAGTAGCATAAAAACTCATGGGTCATTTTTGACCCACTTATTGGAAGAGTGTAGGGTTCAGTCACTCATGCATGTAAGGCAGAGGTGTCGAACTCCAGGCCTCGAAGGCCAGTGTCCTGCAGGTTTTAGATATCACCCTGTTTCAGCACACCTGAATCAAATGATTAGATCATTATCAGGCTTCTGGAGAACTTCAAGACATGTTGAGGAGGTAATTTAGCCATTTAAATCAGCTGTGTTGGATCAAGGACTCATCTAAAACATGCAGGACCTCGATGCCTGGAGCTTGAAACTGTGATTTAAGGGGTTAATATGATGTGGTCTGACTGATGACATATTTGTAGTACAACTGATTAGACCGGTTGCCTGCGACAAGTTGTGAAAATGAGCTTGGAGTAATAAACCATGTTTATAACTTTTTAGAATCAGGTTTTAAGACACAAACCTGATTCTATTCTAATTTAATTTATCTTACATATAGAGTTTCTCTGTCTGTAGACAGAGATAGAGAGTTTTACAAATGCATTTCACTGCTCAGTGCTTGATTTATTAATACTGAAACTTATCAAAAGCACACTCAAAAGTGCTTCTGGCAATTAGGATGGACCGCTTTGCCTTGATTCTAATGCTAGATATTTTATGTAGATAGTTTTTGCAGTGTAAATTTGGTCAGAGTCAAATGAGAGGAATTAATGTCAATTTGTGTTTTCCTTTGCAACATGTGCTAAAGCTAGACAATGATTTGTTAATTTTATCAGTTAATATGATTTCCAGCCAAAATGTTCTGCAGCTTCAATAATATACCAGTGGGGGTAGTCCCCCCCTTTCAGTGCAGCCCATCTTCTCTAGAGCCAAATAAAGTGAATTCTGCTGACCATATTTTAAGGTTGAACCACTTCTTATCCAGCTTTTGACAAGTGTGGTGAGAGCATGATGATACCTCACAGAGTAAGTTCAGGGAAATCCACTATGTTTAGCTTAACGGTGGATTTTCTGCACAGCAATGGTCATGGGCAATCCCCCCCCCCATTCTCACCTTTTAAACTGGTGGAATTTAAATAGAGTTTAATCATTTAAAAATGCAACATTTGCAAAAGAAACAACACATTCTGTTGAAAAAATGGACCACGTTAGTCAAAGTGAATGATTCAAGGAATTATTCCCATTAACTTTCAATTAATTTTCAGTAGACCCAACGATATTTCAGCACTGATACACACCTAGAAACATTTAGCACTGGTGATGATGGTTTCCAATTGCTTTTTATATTAATTAACTCCATACAAAGTTCACTATTTCTTCACACAGGTTTTTAAGGTATCTAAATAATCAAACCTTTTAACAGCATTGCACTGTACGTGTAGCTGCTATATATGTTCCAGTCATTTCTCAGTTAAAAAAAAAGGTTGACGTTCTTTTTAAACCCCAGAAATGTTTTTTTTCACTTGTAAGCAACACAAACAACGAATGGTACACAGGCAGACTCATAGTGCACATATACTGCATTTACTATAATAACATAAACAACCATCTCCATGTCAAGCTGTCTCCATCTCTGTAATAAGATTCAATTATTTGCCCTCTTGCATGAGCACACAGGAAAACACGTGGTCTATTTCTCCTCTGTGCTTTCTTTCATTCAAAGCGACACACACAAACACACACAAACAGAAAGTCTTTGCTAATAGTCAGCTGCTTCCAGTCTGTTTATAATGAGAATCTTTTGTTTTGGCTTGTTCCTCTCTGTGCGGGAAGGGAGGGGCGGGGTCCCCTCAACCTTGACCGGGTGCCTCAGTGCTGCTTTTCAGTTTTGAATAGATAGGAATAGATTACATTCTTCATGGGTATTGAACGGTGGTGAACACAGTATCAGTAGATCATGTGTGGTCTTGTGACAGAAATCATTCTGAATCAGTTTGCAAAGCAAATAATGTTTGCTGGTTAAGAACTGCAATTTATATAATAGATGACAATAAATCTGGAAGAATAGGCTGAAACTCACAGATTAGAAACCAAAATTGTTTTTCTTGTTCTCTTTGGAAGAAAATCTTAATTTATTTTACCCTTCATTCCAAACACAATAAAAGTTCAAACGGATTCATTAAAATATATCCATAGGTGCCAAAATTTTAGCTTAATTCTGTATGCATCTTGAGGTTTGATAACTATGTAAAACATAGTGATACAGCCTTAGTGAACCACATAAACAGGCTCAAAGTGAGATGTGTTGTTTCTTATTTAGGATTAATATCTTTCAGATGATTAAACCAGCATTAATCAAGCAACATATTGTGTGTTACATCAGTACTGCTATGATTTTCAAATTGAACTTCAAGGTAGTTTAATCTTATAAATCTTCTTTCGGGTCATTGCTGTAATTCTGACAATCACTGTATGTATAAGTAATTCCTGCTGCATTGAGATACACTTAGAGAAAAGGTAAACAGGTTTATATTCTACCCACCAATTCCTTTTCAGGACAAACCTAACTGAAGCTGAAGAGTCAGATATTTTTTTTAATGATTGAGAGGGAATTAAATAAAAACTAATATGTACATATTATTAGGTTTTCCATACATTTATTAAGTCGATAGAAATCTTCATATGTCCCTGCTGGAAAAATAGCCAAATGTGCTGTTAATATTCTTTTCTTTACTGTTGCTTGTTTTCAGGCAACCAATCATATATAACATGGAGTGATTACCCCTCCCAAAACAGAAGAAGTTTCTAATATAGTTAATGTTAGGAAAGTGCATACTTTACCCCAGTCAGGATAATTCCTAAACATCCACAGCTAGCTGGTTTCTAAAAGCTAAACACACAGAGTAAAGAAAATTAAAGTAAATTCAGTTCAATTTTACTTATACAGCACCAAATCACAGCACAACAGCTGCCTCAAGGCGCTATATAAATTCTTCAGAAAAACAAACTTAAAAGTCCAAAAATAATATGAAACTGGTAAGAAATTATTGATAACAAATGGGCATAAAACCTGGTCTCTCAAAAGATGAAAGTCTTGTGGATCATGTGTAATTCAGTTCAATTCAGTTCAATTCAATTCAGTTCAATTCAATTCAATTCAATTCAATTTTATTTATACAGCGCCAAATCACAACAACGGTCCCCTTAAGGCGCTTTATATCGTAAGGTCGACTCTACAACAATTTCTTGGTTCTACCGTTTGGAGCTGTGATGGAAAGGCGCAGCTTGGCTTCTGATATTCCAGCCAACATATGATTTAAAGTGTGTATATGATGGGGACTGCTTTCTTGGTGTGGTCATGTGTAAAAATCATTTCATGCACAGAGTAGCAACAGCTTAACTCATAAAATATCAAGTGACCCAGTAGTAAACAAGCATCACAGCCACACGCACTGAATAATGCCCACAGAGCCAATATGAACTACTGCTTCAATTTTTCTTCAATTTGAATCAATTTGTCCTTGTTGCTCCTTCGGGTAAAAAAGAAGGATGCGAGGCGAGGGGTGTAGAGGGTGAGGGAGGTGGTAAGGGTGCTCAACAAACACTCTGAAATCCTTGAGCACACTCCCAGAAGCAGCAAGGGACTACACAGAGAAAAGACGGAAGACATTCATCGGCAGGAAACTCCACAAAAATCTGCTTCTGTTTACTGTCTCTGTAATAATCCGGAAAAGGCCCCAATTAAAAATTTTACAAGGGAAAAAACAATAACAACACCTTGCAAAGGTCCAGAGGCAAATCCCACAGGAGCATCTGAGAGTGCAAAGAGTGGTCCAAATCCTTGGAGCAAAAAGGTTCCAGCAGCGGCTCCGTTTTAGCAGTCAGGGGAGGATAAGCATGATTTAAATGATGCTTTCTGTCAGCCGCTGCTTTCTTTGTTAGCTGCATATTTTCACACAGTCCCGGACATACATTACATATGACCTCAGAGGACATGACATTGATTTGCATTCATTTCCTGGAGGCATACACTAACCTTAACCCCAAATGCTTGATTAACACTCACTCAGGAACATGTCTTAGAAATAACCTACGTTTTCCTCCTCAAAAGGGAAAATAAATCCACAAATGACCCTAAAAATATTTCGAGGATCCCATAACACGAGTAATACCTGGATCTCAAACACACACTTCCTCACACATTGCATTCATTCAGTTGCGTACATATAGAGCTGTATGCATCACTTAAATATGCAGCGACAAGCATGAATGTGAGCATAGAGTAGAAAATCCTAAAATCTAAGCATACACTGAGAGGCACATATATACATACAAATATAGTCGTATATAAATCTACATACATTCAAATTGATACAATTAATACAAAAAATCAAATTTTTTACATGGGACTTAAACATTTCCATCATAGTTCTCTGATGAAGATGAGTTAAGGATACACAGTCGCCATGCATTAATCAAACCGTATCCAAGGTTGCACGCACTACACGCTGGTAATAACTTATAAGAATTTTCCAGTTCACACCAAAGTTTGAGAAAAAGTCCTGGAGGTACAACAAATAACAGAATTCTATGAATTCTTCCAATAAAAAAAAGAGTGAGCCGCTGCTGCTAACAGCTTCAGAGGTATGTCTGTTTTTAGTGTTAGTTCAGAGAAATAGGGCAGTGACACACCATCAACTGCTTTGTAAATGTCAAATTAAATTAAAGTACAAATCGTCTTGTTTTCCAAACAGAAAAGCACTTTGTCACATGTGCACTAACAAATGCACCTAGTAAATGTGAGCCCACAAGTGCACTTCTTGCAAAACGCACACAATGACAGAGACATATCCACATATAGAAATATTCAGCTGCATGGACTTCGGCCAGCTTCTACATGCGGGGACACTTATCTCAAGTGATAAAAGTGTAGCAATTTTCTATGAAATCTCCCACCATTTTCTAAGAGTAAAATGGTCCAATTTTCTACTTTTCACATCACAGCTGTTTCTGAAAACCACCCACAGCCCTTCGGCTTTGCTATACATCAATTCGCATGTTTATCTTGTAAAAATACAAAGGTATTGCTACATGTATAGCTTTCAAGATGATGCATGATAGTGATCAATTTGCATATAATTTATATTAATGAGGCTTAGTGTGAGTGCTGATAGCATTTTTATGTTTTCAAAGTTTTGATGAATGAATTAAGCCTTACTTGTAGTATTAGGTGTATATACAGCTGAGGGCTAACAGGCCAAAGTATGCCAGCGCACTTACAGGTAGAGACTCGATTTTACTCTCAGGGGACATGTAAATCAGTACAACTCAACAAGGACCCACACGGAGCTTTGTAGGGATCTGTGTGCTGACAAAGAAAAAGTGAGTGTAACACTAAACTATGGCACAGAAAAGAAATGGAGCAGCAAGAAGCGAGCTTGTACCGCTGTTATATAATTAATATGTCAAGCATAGAACCCAGAGGCCAAAAATAGTGTTTCTGCCCAGCCTGGGGAGTTGTGGCGCAGGGGCGTTATATGAGATGGGAGGAAAGGTCCAAGGCCCAATATAACGGTGGTCTAATAGTGCCAGTCAAGAATTTGTGACATTGAGCAGCCACGTGCAGTGTGTAATCCCTGACACAGTTGGCGGTGCTTTGCTGACATGACATCCAGAGTCAAGAACTGGGAGAAAAGTGCTGATCTGTTCATGCAGTTTCCTCTTGATAGATGAAGTCAAAAGACTTTCTGATGGAACCTTCATTTGTCACCTGCTGTGCATTTTATATAATCATCTGGATGACAAAAATCTTGGCTACAAATTATGGCAGAGTAAAACTTTTTTTTAAAGAAGACAAACCATGGGGCAATATTAAATTACAGCTAGCAGTGCTGGACCCAGCTCTCTCATAGTTGGAAGTCCAAACAATGATTTGAAAAAGAATAAGTCATGTCAGGAATGTCATGATGATCTGAGCCCTAAAGGGTTGTTGGTGTGATTTACATTTTGGTTATCTTGTAGAAAACACAAAGAGCCCTGAACACCACGTCTTTGCCTCTTTGTGGAACACAATGTTGCTTCAAGTTTGACCAAAAAAAATGCATTTGAAATCCAGAAATAAATTCATTTGAGATCTCAGAGGTGAACAGATAAATAGTTTCTTACACTATTCAGTGAGAGAATGACAGTCACTTTACTCTAACTACATGTAAAACATTCAGCTGAGTGAAAACCTAATAAAATATCACCAAAGTAGATATTTAATAGTAAATATTTTTTATACTCTCACAGTTTCCTCTGTTGTGTTGTCTATCTTGCCAGCAAATTATTTTCTCTGTCTTTGATTTTCTTTCTTCTCTTATTTCCTTACCTTGCAGCCTTCTATCTGTCATGGCTCTATGTGTTCCTTTAAATTTCCACTAATTTGCACTTATCATAACACAGCACTCACTCACTGGCAGCTGAAAAGAGCATCAGCTTAATTCCAGTAATGCAAATGTAAAATGCTTTCAGACGGGTTTATGGAGCATGTGGAATCTTTACCCAGGAGAAAACACTGTAAAATCAACTGTATCCGGTGTGTGACTTATCTCCAGATCAGATCAATGCCCCCCCACTTCAGTCAGCGAGCAAACCAGATTACAAATGAATGAGTAGATGTCAGGAGAGATCATTGTTTGGCTAATCATCTGTCAAGAACTGACATTGATTGAGTTGTCTTTCTCTTTGATTAGGCATGACCCATTTCTACCCCAACCCCCACTTCCTGCCTGCACATACAGTACATCCATACATGTATACACAGACTGTAAAATCAGGGGCATTTACATTAGCATATCCCACAAACCCCTCACAGTCATACACATAGATGCAAACACAAAGAGACATACACATTGGTGCAGAAATACGAGTAAGCGCACCAACACACATACTCAGAAGCATGGGCATTCGACTGGCGATGTACACTTGCAAACCCAACCACCCGCATAAAAAAGGACACACTGGACACACAGATAAGACACCAGTTGTCACGGTGACACCATTCACTCACTTTGTGATGCAATTCCCTGGTCCTCACAGAGTTGAAAAACGGCATCAATCAAACTGCAACATCCAAAATGCCTGGGAGGAAATTCATTCAAACTGTGCTCGACCCCTCTCTCAAGTCTCTAAAAGGCAGTTTACCAAACCAGTGCCATCACACAATATTTGGACAGTGGTTGCCAACAGCCACACTGACACACTGCTATGTTAGAGGCCAGGAGACATGTAGGAGGAAGTCAAGAGCATTTCCATGAATGTCTGAAAAATCTTTTTAAATGGTGAAACGGGTTATTTGGTGCTTTGGAGACTTCTGTTTTTACAAAGACAGATTTGAATGGAAGTCGGTTTGAAATGTTCTCCCAAACTCGTCTTTGTTCATCTTCACACATCTAATTTCATCACTTTTGTGTATTCCAGTGAGTGCGATCAGTGTTTCCAAGGACAGGCCTGAAAGTGTTCCCCTGATTATTTTGAAACTGCAAAGGCTCACAAAAGACTCATAGTTCTTGGAAAGTAACCAAAAGCTAAAATATTGCCCCCAGATATGCTTAGGTGACACATTTTATAGCCTCATTTTAGGTTTACTGAACCCATTACATGTCATTCTGTTTTTCAGAGCACTGCTATGTATGGTTATCGTCATAGATCATGGGATAACACAATCCAGAACGTGAAAATGTGTAAGTTAGAAGAAAGAAGTGCACATATGGCCACTTTTCTTTTCACAAAGCATATAGTGTGTATAATGTGATTGTATTTCAATGCGCGTTTATTCTGTACTGGTTCCACTCAAATGGCAATATACAGTGGAACCCCAACTTACGAATACCCCATTTAACTAAAAATTCAAGTTGCGAAGGCACTTAACGGCAATATTTCTGCCTGTGTTACGGCAAAATGCCCGCGTAACAAAATCTGCTGGCTCTGATTGGCTTAACCCAGAATGCCCACAATGTCTTCCGAATCATGTGACAACCCCCTTGGCTTTCGTACTTACGTTTCGCTGTTGCACTTCAAGAACGTATTGTTGTTGCAGTTAGCAATTAGCCTATAACCTATCGTTCACTCAAAAGGCGCGATGGGTGCTTTGACTTACGAAGATTTTCGACTTAAAGACCCTTGGGAACGAATTAATTTCGTAAGTCGGGGTTCCACTGTACTACATTTCCACAGATCTCTCTAGTGTTAACATACGCACTTTGCTTTTCTCTCCCCACACAGAAAAATACTTTCTGATTTAATGCCAACAAGAAAAATGTCATTGTCTACAACCTTCCGAAACTATTACAAATAGAGGCAAGTTAAAAAAGGGGGTAAAAGTTTTCTTTGTAGATAAATAGCCTAATGATCAGTAAACTGTCCACTGGGACTCTGAGGTTTAGTACTCTAACAATATAGTAAAAGATCTTATATACCTTTCAAGACTGCTTGCAACTCATGTAGTGAAGACAGAAATCAGTAAATCACAGGGAACCAGACTCACTGTTAGAATAATGAATCAAAACAGGAATCCAAAACTTACACTAACACTCAGAGTAACAATAAAACCTCAATAGAAACCTAAAGTCAAAGAATTAAAACATCATCAAACATGAAACCATCATATATGATTTATGTTTTAATTTGTTTGTGCTGCGGCATTTGTTTATTTTCATTGACAAAAACCAACCAAACAAACAAAAAAAGCATCAAATATTTCTTGTCATATGCAAACTGTTAAAATAGTAGGTGCATAATTAAACATGCACAATGTTTTAATTTACTAGGTCAGCATGTGTGTAAGTAATAAGTTCACATACTCATAGTAGTAATATTAAACATGGTCATCTCAGACTCACAGCACTAGCTGTGAGCATAGCAGCCTCATCCATCTGTTGTTCAAATCTTATGACTGAAGGGTACAGCCAACATGAAAGCTGAGTCAAAGGAAGAGGAAAGGCAGCCACGGGCTGAACAGTGGGTTGCACCAAAGATCACATAAATGAGAACTATTTTTGATGTCTGAATTACACAGAGATACTCTGGCAGAGTCTAGGAATAAAAATGGTTGAAAATTAACAATAACTATACAGAGCATGAAGTCCTTCCATAACAGTGTAAAGATTATATACACATAATTATGTGATGGGATACTGGAAGTAACAATTTGGATATTTGCTGACTTAATTCCACAGTTTTATTTTTTCTCCACTTTAAAAAGGTTTAGCAGCTTTCACTATGTTAATGCTAAACTAAGCTAATACTAAGTCATCATTTTTGTATTAGATTTAAAAACGAAACCATTCTATCGCATAAAAGGTAATTTGGTACTGAACCTGACTGGACGCTGACTTACTTAAACCTGAACCATTGTGAAGCTCTTAAACATCCCAGAGACCTTTTCCTGCATTATCAGTTTAATATGATGGGCACTTTACTTACAGTGTTTATACTTGTTTCTGAATCTCACTGTCAAATATTCACTACTAATTTGTGGTGACCTTAATACTATTTTATTTTCAGTGAAGAATCTTCAGTATATTGAAGTTAAGCTACCCCGTGGCTACAACTCTTGAGGTTATCTTACAAACTCGGATTTAGAATCTGGTCCTACCTTTATTTTAGTGTTCTGCAAACATCAGGTATTTGCATCCAGCAACAAATATTTGTATGCTCTGTATCTCTTTGTGCTTTTTCTGTGTCATTTTTTCTGTTGTGAAGATAGCTGACTTGTTAGAGTCATTTAATTTTTATTTATAAATGCTTCACACAACTACCAAGTAACAGTTAATTAACAACTAGTAACTTCCTAAATTCACCATGAATTACTCTATAAAATAAGAATTTTTAAAACTTCCATTAATACACTCACAGATGATGAGCTCATATCTTCATCCTTCTATATTTAAATGTGCATCTAAATACTTTGTTAATCACTCATGTAGACTTTATAAATGATACCATGAAGACTTCACATAAATGAGCTTATTAATCAAGCATAAACATTTATATTTGCATATATAAATTGCATTTAAGCACTTACCTTATTAAATTATCCAGGTCTGTATATCCATGTTTTTTTCAACGATTGCAATCTTGCTCTGGCAAAAAGTGCAGTTTTTCACTTTAAACAAACGTGCTCGCCAAATTTCATACAGAAGTTGGAAAAAAACCCTCAGAAAGTTTATCCCTTTAATTCTTTACCTTTAGGAAAGGATGAAAGGAGTTGATATGTTATCGTAAAATAGTTGATCTTAGATGGTTTAATGCACCATCACTATAATAAGCTCAGGTCTTTGGAGATACAAAAATCCCACAGAGAACTCAAGAGCCGGTCCCAGACTATCATCTATGATTCATCTGGGTAACCAAATGTCAGGTTTATCTTCGATGTACATGAGTGTTGGCCGGGAAATGCTTCTTATCTGCCATTGCTGGTGTTTTTCTCCTCGGTGCAGAGTAACACTCCGTGGGTGCCTGAGGGGAAAAAAATGGGCAGAGGTCACTTTTGTAGTTGGAAGTGTTGTGTTCAAGGACACTTGAGCAGGAAAGCTGCTGGCTCTTATCAATTTCTGAATGAAGCCTCTGTGTTAAATACAAAGATGCATTGTGGTTAATGTGCTGAGCGAGTTTCATGACCCGTTAGTTTTTAAAAGAAGATTAGAACACGCTTCTATATCAAAGATACTCGAAAAGGTGGTGAAATGAATGGATATTTCCTGCAAAATGATTCTCTCCCACATGACCAGAGCTTGTTCTGAGTGTACACGTTGCTGCAGATGCATGTGCTGAAGTTAGAAAGTTACTTTCAGTTTTAGCTTTGTTGTGATATGATAGGACGTTTAATCTGTGGTGAAACAAAGCTCAATATCTCTCTGTCTTTACTTCAAGGCTGACTATGTACTGTACCAGTATTGCTTCTGTAAGCATTGGGTTTGGCTTTGGGACCAGCAATTTATCATCTTTGACTGATGATGACAAACCTTCTTTTAAAGTACTTGTTTGTGTTGCAGTATAGAGTTGCAGAGCAGGCAACTTTACACTGAAAGAATTATTGGCACAAACCATTTAGTTTGACTAAATTTGTAAAGACATTTGACTGATAATACGTACACTTAACAAAGTAAAACAGTATTGAGTTTGTCTTCATGCATGATCTGAATATTATTACCATTAGAAATTAGATTCATTATGCAAATTGCAAATGTTACTGTTCCTCTAAAGAGTGAATTTCCCATGCTGATACAAATATCTCAGAGTGATGCTTCATTTTATATTATATTTACATCAGAACCCCTCAGTTGCCATAGATTCAGCACCCTGGACAGCGATTTTGATGGTCACCATCTAAAAGTTGTTTTTTGTCCAACATGTGTTTTTCTGGACTGTTTTGATTGCTGAGAGACTGTTTGCAGATTTAGTAGCAGCAGTTGTAGTAAAGTAGTGACTAAATAATCAGTCAGTAGCATTTTATTGTTTAGTTCGTTGCTGTGGAGCTAGTTTAATTTACTCCATAACCTACAGGTTTGTGTTCACAAAGGAAACCAAAAAGCATCTGAGATTTTTGATTGAAGCTGTACAGACAAAGAGGATATTATTATATGCTGTTTATTTACTTTTTTTATATTTTAAAAACAAGACAGCAAGTCTGTGAATTGCTGGTTTAAAATACAGCTCTCACACAAAATCCTGCCAAATAGGAAAACTGAAAGTTGCCTGTTGATTCTCTCAGCAGCTCTCACTTGCAAGATCTGGAACTGGTTGCAGGAATATATAAGATAAGCTTTGCAACTCTTTAAAGAAGCAGACACTGAGAAATCTTTATGCTCTGTACTGCAGCAAATCAGCATCTAAATCACCTGCTGTGTAGTCAAATATTTAAGGCTAGACAATTTCTAAACTATTATTTGATGAAAGAAGTGTGTCAGCTTGTGCCACCCACTGGATATTGTAACTGGAGAATATTAGGATATTCACTGTGCAGTGCTCAATGTGGATGCTTGATACTTGCTCTCCAAATAGCTTTAAATATATCCACTGAGTGCAGTGGTTGAGTATTCTGGCCTGTGGTGTAACAGCTCAATGGTCTGACTTCCGTCTGCCCTGCTGCTCTATATCAAGTGTTGAAACACTTGTCTAAATGATAAATGATAGCTGTGAGAGAACTACATGTGAGTAAAGTATGGGTGTGTTTCACAAACCTTTACTCTCAATGAGTGATGCTGGCCAGCTGCCTACACTTGCATTCAGACTGTCAGTGTGGGTTTGCACAAAATCTAATACTGCCTCTGCCAAAGTGCTACAAAACTAATGGATGATGTCTGAAAGTGACACAAGTCAAATTGCTGTTGGCAGACATGCAATAGAAAGAAATAAGCTAGAGTGATGCTTGTATTTGATGCTTCAAAAGGCTTAGAGGCCTAAATGTTTCTATTGAAACTGGCAGAGGTTGATTTCAGTGGTTACAGTAGATAGTCCTTCAGAAAAAACTGAAGATGCATGTTTTACCCTCCCAAATTGCTCAGTCATCACTCATGGGGTGGATCCAAACATTGATTTAATTTTACTTTGTATAAAAATTCTCCAGCAGTATTGCCTCCACTATATCTTATATAGACGGGCTTTTTAAAAGGAAGTAATGCATATGATGTTGCATACGGCATCTTTGTTTCTTCTGACTGATTATCTTATTCGGTAAAACATACTTTACCTTTAACAGAGAACTATAACAAGCTGATACAGAATATGTTAGGGCAGAATGAAATGGAGTAATTTTTAATGTTACATAATAGAAAAATAGCATCCTGTAAAAGGTTAAACTGTTCTACCAGACATGAATATTGATCATCTTGCCCTTTTACTTTTTGGTGAATTATAATTAAAATGAAGCTTTTGTTGTTATTGTATGTTTATCCTAGACTAATTTAATTGCAAGCTGAGGCTGTGCGGCTGCCATTTTTAAAAAATTAACCTCCTCCTCATCAGATAAATATTTCATTAAGCATTTATTCAACCTTATATTACACACTAAGAAAGGTTAAAGTTGAACTAAGACATTGTTTTAGAGTAAAACGGTTTCCCAGTATAACCCCCGACTATAACTGATGTCATTGTTTGTCATATTGTTTTCATTTAGCTTTATTTAAGCTGTTTGATTTCAAGTTGTATTTAATGTTTTGGATTCTGTAACAAAGTAACCGATTCTTTTCATTTAGAAACCAATGAAAAGTGACCACAAGCAACAAGAAAGAAAGGTACATTTACATTTTGATAGAATAACTCACTTTTATTTTAGTATATAAGCCAATGGAAAATGTAATGATCCATTCAGGAAAAGTGTGCTTGTACAATCACACACCCTGTGGCCACACATCAACTCATCCTGTGCACTCACTCAGTGCTGCTGTGCACATATTGAACTCCATTTTTTTCACAGGTCAGCACATAGGTTGATACAGCAGAATAAGGCTGTTTCAAAGTGTTGCCATTTTTTGATCCACCTCCTCCTAATCCCCCCTGAGAGCGGACTAGCTGTAACATGGACCATTAGCTAAAGAATGTTGAACATAACCACACCGGTTGTGCCAGGCCAGTCAAATCAAATAACTCCTTTTACAAGCACTGCTTCACAATACGCTCCTTCTTTCAGGCTCACCGCCAGGCTCATGTTGATTCTGTTGGAGCCTTGAGAACGGGGCCACGTTAGACTTGATTTATGCAGTCTTATTGGAATTCCTTTACGACCGAGTGGTGCGCATGAAAAAGGATGAATTCCTCATGAGGGAGTTCTTGACTGATAAGGGGCTATTTGCGATAAAGATCAAGGAGGGCCTGCTGATGATCACGGTGATGTGAGGCAGTCCAACTGGAAAGAGCGGGACGTTACGCAAGACTCAAGAGGTGATGTCTGCCAGAAAGCCATAAAGAGTTTACCCAGAGGGGTGAGGAGCTGCAAGAAGAGCAAGACAAAGCAAGAGGAATAGAGAACAGCCTTGCACCTCGGTAGCTGAGAAATTTGGTTTTAAATTATGGATATCAGTTTAATAATGGCATTATGCAATATGATTGTTTAAAGACTAATGTTACAGCAATGATGTACTGGTGGAAGTACACTTTTTAAAAAAAAATCTTCGAGTAGTTAGCAACAAGTCTTTCAAGTGTTCTTCTTAGTATTTGTAATCACAGTTAATTAAATTTGTAATTAACTAGAATCCCAACATTCTCAAACTCATTTCAAGTATCCAATTGACTGTGCTTACCTCACCATCAGATGCAGCAACAGTGAAACACGGTGGAGTCCAGAATAGAGACTGACTACCAAAAACCACATTTAGCAAGATAATGATACTCAACTGACGATGAATGCTAATCTCAGTTGGTGTCGTATGCTAGTTTAAAAAAAATTTTAAATGTTGTGGGTTTGCAGCTTGTTGCTACTTTGCAAAAAATGCTATTGTTTAAGATTTAAACCATTTTAGGGAGTTTAACTGGTCTTTAAGAGGCAGTATTTGGAAATGTGTTAATATATTTTACATTTCTGTTGTCAGTGACAGTCGACGTAATTTAATAAAGGTGACATCTCTTTAAAATTTAGATACTGTCCATCACATATCTAACTTCTTTGTTAAATGTATAGTACCTTGAAACTAGTGGTTTGGAAAAAAATTATACTCAACTGCTTGTGATCGGTGATGAAGATCCAAATATTATATTTTTTGAAATAAATCGGTTGGTACACAGCTAATTATGCCAGGAGGAATGCTGAAAGAGTCCAGACACAGATGGCACATATATGATCTGGTTGAGAGAGGAGAAGACGAAACGTGTTTCTTAACTTTCATACTTCTGTTACTACACTTTGTTAGCGACTCTAAAATCTTCTGCAGGAAAGTTTATAATGTACCTAGCTTAAGCCTTTACAGCACACTCATTTAAATACTTGGAAATGTTTAATTTCAGTCTGAGGGTATTATAAGCCTTATTTGTTGTTATCGTTTGTTTTTTAAATTTTTGTTTATGTTTTTTCATATGTTGCAAATTAAAGTCAATTAAGTTACCATATGGCGGGATTTGAAGTTAAGTGTTGATTACTTTCCACATTTGCACAACTGCTGGGATCTGCTAGTATGAAGAGTGATGTAAATTTCATGATCAGATGGGATGTCCGGATGCCTAGGTGGCGGATTTAAAAAAAAAGTGAATTGATTACTCGCCCCTTGGGTCTCCAGCTGTCCCTGTCCATACGCATATCTGAGTATATTCAAGACTTTAAGGTTAGGGTTAGTGTTGGAGCTTTGATGACATGATGTTGCTATGTGTGAAGTAGCCTTATCTTCATTGACCAACTGATAGAAATCTGGTTTAGCAGCATCACAGAGAGGGAAGAGAGGTCAATTTGCCTGTGTACTGGCAAAATAGAGTTTCTTGCTGTGATAAAAGGTTTAAACAACGCATGCAATCTGTTGTTCATTCATAAAATGAATGAATACATAAATAAACAAACTATTAGCTACTTAACAATGGCATTGTCACTGGTGTTCAAGGTGTATCCTAGCAAATACTCGCTGTCTACCAAGCCCATTAACACTGATCTATGACTCATTTAAGCATAAAAACACACTTAACTCAAGAAATGATCCACTGTTGTCCCTGCATCTCAGGAAAAGAACAAATGACAAATTCTGTGTTTCTGACAACCTGTTGCAAAAACACAAGATTTATTCACCTTTCTTTAGTTGAATACAGAAAAATGCCAAAGTTAATCATTTGAAGGGCACAAAAAAGAGTTCCCTTGCACCAGTAAGGTGATTCCCAAAGTGCTATTAGCCAAAAACTTGCCATATCTGCATATGGTATATAGTATATCTTTAATAATCATCAGAAAGAGTCTCATTGGAAGGATGACTGTCAAACATGGAAGCAGGGAGAAAAGGCTGAGATATGTTAAATTAAACAAGAACTGGACTTAAAATCAGTCACAACAGGGCTTATGCGATGGTATGTTTTGGCGTATACGCTGTTTTTCTATTCATTTTTCAAAACATTTCAATAAATTCCTTTGACTGTTATAGTTATAAACTCTCCAATCCCTTCAATCCTGCGCATTAACTGTTGTTTTAAAAAGTTTTTACTGAAATGACTCAAAAAAGATTTATAACCAACTTCATCACTGAAGTGTTGCCAAGCCAGTGAATCCTTTATTTTGTCCTTTAACTGTCTGTCGAGTTTTCAGTAAAATCCTTCTGTAAACTGGCATCTCGCCAAAATAGTCATTATTCCCACAGACCAGCTGGTGTCTGTGATCCCTACAGCCAATGTATGTACTGACAGAAAAAGTTAGTTTTAAATTTGTATTAATTTTCTTAACACAATAAGCAGTTACTTTTTGGGGGGGTAAAAAATGCCCCCCAAAAAACACTGTTACAATTTCACCGTGTAAGTCGTGATTTTTTTAAAAAAAAAAGCGAGCGCACTATATTCTCCGTACACACAAAAACACAGTTTCATGGTCTCTTCTGGCTATAAATAACAAACATCACCCACAGATGTAGCTCTGGAGATTTACCCTGCTGTCACATGTCAAAATAAATATGTTGGTGAAACTCACCTGTAGCCACAAAGTGTTTATTCAGCTGCATGCCTGTCTGAGAAAATAGTGACATAACAGTCAGTGAGAGTCATGTTAAAGTGTTGACACTGGGGTTGTTACTGCCACATATTTCCTCTCCCTCTCCATTGTGTGTTATCTGATAAAGACAAAACACCATAAAATAACAGAGTTAGAGCTGCTCTAGAGCCACAAGAATTATCTGAATTGTACTGAGATAAATGTTTTTCATATCAACACGTAGTTCTCTGAAAATAGCATGCTTTTCAAATCTGACTGAAAGTCTAGCAATGCATATCAAGAGATTTAAAAAAAAAGAAAAAAAGTCTGGATTATCTACCCTACCCTACTGCGACAATGCAACACACAGCAGTGCATCAAACTAAGCCTGATTGAGTCCCATGAGTACACGTCTTGCCACCAGAAGTCTGCTGTCCCTGTTTTACTCCAAGAACAAGGTTTTTCTAAGTGAGGTATGTTGTTTCTTGCCAAAGATCCCATTTCAAGGGTTTTATTAGAGGAATACTCAAATGAGAAGAGCCTCTCTGGAGGGTTTTCTGAGAAGATCTGAGGTATAAGCCAGACCAGACTATTATTATGCTGGAAGAACAGATATAATGCATTCTTCCCACCAACCAATCACATACAGATGCTTGGCCAGGACCACCTTTCATCATGTTTTAGTCCCTGGGTGCTACTTAAATGTGATTTTTCAACATTCAGGGTACTGCATAAGAATATCGTTTTACTAGAATGTGTTTCTTGATAAGACAGAGAGTGGGTTAATTACACTTAATCACATGGCTTTCAAGTACATTATAGGAGTTCCACTTTTTACCATATGTACTATTTTTAATGTATTTTTTCCCCATTTTCCTAGCAAAATAAAAGAAACGAGGGGTGGTTTAAGACTTTTGCACAGCATTGTACTTTTTGGCATGCAAGTAATCCCACTGTCACACCTGTGGTCTATGACTGGTGGTGCATTTGCATTTGCAAACAGCAGGGTTAGAACTTGGCAGCCTCGAGGAAACATGAAATTTGATTTTGTTTGGATATAATCATAGTCTTGGTCGTACACACAGACACATACATACACACTTTTTATGACCTTGATATGATTGATGTTTGAATAAAGTTAATCATTTAAGCAAATTCTGTATCTTGCACATCTTTAAATACTATGATTAATGTATATTTTCATCAATAACGGTAGCAGATCCTGAAAACTCAGCATTCAGTGTTACTGTTTCAGTCTTTGTGTGGTTTGTTGGTCCATCACTTTGGACTAGACTGAACTATCTCAACAGTTAATGGAAGAAAGTCATCAATGAATGACTCCTTAATACTAGGTGTTGTTATCTGTGTCACCAAGAGATATAAATTTGCGGATAACCATATTTGTTTTTTAGACAGACAGGGTCACATTAATAGAACGTGACACATTCTGAACAGACATTCAGCCCCTCTAATGATGAAAAGGATAACTGTGGTATTCTCTGGCTTTAGCTCTCAGTTTTAGTTTTTTCAAATCCAGCTGAAAGAAAATGCTTAACTAATGGCACCCTGTCAAGTTTTGAAGTCTCCCTGACAAACAGACCTTCCAGTAAATATCACACCTTCAGCCAAAGAGAAGAAACTAATTACTTGTATAGAGATTTTCTGTAAATAAAAGCTACTCTCTGGGGGAAAATACTCTTTGCTAGGCTTTTGTTCTTCTGTAGTCTTCAGTGTCTTGTATGCTGAGTCACAATTTGTGGCAAAACAGATGGCTAACAAGGCAACAAACAGATGTCATCATTTTAAAGTGAACTTAGAAATTAAAGTGAGAGCACGAAACACAGTAAAATAAATATTAAATTCGACAAGGCAAGGCACTCTACCCAGATTTGTGCTTTAAATGAACAAAAATGAGATGAGAGATTGATTTTTACCCTTTGAAATGGCGTGTCAGTCTGTAAATCTCTTTCTGCTGCTTTGAACACACCATCATTGGAACATGATGTAATATTTCAATCAATAAATCAGGGCTTTGCTATACTTTTGGGATCTTGATCTAGCCTCACCTTTTTTGTTTTCATTAAAATGTTACTTAAGCCATTAGATATTACATCAAGTACAGAACAGAGGATGCAAATGAAAGCCAGTCTCGCTGAAGATCCAGACTTTGGAAAAACACCTGCAGCCTCTTGATTAAAGAAATGTTTTTGAGTCTGTGAAGGTTCACAAGGAGCTTGGAAAGAAAAGCGGTCGCTTCTTAAATATTTTTGAGGCTTAAAAGGTCAGAGCATTGCTGAGGATGATTTATCATTCGATTTTTTAAAAATAATATTAATCAACATTTAACTATTTCATCAGTTACCTCTTTGATTCATGTTTTGCAACACTATTAAAGCTAGATATTGTATTTATCTAGACATCAAATTACTATTGCTGAGAACAGAAGCATTGATCACTCTGCTGTCAATGGTATTATGGTATTATATAAAAACATTTTTTGTAAGACATTGCGCATATTGGAAATAATAAACGAAGAGACTCAAAATAGTGTGTTATTATTGAGGGAGGACCCAATTGTAGACAGGGAAGCAGACAGGACTAAGGTTAAACAAAAAGCTGGTAAACATGAATACAAAAATCAAGCAAAGGGGAACAGGAGCGACACAAAACTGAAACTTAAACTGTGAAAACTAAACTATGATAAGTGTGACTAAATGTGAAAACAGACATAAACATGATTCTGCCCAGGAACATGCAAGAAACTGTGATGAGGAATAACGAGAACAAGAAACATGAACACGACCTGAGCAGAATCATGAAATACATGGGACTTGATGTGACGGAGGTAACACAGATGACCTGACAAAGACTGAACGAAAACACAGATTAATACACACAGGAGGTGATCAGGGGAAGTGGAACCACAAGGGGAAACAGCTGACTCAAATAGTCATGACGCCACAGGGTAAAGTAAAACTAAGCACAATGAACATAGAAAGACTTTCAAAATAAAACAGGAAACATGGAGAGACATGATCTGAGTGACATGGGACAGAGGGAGGGAGAGAGGGACACAGAGGAGAGAGACAGATGGGAAACCTACATAGACGAGGAAGCACAGAAAACCAAGACTAGACTAATAATAATAATAATAATAATTATAATAATATTAGAACTTAACGTTATCTCATAAGTAACAGAATATAACTCAACTCTACCCTTAACTTAAGAATAGCACATGATTTTAATATAATATTAACAAAAGAAATCAACAATACAAAATAACACAAAACGCTGGGTCACAGATCCAGCCCCTGACAGTTACAGTCAAATGAAGCAGCCGTGGACGTGCCAAAATCTGTAGATCTTTGAGTTGCACTTAAGAAGGCTCAAAAATCAAATCAGTCCCTGTAGCACTTTATGTTAAAAAGCTGAATTTTACAGCAGAATTAAACCGTTTAGAGAGAAGTAGAAAAAATGATTTTGGTCTTTTATAGCTAATTCCCACCAGATGGTAATTTTGTCACTGCTTTAAATTACATGAAGGTCTAAAGCAGGGGTCCCCAATCCCAGTCCACGAGGGCCGGTGTCCCTGCAGGTTTTAGATGTGTCCTTGATCCATGACAGCTGATTTAAATTGATAAATTACCTTCTCAACATGTCTTGAAGTTCTCCAGAGGCCTGGTAATGAACTAGTCATGCGATTCAGGTGTGTTGACCCAAGGTGAGATCTAAAACCTGCAGGGACACCGGCCCTCGTGGACTGGGATTGGGGACCCCTGGTCTAAAGTTAAGTAATATTATGAGAGGAACTGCTTTAAATGACTGGTAAGTAGTGGCCTAGTTGGTGGAATATGATTGTATTATTTGACAAATATTATGGCATGCTATGCTGTGTTAGCTAATAATTTTCCAAAAAAATGCCCAGAATGCTGAAAGTAAGGTTGCTGTAGCAACATCCCTTTTTTATATACAGTCTGTGACTATTTTACAGAAAGCTGAGGTTCAGTGACACTGCATGAGAACAAATAATTTCCCTCTCTTGATACCAGATGAGAGCAACATGTAACTGCAGTCATAAAATCATAGAAGAAGATTAATCATGTCTAAGCAGAGTGAGCCTAAAAAAATCTAACTAATGGGTCCCAGATGAAAACTACAGTAAAATGATTTAAGTTTTAAGTTTAAAGAGAAAAATCAAATCAATTAAAAGTTAAAACGTGAATCAAACTAAGACCAATTTCTGTCATAATTACAAGAAAATTGGCTTTCACCTGGTAACACAGCTCAAACTAATGCAGCAATAGATCACGAACCAGGAAAAACACACATTTATGCCACAGATCGAGTCATTAAATATTTTCCAAAAGATGTCGTATGAAAGAAATCACTGAGGTAATGCATTATGAATATTTTCAGTATACTTCAGTACACTATATTTGAAAAATAGCTGATCTTTGCATGCCTATTCAAGAGCAGCTGAATGCTCTTCTAAAATAACAAACATAGTTCAATGCCCAGCCTTGGCAAGGGGCTTTGTGATGTCTATGCTTCTTCCTTTTTCCTCTGGTCCTTTTCCCACTGGCTGTGTTTATGAGAGACTCGTCAAAATGGATTCTTCCACATCTATTTGCAGTATTTACAGGGCAAATCCCGCTGAAACCAGGCATGGAAGCCCAGCACTCGAGTAGCTTGGATGTACCGGCTGATACAAAAATCTTCCATTCATTTTACAGTGAAAAAACAACAACAAACAGAACTACGAGGAAAACAGGGGAAGGGAGGTTGAGAAATTAGAACAGAACAACATACATAATTTACTTTTCCACGAGCGTGCACTGAACGAGCACGCAGCACTGGCTTCAGGTGCAATAGTAACTTGGGACTGAATGTTTTTTTAACGCTCCATGTTGTATAACATTGAGCAATGATAAAAGTGCATTATAATAAGATGCATCTGTCCTCAAAATGAAGATTAATAAGACAAAGAAATGCTCTAGGAGATGAATGTTTTCTTGATGGAGTAGATTTTAGCATTTTTTCCCCCTCGCAGCCTACTTAAAATTCAGTGTCAAACGGCGCTGCTATTGGCCTATAATTACAACATCAGTCATTATTGATCATTGTCACTTTAATAAACAGCTCTCAACATTTCGAGGAATTTTCCCAAGATAAAACACGCAGCAACAAAGCTGGCCTCTTTGCATTCATCTTGAGGACATGCAGCGAACAGAACTGGCCAAAATAAGGAGCCGTGGCTTTCAGAGCTCTCTAGAATCAACATTCAAATGGTGTTTTTAGAGAAAGGGAGTGCGTAATGTTTGCTTGGCCTCAAGATAGCGCTTCAAGGATACACTACTTTTGTTTGCATTGTTTTGTTGATATGTGTGCGTGAAATAGCTGGCGGGGTAAATGTCAGTGTCATTCCATTATGTATCAAGGCAAAACACTGAAGGATATGAATTCCAGCCTGAAAAAGAAAGGGGAAAAAATGATTGTGTGCATTCTGCTGTAAGTGCGTGCACTCATGTTTTGGAATACACAGAAGGGCAAAAGGTTTTTCTGTGCCTCGGTTCTAAGTCTGTCGGTAATTACAGCATCAGTACGTAATAGACACAAGCATGCGAAAGCAAGTTATAGTTTCCAAATCTCACCGAATACGTGTGTTGAGCGATTTGTTTTACAGCAGTAAATTCCTGGTGCCGTGGTTGCTATGAAACTCTGTTGGTTGTCCAAGAGAGACAGAGAATACTGATTTTAGACCTTTTTTTTATGTGTGTGTTATTCTACGTTCTCTCTTTTGTGCATTGATGTGGCCGATTCTCTGACATTTTTAAATACTGACTGATAATTGGCAAAATTCTTGCTTTTGTTTACGATATCAGCACGTGTGACTGACTGGAGCTCTTGTACAATGAACAATAAAGGTTTCAAAACATTTAAAGACAAGTTTAAAGCATTTTTTATAAAAGGAAGGAAATGTGTGAGTCTGTTTGTTTATCACTAAACTCCCTTTGAGATGAGAGGAAAGCAGTGAACAGCTGCTGCTGGGACTCCTGCTGGGTGACGTTGGTGTTCTCTTTATTTGAATCTCCAGTCCTACCAGCATATGCACAGTGCTACTCCTACCCTTTGGAGGACATCAAAAATAAATACACGAATAAATAAATGACTCAGATAAATTAATTTTCAATTAGAGATATCAAAATTATTTTAAAAAATAGATAAATTCATAAATCGTTAGTTTGAAACTCTAGTGTAATGTTTTCTTTGTATCTCCCCGGTTCCCCGTGGGTACTCCTTCCTCCTACAGTCCAAAGACATGCTTGTTAGGTTAATTGGTGATTCTAAATTGAGTGCAGCTAGGTACAAATGCGAGATTGTCTGTCTCTCTGTATTAACCTTGTGATTGACTGGTGCCTTGTACATGGTGTACCCCATCTCTCGCCCAGTGTCAGCTGGGATAGGCTCCAGTCCCCACTGTAACGCTGAATTAGGAAAGCGATTAAGAAAGTGGAGGAATGACCTTTCTCTTTGCTTTCTCCATTCATTTAACATAAATTCATTATAAAATTTTAGGGTTATCCTTCAAAAGGTGTCATGTGGTCTACTCATGCGGATTGCCTTCAGCTGGGAAATACCATTGAAGTGAGGCCCTTAGAATCAAGGGGACTATTTATTTTTCATGAAAAGGCTCTGTGTGTTGCAGATTGACGTACATGGACACCAGGATTTGGCCTTTTATCAATCTTGTAATAGAGGGATTCATACAAGCATGGTACAGTGGTTACCACTGCTGCCTCACGGTAAGAAGGTTCCTGGTTCAAACCTGCTGGCTGGGGATTTCCTGTGTGGAGACTGCAGATTCTCTCTGTGACTGCATGGGCTGTCTCTGGGAAATCTGGCTTTCTTTCACCTAAGAAAGGCATGCATGTTCACCTGTTGATTCCAAATTATGACCATGAATTATTCTGTGTTTGTCTTGTGATGGACTGGCTACAATTACTTAGTGTACCTTCTCAGTCTTGTGACAGCTGGGATAGTTTCCAGCCTCACACCAATAGGACAAGAAAAGAAGGAAATAAAGGAATAGATGAATATAAAAAGGCAAAAGCAAATGAAAGCTAACACCAATTTATGTAGCATTTTATGTCTAAATTGAAGCCTCCATTTATCATTAATATTAAATTTGAGGATCTTACGGCTTATTTTTTTTGTTCATTCATTTCTTTTCATTCCTTTCATTATGGGCTTCCAGTAATGTGTATCTTCACATTTGTAGCCAAGGTCTCTTCTCCCTTCAGGTTGTGTGTGTATCCTTGTATGATGTGGACACAGGTGGAGCCCTGTGACTGGTTAATTCAATAAGATTGTTACATCTGGTTTGAACCATCCAGAAGCAATATTTTGGAACAGTGAGAGTGTCATTTTACTAGTGTATGAGCCATTTATTCCATTGGCATCAATTTTAAGAAGATTATGTGGATGGATGATCAGATATTAAAGTTAGTTTTGCTCCTTGTCATTGTTTTCATTGTTTCACTGAAAACAGTGGAAGCAGTAGCAGAAACTGCAGCCACCACCCTGACCACTACTGTCACTGCTTTTAAGGCCATGTATTATGTTCTGCTAAAATGCTGCAGACTCACAACCAAGTAGACAATTTACTTTATTGAAATGAGATATTTAGTCCATTCATACCGTACCTGTCCAGCAACTATTTTCTCCTAAATAAGTTAAACAGGAATAGGAAAAGAGAAAAGAGGTTCCTCTGATGGCTGTAACTGGCAATGAGCCATCAGTTAGATCAAGATATACATCCTGCTGCTCATGGGCCAGTAAAGGAGGAGCAATGAGGCAGCAGTGGAGACAAAGACAGAGGCAGCCAGCCAGGGGGAGATGGAGGCTGAGCCAACAAAACACAGGACGTCTGATGATGCAGCTCTTTCAGTTTCCAGAAAAAAGACGTATAAAAGGCTCTTTCTGAAAAACTGCTGATTTGTGAGAAACTTTCAGAGTGCCTTTGACAGTGTGTTTCCACGTTTCAATACTTTTTCTGGCAATATTGCACTTGAGCTTTAATCAAAAGCAGTAGTGTTGTGTTTGTTCTCACTTTAAAAAAAAACAAAAATAAAAAACAAATATGTAACAAATGTTCTCATTTGTTAACTTTCAGGAACTTGTTAGTCACTTGAAAAACTCAGGAAAGATCCCGGCATGGAGGTCCACAAGCGCTACACAGAGCTTTGCATACCCACATCTACATATTGTCTATTGTCCATGCAAGCATGTTGTCAGAAACATGCAATCAACTAGTAATCTTGATGTTCATGCTGATTTTCTGCTATAGCTTAGTCCCTGTCCTGGAAAGTCATGGAAAGTCATAATATACAAAGAACTACTTTGTGATGAGCGTTATTACAGAAAATTCCGGAGGAATCCACCCAAGGGATTAATAAAGTTTTATCTAATTTCTAAAAAGTTTTCGTGTTTTTTGTTTTTGAGTCTGGAAATAAGATTACGGTCATCAAGTTTGAAGAACTGCCTACAAGTATCAGCATACTATCTCCATAGTGTTTTCCTTAGCTGAATTACCAAAATCCCTATCTGTGCACAACCAATAAGCAAAATAAGTGAACATCACTGCAGATCTAAATATCCCACATATGAAATGCAACAACAGCGGTGGTGAATGATGATGCCGTGGTTTGCACTGTTACCTAACAGCAACCAGGTACTTGGTTCAAAATTGCAAGCCAGCTGCAGCTCTTCTGAAATGTACATGCATGTATTCCAGTTTCTTTCCAAAGTCCATAAACATGGATGCAAGGTTAACTGATGATTTTAAAATGGTCTGTGAGTGTGAATGTGAGTGGAAGTAATTGTTTGTCTGTCTGTCTCAGTGACCTGAGCAGAGCGTATCCTGCCTCTCACCAGTTACAGCCGGGATCGGTTGGAGCCCCACTGAGACAGTGAACTGGACAGTAGCTAAGAAAACTGATGGATGGTTAAACAGGTAATATGTTACTTTACTACGATATGTGCAGATATATGTAATATGATTACAGTATTGGTTTACTTATTTACCCTGAACACTGCTATCGAGGGCATGTTAACATTTGTTTGATATAATTTCTTTATAATTACAAACCTTCAATTACTTAATTTTCCAAACGCTACCAAACACGATTATATGGTTGAAGTAAATACTATGTTTTTGGACTTTTTTGGCCTAGTTTACTTATCATTGTAGTGATTTGTGTTTCTTGGTCTTTGTTTGGTATTGTTTAGTTTCCTTGTACTTTCTAGTTTAATCATTTAATTCTAATTTCTAGTTACCTGTTCGTTCTGTTCCCCTTTGTGTCCTGGTTGTCTTGTTCTGTGTTCTCCTCAGCCCATCTTGTCTCATTGCTCTCTCACTGTCCCTCACTTTATGTCTCTGTGTTGTATTTCCTGTTTTATTTTGGTAGTCCTGGTCTTGCGTGCATTGTGTTTACTTTTGCGTCACCCCATCTCGTTATGTCTGATTTGTTTCTCCTGTGTTCCCACCTGCTGCCCTTCCCCTCGTAATCCTGTTTAGATCTTCAACCTGCTGTCTCCCTGGGCAAAGTACTAGAGGTAATTTCCTAGTTGTTTATTTCTAGTTTCTGAGTTTTTGTTGGTTAGTGCTTTTGTGTTTGAGGATTTTGTTTTTTCTTCTTTTTGCTACAGCAATAAAGCTGCCTCTTTGAGTTTATTCCCCTGTCTCTGAGTCCTGTGTTTGGGTCCTGCCTTGCCTGCCACAAAGCACCATCATAACAGGTATGGTATTTAACTGCTATAGACCAAAACCTTGAATCACTCTCCATGCCACAGTTTTTTTAAATACATGAATCAGCTAGCTGAAATGTCTTAATATGCTTGGATTGCAAGCCATTCTTGGACTCCAAGAATGATAAAGCCTTGAGAAGAGTATGCAGATTCAAAGAAAAGTGATATTTAAGAGATGATCATACATCACTGACTGACTCAGTCTGGCTCACAAACATGCCAACAGATCTCCTAGGTTACACACTGCCTGTAGATGAACAGAGTAGAATAATTTTGCACTTGAAGGAGGCTACCTCTGCTGTGGCGTTTATAGGTTAGCAAAATTTCATCTCACTTTTTAGTCTAAAAGTATGGGAACAAGCTAACTGTGCACATCTTACACCTGTATCATGCAGGTTTGACTCAGATGGCAGAAAAATGACCCTGCTTCCATGCATTTATATATATTTTTTCTTTCATGTGAATGATGTGCCTCTAATTCTTGTGTGACTTGGCAAATGGAAGCTGCTACTCAAACTGGAGCTCCATCATTTCAAGGGGCGCTTTGAGGGTGCTTATCTCTAGTATTACAATTTGCTGAACATCCCCCATTGATGATAATGTAATCTGAGATCATTAAATGTGACTTTTTTTTAAGGACAGTAATGTGTGGACTTTAAAGTGACTTGAGGAAGAGATTCAAATGCCCTAACCCTATGTAACGAAGTGAGATTAAAATCTCCTGGGCAAAGACCGTACTCACACATACTCGGGTGCAAAATCATTCCTTATTTTTTTAAAAATGCAGCATGTTAAGCTAACATTTAATAAGCTAAAACAATGCAATGAATTAAGTGTAAATTTATTCTTCAGGTCCAACAGCAAATTCTTATAGGAGCAGGTCAGGAATCAGAGGGGACCACATGCAGGATTACAAGCTAGATCAAATAACAAAAAGCAAGGCTTCGTTTCAGCTAATGCAAAATCCAAAAAACGTACACTAACAAAATGAACACGAAGCAGGCATCCAAATAACAAGCATGAGTTACCTAAATTTTACACAGGTGTACAGACAGGGCAGCACAGCTAACAATCTGGCAAGGAGAGTCTGAAACAGAACTGGATATACACAAAGGAACATACTGATAGAGAGGTTTAAACAACAGATGAGAACAAAGGTAGAGCAGACAATCACAAAGGAAAGAAGACAAACCAGGAAGTAAAAATCAAAGATGCACAACCAGGGATGAGAATTGATAAGAATTTATGATCAGTTCAATTCAGTTTATTTATATAGGGCCAAATCACAACAGTTGCCTCAAGATGCTTTATGTTGTAAGGTAAAGACCCAACAACAGAAAAAAAAACCCCCAACAGTCACATGACCCCCTATGAGCACGTGCTTTGGTGACAGTGGGAAGGAAAAACTCCCTTTTAATAGAAGAAAAAAAAAACTCCAGCAGAGGGGAGGGGCAGCCATCTTCCTAGTCAAGTCCGAGACATGCTGTGGAAGAGAGCCAGAGATGAAGAATAACTAATAATTAAATGCAGAGAGGTGTATAAACACATACTGAATGAAAAAGGTGGCTGAAGAAGAAACAATGCATCATGGGAGTCCCCCAGCAGCCTACACCTTTTGCCGTGTAACTAAGGGAGGATTTAGGGTCACATGATCCAACCCTAGCCAAATGCTTTATCAAAAAGCAAAGTTTTAAGTCAAATTTTAATAGTAGAGATGGTGTCTGTCTCGTGAATCCAAACTGGAAGCTGTTTCCTCAGAAGAAGGGCCTGAAAGCTGAACGCTCTGCCTCCCATTCTACGTATATTATCGATATTACTTATCGATTCAGCTCCTTATTGCTTCACATTGGGTTCTCATTCACTCTGGTTTGAGAGTCATCACCATATTTAAGCAGCATACGAAAAACATTAATTCGTGTAAATTAATTGCATTCTGTGTGGTCAAATGTTTGTGCATTTTAGAGTTATTTCCCCTCTTTGTTGTGTTCAGTGTTGGGATCACTACTCAAAATTAATGTATTATACACAACTTTTTTTTAAGTAATTCATTACATTACTTAATTAGTCCCTGGAGTAAGTAATTAGTTATACAAATCTTTGCATTACTTTCAGGTTTCTCCGTAAAATGACGTGAAATGCACTTTCTCATAATTACCATTAACTATATAATACAAATCTGTATTCTAATGAGAACATGCATGTGATCTTCTTTTAGTATTTAGGTATAAACACAAAGCCCACAGCACAAAGCAGAGATGAAAACCAGCACAAAGTGACTTCTACTGTAGAAAAATGGTCGGATAGAAACAGAGGCAGCAGCCTCACTGCTCATCACTGTCTTTGTTACCTGTTCCGGGTCTGGCTGCTGGGCTGGTGTTAGCATTCACTTAGCTTTAACCTTACTCTGGCTTGCTGGCTAGCTTAGCATTAGCATGCTGTCAGTGCCAGTGCTTGAAAAGAGCCAAAGTTGTGTTAGATGCATAGTCCGTTTTTTTGTTTTTTTTTGCTCCCCTGTATCTCTCCTGTTTCCACTTTACCATTACTCTCTTATCTGTTCATGCAATTAAATATAATAAAATGTCCATATCCATGCTGTTGACTGTAGGCTGCGCCACCAATTACTTCCTCCAGCACACATACCTAAAACAGCTGATTGAAGCGCATTTGGAACCAATAAGCAGAATTGATATGCAAGCAGACTAACACTGCCAAGGAATTGAACTCGATTCACATCCCTAACACAACAAAAACAATTATCACAGTGCATCAAATTGTGAAGACTAAACATGATACCAGAAAAGACACATACATACAGAGGGAGACATAATAGTGTTAGAAACACAAGAAAGACACTACCCGATCAAAACAGGAATCAAAATTCAATGAAAATTAGACCATAACATCTATATGTGTGACACAAAACTTGGTTTTATCTCAGCCTGTTTCTGCCCTGCAAAGATAAACCACTCTTTTAATTAATGGCAGTTTAGAAATGTTGTTTAAAAACAGACCAGCCATGTATTACAGCAGGACAGAGGTTGAATAACATGATAAGAGACGGCCTAATAATCATGTCAGAAGTCTTGACATTCACCTATTTATAGTTCAAAAATTAAAGTCACCAGTTGGAGAAGAAAAAAAAAAAGTAACGATAGTGGTAAAACTAAGGTGCAAAAACAAAAAATGGCTGCTGTGTCATTATTGACTCCGACTATATCCTCTTACCTTGCAGTCCTCATAAAGTGCACATTGTGACCTACAAGCAAATCAGCACTCGTATGCTGGATCAAGTTTTAGTTTAGTCATGAAAATTCTCTGATCAAATTTGCAATTAATCAAATGACCACAAGGCATTGAAAGCAAACTCTGGCCTTATAAAGACAAGGTCACTGTGTGTCCCTGGGAATTTGCATTTCCGTGTACAAAGGCCAGTCATCAATGTGCAGCTATGACGGTAGTGTTTGCATTGTACTGTAGTCTTCATATACAGGCTTCCAACAGTATAAGATTTATTGTCAAGAAGCAACAAAGAAATAATAAACAAACACAAATTTCCCTGCTTTTTGTGCAAAGTTTAAATTAAGTCAAAATGCTAGTCTTGAGCTATGCAGGAATTTTTCTCACATATAGACAAAGTCATTATCCATGTAAGTAACTTAACTATTGCCTCACCTGCAAAAATGGAAGTAGGCTATCTAATTAGCTATTCTTGGTGCAAATCATGATTATCACATTTGTTCCTGAAGTGTTTTCCTACCGTTAGAAAGCAAAGTGAAGTAGCAACTGCCGAGCAAAGAGTAAATGGAGATAGATTGTTACACAGTGTGATAACAGCATCATTATCCTCTGCAACAAATATAGAAAACATCATCTGAGCACAGGCTTGTTTGAATTATTTCCAAGTTGCAAAGTGCTTTGAGGACTGAGATGTGATACCTCGGCATCATTCCTGCTGTTCAGTTTGCAGAAATGCATAGAGGCCCTACTGCATGTACAAATGCAGATTGTTTTTCTTTTTTAGAATATGATGCTGCTTGAAGTAAAATGTCTCACAGGAAATGTTTTAGCGAGTATATATTAATATCTGCATAGAAATGATCGGTGCACATGAGTGTGCGAATACTTGTCTTTGTTTTAGCTCGTGTTTTTGCTTTTTGACTGACCTAATCGCTTACTGTATCAAAAAATGTTGATTATTTGTCACAACCTACCTGCATCATGGACTAAAATACTTTTGGTTGAAAACCAGGTAAATAGTTATTATATGCGCTCCTCAGAGATGAAATGATGGCTTTTTGGGAAAGTTACTTTTTATGCTCCCGACAAGCTGTCAGCATGTAGCTGCTAACCCTCAGATAGAAAGGAAAATCTGCCAACAAACCTCACCTGGGTGGCCTTTAATATCAGTGAAGAAACAGGAAACTCAAACAAGAGGAGTCATGCTGTAAAAGATCAAATTCAGACATGAATACAGCAGGAGATGAATGACTTTAGGTCCATTAGAAGTTCAGTTCAAAAGCGAAATTTCTGAAATGTAAAGAATGAATTTCTGTGCAGTATATAAATTTTCTAGGTTTATAAATAAACAAATGATAAACTTTAAACAGTTCAGAGACCTGGAAGTTAACAGAAATACAAACTCACAGTTTTAGTATTTGTGTATTCAGCTTGCCATCTTTTTTTGCTTGTGGACATTGTTGACATTATGAAAAAATGCAGTCAACCAGTTTCAGTCAGCAAAGTTCAGTTTCAGTTCATCCACACTGTATGTCTCTGTGTTTATGTCAGGACTCTGGAAGAGCAAACTTAAGTCTAGCTAGCTTTTCTACTGGGTAAAATATTCTTCAGCTGGGCTTCTTTGAGTTTCCACCCTAAATTTCCAGACTTCATAGTTTCTGATTCTATCAATAAAACAAGTTAGTCGCACCATTGTAAGAGCAGCAGCACCCAGTCATTTGAAAAAGTCTCAGTGTGGTGTGTTTGACTTTCTCCATACAAATTTTCTATGAAAAAATCCATGCAGGTTGAATTTGAAGTCATCTGACAATAACACACTTATCGTAAAAACTGCTGTCATTCTCTGCATGTTCTTCTTCAAATTAAAACTTATTTTTTGATAGGAAAAAAAAACTTTTTATGAGCTCACACTCATCTCGTGTCCACACTCTTTGCTCCAAATTGTCTAAGAAGTGGGTTGTACCTGATAAAACGATACTTGCTCCTGTTGACCCATACTTCTTTTGATCCTACCCATAACTCTGCAGTCCAATTTGCTGCTGTCCTTTCTAGGACTCCATGTGCACACACTGTTCTCTGCCACAGTTCCTTTTTTGTAACTTTAACAATATTCGGTTGAATGGAAGGCTTTTTACTGATTGGGCACATGACTTTCTGCTTTGAGCTCATTCCACGTCTTTTTGCAGTTGTTTTTCAGTAACAAGAAGAGCATTCGGACAGTGTGTCTTCATCAAAGACCGATGTCCCTTTTTCGCAGTGTTTCATGAAATTCTGTTTGTTTTTTTGGGATCTGTGTAGATGCGTAGATCACATACACACTGACTTTTTCAATCCATTCTCTTCCACTTATACTTGAGGCTTGAGGGGGGTGCTGGAGCCCATCCCATCTACCATACCGCAAGAGGCAGGGTAGACACTGGACAGGCTGCCAATCTGATTCAGGGTAACAGGGAGAGAGAGACTACCATTCACATTCAGACCTATGGGCAATTTGGAATCACCAATTAACCTGTCCCCGGTAACTGCATGTCATTGGACTGTGGAAGGTACCCGAAGAGAACCCACGGAACATGGGGGGAACATGCACTCCACATAGAACTCCACACAGAAAGGGCCTGACCAGATGGAGTCGAACTCTGAAACTTGTGCTGCCCACTGATTTATTTCACAATAAAATGTTTTGTTTATAATTATGCATACTATGCAGTTCTAAGTCTGTTCTTTGAATCAAACAGCAGTATATCCAACCTTTTGTTTTTCCTCTGACAGAAAAAAAAAAAAAAAGGTATGAACCCTTTTTTTTTTTTTTTTTAATTCTTTATGCTTTGGGCTTCTTGGTGAGGTTGAAGCAACATGAAATGTAAACCTCATCTATAATAAAACCAAAATATGGGAGCGGGTATTCTAACAGCAAGATGTGTTTTTAAAAAACACTCGTTCCAGCTGCATCCCCAGATGGATAGAGGCATACTGATATTCTTCCAGCGCAATTTATAAACCCCTTTTCTATTCTCATTGCTTTCTCCCACCTTGAATAGCTATTTTGATAAGAAAAACGTCCTCCATAAATCATCTCTTTAGAAACTTATCATCGATCTAACAGGAAGGCTCTCTGATGATCTTCATTTGTTAGTGATCAATGCCAACAGTAACCTTTGACCTCCGGTGCTTCATCAAAACTCCAGCGAACCGCCTTCCACAGATCGAAGCAAGTGTATTGATCTTCACAACGCATCCTCCACAGCCTTGTTCCTGTCATATTGATTTTACCCGTTTACAAGTTTTCATCTGTAAAAGAACTTTTACATTAGCATTCATGATCTTCGGATGTTCGTGTTGTCACAGTTCCTCCTCTCCCACACCATCAGATGTCACATTATAATGAAGCCACAGATTCTTTATAGGGCACCTTTGGTTTGTCTGCTGTTGTTTGGCAGCTATGAAAATGTTCTCTCCCTAATTAGGCTCAGCAGCAAAAGACATTTTCCCCCATATCTTGCCAATTATCTCACATTCAGAGTCAAATGTGTGTTTGCTTAAGCAAGTATTTGCACAAAGTTCTATCATTACGCTGCTTTGCTGATATGAGTTCCATATCAGTCATTATAAGTAAAAGCACTGATTGAATGGAAATTGCATTTCAGTCATTACTTGACTATATTAAGACCTTTTGGCTCTGTTAACTAATCAGTGAATTGCTCATTTGAATTGCAGATGACGCGGTCTCTCGGTGCACTTTTACAGTGAGTGAGCAGACCTGAGACTGAATGAGGTCTCATTATATTTGACTTTATACTAACCCACACATACACAAATACTAAATCCTGGTATTCCCAGTTTCTTTCATTAGCTTAATTTGCTGTATGATATTATTGTTTGCTTGTTTTGTTTCATTTGAAATTCATTTGAAAGGCATGAGAGCCGTCACTTGTTTAAGCTCTCGCCTTTCTTTTCGTTAGGCAAAAAGGTGTCACCGTGTTACAAGACACTGATGATGTACAGCTGACAGTTTTGACACCAAACCAGGAATGCTTGTCATTAACCTGCATCTTCACGGAAGACTGCAGATGCTGCAATATGTTGCACACAGCTGTGATTGGATTGTGTATTATTTGCAAGGATGCATGACTTATGAAAGTTTGACTTTGGGTTGCTACAATAACGACATGCACTCACAATGAGCTGCGATTCCTTTTTTTTTTCCCCCCTCCAGTTATAAACATGGACAGAAGTTGGCATTAACCCTCTTAATCATTAAGTCATGTGCAATTGCATGTTGTCAATAATTTGTTGATTGTCATATCAACCATAATTCTACTATGTAAAACTTTTGAGTAGTATCAAAAGACAATTTTAAGTTGCGTCCTTGTAAATTTGCTTATTGAAGAGACTGTAAATGTATCTTTTTTTTCCCCCCTCGCCAGTTAGATCCGTTACAAACACTTATGCCCAGCTATGTCAGAAATCATAACAATCAAGTAAAGTCAGATGAACTGGATATAATGCTGCAACAATCAACATTAATATTTTCTCATGTTGCCTGCACCCGCTAGCCCTGTAGTTGTATTTCTCTGGATTTGCATCATGTTTCATAAAATATGCACCTCTTTCTGGCCAAGCTTTACTGTACCACAAAACAGCGAGATGAACAAACACATACACATAAACCTCCTGCCCTAGCACATGCATGTACACAGTCAACATGACAGGATTGCTGGTGTTTGTCTTGTTAGGGTGGAGAAATGAGCAGAGATAAGGAGCTGTGATCCCCCTGTTTGTTTATGTCTCTATCGCAGCAACCTGACAGCAGTCATACTCTTCAAACAAAGACAGATGGCTTCTAGGAAAGTTGGGAAAACTCTGTCTCCCCCACTCTTTCCTGTATCCCTCGATCTATCTATAGTACTCTCTCTCCTCCCATATTTCAGTGCTTTCTGTTTGAATACTTCTGTAAGAAGAGACACTTAACTATAATCTGTCATTTCCTGGAAATCTACCAGTTCCACGTATTGCAATGGAAAACTGAGCTGTTTTTAGGATAAGAATGAAATGAAAACATTTTTAAAAATACTAAAATAAATCGGGGTTTACCGGGAACTCTTAAAGGGTACAGGCCTACCATGAAGTCATCTTTAGCATGAATTCAAAACTTGTTTAAATTTATATTCATTTTTTAATTTACTGGTCCTCCAACCACCATTATAATTATAATGGCTACCCACCAAGTAATGAAACAAAGCTGCTAATCACAATAAGCTGTTTACATCTTGTTATTCTGTTTACAGTTTCTTGATAACTTCATGTAATACAGGGGGAAAATGTAGATTCTGCTAAATTAAGCTATTACAGCATCCTTTATATGAAATCTTCAGCTTTCAGTTCCTTTATAGACAGTTATCGACTGGCACAACATCAAACCTTTATTCAGTGCAGCACAGTACCCTCACTCAAATGGAGTTGCTGATTATGAAGTCAGCTTCGTAACAATGCTTTAAAAACATTATTTGTTACTCAGCTGTATTCATTTTTACTACTCCAGATTGACTTTACTGGCTCCGAGGCCGTTTTTCTTTCTATGTTTTATGAACTATTCTATTCATCAGATTGCCTCTTTTCTTTTCACTGTAAAAGACTGAAAACTTCTGCCTCGCTGCGGCTGTGAAAAACTTGCATGACATTTTATGGTTAACGTTCTGTGGGAACTTCTGTCTTTTTTTTTCCCCCCTTGGATTAGAGAAAATCTTTGTGATGAATTAATTTTTACAGCTGTGCCGACTTCGAGACTTTCCATAACCGTTTGAATATTCCATTGAAACATCCACCTACTTTATTTCTATGTGGCAGACTGAAAACTTTACCCTGTCTGCTTCCCTTCCTCTTACATTTACTGATGTCTGCAAAAGTCAGCAGAAATATGAGTTCTCAGTCTAAAAACTTATTCTTGATCCTTAATAAGTGGAGTATTGCCTCTTCTTTCTGACTCCACAGTTTTTCCTTAAACCGTTCAATCTTGCCTGACAGTTGAGAGAAAGAGTCACTTCCTCCACACTGTGAATGATCACGGTCTGAAAACCTGTCATCATTTTGGCTCCTTCCATAGGTTCACTTACACACTTTACTGTTTGGAGTCAACAGGGACGCTGAATTCCGACGAGACCAGGTAAGGTGGTTTGGGTGAGTATAGACAAGACGCTGGCTCCCTTGTCTCTCTGAAAGGCAGTGGAGCGGCCACTTCTATCTCACACACTAGCAATCTTTCACCCAGCTATCTCATACCTTTCATTTTAGGGTTTATGAACTTTCATGCATGCAAGAGCGACCACAGACACGTGGGAAATAGGAAAGTGAAAGCACCCACTGCCATTTGTGTGCCAGCTCCTTTCAATTTAGATGATTTCATGCTTTTACAGGTACAAAGTACCTGGGAGCATTTACTTAGATTCTATATATTTACATTTACTGTAATTTGGTACATTTTAGAGCTTCTATTGCTTCATTTATCTATATGTTCTTTGAGTTACTCCACCAGTACATTCCAAGAAAAATCATTATCTGGTGCTTAGAGTTGTTTCTCACAATATAAAATGTATGTATTTATATATTACAATAAACATCTCATCATCTATGTCACTTTTTTCCCAAAAGCGCTTTTTCATCTGAATGACACAGTGGATCATTAATAATCTTAGCCATTAGAAATACCAAATTATTATGACGTGAACTGCTTAGTAGGAGGCGGACTCAACTAACATGAGAGACCAGGTAGAAATCTTCAATCTGAGGTTACACCCAGAGATGAGGTGGTGTGTATATATATATAGATCAACAAAAGTGATGGGGGCTGGTGAAAAGTAAAGATGAATACCTGATTATAGCGCTTGTGCAACAATCAGCTAATTTTGGTTTTTAATGTGAAGAGAGGAAGAAGACAGCTGAGCAGTCGGAACCTTATGTGGAGTAGAGATATGAACATTAGTTTTATTTGTGAGGTAAAATGCAAACTGTGTCCAGAACAGAAACCTTTCACTGGATGCATGGATGAACGGATGGATGGATTTCTTGTTTTGTAATTTGTTTTCCAAGGTTTTTGTTTCCTTGCTTGACAGAGCAGAGTGTGGGTGATGAGATGCAGTAGGGCTTTAGGTTGGACTTGAACCCAAGACGGAGCATCTGCAAGCCAGCTAATTGAGCGAGCCTTCCTTGTTTGCTCCCTTTAAAGTTTGTCTCTACATATACTTGAAGGATATTTCTGATTTATCACAGGTTTATTTTTGTGGAACTGGTTTTTAGTTGTATTGTTAAATGCTAAAAGCAGTGAACTCTGCAATGTTACAACATCCAAACCAGCAGGATGATTCCAAGAGTTATGCCAGGAACAGCAGCAATTCTTAGTGGGGACCCAGAGGTCATTGTTGTCATGTTATAAATAATAAAATAAATAAATCATATGAATTTAAGTGACCAGAAACTTAATACCAAATGATAATAAAGTGATATAGTATAACATATTTATAAAAGTAACACATTAATAAGAATAAATTAAAAAAAAAAAAAAACTTTTGTTTTTTCATTTTAAGAATTCTTGTTATCTGTTCCACTCACCACTGCCTTGCTCTTTTCACATCTTTCCCTTTTTTCCGCTTTCTTTTTCTTTTTTATCCCAGAAGGAGAACTGCTCTTGTCACTTGTAAACATTTGCACATTAACAGTGCTGTGGTCTAAAGTTTGTCAGCCCCTGGGAGCCCCCCCGCTGGCCTGGGGGCCCAAGCCATTGCCTGCCTTGCCTGGTGGCAAGCAGTGCCTCTGCCGGGAATGATAATATATTTTAATCACATTATCCGAACCATTTCCTTCAGAAGTAAAGCTGACAGGGAGAGAGAGACAGCACCTAAAATGTTGGACCAAATTTCCTTTTTTATATGCCCCGTATATGATATCACAACTACAGTATGTATGTCCACTGCATTCAAAGCTGACTTAAGGCGTCATCCTGTAAGCTTTATGGATATATTGAGAGCTGGGTATGACTCTGGTCAGATGCAGCACTTGGAACTATTATGAAAGAAATTCTCTAAATTATTGTGAAATAAATCTTACTGACAGAACACCACGAGATAAAAAAAAAAAAAAGATCACCTTTTAACTCACTCAATACTTGTACCTACTTTTTCAGAGAAAAGATCTCTTTCCATGAACAGCCTCCAGATATAAAGAGACAAATACATGCACAGTGGTTTACACAACACAATGCACAAGAAATATGGAAGTTTAATTGGAATTCATTTTTCCTGTTTTGGGTTTCCAAACATGCTTAATGATAATGATAATGATTGTTATTTTGTTCATTATTTATAGTTTTAAATAAACAAAGAGAGGAACGAAATTGCCTATAAAAATAAATGACAGCAATGAAGCAGATTTAATTAAGAGATCCACTGGAATTTGTTATGGAATGAACATGGCAAATAGTGAATGTCAGTAATGATGGAAAGGAAAGGGATAAACTAATGAAAGCATGTGCATAACTCGTAATAAGCTACAGTTATAGTTTGAAAGCATGGTTTTTAGCTGTCACAGAATGCTTTCTCATTATTGCTTCTTTTAGTCAAGTTCAAGATTTAGTTCTTCACCGAATCTATGAGAAAAGGCGTCGCATGGCCAGATCTGATGGCATCCTTTCAAAACCAATTAGATAAACTCAAAACACAAGCTGTTTAAGATCAAGGCTGCTTTTCTCTGCTTCTGCAAAGATGTAATTTACAAGATTCTCACCTGACAGTGATTTTATGTGTCAGATGAGAGTGCAGATGCACATGTATGAAAACACTCAGATGTGCTGAAATACCGCTGCATATGCGCATACACCCACAGATGAATGCACACACTGCATTTCAAAATCCAATTAAGCTGGGGCTGTGGGATCTCAGGCTTACATGCCAAATGGCTTTGAGTGTCTGCACATCATCCACCGTGTGAGACAGCTGACAAGATTATGGCCATGAGCGGTGCATTTGTCGTTCGGCCTGATGATAGCATATTATTAGCATGGTAAAAGAGTGCAAATGTGTCCTCCACTATGTGATGGCTGGTGTCACCCAAGAAATGAACAATGTGGAAAAGCTTTTTGCGTGTGGTTGATGTGTCAGTGATTTATGTGTTTGCACATTTGTGCATAAATAAGTACACCTCCGTGTGTGTGTGTGTGTGTGTGTGTGTGTGTCTGTGCTTGGATTTTATCTGTCTGCTTGCGCCTATGTGACTATGAATGTACATTATAAAAATAAAATTAGATAAAAACTGGCCCTCCTTTTGTGCAGAAAGATTTTAAATGAAGAAAAGGATGAAGAAAAAAATATCATGTGGTTGTTTCAAGGCGTGTTTTGAGCTAAATCATCCAAAACCAAAGAGAAAAAACTAAAAGCAGCCTCAGTTTTCTATTTTACTTACCACCCTAAACAGCTGTCAGGCTTGCCATGCTGCAGCCTCCTCACTTAACGCTGGCTTGATTTGTCTTTCAGAGCAATATATGAATGTCCGCTAAATTGCAGCTGGGCTTCTGTTTTCCCTGCTGCCAAGTTGTTATGAGAAATGTTTTTTGGCTTGGATTTTTTTTTCTTCAGCTAGGTATTGCAGTTCCCTGTAGATACCACAATAGCTATCTTGGAGTCTAGCATCCCATTTCTAAAATATACTCCTTAAAAAAAGCGTGAAAACACATCAGATCTCATTACTTTCATATATTGTTTTAGTAAGTATCCAAAACATACAAGTTTCATTATATAATTTTTCAAGGGATCTTATATCTGTTTTCACTCTTATATGCTTTTCATACAAGTTTCACACAAGACAGATACAAACTTTATAAGATTTATATATATCTTTTCCATATGGGATGGACTAGGCAATGGGTTAGGAACAAAAGGATGTCACATTGTTTGAGGGAAATTAAAATTATTAACGTTCAGTGGAGTGAATTAAAAAACACCCCAAAACTCTAGTTAGGCTAGTGTCATTGCAAAGTGTCATTATAAATGTAATTGCAGCTATCAAAAGGGTGCTTAGTAGTTTTTATGGCTTCGACATGCTTGTTTGCATGCCTTACATTGTTTGGGCATGTTCCCAATGAGATGGTGAATGATGCTTTGATGATCTCCAAATTCTGGACTAGGGCATCGAGAAGCTTCTGGACAATCTGAGGTGCGAACTGGTGGTGTCAGATGGTCCGAAACATGATGTCTTGTAAGTGTTCTGAGGGATTTAGGTCAGGTGAGCATGGGGGCCAGTCAGTTCCTCCAGGAACTGACTGCATACTCCTGCCACATGAGGTTGCATCTCATTGCTGTGCACCAGGAGGAACCCAAGACTGACAGTGGGTCCAGAGATTTCATCATACCTAATGGCAGTAAGGGGTGTCATGATGTAGCCTGTAGAGATCTGTGCATCCCTCCAGACTGTTACTGACCCACCAAACCACAATGCTGAACAATGTTACAGACAGCATAACCTTCTCTACAGCTTCTCCAGGCCCTTTCATGTCTGTTGCATGTGCTCAGGCTGAACCTGCTCTCATCTGTAAACAGCACAGGGTGGCAATGGTGGACTGGACAATTCTAGTATTCGGTGGCAGATGACAGTCGGGCTCTATGGTGCTGGGCAGTGAGCACAGGGCCCACTAAAGCATGTCAGGCCCTCAGGTGACCCTCATGAAGTCTTCAAGTTTGAGGTTATCCTGCTCTCTGATTAAAATGTGTTGCTTTAAATTTTTTGTGCAATGTATATATGGATTAAACAAAGTGTGTAATATCACCAGAAGACACAGAAGGAGAAGTTATATTCAACTTCTATACTTAACACTTTATATATGAACATTATACTGCTGATTCATCAGAATCTGAAAACCAAATTAAAGACAGAGAATATGATGCAGCCACTTAAATGTGTGGAAAGTGAACTGCTGATATTACTACAAAATATTACCAGCTTGCTGATATTAAGTTTTAACTTGACTTCTTTTAACTAATGTTTCTTTACTGGACCCTGAGACAGAAGGTCTCCATTCTCCCATAAACTTGCTGTGACTAATAGTTTATCTGAGTGCAAATGCATTAATCCTCATCTCCCAGCTTTTTCTGTAACAGTTGGAATCAGGTCTAGGTTGTCGCTCCAAGTTAAATGCTTCAGACGGAGACTTATTGTAGCATTAATACGCACTGTATTTATCTGTGTCAAGACAAAAGGCAAAAATATTAAAAATTTAACAATGAAAGCATAAAAGTAGTCAACTAGGGATTGTTCCGCAACAGGAGAATGCCCTTAAAACCCATCTGTGTGTGTGTGTGTGTGTGTGTGTGCTTACTATGTAGCTTTCTACTTTTCCCTCGTGGAGTCACTTTGTAGTTTTTCTTTTCTTTTTCTTTTTTATCCACCATAGTGTGCTCCTCTTGCCAATTAGCTGACACTTGTTTTATTATTCCTTTTCAAAACCTCAATCCTAAAAAGTGAAAGAGAGAAAGGAGATAAAAAAAACAAACCTCAGCTTGTCGTTACACCAGAGCATCGCCTCTGCACCTTGTACCCCCAGTTGCAAAACCTCAGGAGGTTCGCTCAGAATAGCTCAATGATCAAAAGGCATGAAAATGACATGTTGTTTACACTGTTTTGGTATGGAATTTTGGAGCGCGCGGAGGGGGGGGGTTTCCAAATATTTGGATTGTCTGGAGTGGGAAACATATCAAAAAGTGTCATGGTTTCATGCACAATCAAGTTTTTCTCTCTATGTGTTTGTCACTCAGGCTTGTGTTTTATATGCTGAATGGCCTAGGGTTAATAATTTGCCAGGCCAAACAACTGTATCACAATTTTTGACCCTGTAGGAATAGTAAGGTACTGTTCTTATGGAAAAACGGTTATAAATTCACAAGGCCAGATTTTCCAATTGCATTCTCTCTAGCAGGTTTCTACTAAATTAAGGTAATGCAGTTTCACATTCTCGTGCTTGTAACTTGTGCTTGGGCTAAGTGGTAACAATATCCATAGCTCAGTTTTTGATAGCAAAAAGTCAAGATTCTGTATTATCTTTCAAAGTAAACTAATGATGAAAAATACCTGTGAAATCTGAAATGTTTCTATAGCATATGTTTAAAGAAATAAAAATGTAGAAATGTAAACTGGTGGCATCAATTGCAGATGAGGTTGAATTTGGCACCGTGAAAACCAACATTTTCATTTAATAGAACCTAACCAAACCAGAAGTAGACACAAAAGTGGTCTCAGATGAGACTCATACTTCAATTTTTAATTGTTCCCAATCTAAGTGTTCCTAATTAGAAATGTTCATTTGATTTGGTAATTTTCGATGATAAGGACAAATGGCCATTATGTTTAATTGAAAGACTTGGTGTTGTTTTAATGTTAGTGTAACTGGGTCATAAAATATATATTGTTATAATTACACATATTTGCCTGTCTTTGCTAGATGCTGTAAATGTGTAGTACATGTGTGCCACATGTGTTATAGGCACAGTCTATGCTAGCATGAATAGATAATTCTAGCTAGCTTGGAAATTGGTGGGTTGAGCTAACCCTCTTCCCTACTGTTTGTATTTGGTTGTAGGAGCAGGCAATTTAATTACTTGGAGGTCTTTCTTTCTTTTAGCTTTCATTGTCAGGTATGTCAGATTTTGTGTTGGTGTGTTTTTAAATTTTTTTTTTAATGTCGAATATGTTCCATGTAAGTTTGTACTTTATGTTTAATGTAAAAATAAATGCGCCAGTTTCTACAATTCCTCTGTGGGAGAGGAGCCGGAGCAGGCAAGTTAATTACTTGGAGGTCTTTCTTTCTTTTACCATTCATTGTCAGACACAACGCAGGAACACACCGGTTACATTAGCGCATGAACGTGAATAGTTTACTGCTAAACAACATCCACAAAAAGTTCCCACAGCGGTGGAAATGTGACACTCAGTGAGACCTAGCATTTTGAAATATGACACTGGAATCTGAAACCTTTCCGATGTAGGACGGAAAACCTTCCAGTGCAGCACATCAAGACTAACTTTAGCAACTAAAGCTGCTTGCAAAACACTTACTTTAGCTTCCTGACTGTTTACACTCAAAAGTAGTCACTGAAACCTGCTGCTTTAATTCTAAGAACAAGTGGCCACTTAATATTGTTGAAATACCAACGCTGGATTAATGGCACTAAGCCTGCAATAAGAGGTAAACAATAAATAGCTTTCAGCAGTTCAGCAAAATTAATCCTCTTTAAGAATTGTCCAAAACGAATATGGTCCATATTCACCGTGGTTTACGGCCCATTTCTTATTCAGAACGTGGCTTGAAACATAACTGTAACAAAGCCTATATCTGCATCAGTGTTAATCTGCTAAACTAAACTCCATCATATCGTTTAAAATATAGCCTATCCATTTTCCATCCATTGTTGGATTGTGTACTGTTTATATTTTTACACTCTTCAAAATGTTGCAAAACATGTCTAAGATCAAATTGGTTGATGACCAACGTTTATCTCTAATCACTAAAAAATGACCTCATGAAAGCAAATTCTTACTAAACTCCACCCTTCCTTGTCTCTCAGTGTTGGTATCTGTTGTACAGTCAATGTGGGGGACGCAGCAATGACCTAAAGAGTTGTGGGGTAAACATAAGTTAAGCCGGGCCAATGTTTACATGTAGCTCTGTGGTTTGTTGCAATGTGAGTCCCCTGGGAGTCCTGAGAACGGCCAAGCCAAAGTATAAACAAGAAGTGAGGGGATCTTGGGAAAATAAGCTGATAAACTCAGGTCACATCCTTCCCCCTTTTGTTATCTGGAGTAAGGAAGATGCCTCTTTTTGAAGTGTAGTATCTGAGCATATAAAATATATAAGCACTTGAATTTAATGCTTAACTCAAAAAATGTAAAAGTGCAAAAATTATAGGTAGCCCAAATTATAGGCGTAGCGTGTAAAAGATAGATGAATAAAAGGATAATAGATTTATTCAAAAAAAAAAAAAAAAAACTATTAGGGAATATCAAAGAGATGAATAGGGATTTGAGCCTGCAGGACCCACTTATGGAAAATAATGACATTGCAATATGATCCCATCATAACTCAAAATAGAGGTCTCATGTGCTCCAGTGTTTGCAAATCATGAAAACATGAACTTCAGATTGGATTTTAGAAACTTTTTCCATTATCTTCTTTTCATGTAGAAACTTAGCAGCTTCTTAAAAGAACCCCATTTAAGTTTTCTGTAATGTTGTCATTTAAATCAATGTGTTGAATCTCTCTGGTGTTAGACAATCAAGCTTTCAGTATGTTAGGCACTATCTGCTGAGTCATGAGTGTGAATATATCAATACACATGTAGGTTATCTATTAGACTTGCTATGACTTTGGTAATGTATTTTGTTATATGTTGAACTGTGCCATATTACACTGTAATTAACCTGTGAAAAGCTTAAAATCTGCTGGTATGACATATGATACACACGGAAAGTGGGATGCAATTTATACACAAAGCTATCTAATCAAGCTCCGATTTTATTTGAATTTCAGAAAAAAAATTGTTGGTGTATGTACAAATTACTGCAACAATTCAGACCATACTTTGTCTTAGTAAGGGGAAAACATTTTGTTATGACCCGCTGTATCTGCCAACAACGTGTTCAGTACCTCAACAGTATACAGTGACTCATCACTTTTATTTTCTAACACAACAAGCGTTGTTATAAAGCAATGTGCAAATGTTCTTTGTCAAAACTGAACAGAAAAAGAATGTGGAAAACTAAATATTTACAAAATTATTATCTCACTGTTATCCTTTTCAAAGGTACACAATGTATCGTCTAAAATTTAATAATATAGTTATCATTACTAGCTTTTGTATGAAACAAATTCGTGAAATAAACTCAAACACAGATTACAGCTTAGTCTAAGCCTCCATGACATCACTAAGTAGTTTGTGGACCGTCATTTTAGTCTCGAGTTTAGCGTTAGGGTCATCACCATCATGGTATTATGTAACCGGAAGTATTCGTATTTGAAGGCACGCTAATATAGCAGCTAAAGCTAGCAAACTTGTTTAGCTAGGTGCAGTGCACAGAATCAGATACCTGGTAATTAATGCTAAGTAACATTCAAATAAAATACTATAATAAGAGACTAGATTAATGAGGTAATACCTATCCTACAAGGTAGGGACCTAATTGCCACACCTTTAATAATGTAGAACTTTAAGCCTTAAAACATGTGTGAGTTATCAAAGGCTACAGTTGTTACTGGGAAGATTAGCTTGAGACATTGAAAATACTTCTTTCTACCCGCCTGTAAACAAGTTCATTTCTGATGTAATGGTGAGCATTTTATCATTGGCGTCTATGGGAAATGACTCACTTTTGGCACCAACCTCGAGTGGCTATAAAAGAAGCTGCAAACGTTGTTTCCTTTTTCAGTTTATCATCATCCTAATATTTTTTTAACGAAGATAAGCTGATGTAAATTGTGGATGCAGCATTATTGCTACATTCACTTGACTGTTTTGTTAAGCCAATTCCAGCAGTCACTGTGACTAAATAAACCTCTAAATTTTCACCAAAGAAATCTAACTGTGAGAAAAATTATTAAGTAAGCAAGTGAGTGAATCATGCAGTAACAAGTTTCATCCTTTCAGTGGAGAGAACAGATGGTTGTGGTAATGTTGAATTACTGCAGAGCAGAGGGACATAGACACTGACCTCAATAGATACTAACACCTGTAACCATGGTAACTGTTCACAAAGCTGGTGACATCAGAAGCAGCTTTTAAACAAGGAATTAAAATGTCACTCAAACTCGAATTGATTTGAAAAACAAAAAGAATAAAATAAACCTTTTCAACAGAAAACTGTAATTTAACCTAAATGGCCACCAGGTGCTAAAATGAATGCAGCTGTTAACTATCTGTTAGGTTCATTTAACATCATCCATGTGCAGAGTAAATCACATACCTGTTAATCAGCTCCTTTTCATTCAGCTCTCTTTACCTGAGGTCACTAGAGACACCATGGAAAGAATGTACAGCATGGAATATGGTAAACTAGGAAGCGAGTGTAGTAAAGTACTGGTATTCTGGAGAGCTGGCCATTGTTAACTCTGATAATAAAAATCTCACAACACAACTGTGTCAAACCACCAAGGGCAGTGAAACTTACAAAGCAGTTGTTATCTGTGTTTTGACCAACCTTTTATGTGTGTTTTAGGTATCTGTTATGTATTGTGCATATGTAACTTTGGACAACCGAAGTAGCTTTTTCAGCTTTCCAACATTGGTGTTACTGATTATTTTACAATCATTTAAAAAAAGCAGAACAAAAATTTCATTTGTGACACATGCATTAACGCACTGTATCCATGCCAAGCTGGCTGCTGTGTTATAATAAGTATCAATGAACTACAGTATATCCTCTCCACTATAGTGTCTTATCATAGTTTAGGCATCTTTATATCATGGTAAAGAAGTATAAAAAATGTAATCAGCACAGTCAAGTTCTTTGTCTCCATTATCGCCTATATCGGCACACTCTGTAATGCATCCCTGCTAAATTATTTTCAATATCTACTATTGCTAGTTATCTGTTGATTTCTGTTTGCAGGACAAGTCATAATGATTTGAGTTGCTATTATTTTGCAATTATTAACTTTTTAAAAACGAGCCTAACTTTACAGACTGGAGGTTGGCTTGTAATTGGATTTTTAGAGTGATGTTCTTGTATGTGATTGTGTGCGTTGGCGAATTAGGAGTTGTGACAGTTCACATCTGTCTCTCTACCTCTATCTCTTTTTCACACACTCTCAAACACACACACACACACACACACACACACGTCCTCTGTTTCTATATGTGTCCATGAGCACAGGGTCTATACTGTGTGTGTTCGTGCAAGTTTAATATGTGTATATGTGTGTACACAGGCATGAGATTTTTTTATTTTTTTTTTGTATATCCAGGGCACATTGTCTGGACAGGGAAAATGAGAATGGATGGGATTGTAATTACTGAATGGAGATATCCACACAGTGTGAAATTAGAAAAGGCTGGGCGAAAACCTCCCACGGGCACAGCCAGTAAAGAGAGAGAAGTTGTCATGGTGATAGGTGAATTCAAACAGGGCTTTGCAAACCTTCGGGGAAAGAGGTGCGAGTGCGTACGAGCGAGTTGTTCCTGTGTATGTGTGTGTTGGGTTGCGGTGGTTATTTGGGGTGTGTTTATGGATTCCTTTTGTGAACAAGGAGAAAAAAAGTTGCTGCGACCTTGATGAAGACACGCAAAATGTGATGTTTTCAATTTTTCTACATTCAGACTCACAGTAAGCTTTACCTGAACTGAGCGTGCAGTGTGTTACTTACACAGTTTAGGATTTGAACTGGGATGCAGGGCACATATTATGCTTACTTATCAAAAACTCACCTTTTAGAGGTTTAAAAGCTGAGCGACTGACTTTACCCTGAATTAGTAAAACTATGGATGCGCTTCCCTTTGTTGCCTTCCTTTTTTAATGTGCTGAAAAACTGAATTCTAGTGGCTGTTAAGCGGAATAAGCACGTAGATATGCTGTAAATGAATTCATTGTTTTGCTCAAAGACATTCACGGTTACTTTAAGGACACAACAGCACCCTGCTGCCAAACAGGGTGCAACAGCTCTGTCTTCAAGGACACAGTCTGTTGCCAAAACACTGTGCACACTCTTTAAAAAAAGAAAAACTATATTTTCAGTACAGTGCCGTATCCTTAAAACTATGACATGTTTGCATCTTTTTTTCTGCAGTGAAAGCTGGCAAAGAATAGCTTCCACTTCTTGAGTTTCTCCCAGAATTCTTAAATTCCAGGCAGTAGTTTGGCTTTAGAGGCAAAACAAAGCATTTAAACAACCATTAAATTCGTATTTTTGTTTATTTAAAAAGCAAGTTGAGTACTGCCTTCTACAAAAGTGGAACCTATATAACCTTGTTGAAGATGTTTTATTAATTTTGTTTGTTGTCAAACATTTCATAGCTGTTCTGCGTTGCTGGCAGGCATTAAACATGAATGAATACCATTGCTGTGGATTCAGTTTGTTTCTAAAGAATCATATTCCATAAAGCATTGCACATTGTTCACTGTGTAAATGTGTATCTTATATTGTTCAAACATATTTGTTTTTATGCATTTTACCACTGCTATTTACTGAATACTGCTCTTTAAATTAGTCTGGGGAAAAAATTATGTCATCATTGACCATATGGAAGGGCTGGAAGTAATTACAATGAGGATTTTAATTTAATTCATAGTCTAGGACTCTCTCTGGGACAATTTTAGATATTTCTTAATTAAAAACTGGGCAACATTTTATAATATGATACAATGTGATATTTTAAACACTGACATTTACCAGTTTCCATTAATTATTTATTCCTTTTTTAAAATCCTTTTGTGATCATGTAATTGATAAACTTCCAAGCAGATTACTGTGACAAATACTTGTTTCTATTTTAATATAGATTGTGCAGATGAATATCACACTACCAAACAAATTAGGGGCTCACTTTTTACAAAACAGCTGACAAACAGGATACATTTGTCTTCTCTTCATTTTCAGATAAAAGGTGGTAACCAAAAAATAGGAAATTCTCAAATAACAGCATGCGTTGTTGTATATTTGGGTAAATGAATGCAATAAGGTAAATAACTTAAAAGAGGGGAGCAATTAGTCTCTTTTTTTTATATCCTGAAAAGGTTGAAATTAAAAAAACAGAACAATTAAATCACACAACATCAATCTTCACCTCTCAAAAATAGCTCTCATTCACAGATTCATTGATGCAGCTGCTAATCACGCTTTCACGTTGCATTGTTTCACAGAAGAATCCCAATACTTACTTTGTTTTTTGCGTCTTTAGGTCAGGTGAAAGGATTTTAAAACAACACAGGAGCAGATAAATAAACACCAAGTGCTTGTTCTATATTAACATTATGTAATATATTCAGAAATAAAATGACAGGCTGATGATAGAAGCATTAAAGGTTCGGTTCACTAACAAGCTAGCATTGTGGGTATGTGGCCATGGTGGTATGTTGGAGAAGATACCAGTGTGGGATGCGCTGAAAGCACTGGCACCAAGCCATCTATTTCACATGCCACGACTGTATTACGTAACCAGAAGCAGGAGACAGGGAGGATTAGATTCCTTTGTCATAGTTCAAAGTGCACAGTGAAAAGATAATGGCCTCCTTTTATCAGTAGGCCATAGTAATGAGCTTGTTCATCACTTACGGGAGGAGAGCGTAGGGGAAGGGAAGGATGGGTGGGAGGTCAGAGGGTTGGCGGGTGGTTGCATGGAGTGGGGGCTGAGGAATGCCCATCCATCAGGCGCCATACCCAGAGTCTGGCTAGAGACCCAGCCCCCTCAAACCTCCATCCAGACCTGTTCATCACCGTCTGTACAAGTGAAGAGAAAACTACCACATTATATATGGAGGAACAAAAGTGCCATAATGGTATTGCTTTCAACAAATATGTAGTCTGTTCTCTTTTTTTCAAATAAAAAAAACAGCCCCAAATATAATAAATTCACGAAATTGTCACATGGGATCTATTCAGTAGAGTTTTAAAACACTCAACTTGAAAAAACCTTCTAGACTAATGTTTTTTAAGTGGACATGCCTGTATTACATATTTTAGAGACTGCTCTGAGGGCACTCTTCACCTTTGCAATGTAGAAAATTGAGTTTCCTAAAGTAGAATTTTAATACAAACCACTCTTTCTGCCTAAGTTAACCAAACAATGAATAAAACAAAAGCAAACGGAGAATGAAAATGAAACTTAAGTTTACATGTAGCATGAAAAAAGCCTTGAAAACATTTGTCTTGAGTTCCACGTGGAACAAGTTTTTGTCAGGCTGTTTTCACTTTCATAAGGAATTTTGTAGTGTTTTTAAAAAACATAAAAGCTTATGTTGATAAGCATTGATTTTTTTTCATTGATTTATTCATTGTTTGATATATTTGTCCTGGCCGTCTTCCACCCATCCATCCATCCATCCATCCGTTTGCTTATCTAATTCAGGGTCGTGGGGTGGTTTGGCGCCTATCCCAGCTGTCATAGGGTGGAAGGCAGTGTAAAGCCCAATGACAGCTGGGATACGGATGCAGCAAGTGGTGGTAAGAAGGTTATGGTTTTGAGTCCGCTACCCAACCATGGTAGTAAGTAACTAACCGTAAGTGTGAATCGTATCTGTCATCATCACAGGCTATCTATCTATAGTAACATACAAACTACTTTGTGTACTATTGTTGTCATTGTACCTGACAGTCACTTTCCTAGTCCTCCAGTCTTCCAACTCTAATTTCCCAAAGCAGAATATTATGGTGAAGATATTAGATTGATTTGTTTTCATATATATCAGTAAAGACAAATTTTGTAAGCAGATTTTGAGCAGGAATCTTGCAGACCTCTAAATCTACTTGTCACAACATCAGTTTCAGTGCCGCAAACCTGTTTGCTGGGTATTCAGAGCTTAAGGACACTCCCAATGGATTTCGTCACTTGAAGGACAGTCCAGACTATCCAGTCCTGTTTAAACCTGATCATAAGATCAAACAGGTTTACTGTCATGCAGTAGATTTGTGTTAAATACTGTATGTATATATATTGCTTCATTTAGTTGTCCTGACTTGCTTGTGTATGTCTTTTGCTTTTTCTGCACATCATGTTCACTGATGTGCCCTTAGGAGTTACTGATGTCATATTCTAATGAAAGCATCCAGCACAAATAATCATAATCAGTTCAGCCTTCCAAAAGACTCTCTAATTAGCAACATGATTTAATCAAAGTATCAGCCAAAAAGAGTATTTACTACATAATGTTTTTTTTTTAAAGAGTGAATAGTTTCAGCAATGAACACAACAAAATAACCGAACAAACCTTGTATGTTGATTTTTGCTTAAGTCTATTAATGTAACTCTTATTAAATCAATGGATTTCCATTAAAATTTCTTGCAAGTGTCATACAAAATAAGAAAGACTTGGTCTCAGCTCTTTGTGTCTGATTATTACAACCAGATGAAAGGTTTCCAGGTGGCAAAGACTTGACAGACTACCATCCCAATGTGGGGTCGCTGACCTCCACTTTCCTTCTGGTTCAAGAAGCAACCCCCCTCAGCCCCACAGGACATACAGCTTGTATGAGCTTAGAGGAGGGGGAGGAATATGCATGGATGTGTATGTATACATATGTGCATGAGGTGAAGCCTTGCTCTAGGGAAGAGCTTGTTCTCCTGGTTGACCTTGAATATTCTCATTCATTTCACTGATAGCTGTGAATATGAATGCATCCTTGACTGCACTTTGCTAAGGTTGAAACTAACCGCAACTAACCTGATACAGGTTCTGTAAGGTGCATAAATTTGGTGTTAAATAAATATTTATCAGATCCTTAAAATTCCCAGTAGGTATTGAGAGTGAACATAAGAAGCGTCTGAGTGCACAGTTAATGACTCTAAACCTAATGTGTATATGTGCTCATTTAGAGAAATCTGGCCTTGAATTACTAAAGTCTGCTTTGCAAATCATCTCACTAATAAATGTAATTTGTATGTCTCTTTATTCTTTGCATTCACTGTATTTTGTTATGGTTTATTGCTGAGAACCAAAGCAAGTGTAGTGGAGAGTTTGAAGTATTTTACATTAAGATTTCAGGTAACATTAAATGACATTTGATGGCTATTAGTTCACTTCAGTTCAGTTCAATTTTATTTATATATACTACTGAATATTTATATATTCAATATTGCACTCAATAACGCTCTGCTCCAGCATTCTGCCATCAAAAGAACACTGTTTACTTGTTGTCTGTATCAAAGAAACCGCATGCCCTCTAATGTTAACATTCATTCATTTTATATTTCAGTTTAACAGCCATGTATGATTGATGTAGCAGTCCATTTTAGCACACTGTAAATCCTACCAGTTATCCTCCTTACCCCACAGTGAAAAGCATGTCCACCAGTGACAGTCTAAGCTGAATATTATTCAAGTGTCGACATGAACCCATGGCAAGGTTACATTAGAGTCAAGCACCTTTAAAGTGCTCGACTCAAACCGTACATTTGTTTTAACATTGGTTGAGTCCTCGACTACAGCTCCAAAAATGGCTGCTGTGAAGTGTAGTGTTTAAATAAATGTATGCATCACTGTAATCATTTTGAATTTGAGGCCCAGGCAAGTGACAAATAGGGCCTGCCGTTATTATTATTAATAACAAGCAGTAATGTGGAAATGAGATAATAATGATTAGAAGATTGAGATTTATTGACATGTGGTTTTGGCATCTAGTTTGAGCAAATGAACTGTTATGATAATTGTGTATTAAAAACATCTTTAAAAGAAATCACATTTCTTTGCATAACCAGGAAAAAAATCATTAGATACAGCTGTAGGCTAAATTCTACCTAGAGTCATGTATTGAAAGATTTAAGGTTATCCTCTCACACTGGTGCTGGTTTTAACTAACTGCTAAGCTTGTCCCTGAGCCTGGTTCTGCCAGAGGATTTACTCCCGTTAAAAGACATTTTTTCCATCCCACTGTTGCCAAAGCGCTTGTTCATTGAGTGTTATCTAACTGTTAGGGTTTGGGGCTCTTTATGTTTTCTCTGTATTATTATTGTACAATATAAAGTGCCTTGATGTCAACATTTTGATAACCCTCAGGGTCAAGCATGACTTTGGATCAGTGGTTGGCACATTATACTGAGAAAACTGCAAGCAGCAGTACCAGTGACCAAGACACTGGCCAATTCCCAATAGGCACTTTTGCAATAGACTAACCGAGGTACCAGAGCTAAATTACTGCAGGACTAGATACCAGAGTGACACGTTGTTGTGGTTAGTCTGGAAATTCAGGTTAGTGGGAAACTGGGGTCAGGTCGTTTGCCATACACAACTGTGGATTCTTTTAGGCTAATTCTAATGTTATTGGGGGTTGTTTGTAGTAAAATAGGTAACCATATGGTTGCCATATGGAAGAATAACATTTACCATAAATAACCACATAGTTTTGGATGATTATTCACATTTTATAGTATGGAGTTACGCTGGGGGAGTTGGGCTCATTATTAAAATCCTAGCGCTTAGTTGTCGCTCACTCCGAATGCCAGTGGCAGAACAGCTGCTGTGTTGAAGTGTAGAGGTGCTTAAAAACCACCAAATTCACTCTCTCAGATTTTTATTGCTTGTGTTTTTTTTCTTTACTTGGATAATGTTTCTGTGGTTCCGGAGGCCTGGTGTAAAACTGAACAGTTAAAGCTGTCATGTCATGGACAAGTTTAAGGGTTATTAATTCAGTTCAATGAATATTTTGCACAGAGACCTGTGGATTTACTGCAGGTCTTATCTTCTGTCATTTTCCCACTATTGACAGTGTGTTGCTTGTTCCGGCTCACTTATGCTTTCATATTCAGTCAGAGTTCTTCTCATTCAAAAATTCTTATGTCCTCTTATCTCGTCAATCGTTTTCTGACTACCGTCCATGGGCCAATCAATCTAAATATCCTTCAGGCATATTTTTGCTCACTCAACCACTCCCCCATCACCACATAGATCTGTAGATTGTTCTGGGAAACTTACCACCAGTGTCTACATTCCAGACAATATTATCCTTTATCTTCATTTTCAGCCTGTGTCTAGCTGTGACCTCACCCATGAGTCTGATTGTTACAAGCTCAACCCCGGGATTCAGTTTAAAGTTACTGAATAATGTTGAAAAAAAAAAACTGCCCATTATCACAGCTCTGGTGCAAATATCCTTAACAAGTAAATGGAAAGGGCTGGTTACCTTCCATTTTACATTTCCATACATTTTTCTCCCTGCAAGTTCCCCTGCAGGGAAAATTATGCACTTTCTCCACTAAATTGACCAGCCCAACATACCATGCTTGTCTTTAATAGCACACACAGCGGGAAGTCTGATATATCTGGAGAAAGAAAATAAGGCCAATCTGAGTCTGTCGCAGTTATGCATGTTTAATTAATTCAATTTTTTTTCATCTCGACCACAAAAATAATTCCATCAGTCTTGGAAACGGCAAACTATTGAAATTTGGCCTTGTGGCCTTGACGTTGTATCTATTAATATCAGGATTAAAAAAATAATCATTCTTTATTTAATCTTCACAGTTTTGTTTCATTTGAATAAAAAAAACTTATTTTATGGTGTTATACAGCTTTTGTTGTGGTGATTTGAACTGGAATACCAATAAATATATCTTTAAAATGAAAGGAAGAAATAATAAAACAACCTCTTGAGAGTCCTTCAATTATTTAGGGGCTTTGGGGCATGGAGCATGGCAGGCTCGGTGGAGCAGTGTTAAAGCTGAGGCACTTTGTGCTTGCAATCGGAGATGAAGAGGCTATTTGTCTGTGTAGTGTGCAAAGCTCTTATCAGGGATTTGTTTGTGGCACAACTTAATTTGCATAAATTTCTTGGAGTGTAAGATGAAAACTCTGCGCTCTTGGCTGGAGCAGGAGGAACAGATTGCCCTCACAATGCACATTCCTTCAAACAACTCAAATCGTTGTTCTAATGTGGAACTTAGATTAAGCTTTTCATCTCAATGGTCTGACCATTAAATATTTCTCCTTTTCTCCAAATTTTCACATGCAACAAGTATCCTGGCTGCTTATCTATCAAGTATTGAATCGTGAAGACTATTTGAAGTTTATTACAATTCCTATTTGTTACAGCTCAGGGCATAAACGCTGTTAGTCATATGTTAACATTGTACTCAGGGATTGCTGAGATCTGAGAACATGATGCCATGTAAGTGAGTCCTATACCCTCAATGAGCACAAAATGTTTATTTGACATTCCTTTGCCTTTGTGTGCTACTTGTTTGAAGTATTCTTTATACATACATCATTGCCCTGCTAAACTTGCAATTAAAAGATGTGCCTTCTGATATTCTGTGTGTTACGGATATGTGAATCTAAAGCCTGGCATATCTGCTTGTGTGATGTGAAAATTATTCCAGGGCCCTAATGCTCCATCGATTCCCAAAATAAAACAAGGACTGAAGGAAAGTTGGGAGTAAAATCTAGTGAAGAGTTTACGTATAATGCCAATGATGCCTGCAACCTACAGAGAGATCTTTGGGCTAATGTAAGCACAGCATCACATGCAGAGTTTAAGAGTGACAGGTAAATGGTTTTTAATAAAAGGTGCACATTGAATGGTTGTGGTAAAGCAAGAAAACTGCAGCTACTACCTGGATGAAAATGTTGCTGCATGGGTATAATTATTTTCTACCAAAAGAATTATGATCCTATATTGAAATATACGTGGGCCATTCATCTTGTCTGAAGCACTGAAATATTGGTGTCCGGGACACTGTGAGCCAAAAGCCCTGCACTGTGAAGTTTTAAAAGCTTTTGCAAAGGTGTGTGTGTGTGTGTGTGTGTGTGTGTGTGTGTGTATACACATATATATATATATATATACACACACACACACACACACACACACACACACACACACACACACACACACACACACACATATATTTCATATATATATATGTTATTAGGCTGTAGAGGATTACAGTGGCTGTTTTTGGATTCAGATCTATTCAAAAAAACACAGGACACAGTACTGTGGCGTGCTGAAAAGATGAGCACATAGACGATTGGATGTGGAAAAAGTATAGTCAGAGAGTTGATAATACAACAAGCAGATTGTTCTCCAAATCTATTTAAAGCACATGAATGAGCCCTGGGTGACTGGTTCCTTCATTTCCATGAACACATACACATATTAGTGTGTATGTGTTCATGGAAAGGCTGTAGGCACCTTCCCACATATATCCGCACTGCTACCCTAAAGGCTCACTGACCACTGGTGTTTATTTTTCTGTCTCTGAAAATGGTCCCAAACAGATTTACCTGTGCAATGTTTGCTAAAAACTACCCAGTTAGGGATGAAACAAACACCATGCAATGTTTTTGCTTAGGTTTGCCAACCACTGGAATAAGAATTCAAATTTTAATGTAAAAAGTTTTTAAAAAGCGCTTATCCTGGTTATAGTCACGGACACCCTGCCAGTGTGACCCTGGTGCGATAGTTCACCTGGATATTCACTGCTGAATATCCAGTAAACGCTTTCTTTCTGATAATGATAATAATAATAATGGAAGACAAAAAACACACGTGTAGAACCAATAGTCTTTTTATCCATTTTCCAATAAAAAATACATTCATACAGAAACTATTTTACAAAACAATTTCAAATGAAAAAATTTCATTATGCCATAAAATGAACAAAAATAGAGCCTCATATTTTCCATGTTTATCCAATAAAGATTCTCTAGCTAAAGATAGGGCATCTTTGCAGGTCAAGTTGGGGAAAAAATGACATGGCAAATAAAAAAAAAACGTAATACTTAGCGAACACCAGAATTAAAAATTATTACAATTCAAGTGTCCAGAACAATTCACGTCTGAAAGTACTTGTTTTCTTCTTTTTTTTCTCTATTAAACATGATAGGCCACGGGTCTAGGCGATACTGATGTCATTTTAAAATGTACATTTTTTTTTTCTGACTTTATTTATTTTTTTTCCCAAAAATCAAAACAAAGATGTTACAGAAGCAAATGAAGGAGTATGGAGTGCATCTATTTTACAATAATTCTTTAGCCTTTTATCGTTCACATTTGGAAACAACACACTGCACTTGTTTTTGGTCCCACACCTGTTCAAAATAGAAGCTTCCTTACAAAATTCTCGTAGTTTACAATGTAACATGTCTTTGTGTTTCTCAGTGTAAAAACAAAAATAACATTGCAGACAAATGAATGTTCAACAGGTTCACCGGAGACGTGTTGAGTTTTAACAAGGCTACCTGTGATGTTGACAAAGTGAGACATTAAGTAACTGATGAATGAATGAATGTTCTTTCTAAAATGTTCCATCTGTCATAATTTTTGTGTATAATATAGCGGCGCCAAAATATTTCTACAAGTGGAGAAAGTGGCCATGAGATTATCCACTTGTGCGCTCATCGGATTTTTTTGTTTCAGCTCACTGAGAAGTGTGACGAAGTCATGTTACCTATGTTGAAACATGAACATGGTGAAGTTGGTACAAACAGCTTGTCCTTGTCTCAGCTTAGGTTACCAGCACAAACCTCTAGCTCTGAAACACAGCTCAGTTGAACTGGTTGGACTGGTTTTTTGTACCGTAAAGTCAGATCGTGGGCTGTTAAAACTAGAACTGAGTAAAGACACTGACTCACCTTGGAGGTGAGACTTCCAGAAACATCCAATATCAAACCACTCTCGTGACTGAGAATGTGGTCATTAGCCTACTTTAAATGAGTCATCCTTTGCTTTTTGAGAGTATATGCTTGACATAATGGACCCAATGTAAATGTTGCCTTTGCAGTAAATCTTGATTTGCCACTCTCGGTGGCTGACCACACAACATTTCATGAGAACGTGCTTCCAAGACTCTGTACCTTTGACAGCAAGTTACAGTTAATCTGAAGTGCATCCACGCAATCGTATACTACATAGTAGTAAATCAATATAAAAGTGAATTGCTTTTCCAAGTTCTCCACAATTCTGTCTCAGATCTGGATAATTTTGAAGACTATGATTTAGTTCTGAAATATCTATGATATATTTAACACAGACGTGTAAATGGCAGTCATTATGAAGCTGATATAGTTACTTTTGTTTTAATATTCAAGAGTTTTAGAGGAGTTTGTCGCAAGGGAAAAGGGCAAAAGGTGCAACTGTATGGATCAGAGCCTTTATAAAGCTATTCAATAACGCACAACTGCATTCGCAATGGTCATTTGGTGTATGTGTGTATGTATAACAGAGTGATCTATTCAACAGGACAAGGCCACTTACATAAGGCATCGGTAAGGTCAACAGTGCATTTACAGACAGAACAAAAGAGAAAAGCAAAAGTGAAGAAAAAGGAAGAAAAAACCCACAATCAAAATATTTGCAAACAGTGGTATCCCCAACTTATAAAGAGAATGAAAGAAAAATATGGCAAAACAAAATGACTGCCTTATGTGTTTTGTACAATACTATGATACTGAGTATTATGAAGGTAGCTGCTCTTGAATGGAATTTTGTTGTCCTATAAGGTGAGCAACACATCCCCAGATCCCATGCAACTTCTGATATAATGGCAATAACTGTGCACAATTGTTGTTGTTTTTGTTTTTTTCCTTTTAAGATACAAAGCTTACACAGTGGAAAACAAAATGAGCTTTATAGCGTGTATGTTTTGAGACAGGCTACGTAATACATTGCACATTTAATAGCTGCACTAAACAAAACAACCTCCCATTTTTAGACAGGGAGCTGTAGTTTCACCTCCAGGCAGAAAGGGGGCAATCTCTATCCAATCAGCCCCACTAAACTACCCCCCCTACTCCTCTCCACAGCTGACAGAATCAGTCATGACAGACAGAACTTTTTGCTTGCATTCATTCTTAGAGAGACAACACATAACCCTCCCTCAAAAAGAAAAATAAACCTCCCGAGTATAACATCACCCTTGCTATGTCATTCACTCGCAGTTCCACAATGCAAGCTCCATCCACTCCATAAAGCCAGCACAGGCATCCAGTTGCAGGCACTCACAGTCCCCATGCGCACAGGCAAACACACTGTCAGTGGAGGAATGGCACCCCAACCCCTGGAGTCCCAAATTTCTCCAGGAATAAAGCGTTGAACACCATACAGAAGAGTCTCTTCCCATCTTCTCCAGCCTAGATCTTTCCCATATTGGAGTCTCTTTTTGCCCTCCCGCTCCTCCATAAAAGCCTTTCAAGAGCAATCACCACAGCGAGGTGTTGGAGGCACTAAGTATGGTGCAAATAATAGCCTGCGTTGCTTCATGTTTTTCCACTGACTGGAACACGACGGTGCCCCTGTTAACGCTCCCAGGACACACCGGCCTCGCTGATCTCCACAGGTCAGGACAATTAACCCGAATCATCCCTCAGAGCTCTCAACATGAAGACCATCTTAGATGTGCCTCTTCATGTGCAGCGCCAGGTGGTCAGAACGGGAGAAACACCTAAGAAGAGAAGAAAAACATCAGATCCAGCCACTAAACTGAAGAACTAAACAAATGACTATAACTTGTTGAAGGTAATAAGTTGCTTATATTAACAACTAACTAGGCTACAATGACTAAGTAAAATGCTTCTAAATTCAACTGAATCAGTTAATAGACCAAAAAAAACCCCGAAACACTGTAATAAACAAAGCTATCACTTCGGCTGCAGGAGATGAAGGGAAAGGAAATGAAAAATCTCATTTTTAATTGAAGGAGAATGTTCACACATCCATCCGAGACGCTAATCAACACAAGAACCCTGGGGTGGTTTGTTAACATGTGAAACCAGTGAAACAAACAATATAAAGCTTCTTTTTCACCCACCAAAGATGCTTGTTGGATTCCATTTAGATTAAAGTACCTATGGCTATGCAGCCAATTTTATTCTGCTTGTTTGGTATCGGATACTATTTTTACTCTGTGCTATATAACATGAACACGTGATAGATTGAAAGAATGGGCTCATGCCTCCCCCTTCCACCTAGTCCCTTATCCCAGTCTGTATAGGTTTGGCTGATGTTTTAAATAGCGCCCTGGTAGAAGAGACCCAAACTTCACGCTGTTCAGTCTCATCACACTCCTCCCATCCATTGTACTCAACTCTTTTTATCCACCCCCTTGACCTCAACCATTTTCATCCTTAACCCTCATTCATCCCTCCCACTAGCATGTCATTTTGATAAACTAATTTGCTGCTTTCTTTGTCAGTAAAGAAATGCTTGGCACCCAAAATATAAAGAAGGGGGAGTAGTTCTTATGAAGAGGGGTTAAATTAATTTACAGCACTTTGTTTTGAGAGGCATTTGCTATTGTAACAAAAAAAAAAAAGAAGAATGTGGCTAATCATGGTGACATATGACAATAAAAACCATCTCACCTGTCGCAGTGACTGCATTTAAATGGCTTTGCTCCAGTGTGCTTCCTGAAGTGTCTGGTGAGTTCATCGCTTCGTGCAAAGCGCCACTCGCAGCCTTCCCATGAACACCTGTAAGGCTTCTCGCCTACAAGAATGAACGTAAAGAAAAGCAAAATATTAAAGCCAGCCATGTCATTTTTCATCTGAGTTCAGAACCTTGCATTTACTTAGCTATTCAAGCAGCCTCTGCAGGTTTACCAGAGAGTTAAGAATTTCTAAATCACAATATGCATATTTTAAACTACAATTTCTCAGATATACAGCCAATATTTACAGTACGGGAGGTAAAATAAATATGATCCTGTGCAGGTGGTTAGCAGATTAGGCTGACTACTGTAAGACGAATAGAAAAACAACCTCGTGCCTTGTGGGCCTCAAGAGCTGTGGTATGCAGCTGTAAGAAGCTGTTAGAGTAGAAGGCTTATGTAACAGGGGGCGAGCTACATGAAAAAAATAGAGACTGTTCCTAATGGTCCTACAGACCATTAACCATCATTAACCATGTGGCTAACGTGGCTGGAGAACGATGCTAGGAATGTGACTTCCTCTGCTAATGGAGGGCCAAGCTGTAAACAGCCTGGCAGAGGTCAAAGGTGACAAGGGAAACTGCTCACATTTGAGCCTCTAACAAAAGAGTGCAAATGTCAGATTCCCATAATGTTTCACTCTCTCTCTCTCTTTTGGGAAGTTGTATGCAAATGAGTGAGTTTCGGAAGCTTTTCCCATGGTGAAATCTGAGAACTGTTGATTTGTTTTCAGGATCCACATCCTCTGGGTGCTACTCGGCCACAAAAGAACATCCCTCCCCTTCGCGTCTCTCTCCCTCTCTCACGCACTCCCCGCCTCCCTTTGCCCTGCATGAAGTCACGTTCCTCTGTGTGAATTAGGTCATAGTTGAGGGCATTCCTCCTGACAAACTATTCAAAGTATGTGGGAGTATTTTTTTTCAGAACTTTGAGCAATAACTCAGCGCTTCAGTTCGGCTATCGTCACTTTTGAAAGGCTCACTGTCAGGCCAGTTTACCTGTGTGTGTCCGCTGGTGTGCTTTGAGGTGCGAGCTCTTGGTGTACACCTTCCTGCATCCGTTGAAGTGACACCTGTGCACACGCCTCCTCCCGTCAGGTGATGCCTCCCCGCTGGTCAGACCTGACCTTTCCAGGCTCCTCTCCATGCCCCCAGCCCTTATTTTCCCTGTTGAATGCATCACTGTCTGTATCCCAATCCACGTCTGGGCTACAGAGCCCTCCTTGCCGAGCTCAGGTGAGGATGGTGGTGTGCTGATGATGCCAGAGGCCACGTCATCGCCGTTGTCGGCCAGAATATCAGTTAAAGAGCTGGAGGTGAAGTCGAGGGTAGGGGAGAGCTCCTCTGAGCTGTCCGAGGCCTCGCTGCTGGCATCGGAGTTGAAACCACCAGCATCATGGTTCTGGCTATCCTGATTGTCTTCCTCCTCCTTAATGTGGGTGATCTTTGGGTCCGACTCACTTGACTTGTCCCCGCAGGCAAGCAGCAGCTTGCTCCACAAGTCTTCCTGGGTCTCAAATTTAAGGTCTGTGGCTGAGACGTAAGGCTCGCTCTGGAGGTATCTCTCCAGCTCGAGACATGTCTGTGTAGATGAAAGACAAGATAGAAATGAGTTCAATGGAGCACAGAGCCAAAGGCGTGTAACAGAACTCTTACATTCAACCTGAAAGTCCTTAAAACCACCAAAAAAGACCATTTGTTTTTACAGGAAACACAAGACTCCGGTATTCTCCTCTGCACTGTATTTATTCTAAGCAGCAGCAAAAAAGGGGGTATGCTGTGACACTGTAACATCACCAGCCCTGTTTCTTCTCTGCCTGCAGGAATGAAGTAAGACACAATGTCCTATGCAGAGGATAGTCAAGTACACTCTAAGTGTGTTCTCTGAGCCCATATCAGGGAGGATTACAAGCACCACATTTCCTTCTGAGAGACTGCAAGACAAGGTGCTCTTACCCACGAACGCAGGCATGGTTTGAATGTGTGTAGGTGTGTGCAGAGGTTGGTCATGAAATTTACATATGCTACAGAGCCCCCCATTGGGTTAGGGAAGTGCTTGTAGATCTTTTAAATCTATCAATTATTCAACATAATGTGGATTTAATAATGCATTTGGAGGCATTGCTAGAAATAACATAGCACACCAGGGACTGAGTGGAGGGAGGTCTGGTTCATGGGGGTTCATAAAAAGCCTGGCATGAATACTGCAACAGCCACTGTGGATTGTGGGCCTGTTTTCTGTGAAAAGGAAGTGAGAGAGCACTTCCTTAACCCTCTGCAGTCAGCAAGCACAGGCCAGATACGAAGGCCACAAACAGGCCTGTGCAGTTTCCTAATGAAGCAAATTTAAAATTACAGCCAAATGTTATTATAACAGAACTGACTGGAACAGTGGCAGCCAAAGCTTGAGGAAACCTGGATCCAAGAGGTCATGGGACAAATACATTTTTCGGACTTTTTCCAAACGCCTCCTAAAACTATTTATTCCCTTAGACAGAAATTGACATTTTCCTAGTTGCTTGGAAGTTTATAGGGTCAAAATGAAAATGAAACTATCCGAGAGGGGATTATCCCTCTTTGGCTGATCTGGTTACAGGCAGCACAAGCATCACTTGACAAAACGCTAAAATAAAGGAAGAACGACAAATCTCACCAACAACATTTTTAAAATATTATAATAATACCATACTGAATAAATAAAGCTTATCTAGAGATGGAGGATGAGATGGAATAAAATTAAACCACAGGTACCAGGCAGCAACTACAAACACCTTTCGTGTGTGTGTGTATATATATATATATATATATATATATATATATATATATATATATATATATATATATATATATATATATTTATTTATTTATTTATTTATTTATTTATTCTGAAAGAGGACTATCATGGGAAAATCTTCGTGTCTTGGGAATGAAAAAGAAGGCATTGACTTCATATGTTTCTTGTCAGCAGAGCTGGATAAATCCCAGGCGAGCTTTAAATGCCTGAGAGGGCGACTTGGAATGAAGCCCGGCCATATCTGATAGACGGGGAGACAGAGAAGACTGAAGAGTAAGGCCAATTCATTTCCCAATCTGAGCAAGAAGCGACTTGTACCCTTCCCGTCACTACCAGTGTAAAACTCCACTGTTTTGTCAACCAGGCGGCCGCCTGGTCGAGCAACGGTTCAATAGAAACCAGCCTCTTATTCTCTCTCTTTCTGACAGTCTGTCACTCTCATTTGTATGTGTGGGTCCGTGTGACAGCAAGAGGGAGTGAGCGGCAGGCAGAGGGGGCAGAGAGAAAGTCAGGAGGAGGAGATACGCGCAAAGGCGCACGGCTCGTCATTCACTCGCTAAATCTGCAACACGGCGTGTTTTTCATTTATCACAAACCGATGTGCCTGTATAACCTGCATGCCTGAGCCGAAATTGTCCACAATACGAGCAAACCACCACTGAAAAACTGTGCGCGCGCCGTAGCACCAGAAAATACTGTAAAAGTACAACTAATTTAAAGCATATTTTATGAAATGCGCCAAAAAACTAAAGAAGACACGTAATAAGTCTGCATTTTTACAAACATACTATAAAAATACCTAAGAGATCTGTCACGAGGGGAACTTGCACCATTTCCCCTATAACCGGAGGCAAACCAAGTTTTGAGAAATAAATTTATATTAGCTGCATTACTGAATCAAACGCGCGCTCACATTACACGAAACTACTCTGACATTTGCCAGTCGGCGCGCAGCTGTCACTTAAAACAAGTTTCTGGAAATTACGCACTCTGCTGGCACTTCACACACGAGCCTGTGGCACTATCTGTCAAACTGAGGAATCGAGTGTTTGGAATCAGTCGTCAGCCTACCTGCTGCCAATACTCTTCCAGAGATGGTAAAGCTGAAAAGTATCCAGTGTCGTGCACAATTTGGAGCTCCTGGAAGATGCTACACATAGGGATGACATCCATTTCACTCCTGAGATTTAGCCACAAGGATAAGCGAATTCAAGCTTGTGAGGAAACGAAGCCTGATGTGTTCAGAGAGAAGCTGGAGTCTTAGCTGTATTTGCATGTATACTAGTCTGGAGTCGTGCACTTCCAGTGGAGGTTTTGAGCGTGAGCGCACAACACCGAACTCTGCAAAAGTCCGTCAGCGCACTGTAAACTTCCCCCCCGATTCAAAATTACAGGCAAACCCACCCCCATGTGATTACATTACGTTACGGCACGTCTACCAATGGGCTTGCAGGAACTTTACAAAGGCCTACCAGACCACTTCCGACCAATAACGAGCGAGAGCCGAGTCATCCTGTGTGCCGTGATTGGTGCAGAGCTAGAAGCCTCTCTGACTCCCATTGGACTAAATCAGCGCTATTTTTAGAACCGTATATAAGCGAGACTCCTGTTTTACCACAACGAGGAAGTTGAGTTTTCTACTGATTCGACTCTGAGCGTCAGCCGCTCCGGATCAGCGGCAGGAGAAGCGTCCGTCTCTAAATAGACATGGCTATCTTTATTTCCTCACACACGCACTAGTTACTCTCGTTCTCTTGGCGAGTTGCGCTATGAATCATACGAGCGTAAGTCTGTAAAGAAAATTGCTCTCCTGCCTGTAAAACGCAAGTTCATGACAACAATATTCAGACGCGTCTGCAGACTCGGGGGGATCATCAAGAACCTGATCAATTTCTGTGCTCTGTGAAACAAATGTGATAGACTTCATCTTTTCATGGCTGCCCAGAGATCCATGAGCATTATTACGAGTCTCTCTGTGACAGTGTAGACAATTTAATAAGCTATTAAGTTATAATAGAGTTGCCATAAAGATGATTATTCACATAATGCTGTGCGGGTTATTGTAGTGGCAGCAGCTTGAGGCATAGCGTGAGGGACAGGTTCGATTTTGCTGGGAATGATGCACATTGGCAGGCGCTGTGTGCGGATGTGTGCGTTTTAATGTCAGTCACCTGTGGCTCTCTTAAGAGCGTACTGCTTTTGCAGGAAAAAGTGTATGACTGTAGTTGCTTGTAAAACCGCATCAACTTATTTCCTCTAGAAGGGGGAAAGTAGAACAGGTTAAAAACAGTGTTGCCACCCACGGTGCATGGTGAGAGTTCCTAATGCAAGACGGCAATATACCTCTACTCTAAAATGACACGTTATAAATACATTCTGGCACACTCCCAGAAATATATTTACCTCTTTCACTCCTTTGAATGTAAATTGCTTTGCTTTCCCACATCTCTCCTCCCAGAGATCAAAGAAACATGAATATTAATCTGTGTTAATACATGTACAAGTTGGTATATGATGAGATTTATGTCCTCCTTGTGTGCTATGCTTCATGCTTTATTATGTTGTTTGCATAAAAACTCAGTTCATTAAAAAAAAGTCCCACAGGTGATAATTTCCACGTTTTGAAATACAGTTGATAGAAACTATAGCTTGTGCAAGAATTTGACTTTTATTTTGTTAAGTAGGGAGTCAGATTCCTCACATCCTGTCAGCAAATAAGGTTAACTGATACTTAAATCACTTTGAATGTGTCCTCTATCACTCCAAACACTATGACTAACACTGAGCTATCATTAAGATTATGAGTGCCTAGAATACTGTATACAGTAAATTTGAGCAAAAATTCATACTGAATTACATAAGATGCGAGATTAAGTTAAAGTTAAGCAGAACAACAGCGGCATTGACAAGTTAAAGGCAGGCGATGTGACAAACAACATGTTTGGAACAGAGCGCCATTGTCTGGCACATCGGCCCGGTCGAGCGCCTCCACAGCGGAGTCTCTTTTGTTGAGCTCTCTGCTGTGGCCACATTTGCAGCACTCAGCAGCATCAGATTTTCGCATGAGTCTGTGGGTTTCATGGACAGATAAGACTAGGATGGGTGCTCTGTCATGACATACATGACTAAAGGGAAGCATCACTGCAAAACTTTCAGGCTGTAAATTGGGACAACAGAGAATTTACAATGTTACAAACCATAAAGTCAGAACAATTTTATAACATTATATGTTTTTATACGTATATGAAAAATGAAGTTAGAGAATGGGAGACTGACCTCTTAAATATTAAGTGATGAGAAACTATGGCCCATTTCTTTACCCTCAGCTCAAATATACCAAGATGTTTAAAAGGTGCACGATGAAAGTTACAAGAAGGTTTCCACACAACAGATGCATTTACAATGCTGTGAAAAAAGTATTTGCCCCCTTTGTGAGTCCTTATTTTTTGCATATTTGCCACATAACATAAAAGGCTATATGTGATAAAGTAATTACCCCCTAATTGCTCCCCAAACTCATTGACTTGATGTGCCACCCTTGGCAGCAAGAACTGCAATAAAATGTGTGTTGTAACTGGCAATGAATCTTTCACTTTTTCTGCAGATGGATTTTGACCCACTCTTCTTTGCAAAATTGTTTTAATTCAACCACATTGAGGGGTTTTCAAGCATGAACAGCCTGTTTAAAGCCATGCCAAATCATACACACATCCAGCTAATCCAAGTAGTTTGAGCTTTGGGGTGCAAATTAATAGCCAGAAATTCTCCTTTAGGATTTTCTGTTAGACAACAGAATCAATATGGCAAGGTCCCGAAGCAGCAGAACAGCCCCAAACCATCACACTACCATCATGATATTTGACTCTAGCACAAGGTTCTTTTGATGAAATGCTGTTTCTGCACTCAAACCTTCCAAAAAGTTCAACTTTTGTCTCATCAGTCCACCTGATTGATGTCAATGACTTGTTTCCAATCTGTTCTTGAGTTTCTTTACATTAATTTGTTTAGCCTGCTTTAATTTATCAGGTTGTGTTTAAGTGATTTACTGATTGAGCAGGTCTGGCAGTGATCAGTGAAATAATGAAATTGAGCTCAGCTTCCCAGAAAATTAGGTTAATCACAGTTAATTCAAGATTTTATTTCAAGTAATTGAAACAATTACTTTTTCCACATACAGCCAAGTAGGTTTGGCTAGCTTTATTCCCTTAATACCGTGAACAAAATCCCATTTAAAAAAAAATCCTTGTCTAAAATAAACACTTGTTTGATGGTGTGGAACATGTAAGTGTGAGAAATATGCAAAAGATACAAAAGAGGAAGGTTTCAAATACATTTTCACAGCACTGTATATAAAATGGAATTAATCAAAGCTAAGCTACCACAGAATAAAAATGTAACACTTGTAAGCAGTTTGTGGCTGTCTGGATGAAGGTGCAAAGACACATCTGAAAGCAATTTTCTTAAAAAGCTAACAGTGCCTAGCTTGGTGCTAATGATGCTATGCATTGAAGAGAATGCTAATTGGCTGGAAAGTTTGCCTGAACAGGGAAAGAAACAATAACAGAGGTCACTGTGAGGAACAAGAGTAAAAAATAGATTATTGGACATGAGTGGTGTACCAGAGGATGAAATTGTAATGATGATGTTATGAAGAAAATAGAGAAGCAAGAAAAGCATATATCTCTAAGGAATAGAGAGATGATTAAACTTGTGTATTAACATCATATTTAATGTAAGTGATGGTAGGGAAATACCAGTACCTTAGAGCAGTGGTGCCCAAACCCCGGGCCATGTACTGGTCCGTGAGTCATTTGGTACCAGGCTGCAAGAGTTGAGGCTCGGGTGTGAAATTGATGGTTTTCAGGGTTTTTATCGTTAACTCTGTTTCGCTGGTTCTTTTCCCGTGTTGTAGTTGTGTGTCTTATTTTGAAATAAATAGTTACACGTTACCATAGCGACCAGAGAGCATTAAGGGGCAGAGAGGAGGATGTTACTCTCAATGTTGTTGGAGCATTTCAGGAGGACGCTGCTAGTGAAGTTACACAATTACACAGTGAATTCGCGTTAATTATTATCTTTACAAAATACCACAGTTTTCGTCTTTGTCATATCATTTTATTTTGTTGTATTTATCCACGACACCTTAAGGCCAGTCCGTGAAAATATTGTCTGACATTAAACCGGTCCGTGGCGCAAAAAAGGTTAGGGACCGCTTACTTGGAGTATGTATCTGTGACCTGATTTATACTACTTAGGTACTATATATTAACTGGTATTACATATGGTTTCTGTTTTGTTTTACCAAGGATGCGCAGTTTGTTTTTAATATGCTGCTGTAAGCAACTTCTCTCTGTTAAATACAGCTTGGACCCACTGTTTTCATCAGCAGCACAGCATAAGCAGATTTTGTCTGCAGACTGAATATATTCATGTATCATTTGCATGTAGCATGAAAAAGGGATACGAATTATGTTAGAAATACATTTTCATTGAGGGAAAATTATTATTATTTTCATTTGACTTGCATTAGTTATTGCAGTTGTGGCTTGTATGGAGCATGTTTTTGCCTTTATTGTACATTGACAATAAAGGGCTATTCTATTCTATTCTATTCTGTTGTCCCAAGAATGCAGTACAGTCACAACGTTTTAAAGTGACACTTTTGCTGTCATAAAAAACAAACAAAAAAAGCACTTCCTGCATGAAGTCTATATTTATCGTCTCTGTAGATATGTCATCAAATCAGATTCCTGCCAATTTTTTGTTCTGTGTGGTGGACGCTGATGCAAAGAAAACGAGTCATATAATTACAGTTGCCTTGAGTTATCTTGGCTGCAGTGCACGTGGGATGCTGATCTGTGTTAGGATGAATCCATAGCAACAAAATATTGGGCATAAACAGCATGCAGGCAAGCAGCACAGATACTATCATGCCATCTATCCTGTGTGTATTTGAATATTTATCTGTCCTATGTCTCAACACTTCATATACAATGGCTTTCCTACCCGACACTGGGCAGGTTTGCAATTACGTAAACGATGCAAACAATACTGGTTCAGAAACGATTTATCAAAAATATCACATCACATGTAAAACAAAGGGTTTTCCATTTTTTCAGTCTACACCATAATTATTATTTGATTTAACACATAATTTTATTGACAATAAGACATGCTGCCATTTTTTTTTAACACAGCTAACAGCTAAAAACACAACTTTGTATTCATACCACATGCTGCAAACTGAATAAGCAGCCAGTACATGACACAGGCCACAAAGTCAGGTCTTTTTTTAAAAGTCTAACCATAGACAATGACAGGAGTCAAGCAGAGAAAACAACCCATTGCCTGTTTTGCATCCACTACACACAATTGAAATCCTGCATTTGGAAAGCATGCCAAAAAGTGGTCACTCACTTTTAATTAGCTGTCCTAAAATTCTATGCACAGCAGATAATGGCCAGTTCTTAATTTGCAAACAGCGTCTGGTGCCTGATTAGAAATCCATGGCTGCAATTAGGCTAAAAAGTTTTGTTGTTGCCATTAGGAAAGAAAAGTCAGATAGCATAATAACAAATGACAATGATTTAGAAGCCGCACATGTTGTGTCTGCGGTTTTGATTGATAGCCTCACAAATGTATGCCATTTAGTGGAATTACAATTTGGATGCATGAGAGACTTGATTTTGCTAACACATTTAGTGTGTAGCACCCCAACTGCCTTTTACTTGAGTCTAATCAAAATGCAAAGATATTCATAGTGAAAGAAAAGTACAGTATGTAAAAGCAGGGAGCAGGCACAATAAGCAAAAGTCTGTGGAGTGACTGCAGCAAAACAAGCAGAGTTAATTTAATTGGTTTATTACATCACATGTCCTATTGATCTTGGGTTTTGATGCACTGTGGATGAATCAGAATCATAAGACCTCTGTCATTAAAGGGAGTGGAATCCTGTTTCACAGTTGCTGTGTTTAGAAGAGAAAAATATCTCATGGGAGTACTGCTGTAAATCCTGAGGAGATAGAACAGACATGCTCTTCCCTTTTTCAACACCTGCTCTTAAAGTGCTTTTGAACAAGCTTTTCAGTTCCCAGCAGTCCAACATTACAATGTAGGTGTAATGTTGGACCTCCCCCCAACACACACACACACAAACAACAGCATCAAGAAATCAAAACAAAAAAAACTTTGTTAATTTAGGTCTGGGGAAGGGTTTAGGTTAACATAGGGGATTCCCATTGTCATGGCAACATTAATAAACATCCTGATCAGGTTATGAAACAGTGCACGGTCTTTTCATTTTTAAACAGGAAGCAAACGGTACTTCTTCATCATCATGGCTACACAATAACAAACATGCGTTTGAGGTTAGGGAGACCTCATGATGGAAAAAGAACAAAAAAACAACAACAACTGTGTGTCATTCGGAAGGTGAAAAAATGTTCATTCGTTGTTTTTGTTGACTCATTCATCCTCTCTAAACTTCTGCATATACTGACTCAATGGCTTTATAACAACATAACCTCACTTCCCCCTTTTCTTCTCACAATGAAACTGAAAAATGAGGTAAATAAATCATCCTGTGAAACTTAAAGGCCAGATGGCCCTCTTACGAGTTCTGGGTCTACCCTCGTGGCCACCCACTAGTTGAGCGCTCCTGGAAACCCTCCAAAGGAAGGAGTCCAGGAGACATCCTGGTGAGAAGCCCAAATCACCTCAGCTGTCGCCCAAAGTGAAGGAAAATCCTCACCTTATTTCTAAAGCTGAGCCTAACCATCCTAAAAATGCATCTGACTTAGCTCTCTTTACATCACAGTGGTCTGGGACATTACACAAATGACACAATATGGTTTTACAATAATAATACAAGGTATAAAAAAATAAACACACACCCAAGTGTAATAAAATGTGAGCAACAATGACAGAGATTTTCATGGTGAAATAATTCTGCTTCAGCTATGTCCACCTGTCAGCTGTACATTAGGTGATCCATGACTCTGCATTATCTCATTCAAGGATCACGTCACATGTTCTTCTCATACATCGAGGTCAGATTTAAATGACTACAGTATGTTAACCATTTCTTGGAACGTCTGATTTAATTCAAGAAACCCAGGGGAGCATTAAAACAATGATCTGAGAGAAGACGTGATGAAAAGGGTGCTGGAAAGACTCAGATAAATGTATAGAGACGGTGAGTGCCTATATGTCTTGCATGGCATATATGAAAAGCTTTTAAGTGAGAAAAAGTGCGATGTTGTCAAGTGTTGGTAAATTTGTTGCTGGTGACATCATTTTTAAAAGGGACAAGCGAGAGCTCCAAACACTTTGCCAACCATTAGGAGTCCTGTGTGGAGTCCCAAAGCATTTTGAAAACAAATTAGTGCAGTTGATGCTGACCTGAAAGACGGTAGTGTCCGACGAATTGCAATACACTCAGCCTTCTACAAGCTTGGGAAAAACAGAAGTGGTGTAGCAAATGTATTGATGTGCTAATTAGTGTGTGATGTCATTTGGAAACCTTGTATGACTTGACTGAGCAGTGAACAGCTTCTTTTGTTCTTGTTAAAAGAATAGGCCACATGTGCCCTTGGGCAACCATAATGCATAGCTTGGCGGCTGAGAAATAAAACGTCCTGCACTCCATGTCATGATCATCTGAGTGGCATAAAACGAACGTTAAGTTGTAAAGCTCGTTTTCAGTGACATATATATAAGACTTGTGGTAACACATAGTATGAACCAGTTTAACTAAACTGAACTGAATTTAATTCAAGTCACGTCAGTTTTATTTATATTTTGAGAGTTCACACCATCAGTAAGCTCAAGATGCTAAATGTTGTACGGTATACTGGTTAAGCAAGCGTTAAGCAAGGGTAAGGAGGAAAGACATCACTAGCAGGATCTGCCTTAGAGAAAAGAGATAACAAAAACCAGAGCAGAGAGATACAACAAATGAGATAAAACACAAAATTAGAGAGTCGATAAAAGTTAATGATGCTTAATAAAGGTGTAAAAACACACCGGGAGTGAAAAGGTGGAAGTGGAGAATAAGTGCTGAGTGCATTATGTGAGGTCTTCCAGCAGCCTGAGCTTTTAGCAACATAACTAAGGGTTCAGTGTCAACTAACTCTAAGCTTTTTCAAAAAATTAAAGTTCTTGTGTGTGTGTAAACAGACACAAAGCTTTATTTTAATGAACAATACACATTGTTTCAGGTTGTGCCATGTCAAAGAACAAAACACGGCAAAAAACATGGCACCTCTGAAGCAGCAATGCGACTTAATACAGTTATGCTATGCGAGGATTAAGAACTGATGTTAACTCTCTACAGTGAAATTTATCCGCAAATGCCTGCAAACTGCAGATTAGAGTTTTCTACTGCATTTTTTCTACTAATTTCTATTAAATGTTGCAATGTCGATCATTCTGATTACAGTGATTACGTCACAGGTAGATGCACTTATGGAGAACCCGTCCCTTGTGCTTGCCTATATAATTCTCTTCAGTGTGTGCAACTAATAATTTATGGACTGTAATCTTGTTCTACTCTCTTGTATTTATAGAGAAGATGATGCAGATAGTAATCCTGTAGGGCTCTAGCTCAGCTGAAATGGAATCATGCATTTGCTGTAACAGGAGTGTTGACCTGCGTACAAAACTGTTCGCTGGTGCATGAATGCACTTATTCCAGTCTCTGTTGGTGAATGCATTCATGCATACGTTTGTTTGTGTGTGCGTGCGTGTGTGTTTGTGCATATCTGAATTTGTGTGTTTGTGTGCACACACCTGTAATCAAAGGGCCATTTACAGGAATAGCTGATGGCAGCCAGAGTGCTGAGGAGGAAACAGCAACAGCTGACTGTGAGTCATCTTGTCTCATGACTGGATACTCCATAGAAACACAATCCTTCACTTTACCTTGACCAATATGCTGTGAAGTGTGCAGAATTTCTGTGGTTTGGTCTCTTGCGAAAAGCATCCTCTAGTTGAACACTGTACTTTTGTTGTAGATTTGATAGAGCAGCAGGGTGATCAAATGGACAAAAGACTAACCAGGAGCCAAAGTGTCACAAGTTTGTTCCCTGTATGCATTACAAATGTGGTTGTCAAAGACATTTTTCTTTGCAGAAAAAAAAAAAATCATATAATTTAGTTGTTTGCATTGTTTTAGTTGTACATATGTGCCTGAATTTCAGGGAGCTGGGTGTATCTTCTTGCTGAAATAAAGTGAAACTGAAGAATTCAGCATCTCTGAACAAAAAGAAGCATCCCTTCCACACGATCAGCTAAATGTGTGCGATGTAAAAAATGTAAAAGATAAAGTATTGATTTCAGTTTAGAGGAGCACAGCCCTTATCAATGAGCGCTGAGGTCAGTTGTTTTAGCTTTTGCTTTAGCTCTGGAGATTTATCACCTCTGTTGAATTGTAACAGGAGTGAGATAAATTGAACGCTGATCCTTGGTGGAATAAGACAGCAGCTTCGCCCAGAGAAAAATGTGAGATATGAATCGATGAATTTAACTCTTGCGTGTGATTGATGGTCTAAAATTAAAACAACGACTTATTATTGAATAGTAACTTCAACTTTTGGTTGTGATTGAATAAAACCGAAGTACACACCTGTTGATTGTCATATATTGGCACTGAGAACAATCTCTTCAGATGTTTTCAAGCTGTCGACAGATTATTATCACATGCTGTCAAAAACCCTCCGTTGTCCTTTCACTGCTTTTCTACATCATATTAACCAGTGGACAGCTATAATAACACTAGTTAAGTGCATGTTGCGCCATAATGAAGCTACATTTCCACAGTATAGTGCCACAGATTTCAAAGATGGGCGCAGTTTGGTTCCTCATCTCCATTACCAGTCCAGCACTTAGCGAGGGGCTTGAATTAATGAGTCGAATCATCAGAATCTCTACCTGACAAAGCAGAAAAAAAGATGAGAGCTGGTTTTAAAATGACTAAACAGTGCCTTGGGAATTTACGACTGAATCATATGAATGAGATATGCGTAGGGCCTGTTAATCCCGGTAACGTAATAAAAAAAATGCAGTTTTTCCATAATGGCTTATATTGTACTGCACCATTGCTTTTCTTGTTAAAGGAATTATGTTAATGGTTCGGACACTTGGAGATACATTAGTTTAGCAACTTAAACCTAAGTAAGTCCTTACAAGATACTTTTGCACAATACCACAATTTTAAAATGACACTTAGATGAAATGAGACATTCAGTGCTGTGAAAAAGTAAAGAAACGTTTCTTTTCACACTTTTCAGCTCAACAGACAAATCTTAATATTAGACAAAGACGACCAGAGTAAATGCAAACCGCAGCTGATGATTTTTCATTTATTAAGGGAAAAGGTGTATTATGTCTGGGATAAAAGTGACAGAGCATTTCATAAAAAGAACGTCAAACATGGTGGTGTTAGCGTGATGGTTTGGGATTGCTTAGCCGCTTCAGGACCTCTACGATTTGCCATAATTGATGAAATCATGAGTTCTGTTCCCTACTGGAAAATCCTGAAGGAGAATGTCCAGCCATTAGTCCCCACCCTGAAGCTCAAGCTCACTCGGGTTATGCAGCAGGAGAGTGCTCTGAAACAAGCAGCAAGTCCACCTTTGCATGGTTAGAAAAGAGCAACCAACAGAAATTAAGGTTTTGGAGTGTCCTCACCTTAAATAGGCTGATCCAGTGTGGCCAAATTAAAATAACTGCAAAGAGTTATTACTCATTGCTATTTACCAGCATATAGCACCTGTGATGGCATTTCCACTTGGAATCAGAGCTAAAAATGATTTGTAGGTCACAAAAACTTGCACGTACTGTCCAAGTAGCACACATCCTGTTGCTCATGAGAGGAAGGAAGCAGCCGTATCCCCTGTCAATGTGAAATGCAAAGGACACGAACAAATAGTGGAGGATATGGCAGCGATCTGGAGACACTGGATAGTGTGGAAAGATACTCAATGAAAGGAACACATGCCAGTTGGTTGACTTTTGTCCCAGTTTTGTCAAATTTGTTTTTATTGGATATATTTACTTTGAGTCTCATATTTCCTTGTGAAATGAGGTATTGGAGTATGCTGCTTAAACACACCTCAAATAAGGCAAAAGCAATCATCAGCTTAAGAGCCCCACTTTTGTTCTATATGCGGCGTCTACAGAAGCAGTGCATTCAAGCTGCTGAGTTTTATTTAAACCTTTGTTTATGCAAGGAAGTCTGGCTGACCATTGATGTTCCTTTTTTTGAAACTCATTCATTCATGCCAGGCAGCCACATAACAGTGCTTTAACTCAACTACATTCAGCGGGATTGAACAGAACCACCTCGTCTTTCACATTCAACTCCAAGTCCAACAGGCTCGAGGAGTGTACATCATGGGAGACTTTCCTTCTGCCCTCATCCTCCCACGCAGCCCTGCCCCAGCAGCTGCGAATGTGATGATGGGAGGGAATGACCCCAGAGGACCTTGCACGACCCATCCCTATTCAGATTTCTACTGCGCCTGCCATCCCATAATGAAAACAAACAGGAATGTGACCCCTTCCTTCCCACTGTAACCTAGATTTCCCACTCTAAAGGTTATCCCCCACCCATTCAAAGGTATTCCATATCCTGTCTAAATGCCTTTTATGTAAAGCAAAACAGATCTTGTGAGGAAAATAAGCACCAAAAGATTAAAAAAATCAAAAAGAAAATATTTTATTTTGTTGATAACAATGTGATCACAATAAAAAAAAAAAAAAGTCCTTTGCTTACCTATAACGTCATTTGCAGTATGAGTGAATCATTTGGTAGCAACATGGCCTCTCCACAATGTCGTGGAGTCCCTTGACAATGTGCAAATATTGAAAAGCTGCCTTGTAGCAGTGGCAAAAAAGAAACAGATCCTCTGTCATATTCAAAATATATGTAAATGAAGCCATCCACACAGTTAGCCCCATTCATTTACTCTTTGCTTCCTGACTTCCCCAGTGTGTTGCATATAGGTTTTTCTTAATATATATATATATATATATATATATATATATAAATAAAAACACCCAGCACGCCCCTGCGGGGGGCAGGGGGTTTATCCTTCAAGCTCGGGTCCTCTACCAGAGGCCTGGGAGCTTGAGGGTCCTGCGCAGTATCTTAGCTGTTCCCAGGACTGCGCTCTTCTGGACAGAGATCTCCGATGTTGTTCCCGGGATCTGCTGGAGCCACTCGCCTAGCTTGGGAGTCACCGCACCTAGTGCTCCGATTACCACGGGGACCACCGTTACCTTCACCCTCCACATCCTCTCGAGCTCTTCTCTGAGCCCTTGGTATTTCTCCAGCTTCTCGTGTTCCTTCTTCCTGATATTGCTGTCATTCGGAACCGCTACATCGATCACTACGGCCGTCTTCTTCTGTTTGTCTACCACCACTATGTCCGGTTGGTTAGCCACCACCATTTTGTCCGTCTGTATCTGGAAGTCCCACAGGATCTTAGCTCGGTCATTCTCCACCACCCTTGGGGGCATCTCCCATTTTGACCTCGGGACTTCCAGGTTATACTCGGCACAGATGTTCCTGTACACTATGCCGGCCACTTGGTTATGGCGTTCCATGTATGCCTTGCCTGCTAGCATCTTGCACCCTATATATATATATATATATATATATAGATAGATATATAGATAGATATATAGATAGATAGATAGATATAATATAGATATGATATATATATATATATATAGATATATATATATATATATATCTATCTATATAGATATATATATATATATATAATATAGATATATAGATATATAGATATATATATAGATGAGATATATAGATAGATAGATAGATAGATAGAGATATATAGATAGAGATGTTGGGATGGCAAAGCATGAAGATGCCAGTTTTTAAAGTTCAAGCATCTCTCTCTTGTGGTTGTTGAGGAAGAGGACTAATAGCTGACAGACTACTCCCTCTGAAAACGTGTTTGCACCACAATTTAATTGATTCTCTTCTTCTTTTTTTTTTAAATTGCAAAAACACTTACACAGCTTAGCTCAAGGGAATAAATGAAAGAGTTAACCGTTGCTGGATTCCCTTGACGGGGTTTAAAGGCCTTTTATAGACTCACTAGTGATTTTTGATGTCTTTGCAGTTTCAAATATGTGATTTTTTACCCTTCTTTTCAATTTTAATTATGAATACCTTTTGAAGCCTTGTCAGATAGCTTCTATTTTAAAAGTATATCACTAAGCTTTGCTCAGGAGATTTCCTCATCATTCTCAGTTATGCAACGTTTTATGCTGACTTGGCGTTTCCTATTAAAAGCCCTGATCACTGAAAATCATCCTGGTGGTATTTCCTCCTAATCTCCTAAACTGTAGACATAATGATCCTTGATCAGCCATGCTGTTTTATAAATAAAAAGGTTATTTATCTTATGTGTCACTGATGAGTATTGCTATGAGTTTTGCCAGATCACCAAGCTCTCTGAGCAACCTCCTTGCAACTTATAATCTAAACAGAATATTCACGAATACTGCAGAGTGAAGTTGGCAATCCGTTTAACTGGGAATCCCCCCCCCCCGAGTCCGCTGTAAATGCATGCTTTCCCCATTCAGAGCAGTTGCACTCTTCTGGTCACGTGTTGTTACTGTATGAATCACTCCGCTGCAAACACTGAATGAGAGAACTCAGTAGGAATAACAGTCCTGTATTTACACAAGCTGTGGGTTATAATGCCAGGGTAATCTTGGGCATTTGTGAGTCACTCTGTCCTTAAACATGTAGTTGCTGTAGCCACACGGGTAACTAGGCAATCATGTCGGTTTCTCGGAGCCCTGTGTGACTCACCCCAGTCAGCTTCGGCGAAGTCTGAGTGCATCTCGTGTCTTGAGGAAAGCAGTGTGGCATTCCGAAGTAATGGACTCTATATTGGGCTCAGGGGATTGTGTGTGTGTGTTTCTCAGTATGTGGGCTGGTATGTCAATGCAATTACAGATGGGAGCATTTTGTGTGCATGTCTTTTTGTGTGTGTTTGATCGCTTGCAAGAATGGTAACCAATTTGTGTTTGTTTGTGCCACCCTGGTTCACGCTGACAATGAACGCTGTGATCATAGGCTTGTGTGTAGGTTGTTCTGTGTGTGTGTGTGTGTGTGTGTGTGTGTGTGTGTGTGTGTGTGTGTGTGTGTGTGTGTGTGTGTGTGTGTGTGCGTGCATGCATGTGTGTGTGGCCAGTGTATACTGGGGCAACCAGTGTGGCAGCAGGGCACTCCCCAGAGCCACTCAGTCCAACAAACAAGCTCTGCTGTGTTTCAGCTACTTTAGGACACCACAGCAATGACCCAGCTGAACCATCGCTACACAATGGGGAAAATGTGAATGGAATATAAAATACCACCAATATTTCAATTTTATTAGATGGATTTACACAGTATCACCACTGTTTTGAATTAAAACCCAAAAACCCAAAACATTCATGTCTTGGTTTTGGTATCTTGACAAAGATCTCAAGAAAAAAAGGGAAAATTAGAAGCTTTATGCATCTCTACTTCCAAATAGTTGATATGTAATTTCCACTTCCAAAGTATCATTTGCTATTTTTTAAGTTTATATGTGAATATAGTTGACAAGGTATTCAGTACCTTTTCTAAAGAAAAAAATCCATATGACCTTTCCTTGTAATGCTTCTGCCCTGTGGTGTACTACGATTGCTGATGTAAAAGTTTTGCGTGTTTCTTCCACTTTGCCTGCAGCGCACTGAGCTTGTATGTCACAGCAGGAGTCAAGTTGGATTGTGCAGAACTTTATGAATGACAAGCCAGAGCTTTGAAAATACAGGTGCCTGCGTACAAAGCTTTACTATATGAAAAAGGTTAAACATATGTCTATATATTCACAGAACTTATCGAGATGACATTTTTCAAGATGAGAAATAGTTTATTTGGATTTATTACCACATTAGTAATTGTGCATATGAATTGTTTCAAATGAAACCACCGAGTCACTGAGGTGTTTCATTTTTGCTCCTTTGATCAAGAATTAAACATTCATGGCAATTCACATTAAATTCACATTAAAGGGCTTCAATAAGTGTTAATTAGTATTGAGTAACATTTACCTTGTTAATCACCCCAAAGCCATGCGTCCACAGTGGAAAATTCATTTTCCGACTCCTGTGGTTGTGTCATGCGGTGTTACCCACAATGCAGCATGACGACAGTGCCAAAGGCTTACCGGGGCAGTCTGTCACTCTGTCCCAATTCCGGGTCCACTCCGAAACCTCCACTCATGTTTTTCTCACACATTCAAAAGTGTCAAATGCTCGAGATGACACGTTTCAACACCTACTGGGTTCATCTCACTTTCTTTTACATCTGGAGGACAAAGTGTTTTTGCCTTTATTCAACCCCTACTTCTTTTTAATTTTGTCACCAATAATTTATGCGTGTTTTTGCAACCTCTCGCAGCGCACAATTAAATCACACTGACAGAAGTGCCGTTTATTCCAGGCTTGAATGAATCTTGGCTAAAAACAAAGAAAAGAGCAGGCGCCACGGAATCTGCCTCTGGTTCATTTATAACCAGTCAACAGTTACAGAAACTGGCACTTTGAGGCATTAAATCATTTTGCAGGGAATACAGACTTTCATAAAAAAAAAGTGTGTGAGCAGCATGTGGTGGATGAAAGGTGCCAGGCTGGATCAGCACAGGACAGAGTGACACCGGTGGTGGGCTAATGACACAAGCCTCAAGCTGTTCTTGCACCTGCCATAGATCTGCCTCATTCACATGACATTAACATTGAGGAAAGGGGCCGTGTCAAACACACATAAATACACAAAGCCGGTCATGCAGATACAGCGATGGAGAATGAAAGCACACACTCTTAACATCCACAGACTGTTGATCGCTCACGGTCAAACAGAAACAAACAAATAAGCCATTATCCTTGAGAGCCCAATTAGGCAGTAAATGAGAGCGCTGACTTGTTCGTGGTAGAGAGCAATGCACACATGACTGAGCGGCATGATCTGGCAAGTGTGAAGCATTAAGGAAACTTTTAAATGTCACTCTCTTTTTGTTGTTGTTATAAAGTAATGGCAAATGAATTACCTCAAAGCAAATTTCATGTCAAGTCAGCAGGCTGCATCATACTTCCTACTCCTCAAATTAGTCTTTAATTAAAAATAACATCTGTAAATTGCCACTTTTATTAGCTCTCTCTTTATTTTTAACTAACAATCTACATAATCTGTTTTACCTTTTTAAACCACATCCTTTCTGTAATGCAATAATATAGTTCATTAGCATACTATATTGAGGAATCACATTACAGTCATATTACCATGTTGCAGTTGTTACTTATGTTACAAAGGCTAGTCAATCATGCACTATATGCAGATAAAAAGTTCCACACCAGTTATAATTAGCTGCATCCAGGGAGGAGTTAATTGGTGGAACAGTTTACAACTTTTGAGGAGTGGAGATGTGGACATTATTATTTTTTTTTGTACAACTTGAAAGGATGAGAATGTGGTGGCAAACTGTAAACTGCATCGGAGACAGAATCAACTCCTCTGCCGCTAACACGTAGGCTCTTTTCAAGCATCTGCACAGACAGCATGCTAACACAAAACTAACAAAGTACCCAGCATGATATTCAAGCTGAGTGTACGGCAACTGAAGACAAGCACTGCGGCCTCCATTTGTGCTTGTACCTGTCTTGACAGTAAAATCGCTGTGGCAGTAAAGTGCTTTTTGGGCTTGTTTTCAGCATAGCTGTGGCTTTGTGTTAACAGTTAGACAGCAAAAGAAAAAGCTTGTGTTTGTCCTCATTAGCATAGGAATTTGTGCCAGTGTGGGGGTCTGTAGCCTCAGGTCTGTATAGTAGACTGGTAATTATCTTACAGTGCTTTCCATGCTATATTATAGAGTATTGCAAAACTGTGAGAGATGTGTAACAAATTACTCTCTCCAGGGAGTAATTAGGGAGTGTAAGGCATCACTTAAAAAAAAATATTCCATGGGAGCTGCTGCCATTGATTTTGAGTCCAGTTCATGCGTAATTTGGCATACATCAGCCTTTTCTCCTTCTTTATCTTCTATAAGAATGGCTTTTTAACAGCTACCCTGATGATGCCTCAGTGAACAGCAGATGTATCAGTTGAAGACTCAGAAGATCTCTCAGGTCTTGTGTCAGGTCTTTGCTTATATATATATATTTTTAATTTGTTACAGACATGACTTTCAGATACTTTTGATCTGTTGTAGATATATGCATTTCTCCTTTTTTCAACCAAGCGAAGACTCACTTGTCCAGTTTAGTTAGATTTTTAAAGGACACGCTGCACAATACACCTAAATCATTTTAATTTCTTTAGAACTCCTGCTCGAGACTGGGTTTTTGCCAAAATATAAGCAAATGAGGGGTGGCTCAGGACTTTTGCACATTACTATGTTCCACTGGCGACTATGCTTCAAGTCATATTTGTGAGCTTTGTGTCCTTCCCTTTATCTGACTTCACTGTATTGGCTGATTATGTTCATTTTCCCTCCTTTCTTACTTTCACCTTTACACACTAGGAACAGGCAGAGGTGCAAGGCACCACTTTTTCTAATGTTGAATGAAATGTCACTTCTTTTATGCCACTTTAAAAAATCTTGTCCTCCTGGAATCATGAGCTGGAGTTGTGTGTTCAGGTTTTCCCCATTTAGTCGCAGTGAAAACCAGACTTGCCCATATGAAGGCTTTTTTCTTGGAATCTGAGTGAGAGGCCTGTTTTCTTTGAAATCTATGTACGAGAAAATCTGCCTACAAGCTCAGACAACATCAATTATGCACCACATAACACTACATAAGACTTGAGAGTTCATTGTTAATTAGCTTATTCATACAAAGACTACATATATATATTCAGAAACTGTGGTAAGCGAATGAATAGTTAATCCACAAGAAAATTTCCATTTTGTTTCTAATGCCAGGTTCAGCTCTTCCACATACTGGAATGACAACCGAAACATTTGACTACAGTTGTTGAGCTAGCTGCCACAAATATTCAACATGTCGTCAACATATAGCGACAGCTATTGCCAGTGCCATTTGTCAGATTCCATTGACACTGCAGAGATGCATGCAAAGTGTCCTTTTGGTATGCTGAAAGATTCCTGTCCTGTTTAAAGATAGATGTTTGGAACTGGTTTTGACATAATCACAGATCCCACTTGTAGCTTTGTGTTTTGCACCTTATCTGGCCTTGGTTTCATTTCCCCTGTAGTCTTGCTTTCATTTTTACACACTGGGAACAGGCCAAGCTACCACTTTAAATTAAAAGTTCCCTTTTTAATTCTGCTTTGCAACTGTACATCCTCCAGAAATCAGGAACTGGCTATTTTGGTATTCCCTATTTAGTCACTGTCAAAACCAGACTTGCCCATTTGATGTTTTCTTGGAATCTGAATGAAAGGCCTTTTTTCCTTGAAATCCATCTGAGAAGAAACACACACACACACACACATGCAGAGCGTATTTGCAAATCACCAGATAAGTAGGAGTCTACAGTAAATGAGCTTAAAAATGGACTAAAAGGTTTAAAATTGTAGATAATCAAAACTCAGGTGATATAAAGACCCCTCTCCTTTTTATCTCAGCATGTAGTTTGTAAGTAAAACCGTCGAACTTGCTACACTGTCACTGTGCTGGCATATCTCAGTCCCCAGGCAATATATACAACGTCTACTGAGGTGTTTTGCTGCAATTTATGGGAGTTTGTAGAACTGGGATCCATCATACATCTGCTGGTTTCCCGCTTGAGCTGTTTAATCTGTTCCATGAGAAAATCTCTGTCGTCGTAGTAGTCTGGCAAGCCCAGCCAAATTTTGGCAGAGCTTCCTGAGGACAAAGTTACGTAACACTCCTCCTTTCTTTTTGTCACTCTCTGTCTCAGTTCCTTTTAGTCTGTTTTTCTCTTTCTGGTATTGGCAGTTATTCTGCACCTTACTTACTTGCGAGACATTTCAAAGGTCTGAGCTCTTTCTCTCTTTTTCCCCATCTTTCCTTCTTTTTTTTCTCGTCTTACTTAGGTTTTCTGTTTATTCGATCAGGCTGGATCTTTAAGTCTGAACCAGGAGGCTGTAGCACACACACACACAAACACAGACATTGCTCCAGAGTCTTACTTCAGCAAAATGTCTCAAGCCCGGACTCCAAGCGCCGAGCAAGCAGTTTCTCAATATTTTGCAGAACACAACACAGCATTACATAACAGGAGGCGGCTCATTCATTCACTCCCTCACGCATGCCACATGTATTTTTAATTTGCTCCCCCTATTTCTTCTTATAGCTATGTGTCCTTATGTGTTCCAACAGCCACACTGCAGGAGGATATGAAAGCCTTACTGCAATCTTGAGGTTTGTCTTTGCAGGTTTTTGTTTTGCTGAAACCTTTGAATTTCACCTTAAATAATTTCACACACAGAATCCAATAGTCTTGATAGAGTAGTGTATGAAGTGGTAATCGAAATAGTTATGGAAAACTTAAGATCACCAAATAGGAGCATCACCATCTCTGTCTTTTCCCAGACTAACTGACAGTTAAATAACATTTCCAAATAAATTAAAGCCGCTTTCAAACCAGTGTTATTGTTATAATTCAAGTCATTTGTTCCAAAACAACTACTCTGTGGGTGCAGCAATCCAATATTTACCTCATTATCTCTCACATTTCCTTCACGGACGGCGATATTACCCTGCTGTGTTGTGGCAGAAGACTCGGCTTCGTGGGGTGTAAGCTTGAATTTTATGAGTGAAGGTATAAAAGTTAATGAGGTAAATATAATATATCTGCTCTATAGTGTGCAATAGTATCTACAGCGTATTTCAGAGTGTTATATGCTGTTTTCCTGTATAAAATAATAATTCGGGAGAGGGTTGAAAGGAAAGTATGTGGGATAACTTGCATCCATATGCGACAAGTAAGAGGAAAGACAGTGAATTTTATTTTAGGGTACATCAGCCCTTTAATTACTAGAGGAATTGATATCATACCCAGGATCTGATCTCCACAGGGGCCACCCATGATAAAGTGAGCTGCGTGGTGCTGTGGAAAATGTGGAACCCAATGAAAAAATATTATCATACAGTTTCTATTTGTGGTTTTCATCTATCAACAGAAAAATAGACCTTGCAATTACATTTTCCACATCTTTTTTTTTTTAGTTTACAGTAAGTAAGATGAGTTGGGTAAATAAGACCTATTTAGTGGAGCGATCTGTCAACACTGGACGGAAAGTTAAACAGCTTGATAATATAGTACATCTAAAATTGGGATTTCTGTTATTTTCACATTTGTTGATTATGTGGCCACTATTGCCATAGTTGATTCTTTTTGTATTGTTCAGATACAACTCAATAAGACCTCTGTTTTGTTCTTTTTTTTAATAAAAATCTTTTTAAGTAACAGCTGACAGCGAGACAAGTTGCAATCCTAGAAAAATCCTAGTAATTCTTTGAGTAGTAATTAAATTCCATTTTCTCTACTGTTATTGGGACACAAGTATAAATCATACAGTTGATGATTTTGAATTTGTATGTTTGCTCACTTACAAAGAAATCAACAGTGTCTGTTTTTATGGCACTTTCATTTTAATGGAGAGAGGCAGAATATCAACCAAAAATCCAGAAACATTATACATTGCATTGCAAGTGAATGAATGAGTATTCTCTCAATGAAAACATGATTTAGTTCTTGGTGAGAAACCCTTGTTGGCAAGCACAAAGACAAAATGTTTCTTGTAGTTGGTCACCTAGATTTCAGACATTTCAGAAGGGATTTTAATAATAATAATAATAATGGATTGCATTTATATAGCGCTTTTCGAGAACCTCAAAGCGCTGTACAATTCCACTATTCATTCACTCTCACATTCACACACTGGTGGAGGCAGCTACAGTTGTAGCCACAGCTGTCCTGGGGCAGACTGACAGAAGCGAGGCTGCCATATCGCGCCATCACCAGTAGGCGGTAGGGTAAAGTGTCTTGCCCAATGGGCTCGAACCGGCAACCTTCCGGTTACAAGACGAACTGCCAACTTTTGAGCCACGATTGCCCCTCTCTCTGTAAAGAGGCTAAACCTCTTTACAGAAAGAGGAATCTCTCTGAATCCTTTGGGTTTCTTGGCAAGTTCAAGCTTCAGCTCCTTCCACAGATGGGAGTGTTGTCTGGACACTGGCTAGGCCACTCAGTGACCTTAATGTGCTTCTTCTATAGCCAGTCATTCGTGGTATGTTTTAGGTAATTGTCAGTGTTGAAAAGGTTACTTTTAAAATGTATTACACTAAAGAATACATGGCCCAAAATGTAGTTTGTAGCGTATTCTGTTAAGTTACTCAATGTGAGTACAGTATTCTGAACTTGATACTTTGGATTACTTGATATATTGTCATGTTTTTACAACTACACGAATGTGCTATTGCTGTGTGATTTATTGCTATTACTGTAGGCTACTCGCCACCAAGCTAACATTGTTAGCTGGCGTTAGCGGAGGTTAGTTCATAGACTGCAGACTGTTTGACTTGATGGATAGCATTAACAACCTGCTAGCTGCAAATAATCATGTGCAGCTCTGAAAGCAATACCAACTAGATTTTTAAATCTTACTATAAAATGAGTAACAGTAGGATGGACATTAGGTAAGGCTGCACTTTTTGCAGTGAGGCCAACATTAGCTTTTAGAAAAAGAACTGACTTCCAGATGTTTCTTTAGGTTGGAGGCGGAGTCTTTTGAAGCTGAGAGCAGCTTGGTTGCTGGCAAACAGAGTTTGCATTGCATGGTCAGATTGTGCCCATCCCTTTCTTCTTTAAATGTGAAGCGATGTCAGAATTTCCAAGGAAGAAATGCATTCCTGCCCGTGCACTGCTGGCTCTTTTGGCTCCGGGTCCATTGTGTAACTGACGCCATCAACATTAACAAGATGCTTACATTAGAGCCTCTTATTGCATTTTTTGTTTGGGTTTCCGGCACTGCGTGGAATTACCAAAATTAGAGAGGGGATAGCCTAACATATGAAACAGGAAAAGACTGCTGTGTAATCCATTTATTTCAACAAAGTAACTATATTCTAATTATCACCTATTTAAATGTTAACTGTTACGGAATACAGTTACTCATGTTTTGTATTTTAAATATGTAACGCTGGTACATGTATTCCGTTACTCACCAACACTGTCCATAACCATCTTATATATTCTGGCTGAGAGAAGGAGGTCTCAGATTTTATGGTACACGACCCCTCAGTGCAGCGAAGTTGTCCTCTGCCTTTAGCAGAGAAACAGCCCAAGGCATAATGTTTCTATCTCCATGTTTGATTGTGGGAATGGTGTTCTTTGCTTTTCTCTTCCTCCAAAAACAGCAGATCAATTTGATACCAAATAACTCAGTGTTGGTTTCATCACACAACACTTTCTCCCAAGCACTGTCTGAATCATTGAGATGCTCGAGCCTAAACAAACCTATACATGTGCCTTCTTGAGCAGGGGGACCTTGCAGGTGCTACAAAATTTCACTCCATTATGGCATAATGTGTTAGAAAGCTTTGCCAAGCTTCTTGCTGATGGTTTTGTAGCCCATTCCAGCCTTGTGTAGGTCTATAATCTTGTCTCTATCATTGTTTGACAGCTCTTTGATCTAGCCCATGGTGGTAAAGAGGTTGGAAACTTTAGAAACTCATCTTCTAGACAGGTGTGCTCTGTAATGAGTTAACATCAGAATTATCTGTGCTTGATTGATGATTAAATGTAATTTGTGTGTCAGATCGGGAACCTAGCCAATCTGTGCGAGCCAGACTTCTGGCTGGGTTGTAAGGGATCAAATAATTATTTCACTCAATGACATGCAAATCAATTTATAACTTATGCAACATAAACATATTTTTAGTTAATATTCTGTACCTCCTCATTAAAATAACAATAATAACCATATAAATTACAGACTCTCTACAAGTGAACAAACTTAGAAATTCAGCACGGGATCAAATAATTATTTCCTCCATTGCAGACTTCAAGGCTATAAGGCTATAAGACATAAGGCTAATGACTTACACAAGCGACCTCATTAGCACTCACAGTAGTGACAGGAGGGTGGGGAAAAGATGTTGCATTAAGGCCCAACTACTGCATCATTCTCTAGCCAAAACACAATCAGTAACTGCAACATACATTCCCGAGCATTCAGAAAAGAAACTGTTTCGAGAGCTGTTAACTTGGCCTTTTGCAAAAAATTACAACTTTTGCATTTGAATGTGAGGTATTTAGTAACTGCTAACCTGCTTGTTTCATTGTAAACATAGACATTTTTAAACATCACATGTAGTTACCATTGTTCTGTTAGCACGTCAGGTAGCAAGCTTATTATAAGGCAATTTTAATAATATCTTAAGCATTAGTGATAAAAAGTATCAGTATTATAAATTACTGAAAAACTCATTACTTCACTGACAATGTATAAATTTCCTAATTATAAAATCTTCTTATAAAACTAGTTGTGGTAAGTAGGATCAGTTTACAAGTTGCACCAAGCATTTTAATGAGTAGCAAGATAACGTGTAATACATACTTCAAATAACTAAAAGTAACAGTAAAAAGTAGAGTTCTTTTTGTGTGGCTTATGTATAACTGGATTGTCATTTTTCTGCTCTGACATGCATGCAGAAACAAAATTACACATGCAGTCCCTCCCACAATGGAAAAAAAGGTATTACTGGCACATGAGTCTTGTTTCGCCAAAGCCAAAACAAACACACCAAAGAAACCTCCCGCCTTTCTCACCCAACAATACACAGCATCTAAATGTCATCGCTAAGGCAGTCCAGGCCTTTATTTGGATTGATGTGTGACGATGTTCCCACTGTGATACACCATCCGTTGGTGAGGGGCCAGGGAGTTTGCATGGACAGTCGCCCACTGCGAGGTCCATCTGTGTGGGAGATGCTGCAGAGCTTGGCCCCCTCGCCTGTGGAGGAGATGGATCTCTTACAGGTGCCTCTGCCAGCATGGATCAATTAGGAATCAGATGCACACATGCACAGAAAACATGCACAAGTGCACACCCACTCAATTACACCAAGACATGCACAAAAATAAAATATACATAATTGCTGTTCCTCTCCTTTTGAATGTGTGGGTTTTCTGCTCTCCTCCATATGGAAAACCCCGATTTTCGTTTTCGGTAAAACAATTCCATAACTCTTGACTTTACAGAAAGACATCCGCAGGGCACTAATTATCTTATTATGATTCATTTCAACTCATTATGCTGATGGAATTCATGGAACACAAAAGGTTCGAAGGTTAATTAATAATTATACAAAACCCCCCACATTAAATAAACGTGGGAAATTTTACATAGCTAAAGAAGCACACATGCAGAGACAGAACAATACTTGATATTGCATGAGCAATTTTTTTCTGTTAAATTTTGCTGCTTTTAAATAAAGATGGCTCTTTTTTTGAAGGTTAGTGTCCTTTTAAGTGATGATAAGCCATTTGTATTTCAGAAAGTTGAGAAACTGAGGTATGTTTCTTTGCATGGATTGCACAAGTATATGGGTCCCTGCAAATCCAGTAAGATATTGCCTTGACAATTTACATTTTAGTTGGAAGGGTTGGCTCATGCTGATGGAACTATAGAAAAACAATTGTGTGCGTGAATTATTATTATTTTTTTTGATAAACTAAAGTGAAGTAAGGTACAAATAAGTAGCTATGAAGCGCTATATAGCATACAGACTAAGTCAGCTACTAGCTTGCAAGGATAGCTTATCTAAACAGTGAGCCCAAAACAGGGGCAAAAGGAATAAAACTCACTTTACTGACTTCCATGTGTCAAGTTGCCAGAAACAATTTGTTTTTCCATAACAGTGAATGTGTAGATAAAATCACGGTTTACTTACCATTTCAAAATAACAACATTAAAAGTGATGATATGCAATTGTTATCAGTTAATTCAGCTATCGCACCATGCTGGCCATCTAAGTTTAGCATAAAGCTTTTTGATAAGATGGTGTCAGTAGGTGAAAAATTCAGGGGATCACCAAAAGGGATTTTTGTACATGAATGAAGGTTCATGCAAAGTTCACATCAAACCATTGACATGTAGTTTCAGGTTTGCTATCTTTATCTGACCATTTATTTATTTATAGCAAGAAGGTGGTTTAAAGAAGTCGCAATGTCCTCTAAAGACACAGCAGTTACTACATACATACTTTCATTAAGACGTTGCTCAGACAACTTAGATTTAAGGAGGGAATTCTCTGAATTGGGAAAAACAAAATGTTCCACCGCTGAAACTTGTGGTTTTGTGACAACATCACTCTCCTCTGCAGTTCGTCTACACTTGCCCTGAACAAGACTTTTCCATGAATAGGTTCTACTGTGAAAGCCTCTACCTGGAAGAGCTGAATACCTTGCTAAAGCATTCCATAGCTGTGGTAAACAGGGAAGTTCTAAGAATTCATATTCAGATTATCAGAAAAAGTTCCAAGAATCCAGCAGACATGTGAGTAGAACACCTAAACTTGTCAATTAGCATAATTACTGCGTGATCATAAAAAAGGAAGAGCAAGAGCACGTTATTGTCAAACATGCTAAAATAAGATGGCACAGAGACATCCGAAGAAGTCATTCAAAATTAATGCCTATGCTAAGCCTGGGCGGAGTTGGTCCCGTAGTAAGGTAAACACTGTTCTCATGAGCACCCAAACTGTTCAGTCACGTCACTGCAGTGGTATGTCATGCATATCCAAACACCTGTGATTCTATGCTTTGAACGGTGACAGGCATGTGTATTTAGCAATCAGGTCTGATAAACAAGGCATTTCTGCTGCGAGACAAACCATGAAGTTTCTCATACCTATGACTCACTCCTGCCGTGTTGCCTAACAGACAGTTTTGCTTGCTTAATCTCATGCCAGATTTTGTGACGAGAAATCAAAGTTATCTCAGTAGAACATAAGCTTGTGAATAGCTAATCAGTGCTGGCAAAAAGCAAGCGAGTTAGGAGATCAATAATAATTTAACTAACTTCGCTAACATCTTCTTGGCTACAGCAGCACTCACATAGGATATATCAGTGGCTAAGAAGTCATGCTTAAATCCCTTGTTTGCCTGAATTAGGTGTTTCTTTGATGTTATTTTTAGTGTTCTATTGTGATTACCTGAGCGAAAACATATCTTAGTTTTTTTTCGAATCAAAGAAAAATGACCCATAGTGCTGAAAGTTTCAGAAGACAGTGAACATAAGCAAAACATTTTTAAGCACAACTCTCAAACTCTCGCTCTACTACTTCAACTGCCTGCAGAGACATTACCTCAGCCTGAGGCTATTTGACAGCATTTAACTGACAAGTTTTAGGCCAGGAACTTATATTCACCTGTCACTCACAGAAAGCTCTGCAAAATGCTGAGTAAAAGTAAAACCAATTCCATTGTTATATTATTATACATTTACACATTTTACTTTGAAATAAAATGTATTTGTGTATTAATATCTGGTTAGTAATTTAGCAATTTTGAAAAAAAGCACATTATAAAATGTTTTAAGATTGAACATTCCCTTTATTTTTGCAGTTGAACCATACAGCATTTAAGACATTTTTCTAAAGTCATTTAACTGCTTAAGCTAAATAGCCTCACCACTTTTCTGGGGGGAAATTGTGAGCAATTTTGTAAATCCCTATATTTTCCCGTAACAGACCTACTAAACATTTTTAGACAGATAAAGTCTGTCTTATCCAAATCATACTTTATTCCTTGGTAGGGTAATTCCCTGTTTGCTTACACTACATGAGACATGCAGACCGAACTGGACCAGACATGCCCTTTATGAGAATTAGAATGATTATATCATGCACATGCTGGCTGGCAGGTGTACAGCTACAATAAAGTGTTACAGATTTATTTTTCCCATGGCCTGATTCCAGCTTCTGTTATTAACAATGGTGTAATGTGGGTCTGTCTGCCTGTGCCTGCTTGTTCCTGAGAAACTCTAGAGGAGGTGTTGCTGTGGGGAAGAAAAGTACATTGCATGAGCTAACATGCCACAGCTTCTCTGACATGCATGAGATTTGGCTTACTCAATCTGCCGTTCCTCCTTTTGTTAACAAAGTTCAATGTTATGCTTGGCCCGTGGTGGAATCATTTAACCTGCAGACTGCATAATTGTTCCATTTTTTCCAAATTAGTTGCACTTAAATTCAATTTGGAGTACTATCAAAGTGTTTCTAATTTCATAGCTGATTAATGTAATGCTACATGCAGTGCACTATGAATATCTGGATGGTGGGGGCCTCGTATAATGGTCAAAAACACTTTATTCTTTTTGGCTGTGTAACAGATGAGAAAGCGAGTTAGGAAACAGAGGCTATAGTTATTAGCTATAGTATAGAAACTACATTTTTTGCGACTTAATTTAGTGTTTATGAATGTTAATTTGTGTTTTTTATAGTGAAATCCAATATTATGTGCAGTCAGGGGCTTGGCAAGTTGCAAGTCAGAAAATGGAGAAGCTACCATATTGTAAGTATTATTTCTGATAGGTGATCAGTTGGCGTTAGATTTAGGAGAACAATAACTTGCATGCACTCAAGTGTACCTAGTATCTAGTGTGCACGGTGTACTAATGCAAAGGTCTGAGATACAGTATACGAGTGCAACAACAATCCAAAACCCATATAATATTATACGAGGCTAAATGACTATGTAATAATTAATGAATACAAAATATTATGCTTTGAATATTTCAGACGTCAAGCTCTTAGCCAGCGAACCTCTCATGAAAATTGAAGGCATCTAAACAATACCTCTTCATCAGCATCTCGACAAATTAATGCTTTGGGTACATTTATGATCAGCTATAAGGGGAAAAAAAGAAGCAGATCATTTGCACTGTGTGAAACAAATCTATTTCTCCCTTCAGGGCTTTCCCTGGCTTTGATTATGTAAACTGGTTCTTGTGCAGACTTGTGAGGTGATCCAATTCATGTAAAGAGTGCTGCAGGCTCTTCTACTGGTGCTGTCAGTGCTTCTCCATGTCCTGCAACCTACATTCCCACAGCACATGCATGTACATAGTCATACTTTTAATTTTCCTTTTTTTTTCCCAACTTCCCTGCATCTGTCTATGACTATTTGCATAGCTTCCACATTTTTTGAATTTACACCAGTCACACCAGTCTTTCTGTCACTCTCCTGCTCTACTCACCCCTCACTCATGAACAAGACCCTGAGCTTCACTTGGTGCTCCAACTTGCCCCCGGTCCGCAGCGGGCAGTCTTCCTATTTTTGGGAACCACAGCCACAGATTTGGAGATCCCACTTCTCATCTCAACTCAGACTCAGCTGCAAGCCACCCCAGTTCAAGCTGGAAGTCATGAATCAACAGAACCAATTCTGTTCAATTCAATTTAATTTTTTATACAGCACCAAAACACAATAATCGTTGCCTCAAGGTGCTTTATATTGCAAGGTAGACCCTACAATAATACATATAAAATCACAACATATACAAAAAGCAGAGATGACATCATGAACCCTCAAGAAGAAATTCTTATTCTTATCATATATATATTTCTTTTTCATTTGTCCAGTACTGTTCATAAATATTATGAACAGTATTAGTGACAAATGGTAGCCCTGTCTGTCCAGTCTGACTTACTGTACTACTGGCAGTGTGAAGCAAGCTCCCACTATGGCTTTACAGGGACCAGCGATTACTGAAACCAACAACAGCTAGTTAGACACTGCAGGCAATGAATTTACCTCATGCTGTTGCTACCTTCCTGCGTGTGATACAGGAACAAAGGTAACACCTTTGTTGAGTAGACCTTCCTGAGCTGAGTCCTGCACAGTCACATCAGCGGACGTGTTTCCTTTACTCCTTGGAGGGTGATTGCCTTATCAACACTCATTTTCATATGAGCCATGACCAGGTCGTGCCCTGACTGGGATCCAAAAACATTTGTATTTTTAAATAAGCACTAATCTAAGCAAAAAATAAAAGAAGAAGAAGAAGAAAACTATGGAGTCACACAATTAGGAATTGAATGACCGACAAAGTCATTAAAAAACCCACCTGTGACAAAATAATATGCCTCTGGGGTCTGTGCAGACCCCAGATAGTAGGATGAGTTTTTTTAGAATGAAGTTTAACTTGAATTTTACTTTTTACTTTTTTAGTTGGCAAACAATGACTATGGATTCAGCATCTACCTCCATTTCTTCAGAAGTTATCAATATGAAAAGATCATCTCTATTGGCAGAAATCTGAATCTGGAATGCCACAATATCTGATCAGGGCTTCCTGGGCAGAAAGCCCATGTACTGAGAAGACCTTATGGAAATGTTAATATCATTAAGATAAAAAAGTATCAGACAACCTATATGTTCTAAAGAGTAAAACAGACTTTACTAAGCAGTTCATTATCCCAGAAATGATGGTTTGTGAATTTCTCAGATTAATGTAATGAAGCAACATTTCATAGGTATTGATTAGAAAACAGTGTTAGCAATGCATATTTAAGATATGTGAATATTTTATAACAGTAAAAGAGTTGATGCTGTTGAATAGACTGAACCTGTGATTCTGCCATAAACCCACAATGCATCAGCTGATAGTCATGTTTGCTTTTGGCTTAGGAAGTTGCTGGCAGTGATTAGACAGTGAACACTGAGCCTATGCACAATGAAAACTCTGTGTCTGCCACAAAATTAGAAAGTACACGTTGAATTGATATCATTAAACACACCAGCATATCTCTCAGATGCATTAATACATTATTTACATTCTAGAAGGAACTTGAATTTCCAGTCAAAGCACTGACATAAAAGTCTTGATGCATGCTCAAAGCGAGGAAATCAAGAAAATCGATTTGTTTATGAGGATGCAGTATTTTCAGTTGCTGAAGCCAGGAACTCAGAGATGTTGTAGGTAACAAAACTGCTGACAATGTGTCTTGGGATGGCTGTAGCTCAGGAGGTAGCACCTCATCCAGTAACTGGAAGGTTGGTGGTTCAATCCCTGGTTGCTGGCCAATTACTTGGTGATATGTGTGAATGTAAGATAGAAATCAGTCAGTGGCAGAAACATAACAAAACCATGGATGGTGTGAAGTTTGAGTGCTCAAGTAGAATGGAAAAGGTATATACAAGAACCAGTCCATTTACCATAGGTAGACTGTATTTATTGAGGTAAATACCTACAGACTAGGTGTAACTTGCACAGGGTAATCTCTGGCAGGATGTTCAATCAATAGTGATGTGTGATTCATAAACGAGCCAGCAGTAAGAGATCATTTTTTGTAGCGAACAGCAAAAGCCCACTCCCATCAAAAGCAGGCATTGGGCAACGCAGTGCTTTAAATCTCCTCATCCTCAAAGACAGACTAGGATCATACCTTTATGTAAAAGCCAGGGAGAGTAATGATACAGAGCGACAGAGGGGGGCTATAAATGCAAGTGGGTCGAAAAAAAGTGAAATAACAAGCAAAAACAGAAAAGGACCTGCATGTCATTGATATTGGTGACTGAAAAGCTCAGAGTAGAATTTGTAAAATAAGGAGCTGTCTGAAGCTCAACCCATTTCTATTTTAATTTTTCTATTCTGGAGAACAAAAAATGTTAAACTTTTGATCAGGCCTTAATCTCATGTATGTTCACCCTAGTAGTAAATGCATAAAAATATGGCCTTCCAACACACAAACCATTCATAATCGCTAAATTAGGGTAAAATAAAAAGCCTCTGAATGAGGAGCCATTTGAGAGCCATAAAAGCTGAATCTCTACCGGTCAATAATCAGCTGAATGACTCAACTGTACTGTTTATAAGGTTAGGTCAATCTGCAGTTACCTAAGACTGAAGAAGTCACTTGGATGAGTAATGAAATGTTCCTCAAACTGAAAATGCTGCGTCAACTTTTTGGCACTGACACAAAAACACTTATTGGAAAGGAATAGCTCATCGTCCAGATAAAACTTTGTCATGCAAATCACAGTAAGTTCCTTGATGAAATGATATCGCCAAGAAACCACCAAAGGGAAGTAGCATTTCAAAGCAATATATGCTGTTAAGACTTTCTGCAAGGAAAAAAAAGCAAAGAAAAGTGAAGCCAGTTTCTAATGAACAATTTCTGTTTAGTTTACCAAGTGAGATGAAATTAAAAGTAATGTGTCCTCATATGTGTCATTATATTTCTTAGTTTAAAGTGTTGATATCAGTTCTCTATTCGAAAGATGTATTATTGCATCATAAATATAGAGTTATATGTATTGTTTCTGTCTTATCTGCAAAGATTCAAACTGAAGGCTTTTTTTTTTCCAATTCATAAAATATTTGGTTATTAAAAAGCTTTTATTTCCATAAAAATACTTGATTTTTACTCTTGTATTTGAGTTTTACCATTTATAATTCTGCGGCTGGCTGCTTGTTATTATTATTTTGGTCTTGGTCTTGTTATTAGACCAAGACAGACTTTTAATTCATTTGAAAGCCTGATGCTTAGCCTTGTCCACCCCAGCTGTAATTGAATTATTTTTTATTTAAGAGGTATGACTTAGAGTTAGCCATAGTGGGTAGAATTTGAAGATTCACATCTTTAATATTACCAACAAAATGTTAAACAGCAACACATGCTCCACCACTACTCACCAGAACTGTATCATTTAGAATTTGAAAGATGTTATAATTACATAGAATTATAGACAAAGACCCTTTTGAATTTAAAGAGGCTCTTCAAATCTGAAAGCAAAAAAGGTGATCGTCCTTTTTATTAACACACTTGACATTTTACCTACATGATTCTTCCTGTCTCCAGAGATGTTGCTGCTGTAATCCAGCTATCATGATTAGTGCAAATCAAAAGAATTGTGTTTGCTTGTATTTTTGACGTGTCTGTTAACATACTTAATATACACTTCTTTACAGTATACTGTAATTCCTTGGAATCGAAAGTATAACCGAACTTTGAATAAACATCGTAATTCTTGAGAAACTGTTTTGTGCACTGTCCCACATTATCAGAATTTAGCAAGAATCCAAGAGTACCCCACCCCTTTGGCCCTGCGGGTAACAAAATAACATGTTCAGACACATCTCAGCGTAACCATGATGCGATCCACTCAGCTTATGCGACGCAGGGAACCACAAAACAACATCAAATACCTTTTCCCATGACACCATCAAAACCTTTTTATAGTTAATTTCAGGCATTGCTGCAATCATATACAGTACAAGCACCGTGTTTGACAATTTCCTGGCACTTCAGAGGGACAGAAGAAACATCGATAGGATTTCACTCAAATTACCACATGCAGGATTTTCATCTTTGGCAAGAACATGGTGATCCAGCGTTCTATCAACATCATGGTTCAAATTACTGTCAGTGGGTAGCAATTAGATTTATTGGTTTAGACACCAGCACCAAAAGTGGCATTATGCTTTGAAAACAAAGGGCAGTGAAAGCTTGGAAAACCTGAACTGAGGACTCTGAACATGTAAAAAATGGTTTAATGATAAGTTTGTTTTTTCTGAGAGAAATATACCTTTTTTTTAGGATAACGACCAAGTGTCATTGGGTTTTCCATCTTGTACATTCTCCAATGCACAATGGTTCTGCCTGTCAGTCTCTGTCACAAACATGCTATACTCACTATTACTGTCATTTAGTCCCAAGGGCATTTCTGGCTTCTTCCACTGGTGCTGGGAACTCTCCCTCCACCCCCTCCCAGCTCATTAATGAATGAACTGTCATGTAGGTTTACTGTGGGACTCGTCATCCCAAGAGATGGCATGTGGGAGAACTTTTAATAATTAATACAGTGTGGTGTTTAGAGGAAGAATGTATTTTTATTTAGACAAACATCTCTTGGCACAGGACATAAAAATTTATGGATTAATGTTCAAAAGAAGTACATAGTGTTACAAACAGTGTGGCTAACATGTTGCAATGCTTGTAAGTTTTTTGAAGATGTTTATACTGTTATTATTATGAATGAATAATAATAAGGCTTAAGGCGTCTTCATTTAATATAAGTAACTTCAGTTCGGCAATCTTTATTCTTTTGCTTATCCTACTTCTCACAGCTGCTGACCTTTAATCATTACTTAAAAGATGAGCATGAATCCAAAGCATTTTTGTCAGTGATCATCTCTTCTGATTTCCCAAGTGAACTCAAAATGTTACTGGAAATACGCCAATGGATTTAAATCAAACTGCATACTGCTTAATGCTAAACCATAATATTGCATTTATTACAGCACATCGTTTGTAGGAGAAGAGTCCATGCGCTGAACTGGCCTGCCTGCCTGCAGTTTTAGACCTGCCACCAACTAAAAATATTTGGTGCATCATGAATTGAAAAATCTGACAAAGACATTTATCAGTCTGGAAAGGATAACAAAGTCATTTTTAAGGATCTGAGATTCCTCCGAACCATGGTGAGATCTAAATGGAAATGTTCCTACAAATGGACTCAACAATTCAACCAGGAGGTCACAAAAGAATCCAGAACATTAAAAAAAACTACAGTAATCATTTGCCTCAGTTCGTGTTCACAATTCAATAATGAGACAAAATGGACAAAAATACAAAAATGTTTTAGGGAGCAATACTTTTTCAGATAGGATCAGGTAGGTTTTTTTTAAATCACGTTTAAAAAACTGAATTTTGCATTTACTTGGGTTACCTTTGTCTAATAATAAAATCTGTTTGATGATCAGAAATGTGTGAGAAATATGCAAAACAAAAAAAAAAGTAATCGGGAAGAGGGCAAATACTTTTTCACAGCACTGTACCAACAGCTAAAGCTTCAGCTAAATAAGGAAAGCAAATGTCATGGTTACTAATAATCATGTTGGGACAGCTAGTTAATCTAGTTCGTCAAGGAGCTAAATCTAAGTACATTCCTGTTTTTCTGTTGAACTGAGTTCATACAGCATTGCCTCTGCACTGGTTCACAGGTGGTTCAGTTATAACTTTAACAGGGCAGGTCAAGGCTTGTTGACGGCAAAACACTGAATGCAAGTGCAAACTTCATGCACAGGAGTTAAAGAGTGGGTGCATATTTTTAATGCAAAACACATATGCACAGAAAGAAAATCTCAAACATTCTCCAGTCGTTGTGGGAAGTGCAGAAAAATGTTTGTATCCAGTGTCAGGGAGTTGAATATATGTATGTACTGGCTTTAAAAATGGTTGCACCAGCACTTGGCATTTGTTGCCTTTGACTTTCATTCTGTGCCTCTTGAACCTTTCAAGCACAAGCCAAAAAAACTGGTTGCATGGCTCAGGTCACTGAGGCCTAATTCAGTTAATGAGATTATTTCTGCTTCTGAGAAATGTTTGAATAACTAAAACACCTTCATAATTCTTGAGTAGCTTTTTAATGTAGTGTGTCAGAAATAGAACATTAAAGTCATTGTATTTTGTTGTGTATAAAACATACATATTTAATAATGGCGCCCCCCCCCCCCCCCCCCAAAAAAAAAAAAAAAATAGATAAATTAATATGAAACAGCAAATACGGCAAACACAAACTGACAGACCCTCAAAGGGCGTGATGAAAGGCCCCTAAAAAAAGGTACATTTTATTAAGTCTGCACTGTCACTGCGGAGCAGATTAAAGTAGAGGAACAAAATATGCAATTAAGTCCATGAATGTACTGCAGATACAAAGCCTTCTATATTCTGTTATGAGGTGATGTTTCTAAGGCTTTGGGGATTTCTATCATTTTCTTATTATTGTTTTTGTTGTTTACTTTTTTATGTCTCATATAATGTGCCAACAAATGCAGTCTCAGCTTCACTGAGACCATTTTTTTTTTCATTATTTGAGAACTTGCTTTGGTTTATTTCCATCAAAATCTAATTAAACTCTAAAATGTTCACAGTTTGTCGTGTTTATGTTTAAGCACTATTTTATTCTGTTTTTTTGTCACTCAATCTTTCACTGCTTGACACGCAGGCAGCTGTGTGATAATATTATTCAGAAGCTCTTTCACTTCCTTTGTATAGAGTTTTTAAACCTTTCAGTCAGGCTCTTTAATTTTCCTTCTCATTGTCTAATTACCTCTTTTCCCATCATATCTTTGCCATCTCCATTTGGTCCATCCTTTACTTTGCGTCTGTCTAGTCTGTTTCCTTTCTCACAGTCTCTGTCCTTTCTTCTGTCTCTTTTGGAGATCTATGCTCACTTGATTTAGTGAGGTATATTAAGTGAACAGAAAGTGATGTAGCAATGCTACAAGACTCTTCTGCCACTACTTCAAGGGAGAAATCCTCAAAGTCACTGGCGAATGGTTCCTAAAAAGAACTGTTCAGTTTTACCAACACAGTCTTTCTATAAAGTGAATAATTAAACAGAAATGCCACCTGATAAAACAATGGTTACATTGCACGGACTTCATTTTTCCCTTCATTTTCCCCCTTTATTCAACATACATTGTTTTCTAAGCCTATGAGATGTTTACTATCTCTCCAACTCTTTACATGAATATGTTTATTCATAATTAGATTTTCCTCATTGAAAATAAATATATGTAGCCCAAAGACATGTTTTATTAAACTTACTGTACATTAACCTGCTCTCATACTGACAGTGTGCTTCAGTCTCCCCTGTACACTTTTAAAAACAGGTGATGCAGTCATTTAACCCTATAATGCCTTTTGTATCATATTTGATACATGAGTTTCTGAGACCTCTATCTCATCAACATGATCAATACTTGCCATAATTTCAAAATGTTATGGACAAAACTCCTTTTTTGTCTAAAATTGACATTGTTTTTAACAAGAAGTTGCCAAAAACGCCCAATGTACCAAATACGATACAAAAAATATATAATCAAAATATATCATACACAGCATGATATAGCAAAAAGAGTTTTGTGAATCTTGTTATAAGGGTTAATAAAGTCAAAGGAGCTTGCAAAGAAAAGCGTCTGGACTTCTTTAAGTTACTTGAAGACGTTTCACCTCTCATCCGAGAAGCTTCTTCAGTTCTAAGGTCAAATGGTGAAGAGTCCCAGATTTAAACCTAGTGGGAGTATCCCCCCACAGAGGGACAAAAGGACCCCCTGATGATCCTCTAATCGCCTGAGCCAAGGTGTGAAACTGGGTGTGGGTCCCAATCAGCCAGAGTTTCGGGTGTGTTCATTGTGAAATCTAGCCCCACCTTATCATGCGAATTCCTGAGATCAGATGGCCCAGGATGTGAGTGGGCGTTAAGGTGTCTGGGAAGGGATCTCAAAACTGGATTATAGATGGCAGACAGTTGGTGTCGTAAACCACCGCCTCTGTTCAAAGATGGTCGCTCACAGTGGACATAGATGGCTTCTTTCACTCCTCTTTCAAACCATCTGTCCTCTCTGTCCAAAATGTGAACATTGGCATCCTCGAAAGAGTGTCCTTTATCCCATAGTCAGTAGCATAAACTCAGCCACTTATAACATTGCTAAACACCTTGCTACCATCCTTGCTCCTCTCGTGGGGAACACCCCACACCACATCAAGAACTCCACCGACTTCACCGACAAGGTCCAGAAACTTACCCTGGATCCAGATGAAACCATGGTGTCCTTTGATGTAGTCTCTCTCTTCACTTGCATACCCACCACTGAGGCTGTGGAGACTGTCAGAAAACAACTACAAGAAGACAGCTCCTTGGAGGACAGGACCAACTTCACACCCGATCAGATTTGCACACTGTTAGACCTCTGCCTCACCACTACATATTTCAAGTACAGCGAAGGCTTTTACAGACAAAAACATGGCTGTGCCATGGGCTCCCCCGTGTCACCTATTATAGCCAACCTTTACATGGAGGAATTGGAAAGGAAGGCTCTTGGCTCTTTCAAAGGAAGAGTACCCAGCCACTGGTACAGATATGTGGACGACACCTGGGTCAAAATCAAGACACAAGAAGTGGAATCCTTCACTGCGCACATTAACGCTGTGGATAAAAACATCAAGTTCACCAGGGAAGACACAAAGGACAACTGTTTGCCTTTCCTGGACTGCGCTGTGCACATTGAAGAGAATGGCAACCTCAACATCGAAGTTTACCGGAAGCCCACACACACGGACCAGTACCTCCTGTTCGACTCCCATCACCCTCTGGAACACAAACTTGGAGTAATTAGGACCCTACACCACCGGGCAGAGCATGTTCCCTCTAAGCCTGAAGGAAAAAAGAAGGAACACACACATGTAAACGTGCGGCTATCCTAAATGGGCGTTTATAAAGTCAGCAAAGATGCACAGAAAAGAAGATCCGACACCAGCGAGGGAGGATAAGAAGAACAGACGCAACAACATTGTCACCCCCTATGTAGCCGGTGTATCAGAAAAACTCAGGAGAGTTTTCTCCAAGCACGACATCCCAGTGTATTTCAGACCCAGCAACACACTCACACAAAAACTGGTTCACCCGAAAGACAAAACGCCAAAACACAGACTTAACAATGTGGTGTACGCTGTACAGTGCAGCGAGGAATGCCCAGACCTCTACATTGGAGAGACCAAACAGCCACTTCACAAGCGCATGGCACAACACAGAAGAGCCACCTCCACAGGACAAGACTCAGCAGTCCATCTGCATCTTAAGGATAAAGGACACTCTTTCGAGGATGCCAATGTTCACATTTTGGACAGAGAGGACAGATGGTTTGAAAGAGGAGTGAAAGAAGCCATCTATGTCCACTGTGAGCGACCATCTTTGAACAGAGGCGGTGGTTTACGACACCAACTGTCTGCCATCTATAATGCAGTTTTGAGATCCCTTCCCAGACGCCTTAACGCCCACTCACATCCTGGGCCATCTGATCTCAGGAATTCGCATGATAAGGTGGGGCCAGGTTTCACAATGAACTCACCCGAAACTTTGGCTGATTGGGACCCACACCCAGTTTCACACCTTGGCTCAGGCGATTAGAGGATCATCAGGGGGTCCTTTTGTCCCTCTGTGGGGGGATACTCCCACTAGGTTTAAATCTGGGACTCTTCACCATTTGACCTTAGAACTGAAGAAGCTTCTCGGATGAGAGGTGAAACGTCTTCAAGTAACTTAAAGAAGTCCAGACGCTTTTCTTTGCAAGCTCCTTTGACTACGATGACCTGGATGACTGAGAACCTTCACAGACAAGGGTTAATAAACATCTCAGTTTCAAAAAATCTGAATTTTCTGGCTATTTTTTGATGGGTTGGGTCTAACAAGGTTAAAGAGTCAAATTTCCATATTACTGAAAAGATGTCGATCTTAAATACATTTGCATTTCTATCCTGGAAATTCAAAATTTCTGCAGTATTCAGAAAAATAAATATGACCTAATCAAGATTAGGATTAGCTCGCAGTTAAACATTCCAATATTAATTTTAACCCCAAACAGAAACGGAAACCCTTTTTCCAATCCACACATGTCAAAAGTAAATTGTTTTGGAAGGTTTGTATAAAATAATTCACATGACAAGTAGAATATTGAATTTTTATGCCATAGTGTAGCCACAGCCTCCTGGGTTGAAATATTTAACATAATCTTATGTAATTCAAACTAAAGCTTACTAGGAAAAGATATCAAAACATGACTTAACACTATTTTTGGACTGACCACGTTACCCAGTTTCACACAGGCTCAGTAGAGGAAGAAACGTCAGAATTGTGACTGCATCTCAGCAAGTCTCAGCGGAGCTTCATACATGTCATCATGCATTGCACAACACACCACAGTCTTAGTGCATAATTTAATATTTTGATCCATTTAAGCACAATGTTCTCTCTATCAATTGTCAAGAGTCCACCAACAGACTAACCACCTCGGACATTTAAGGTGGCACCCATACGCTCATGTTGCCACGTTCAATCTAAAGGCCTGTGATATGTTTATTGAATTATATATCTTCTCGGTCTCGTTTAGAGTCGCCTTTGTCACCACAGGCGATCGATAACCTGGCGCTGCCGAGGCTAACAAGGGGCTTCGTCTGCTGCGGCCAGCACTCCTGCCTGTCACCAGACGGTATTTATTACGTGCTTTGTTTTAACATCCATTCAGTATGAGTGGAAATCAATTTTTCATTTGGACCTAATTGTCTCTGTGCAATGGCAGCTCAAGGCTCTACGGCCCTGAGCCTCGACTCCCTTTGGTGTTACCATGGCCCAGGCCCACCCTACCTTCCACACAGCTGTATTTTACACCTAATTACACATGTCTGAGGCCTACGGCGAGGAGTACGAGGCTTTGGGGAATTGTTCCTGCAAAGACAGGCCAAAGGGACTCACTGTTGGTATCTCTCTGGTAGGGATTTAGTCATGCTTACAGTAACTGCAGAACAAAGAAAGAGACTCAGTGACCCAGACTCACTCTGCCTGTGTTGTTTTACGTCACTGTTGTGAGTTTTGAGGAACTGCACAGCTTAATGGATACATGATGAAACTTCCAGAGAACCTGGAGTTAGACTGAGGACAATGGAAACAGGATTTCATTCCCCTGCTAACCCAAAATGCTTAAACTGGATCCTGTTAAGTACGAATAACTGCTATGTTGCATCCATGTGTGTTTTTTTTTACCCTGAGTCACACTAATGTCCTTCAGCTGTTGCTGCTTTGTTAATGTGGAAGTGGATAAAGCAACTAACTGTGAAGATTCAAATCCAAAAACAGCAATTAAAAACCCATATTTAGCATGGCTTGTTAGTGAGTAGCTTTTACTCTTTGGACCAACTTTTCTCCATTATCCCAATGTTGCATTTCCTTTCATATAGGGCAGCAAAGAAATTGCATGTTATTTGGAATTGGAAATAATCTTTTATTTTTTTAACTTGAGCGTCTCAGCATCTAGTTTGAAGTTGCTGCAGCTGCTTCTCACCCACTCTTCTCACAAACTTCCCACAGTAATGGAGCTATAATCATACACACAAAAAAAGGAGAAGAGGAAAAACATTCAAGAATTGGCTGCTAGTAGAGGTATCACACATCTCAGATTTCAGCTTCTCTCATCAGCTAACCATGAATATAGTGTATGTTAATGCTTCTAGTCAAATCAGAAATCTTGGGCTGATGCTTCGCTTGATTTAGCTTGGTTAGTAAATGTCATATCACATGTAATATTCTCTTGCTTTACAGTGCCTAGTAAATGAATATATCCCTTGTTTTCTTTTGTTGTTTTTCTTTTCTTAGTTTTCTTTCTGATGTTACGTACAATGCCTTATTTTCCAAATGTATCTATGGCAGTGAACTGTCATAGTGAATCACTACACTTTTGTAATCATCAGCACAGCACCTAAAGGAACAGTTGCTTTTCTCCATTTCATTCCAAGTTCTGATGTTTTTCTGTGGTTGTGATCAACACCGAACATAAGTGTACGGCAAAGGGAGAGTTAAATTAAACTGGCTGAAGTGTTACTACCTTGGAGCAACTGTGGTAGAAAATCAGTTGCTCTTTTATAGCTACATGGCAATAATGAGAAAAATGTACAGGAATTTTCAAATTCTGTCAAGGAGACCTCAATTTTAATTTTATTTATACAGCGCCAAATCACAACAACAGTCGCCTCAAGGAACTTTATATTGTAAGGTAGACCCTACAATAACACATACAGAGAAAATATGACCCACTATGAGCAAGCATTTTGGCAACAGTGGGAAGGAAAAACTCCCTTTTAACAGGAAGAAACCTCCAGCAGAATCAGGCTCAGGTGCCGGTCTCGGCCATATGCTGAGACCTAAGAATAGAATATAAAAAGGAGGTTTTACAAAACAAACACATATATGAAATTATACTTAAGCTTTCTGGGTAGGAAACAACAATAGTAAACATGGGAAGAAGGTGCTGTATTCTGGGCTAGAGAACATGGAGAATTTGTTGGAATCTGCTAGCTGTTAGCCCATCCTGCCCTTTAAACATCTATAGTACTTTACTACATCCCAAAATTCAAAGCATAGATGGTTGCGGGACCTTTTTTTGGCTCAAACTTGAAACAAACACCTGGTAGTTGGTTCAGATCACAATCGCATCATAAATGAACCACTTGGAACCGTACCAAGACCACCTCCTCCAAAGAATCTGGGTACGATTGTTTTAGTCCACACCTGAGTGTGATTACTGTGTTCGCATCTGCACAAATGAACCGCACCAAGGGGAAACACCAACTGAATGACATCCGTATGAGTCAGAGGGAAAAACAAAACAAAAAACCCACAGTAATCATATTTGGAGAGTTTTTTTTTTTAATCTCTGCAGTATATTAAACTTATCATAAACTGTTTGTGATTGATAGGTCAAATGTTGTTCCATTACACTACTGCTGCTGTCTTGCAAAATATCACATGCTGACTTCGGTTTCCCTTGTTTATCAGAGCAAAAGCATTGGCTACTGAGGTTGAAAATAAGTATCATAACCTTTTTCTGTTAAGTCTGCAGTTAGTCATAACATAAGCTTTACATTTAAACTAAGTTCCTGATAATAATGAGACCATAAAGAGACAGCATAAAAATAGCTGGTGTAAAGTTTGTCTGTAGTGACATTCGAATCGGTCATGTTCAACAGAAACAAATGTATTCAGTCTTTTCTAAGCCTAACAGAGGTTTGATCTGTTTGCTGTGTAGCAATGTTTTTTGACTTTGTTGCTGCTTAGGTTGTTTTTCTATTCCTAGTACAGTGGCAGATGTGATAGGTGCATAGGTACATCTGCACAGGATCTGTTTCACTACTGCAAGACTTCTGTAAACAATTCCTATTTGGGATACTGCAGACACTTACAGCTTCTCAGCATATACAACACAGTGTCTATAAAAGGACTTGCACAGCATCTACAGTATGCACACTTAATACATGGAACTTAAGTGTTCATCTCAAAAGCACGTGAAGACATTCATTATTCGCTCCTTCTACCTTTTGATATTGAATCAAATTTTCTGTTTTGTATTACAATTTAATGAACATCTTTCATGGAAGCTTTTGCTCCAGTGGATCTGTCCCCCTACAATGCTGATAAAACTCTTATGTCTTCAAACTGCTCTGATGTACATCACATCTGTAGTGCTCTTTCTGGTGCTTGCTGGTATTCAGCTCTCTTCTTAACATAGCTTCAACAACTCTTTCCCATAGATGCGTGGTTTTTGTCATCAACTTTATCCATATATAGTTACTACAGCTCCTTTCAGCCTCCAAGAGTCTGTTAAACAATTTGTTTACAAAGGCTACTGCCCTATCTCCAAACCATCTGTATATCTCCACAGGTATGGACGAACTTCCTTCCCATTCTTCATCCATTCATAGCAGCAGTCACGTCCTCCTTTCTAATCCTCTGCTCTTCCTCTCTTTCTCATTTTCTACATTCATGAGCTCCTCAAAGTACTCCTTCCAACTTATCAACTCAATGTCTGCAGTCATTAGTGCATTTATGTCTCTGTCTTTAATCATTCTAAACTGCTGCACATCCTTTCCAGCTTGATTGATTTTAACTACCCAGTCGATATAAATTCCTTTCATTCTTTAGTGTCCAGTCTTACATACAACTCTCTATAAGCCCTAAACCATAAATGTGATCAAATATACAAACACATATTTCCAAAAACAACCAAACTACAATGTTATGCCCCAAAAAGTTTATTCTGTTCGACGTGGAATTTTCAGTGGGAGAAACGTTTCGTCACTCATCCAAGTGACTTCTTCAGTCTCGAGAGTGTTATGTGTCAAACAATATTGCACCATTACTTTTAGTTTAACTTCTGTGGAAGTTGGTCTTTCCTTTTCACAGTTAATAACAAACAGCTTTCGAGGGGAAAGTAACACACACACATGCACGCACACACACTTACTCATGCACACACTTCTTGCAGTCTACCAGGGAAACTGAAAAACACTATCTGAACTGTTACTGGAAATGAATGCATAGCTGGATGAGATCAGCAGTTCTTGCTAAGCTTAGGGGGGGATCTCTGCCTAACACTCCTTCCTGGATGCCAGACTGAGTTCAGCCACAGCAGCTGATAGGAAGCTGAGTCACTGAGCAGCAGATGCTGGCTGGATAGAGTAAGTAATGCAGGGTCAGGGCATTGCTGAGTGTAAATTGTGAAGGGTTTTGTTTATGCACCCCAGAGAGGCTCAGACAGAGCTGGGAGTTGATATGTGCTATTGTAGGCCAGATCCATTAGACATACGCAGTTGACTTTTTTAGTGTTTCAACAAAACTCCAGGATGCCACATAGCATATGTGTAAAGCATCTTGCATAGAGCATTAAACTACATAAAAACATATGGTTTTCAGAGGTAATTTGCAATCCAAGAAAAAGCTATTCTTTGAATAGTAATCAAATTCCATTTTCTCTACTGTTATTGGGACACAAGTATAAATCATACAGTAGGGATTTTAAGTTTGTATGTTTGCTGACTTACAAAGACACGAACAGTCTCTATTTTTATTGCACTTTCATATTAATGGCAGAGGCAGAATATCTACCAAAAATCCAGAAACATTATACATTACATTGCAAGTGAATGGATGAGTATTCTCCCAACTCAAAACAGGATTTAGTTCTTGGTGAGAAACCCTTGTTGGCAAGCACAAAGACTAAATGTTTCTTGTAGTTGGTCACTAGATTTGCACACATTTCAGAAGGGATTTTAGCCCAAACCTCTTTACAGAAACTCTCTGAATCCTTTGGGTTTCTTGGCAAGTTCAAGCTTCAGCTCCTTCCACTGATAGGATTGTTGTCTGGAGACCGGCTAGGCCACTCAGTGACCGTAATGTGCTTCTTCTTTAGCCAGTCGTTGGTGGTAAGTTTTAGGTCTTTGTCAATGTTGAAAAGGTTACTTTTAAAATGTATTCCACTAAAGATTACAGAATACATGGCCCAAAATGTAGTTTGTAGCATAATCTGTTAAGTTACTCAATGTGAGTACAGTATTCTGAATACTTTGGATTACTTGATATATTGTCATGCTTTTTACAACTACATGAATGTACTATTGCTGTGTGATTTATTACTATTACTGAAGGCTACTCGCCACCAAGCTAACATTGTTAGCTGGCGTTAGCTGAAGTTAGTTCATAGACTGCAGACTGTTAGACTTGAAGGATAGCATTAACAACCTGCTAGCTGCAAATAATCATGTGCAGCTCTGAAAGCAATACCAACTAGATTTTTAAATCTTAATATATAATGAGTAACAGTAGGGTGGACATGAGGTACGGCTGCACTTTTTGCAGTGATCTCATATAGAAAACTATTTTTGTATTAGTAATATGGTTTTTTTTTTCTGTCTGCTTTCAGAACTGCACATGATTATTTGCAGGTTGTAATGCAGCCTTCAGTAATAGTAATAAATCACACAGCAACAGCACATCGAAGACACTGAAGTGTCAATCAGGTAGCTACACCAACTAAAACAATGTAGCTGCAGTAGGCTAACATTAGCTTTTAAAAAAAGAACTTACTTCCAGATGTTTCTTTAGGTTGGAGGTGGAGTCTTTTGAAGCTGAGAGCAGCTTGGTTGCTTGCAAACAGAGTTTGCATTGCACAGTCAGATTTTGCCCATCCCTTTGTTCTTTAAATGTGAAGTGATGTCAGAATTTCCAAGTAAATGAACTGTAAATGTAAACCCCAAAACATCCATTTATTTGCCTTGAGTTCCACAAAATAAACAATCTATCCTACAACAATCATAACCATAGTCACAATACTAAATTTAGATCTTTGATAAAGGATTTGTACACAAAAATGGAGCCTTCAAACCTAACAGATGGCTAGTGGTTGTAAAGGGGATTTATACTTCTGAGGGAGAACCTTAAATTGAAACTAAATTATAATATTTGGCACACAAACTCATAATTTCTTATCACTATCAAGTTTCTGTTTCTAAAACCATCTCTAGGGGATTTTAGGGATCATATATTATAACGTGCCATCTCCCTAAACTAAGTGATTTTTGTAAAGCCTGAAGTATATGTTTTACCACAAATTTTCATGGAAATACATTCATACCAGTTTGAGATATCTTGCTGACAGACAAATGAGTGTTAGCCGAATGTCCTTTGTGCAAAATTGGATTCTCAGGTGGACGCAAGTGATACCTGTTCTCCATCTATTTAAAATACACAGTTGAAAGGAAGGGGCTTTGTGACAGTGTATGAGGGGAAAAAATTGATCTCATTGGAAGTGAATACAGTAAATATCTTCTATGTTTATAGATGTAGATTTCATGCTAGGTGGAAATATAAATTCTGGTAGATATAGTCTGGATATGAGATGGATGCTGACTGCTTCAATCTTCTGGGACCAGCAGTTGGTCCAAGTACTGGTGGGTGTCTAGATTATTTTGTCTGCATTGGCGGTTCTGACGTACAGCAAAGATGGTCAAAAAACACAGCTAGCATAGCAGAACATTGTATCATCACACATGTAAATAATGATAAGCTTTATGATAGATTGTAAAAATGACCAGTCAGCTTCTATCTGTTACCCTTATCTCTCTTAACATGACAAATAAGAAGTTCTAGAGTGATAAATATTGCTTGAATGTTGTTTTTGCTTGATAATATGATTTTCAGCACTTTAGAAAACTCTGCAGGAAGTGTTTAGTGTAGAAACAAATAACACATGTCAAACACCTGTGTTCGAGGGCTGGCTCTCCTGTAGTTAAGAAAAAATATTCGCAAACATAACCCAGACATCAGGGAAACTTATCAAACCTCAACCTTTGACCTATTCAGAATATAAATTCACATTCTTGCCACAACCCTAAAACTCTCGATAAAAAGTCTTGATAGCAGATTAAAAAAAATTAAAGTCTCAAACTATCTGTTCAACACATACCAGCAATGAACCATTGTTATATGATGTAATGCAGTGCAATACATTCACTTTCTAATTAAGAGTGAATTGGTCTCATGGTAGCAGCATAAAATAATGTGTTTGGAGATCAGCAGCAGTCTGACAACAGCAGCTGAAGGGAGATCACTTTATATCTTTTATGTCGATAGACTCGTAAAATTCTAACTCTGTAAGCTCCTGTACATTGTCTAATTGAACATAAACATATGTTTATGTTACTTAATGTAAAACCGAATCCGAATTCTGTTTTGTATTTGCTTTCAATGAATTTAGAACATATACATGTGTACCTTTTTTCCTTGCAGTGAACTTGCTTCTAAAAAAAAACAGTGCCACTTTATCAGAGACCAAAAATAATATGCTGTATTGCCTTTAAAGTGGGAATCCCAGCAGGCTTTGCATCATGTGACCCATCCAATGAAACTTTGACATGATTAACTCATCCGTCATGATGTCATGCAGTCGGCCACTGAATTTACACACCTAAAGACCCTGTACTCTATAAAAATCTGTGGGCTTCACAATGTTTTACACACACACACACACGAAGTAGAAAATTGCAATAGACTTGCTACAAGAATTCACACACAAGCAGGCACAAAAATCACTCTAGGACTGAAGCTAAATACACACACATGCAGAAGCAGCATGGTGATGTCACTGCACAGACTTCATTTCCAGTGGCTTTAAATCCCCTCCAGTCCAAGTGGAAATGACTGAACATGGAGGAGCCTAAGTGGCTTTGTCAAATTGGAGCAGGGAGCAATATGAGCAGAACAACACTCCACTTAACAATATTCAGCAGCCCAGGATTATTACAGTAATGTGCCTGTAAAAAGCCACTGGATATTACCTGCTTATTATGATGTGTCTAGCAGCTGACACAAGTGTTACTGCATAGCAGGGAACCAGCAGTTCTCTATATAGTTTAAAATGCCAAAGCTCTTTTTAAGGATAAAAATATGTTTAAGAAACATGTTCTTAAAATTTACAGTTGTTTTTTTCTAATGCGTCAGGTCATTTCGATATTTTTCTTTTTTTGCCACATTAGGTACACTACCTCATGTCTACCTAAAGATGCTTTGACTCAAGAACAAAGCTCGTTTTCAATCTATGTCTGCAATATCAAAAGCTAAAAATGAAAATGTAAATATAAAAAACAAGTAATGTTCCATTATTAAAAGAAACAAAGTAGGCCAAACTGGAGAGACGGAGAGAAAGACCTAGGTCTAGAAAGGTTTTAACAATATTATTTTCTCCCTGCCTTCACAATATTATCATAAACAAGATGGTATTACCCAGTAATGTTTCACTGACAATCTATTCTCTTGGATTGATTGGAGAAAAACAGGACTAAATGCCTATATATCCACTTTTTGATTAAGCACGTAAAAGTGGGTCATGTAATCAGTCATTCCACTGCTACGTCAAGAATGCCCGATTTAATACGTTCTCTTGGATATTGACAAACTGTAATATGAACATCCGAAATTCTACATGGTGCAATGTCTGCAAAATCTCATTACGGTCTCATGTTTCGCTTGGCCTCCCCTCCTCCCTGCTGGAGTACAAAGGCAAGAGGGTAATGCCAATAAGAACGAGATAAATTGGGCTACAAAGAGGGGGGAAAAAATAAATCCATGTGTCCATTAACCCTAAGAAGGGGGGAGGGTGGGTTTACTTTATTTATTTTTTATTTTTTCTTTGTCGAGTGTGAGTGCTGAGCCAGACGGCAGGTCATTATCCGTATGCTGCCGAAGCTAATTTCTCCCAACTCAGCCAGGCGAACCTCATCCTCCTCACTGTCCTTTAGAAAGGTTATAACTACAGGACCTTATGAATGCTACTCTTGACCTCACACGATCTCAAATTGTTCATAAAAGTTCAGTAAGCGATTATTGCTAAAACTTTTGCTAGGTTTTTAAAGTGAGGGTCTTTAAAAATTTTATTAGCTTGTTATAGTCACCTTTAGCAAAAAGAGAACACAAAAATAAAGGTAGCTGCTGCGCTTTTTATAGAATAGTCCATTAATTTTTTTCCATGTATTTGGGGTTGCCCAAAACAAATGTAAGAAGTAGAATAAGTTTAGTTTCCTGGCTCATCAACATTACAAGCAACCAGTAGTCAAGGGGGGCAAAAATGAGCACCTAGATGAAAGATGGAACAATTTCTCTGTCTCTGCAATGATAGTCTTTGTATCACTTATACGAACATCAAATTGAATTCTATAATTTTAAGTAATATAATTTTTTCAGATTGCCTCCAACATCTTTAAAATCTTCCACATACTGTTTGACTGCCATCTGTTATAGCACTGGTTGTGTTTCAGGTGCATTTTATTTGTAATTCAAAAGAGAGTAATCAAAGCACATAACCTTGAAATAAAGAAGCAATTTAGGAAAGTAAAACATCTCTTTATTTGCAAGCGTGGCATGCGGGGTATTGAAAAGCTACTTAATTAAACTTGAATTTAAAGTACAACTCTGAAACATCAAATAAGACTAAGTTCTCTTCACCAAGAATAAATTCGTTTCCTTTCATGTAGTTTGCATTTTGCAAATTTTGCTGTCACAGTTATGAGTGTTTTGTGGAACAAAAAAAAGCAAAAAGTTAGAAATGTAATTAAACATACAGTTAAAGACTCATTGCTTTTTCCACAAGCTGGAAATGAAAGAGTATATAACTTTATTTTAGAGTGCAACTTAATGCAATTAACCAAAACAGCTAGTAAATTGTACAATATGTCTCGAACACCAGTGAATGTCACTGGAAAAAAGAACCAGGCTTCGGATAGATGAGCTGCTCACGAAAATGAGAGGCTAAAGCCTGCTAAGCAATGTCCATAGAGTGTCTTCTAATATATATTGCTTCTAGCTTTCCTTGATATGACTCCCCTGACAATGGCAATGAAAATGGGCTACAGTGAGCAAACAGATCAGCCTACATCAAACATACCCTCATATATTACAGACATAAAAAGTCATTATCCTCAGTGGAAATCGATAGCCGACGTGGTCAAGATGAAGAGACCCCGTGTGGTTTTCGGGGTCAGCTTACAAAGGAACACGACTGCAAATGATATCATTTTTCTATCATTAACTGGCCCCCAGGTCGATGACCATGTTTAAAACTGAGGGATAACGTTACTTATAATGTCTAGTAATGAATGGTGCCCTGGCTGGGATGTGTTCAACATTGATTGAACATGTGGACCGGTGAGGAAATCAGCAAGGCTGAGGTTAATACACCATTGTTTCCATAGTATAGCTGCAATATTGAGGTGTGGGCAGACCTCCTATATGCTGGAGTGTTTTATTTGGAGATCTTATTAAAGGACTGTGTTATTGTTTGTCCAGACTAGCAGTGTTTGTCTACAGTCTAGCAGAAGCATTGCCTATACTTCCAAAGGGAATCAAAACTGCACTTTCTTTACTGTGATACTCTGCAGACGATTAAAACTAAGCATATATTGATATATATTGATGGTATTTTTACCTAATGACCTGATAAAATGAAAACTACTATTGTTGTAGTTCTGCTTTTCTTACGGCTGAAGCATAACTATCAATAATTACATACACATACAATTTACATATGCATATGCAAAAAAATCCCCAAACATTTCCTCTTCATGCAATTGTTACATTGTTCAGACTGGCTGTTCGTGTGTGAGTAACTATGTCATCAAATAACAATTTCTGCAAAGGCTGGTAAATATCCCCGTTTGAGTCTCTAGTGACTTAGCCAACATCAACGTCTACTAATTATATACTTAACAACAGCAATACGTGGTGTGAAATAACTGACATGTTCTCCTAAATCAGTTTCTTTTTAAAACTATTTTGTGTCTGAAAGTCCTTTACAAGCTTATTACTAAATGCAGTATACTAATAAATACCTTGGGGTCATCTTATACTTTTTGGTCAGTATGACATGAAATGCAAAGGATTCCAATTTAATTTGGCATACTACATACTACTACATACAAAATAGTTTCATGGACCAAAAAATTAGGAGCATATTGACTTATTATATATAAACATATTTCAGATTGACTGTTTGTTTGACTACTTAAATCTCTGCATTGATCTTGCTGTTGGCATTGGATTCTATGATATTGCAGTATGTAGTTACACATTTTGCTAATACGTTTCTTATGTGAGTCTTTCAAATTTTGATTTGTGTATATATATATATCAAATTTAATTCTATAATAGTAAGACTATAAGTCTATAGTCTTATGGTCAGTCCTTTAATGAACAATTAAATCTGATAGTTAGATTAATGTGTACAATTGTCTAATAAATCAATTTTTCGTGTGTTACAGCACTGCTTCTAATGATGGAAGGGAGATACTTGCCCCGCCTGCGACCCTGAAATGGATATGTGGAAAGCATGGATGGCTGGTTCTTGCAAAACAAATTGAAGTAAGGTAATATTGTCTTATTCAAAGATTGCCTGAAAACATTGAACATGGCAGTTTAGTTAAGTTTAGTACAGGCTAAACTTCTTGGTTGCAGTACTTGGTGAAATTGGTCAATTGTTCACAAGCTTTATAATGTCTGGCAGGAAATCAGTCTTATGGCTTGTGAAATATCTGCTCACATCTTGTTGAATTAAACTGGCTAAATCCACAATGATCTGTGTTGCAGCACAGGTCAGCTGATCACACCATGTACACACACAAAAAAAAGGCTTATTTCATTGTTTGCTCCATGCTGCACCACTACACTCAGCTGTTTCATCTTCCACAATGCTAAATAATAAAAAACTCTAAATTTTATTCTGTTGTTTTTTTGTATAATGAGTTAAGTTACTCCTCAAATTAAATCAACTTTAATTTCTGCTCAAATAAACAATCAGGAGAAAGTTGAAAATAAATGCTTTGTGAAGTGGATACTTTCTGGCACATTTAGTTGGAAGAACAAAGAAAATAACAGTGGGCTATAATGAGTCTGTGTGATGGCCATAATCATCTAGAACCATATTATTGTGTTTCATTATGCTACTAATAGTACTAAATAAAAGTTGTCATTTGTCAAATTTTGATACACTGTGATACTTCTTCTAGTGTTCTTTATGAAGAAATTTACCATCTAATCTTCATTATGGCTCTGTCACCAGTAAATCCCCCCCCCCAACATGCACGAGCTCAGACACTAGCACACATACACATATCAAGAAAAGCTACTGTGCCTGTGGCTGGAAGCCCATATCCGGCCATCTTTTAGACACAATGCTTCCATTGCTTCAGTGGAACTGTTCAAAAGAGGCAGAAGGGGAAAAATAACAAGTCGAGGAATGACTTACTGCACGTCGCCTTGTGTCGTGGTGCTCACTGCTCCATTCATGTGGAGTGCCTATCATCTACAAAATCACATCCAAACAGCTTTATGACAGCAAACAGTTGTGAAGATATATTTCATCAAAATGAGAAGGTTGGAAGATCCCTTTTTTGGAAATTTAAACTGTTTGCTTTGGTATTTAGAGCATATTTTGAGTATAACTCAGATCTGCACAGATGGGACCTCAAATACAATGCTGTGAAAAAGTGTTTGCCCCCTTCCTGATTACATATATTATTGTGTTTGTCACACTTAAATGTTTCAGATTATCAAACAAATTAAATTAGATAAAGATCACACAAGTAAACACAAAATGCAGTTTCTAAATAAAGGTGTTTATTATTAAGGGGGGGAAAATCCAAACCTACATCACCCAGTGTAAAAAATTGAGTGCCTCCTATACCTAATAACTGTTTCAGCCACCCTTAGCAGCAACAACTACAATCAAGCTTTTTTGATAACAGGCAATCACTCTTTTTCAGCGCTGTGGAGGAATTGTGGCCCACTCATCTTTGCAGAATTGTTATAATTCAGGCAAATCTGAGGGTTTTTGAGTATGTCCCTTTAAGGTTGTGCCACAGCATCTCAATCTGATTCAGGTCAGGACTTTGACCAGGCCACTCCAAAGTCTTCATTTTGTATTTCTTGAGCCATTCAGAGGTGGACTTGCTGGTGTCTTTTGGATCATTGTCCTGCTGCAGAACCCAAGTGTGCTTCAGCTTAAGGTCACAAACAGATGGCCGGACATTCTCCTTCAGGATGTTTTGGTAGACAGCACAATTCTTGGTTCCATTTACCACAGCAGGTCTTCCAGGTCCTGAGGCAGAAAAAATATCCCCAGACCATCACACTACCACCACCAAATTTTACTGTTGGTTTGATGGTCCTTTTCTGAAATACTGTGTTACTTTTACACCAGAGGTAATGGGACACATACTTTCCAAAAACTTTAACTTTTATCTTGCCAGTCCACGGAGTATTTTTCCAAAAGTCTCGGTGTTATCAAGATGCTTTCTGGCAATAGTGAGATGAGCCTTTATGTGGCTTTTTTTGCCCAATCTCTTTCTTATTGTTAAATTATAAACTTTGATCTGACTTGAGACATGTGAATCCTCCAGTTTTTAATTTGTCTGGGTTCTTTTGTGCCCTCCTAGATCAGTAGTTGCTGTGCTCTTGGAGAAATTTTGGCTGGTCAGTCAATCCTGGGAAATGTCACCACTGTTCCAAGTTTCTCCATTTGTGTTTAATGGTTCACTGAAGGCTTCAAAGCCTTTAGGAATCACTTTTTAACCCTTTCCAGACTGATGAATGTCAGACAGGTTCTATTTAAGTGATTTCTTGATTCAACAGGTCTGCTAATAATCACGCTTGAGTGTGTTTGGTGAAACTGAACTCAGCTTTCCAAACAATTTGATTAATCACAGTTAATTCATGATTTCACAAGAGGGGCAATTACTTTTTCCACACATGGAAAAAGTAGGTAAGTAGGTTTGCATAAATTCTCTATTGCCTTAAGAAATAAATTTGGTGTGAACAAAGTGGAAAGCAGGACTGATACAGAACTGTGTGTTGTCCAGAGATTTTTTCACAGATACAGTCCACTGACTGTGGACATGAAAAGCCAATGAATCTTCCAAATTCACATACATGTAGCAGCACAGCAGCGTCATAGTTTTGCATTAATTTCAGCGCTGGTTTTGAGCCAAATGTCTTTGGAGTTTGACCATCTATGTAGTCTGTGTGTGTTTTGTGGAGTAAAAGATGTTCTAAAACATTTTGTCGGTGGTGTGGCAGAACAGGGTATGATTGACAGTGCTATGAACCATGTGGTCTTTTTACAATCGAACGGAGAGGTGTATATCTGCAAAACACATGTTTTAGTCTGTGTTCGACTCCGTTTATGACTGGGTCTTGTCTCCAACCCAACTTTCAAGTGCAGTCAGAGTGAGAAGGTCAGATCTTTTGGGAACCACTTACATACAGTTTTTATGTGCTTTCTATTAGCCGAGTATAGACTTGTGGGAATGAAAACAGTCTATCTCAATTCGAGGCCAGTTTGATGCCTCAAAACACAAATTACTCCTTGTAAGTTTTGGATGATTTCTAGTCTCAGGGGAATTAATTCACAACAGTTTTTTTTTCTGGTAACACTTTATAATACATCCAACAACCAAGGCCATTATTCCTGTCCAGTTAAATTGAATCTCAGTGTATTTTGCAGTATCTGAAATTACAATTTAATAATTGTAGAAATTATCTACAAACACTTCAAAGTGGGTACACTAAAATAAGGGGTAATAAGTAAGTAATTGAAAGCATTACATAACTTTATATATTTTTCTTAATAGCTACCATTATAGATCAACAGACACAGCGATGAGACTGAGAATTTTGGCTATCCAGAGGGGGGTGGTAGTAAATATACATTTCAAAACAACCAAATAAGGTGCTTCAGACATCTGATTACAATGCATCGTGGTCACCTTCTTTTGGGAGGTTTCCAAGCACATCCAGCTGGGAGAAGACCCCAGGAAAGATCCAGAACTCACTGAAGAGATAAAGTATCCCTCCCCGCCCGGGGAAAGGGATGTCTGAAATACCCAGTGTAACTTTCTGCCACCACAACCCATCTGTGGATAAGTGGAAAAAGATTGATGGATGGATGAATGGTGTGACCTCAAACCACCTAATAGCCTTAGTACAGCCTTGAAGAGCCTTTAGTGCTGTTGACAACTCTTAGTCGTGTTAGTTCATGAAGGAAAATCCACAGACTGTTATGCTAGTGGATCGTTGTGTTACCACTGCCAAATAGTCATGCATATCACAGTTCATCGGACTGAATTTGTATGTTACATGCTTTTTCTGCTATCACGTAGGCCTAAGACTGGTCTGTGCAAGAGATCAAATCACATTTGCAGCAACTTAAAGGAAACAAACTTAACACTAAACAGCTCAGAGGTTGTTTGAACTGCATTATGTACATAAGGACTGGACGCACACTCAAAAAATATCCAAATTTGTAAGATCCGAACAACAAGTTGTCAACAAGATTTCTTGGTCTCTGCATTCCACACACACAGACACACCCACACACACACTCACACACACAGGGCTCATTCAAAAGAATCCATTTAACTGCCTTGTGTCTCTCATACACATTGTTTTGTCTATACGTGTCATCCAGTTCAGAGGATGCATTCTTACAGGAAGACACAGCAAGGCTTTACAAAGCAGCCCTGCTCCTCCCCCCCCCCTTCTCACATCCTTCTTTCCTTGCTCAGACATACGCAAGAGGTCAGCGATTAATTTTGGCTCAAAGCTATTTAAAGCTTTTAAAGTCAGTACTAAAATTTTAGAATCAATACAAAAACATAACGGGGAGCAAGGGCAAGGTGGCTGTAGCAGAGGGTTTTATTGCCATGTCTCCCAATTTCTGCAATAATTTGTACAGCACTGCTATGCACCAGTTGGAGACATAGCAGAAGTCTTATGGCGTTCTGCACACAGCCTCCAACAGTCCATCCATCTGCTTTATGTAGACTTTAAATCTGTGCAAAAGAAAAAGCAAAAACATCAGATTATCAAAAGGTTTGCAAAAGTTTACATAAAACTACATTTATATGCACTTTTACACTTTCTTGGGACGTAACATTCTAATGGTAATTATTTTGTATTGAACTGCAAAGTCTGTCATCTTGTGAAATAAATCAGTCCAGAAATGTAAATGACTTCCATTTTCTGTCTTGGAACATATCTGACACATGACACAAGCATTTCATTCACGCCTCATTGCTTCCATCCACATTACATCCTTTTGTCAGTGAAACGGTCATACTGTGCAGCTGTAACCCTCCTCTTTTCCCTAAAAGGGCCTGTACAATTTCAGGCAGTGCTCACTCAAGAATGCACCCACCATTCTAAATGAAATCATTCTTACTCCTCCAGTCTGTGATCCAGTTAACAACCCAGCTCTGCCAGGGAAAAGACAGAAAGAGATAAGAAAGACAGAGAAGAAGAGAAATAGGAATAAAAGTCTGAGATGCCCTTTGCACCCAGCCCTCCCCAAGCTTCCAAAGATCCCTTTTCAAAGAGTTGCAAGCTATGCTGTGAATCAGTAACAATTGGAACATTCACAAACACTGCTCTGCTGCCATTTCCTTCCACTAAGATCCATGATTTGCCAAGCATGCCCTCTGAGAGCTACCAGTAGCCAAACAAGAAATCCCCCCACCATCTCTTCCCCAAGCAGAGAGAACACCCCTGGAGTGCTGAGAAATTGCTCCTGCTGTGTCCCTTCAAATGCGTGTGAATTCCAAATAATGTTCTACAGCCAAATAGGAGTTGGCACGGTGCCGTGGTGAAGGCCTCAAGAGGGACTCACTCCCACGGAGAACAGGGAAGGGAAGAGATAGTTAGGAGGAAGGCGTGGAAAGTCCAGTTTGAAAAGGCAAACTTTAAAATGAACCTGAAAACAGAACCCATGAGTTTTCTGGCGTGGCTTTGAATTTACTCATTCTAGCTGGTATCCTTCTGATTCCTAATACGTCTTGATATATCCTATATATATAAAATTGTGTGTGCGTGTGTGAGAGCATTATGTGTGTAAAGAATTTGGCCTCAGTAGGAAAGCTGCACATTGAATCAGCCACATGTATGAGATGATATACTTCCACACGAAAGTTTAAACAGGGTTTGAGGTCAGAGTGAAAACTATAGTAAGTACAGCCTCCATATAGGATACATTAGTTGCTTTACCTCAGATTTGTCAAATGTAATGAACATGATCTGGCGTTTTAGGAGTCTTTAATTAGTTTTCATCTTGTATACTAACGAATGGGTTAACCTTATATCACTTCAACAACAGCTAAAAATGTGCGTTTTCCGCTGACATAGGCTTACTTTAATTATTTCGTGAATTATGAGGTTCAACAGTTTAGTTGCTGCTTGCAGGCTTTCCACTGCCCAGAATGTCAGCTCATTTTTTAACCATGTTTGATATTTTCATTGATGCCCTTGCAAAACAATAGCCTGGATAAAAGATTATCGACCCAAAAAAAAGTGTTATTTTAAGTTTTATTCCATGGGCATTATGCAAAACAAACAGTCATTTTATACTGGGTAAGTCTACATCTTTGTTTGATTCCTTGAACCTCTATATGGTTTATCTCACAAAAGTTGAATAAAGTTTTCAGAGTAGCAGAACAGCGCTTACAATAGCTAGGGGGAATCCCTGGAGGAGAGATGCGAAGGCCATGTTAGATAACTATTGGCATGCAAACCAGGAGCAGGAGTTCACTGGCGCTTTCTGTTGGTTGGAAATAGCATACCCAAATCAGAACCCAGACTGTGTGTTTAAACAGAAGTTGTTTTTTCTCTTTGGTTTAAAGCAGCGGGGAGCAGCAGAAGCAGTAACTATAAGTTCATGTGTAGCTTGTGTTGCTGATCTTGTGTGACAGGATATCAGTGACTCTCTGCCTGGCAGTGCGTGCCGTCATTCCAACAAAATAAAGTTTCATACAGTCGAAGTTTTATTGCTTTACTGCTTATTTAAAATGTTTTTGGTTCCTGTGTTTGTAATTTTTGTCGATTTTATGTCAGTTTCAACTGATTATAGCTTTAATTTGGAGGTTTGGTAAGTGGACTGGTTCGTATGTAGTGTTTTTCTAATCTACTTGAGCACTTAAAGAGCTTTTCATCATGCCTCATTCACACAAGCAGTTTTCTGTGGTTTTTCTAACAACTCAGGGTTCAGTATCTTGCCCAAGGATACTTTGGCAGATTAGTAGAATGGAGTAGCTAGGGATTGAACCAACATCCTTTCTATTAGTAGATGACCTGTTCTACCTCCTGAGCTAAAGGCAAATTTTCACAATTCTATTTATTTACTTTGAGTTTGTAACTCTAGCTGTTGTACAGTACTTGTCACACGTGAGACAGGCATGATTAAAAAAGCTCGGCTACACAAAAAGACTTAATATTATTTGGTTGGTGTCAGTAAAAGCAACTATTTAGCTAATGCCAAAATGTTCTCTTACTTATTTGTCATCACAATGAGTTCACGAATTAAAAAAGAAAAACGAATCTGACACACTCTTAATGCACTTGGGACTAAACATGAGCCTTCGAAAACATTACTCAAGGCCTCACTGCACAAGTATATGACCACATTTGTGAGTTTAGGACGCATGCAAAGCTTTGTTTGAATTTGGTTCAGCTTCGTTCTCGTATTTCAGTGAATATAATTTGGAACATGTTGCTGTTTTGAATGGTCTTTTTCCTTAAGGCAAGCTGCTAATATGAACCCCAATGTGCATGAAACAAGATACAACTGCTTTGGAAATTCAATAAACATGCTGTAATAAACCAACCATTGTATCCTTTATTCTTCAGGGTACTGTCTATCTGCCACAAAAGTTCCAATGTGCCCAAAACCATGTGATAGTATGGGAAAAAAAAAAAAAACCTTTCCAACAGCAGCTGCACTGGTGATAAGAATATATTCCTTTGATAAAGTATCCCAGCACATAATGCCACAACTCAGTAAAAAAAATGTTTAAAAAAATTAATGTAATGTCTTTGTGTGTGCGTGTGTGTGCTCGTGTGTGTGTAATATTGGGGTCAAAAGTAAAACAGAAAATGAATCAATCATATTTACCTATTTTAGGCAGTGCTGCAGCGTGGATGCTAAGTACAATCCTGAGCCATAGATCTTTAGATGAAGCAGCTTGGAAGGACAAAACAAACTCCACTCATGACAAATAGGACTCATACATTAACCGTAATTTTATGCAGTGTCAACTTAGTAGAAACAGCCACAACAGCAGCTCAGCAGGGGAACAAATTGCTCATACATCTCTGGACAGTTTTTAAAAGAGTGGTCAATATTTTTTTTTTAGCCTTATGTAGTACAATTGTGAATTTCTGTTTTTCCCTAACAGAAAGTCATTTTTACTTCTCACACTTTTCTCAGTCTTGCTTGATTATCCATCAGACCAGTGAGACAGGAAGGGATTTTTTTTGGCGGGGGTGTTAATGGTTTTGTTGGCATCTATTGTGCAAGAAGAAAAGTTAAAGGGAAAACCAACATAAGGAGTCTTAGTATGGTGTTGTGCCACCATATGCCACGAGAACAGCTTTGATAGATTGCTTCTTAGACTCTAAAACACCGTTCTTGTGAAAGATATTGCTTCACATTGAGTGTATCTCACAGGTGACAGCAAACCTGGCAACCACAAAGACAAAAGCATATGATTTACATATTATTATCATTATTTATTTATGTGTTTTTTGAAATTCCATAACTTTTCTTGCCTTACACCTTATTGCGAGATCATCCTGGAGAAGATCAGTTCTATCTTGATAAAAATATTCCATCCTATGATAAAGGTGATTATTAAGAACACTTTTGTACCACCATGCATTCAGATCACAATTCTGTTTGCAAAGCTGCCAGATACGACAAAAAAAAAAAAGAGCAATTTTGTTAAGAAACATATATTTGCTTCCTGTCAAACATGTTTGACAGATGGCACATGAGGTAAGCCTAGCTTAGCATAAAGTCTGGAATGACATCAAACAGATAGCTTGGCTTTGTGACTACATCCAATTTCACACATTCACTGCAGCACTGAAAATTTCTGGACATCACCCAACAGAGGTGAATGGGAGAAGGCAAATTCGTATCGATCAGGTCCATGAACATTGGCTGGTGTTTAACTTGCCAGCACTTTGCTACAAACTCTGTGGGATTTACTGCTAGCAGGTCTCTAGCAAATGGGTGCCATTCTTGCTGTCACCTGCCCATATTCAGATATATCACTTGTCTAAATAACACTGAGTATTTCCAATATTGTTAATGTGTTTGAAGGAGACAGCTTCCTGCAGCTGTGGAAACGATCCCCGGCAGGTTATTTAAAAATTAATAAACATCTTTGTGGCTATTAGCAATTTTCATACGGATATGCAGGTGCTGGTTTGGGTCTTTTCACATGAAGCAGTATTCAAAATCTGCCACCATGCTCTGAGTTTAACTCATTTTGTTGTCCCTCAGATAATATTTTCAATTTTCTTTAAAAAATAAGCACAATATCTTCCAAAAAAACGATAAAGATAGAAAGAATGGGTAAACAATTCTATTTAACCATGACCGAATGGTCAGACCTGACCATGACTAACATGCTTTACCTGCTAAAACATAAGCATTATTTTTTATGTGAAAAGGCTGTTATGCGAGAAGTCTTTCATGACCTGTTTTTCAGAGGTTTACAGCATTTCTTCTTGTCTTTTGAACAGATCTGACAGTCGATTACACTGAATTACACAGTAATTACATCCTTGCATTACATTGAGAATAAAAAATTCTAACCTTAATTCACATGCTTCACTGTGTAGTTTTGCAGCTGCATAATTAGCTCTAAATTCAGCATTACAGCATGTTTGCCTTTGCTTGACATTACAACAACCTAAAGCAAGCCAAGTTTGCCAGTGAACCGAAAAGGAAAGTGGGCGGGAGGGTACAACTATAAGAGCTATAAGTGGGTCAAGTTGAGCCTGCTGGGGAGGTGTTCAGTTGGATTCCAGATGCGAATGTAGGGTGGTGGGAGTTCTTCTTACAGGGAAGGGTCAACCCTGCAGCATGTAGCCCCAAATCAATACCACATGTGGCCTGGAGAGAAGCCTCACTCCTAAAACCAGATGTGCGCAGACTCAGGTGTCACTCACTTTTTGATCTGCTTCCCAATCTGACTCACTCTAATGATAACTATTTGCTCTGTTCCATCACACTCTTGCTGGGTAAACTGTCAGTCTGCCAGTGCCACCAGACACACTCCCAGCTTAATAAATAGAATGACTAATGGACATGTAACTTTTTTCAAATTGCCAAAAAGGCCTTTTTCCCATCTACAGTACTTTGAATATTGACTCCAACCGATGCTCAGCATGCACTCGCTTCCTGAAAAACCCCTGGGGCAAAGAATGGAATGCATTTCACATTTTCATTTATTTAATTTTATTTTTCAGTTGGTGTTGGGGGGTAATGAAAAAGAAAACATGTTACGGTAGAGACTAAACCACTGTTGGTTAAATGTGGTTAAAGTTTTTTTTCTTTAGATTGTTTTTGTTGTATGACTTTGGAGAACACGTCTTATATGTACTCTACAGTTTACCAATTTAAAGGCCTTTCAGTTTCAGTAAATAAAGCCGAGTACAAGGCAGAACGATAGAGCTCAACAGTCTACGTGGAGGAATAAGGTTAACTATAATAGGAGGTTAGCGCTCATAATAGTCAAAGACAAACAATTCTACAGATCTGCAACAACAAGTGTAAAGCATAATTGCTCTGCTGGCTTTGGTCATTCTTTGTGTAATTTGGTTAATTGCTGCAAACCTGGAAATGTTATGTAACTTTTGACCAAAAGCGCTCTCATTTTCTATATTTCATAGTTTATTTAATTGTCATTATGGATATTTCAAGTCAGTTCAACTCTAGTCCTAAAACACAGGCTCATAAACTCAACTGTCATCACTGTGAAGGGGTACGACTTTATTTTGAAGCTGTAGCTGTTCCAGATTCTATAGATTTATTTACATAAATTAAAAATACAAAGAAAAACGGAGTCTCCAATCAGTGCAATCACAGCAGGTTTTGGCAGGACGCTCATCTTTCAGATAAAAAGCATTTATATTCACATCTGTGGGAAGATTGTAACAAGAAGGCTTAGACATGCTCAAAAGTTTAAAATAGCAGAAACTGATTTTACGATTGTATTGCTTAATTTACATGTATTTAAAAGTAGGTATTTTCTATATGCATCCATCTTTCAGTTTACTGCATGTCAGTCGTATGCTGTTATGCCTTGAGGTAATCTGGAGAAATTTCAAACTCTGCTCCCCAGAGCGCCTCCCGTACTTTGTATTGCTTTGATGGGCAGGTCTTGCTTACAATCAAGCTGTTCCCATGGCAGCTCAACAAGGTAGAGATGTGGTAACTGCACTAGTCACCAACTGTTTCTTCTTTAAATATTTCGCACCTAGTTTGGAATCTGTTTTGGTTCACTGTCCTGTTTTCCTAGAATGAAAATGAATCCATGGCATATGGCGTAGTAATGCCATATGCCATGGATGGACAGCACAAGAAAAGTTATGTTCAATATCCCCATATTTTATGGCACAAATGTTCCTTCTTTTTGCGACAGATATGAACTTTTTCTGCTTTCTCACGCCTGTGTTTCATTGGCCACACTCAGATCTGGCTTTTTCTCTGCAATTTGCCTCGAGGGCCACCTCCACTTCTTCAGTGCTAATGTTAAGAGTGGTGTTTTGTAGCTTGCAGGAACCTGGTAAATGTCTGTTTCTCAAGGTAAGACTCTGATCACAATCACCTTCCACTTATGTTTCTATTCTGCTTGCAGCAGTTTTCTTAGTTTTGTGACGAGAGTACAACTGCATATTTTGTTTACTATTTTGATAGCCTGCAAAGTGCTTTTGTTTTTTGTTTTTTTCAAATGTATTATTTTTTTATCAGACAGAGTTCACAGCTATCCTAACATAACTGCAAGTAACATGTGAGTGTTTCCCATAATCAGCCTTACAACATAAATCTTGCAATACTAGGTAACTCTAATGTCTCCCTGAAACACGTTGCCACTGAACATTTCTCACCAGTTTGATGGGATCTTAATTTAAAATAAAAGTATTTTACATAAATGATAATATGAGTGACCCGGAACATTTATGTAAAACACTCTTCCTATCAGACAGACAGTTTTCTTTGGAATTTGATATGGGTAGCTCCATTTAGGATTTTTTTCATTACTTATCTTTTTTAGCCATGCTAGACTCATGGCTTTTGAAGCGAAACTATCATTTAGTCTATGTTTAGTCAGTTGATTAAATTATTTTGAGATTGATCAGATTAACATGAAGTATAATACATATATTGAAGTTTCCAACTTTATCTATCTCATCCAATTTGGCAATCCCTTTCTTCTTTTATGGTTGTTTTTTTTTTTTTTTTTGTACCTTTGCTCAATTGCACTGGCAGATTGCCCCCCTTCTCTAAGCTCTTCCCTAAAGCCCCAAGGCATAAATTGAGTGGAAATTTTCTTTTAGACAGCAGGGTAATGTAGGTCAGGTGAACATGTATGTATCTCTGTGTGCGTGTGCGTGTGTGTGTGTGTGTGTGTGTGTGTGTGTGTGTGTGTGTGTTACGTAATAGATCTCCTGCATGCTAACAGTTCAGGGATTTGACAGTTCTTGGCTGAGTTCCAGTCACTCACATTCATGTAGTTACATCTTCTTACCTCTCAGGCCCCAAACCCCAAACATCACCACCATTATAATTGTCTCTTTGTTGCACAAACACTTCATCATTCCACTAACCCTTCTTCTAAAAGGAAAAAAAAAGAAGAAGAAAACAAACAAGCAAAGCTACACAACGATTGCTTTACAAAGGAATAGATTTACGGTTACACAAGCTTAAAATGGAACAAAGTTTTGGGGTCTGGCTCTTTTTTAAATTATGTCATTATGTAATATACATTTATAATTATTTATGAATCATTACTGTAGCTTGCCCTTGACAATAATACTTTACAAAAAAGTGCACTTTTTTTTATTTTGGATTTTCTCTAATCCATGCAAGGTCAAAGCGATCAAAAGCATAGATACAGTACAGGCTCAAATATACATACACTCCAAATAATTGTTGGTTAAATGTTCCTTAGCAGGTTTAATCTTAACCAGGCACTTTTGGTAGCATTCAACAAGCTTCTGGCATAATTGTACCTGGATATTTGACCACTGTGTAAATTGGTTCCTGCTCTAAAATCCGTCCAATATGGCTGATTTAAAACAATTCTCCAAAGAAGAGTGAGCCAAAATTACTGTGTACGCAAATGCTTTCTTGCTGCCAAGTGTTATTAGGTTTTTTCACACTGGCCCACGTGGGTCTGGATGCCTTTTCCCTCTTAATCAATACACTGTACACACTCTACATGCAGTAAAAAAGATCCTGACATCCTTGTTTTTTCCATAAAACCAGAATTTTGTACCATAAAATAAATAAATCTTGCAATTTACCATATTCTTGTTGTTATTGTCTGTATTATCTTTCTATTTTGTCAAGAAGAATACGTGTACACATACTTGGCCAATAAAGCTGATTCTGATTAGCCTCACCACCATCATCCCACACACACAAAATGACACACTGACTCAAGCCAGGACTTGAGCTATGATAAACATCAAACCACAGTAACTGCTTTGTATCCATCAAGTCATGCAGGTGAGGGGTTTCACCGATCAAAACAAAAGCTGAGGGCAGGAGACCCAGTGTCACCTTGGTAATACAGAATGGCTGATAATAAGTGCTAGAGCGTGACATTGATAGATTTAAGTTCATGAATACGTTTTAAGATTTGCAAATGACATTTTAATTACAGCTTATTCCTTAATAGAGTTTTAGTTTACCATATATTTGCCACATATTTGCCATCTTTTGTTTCTTATCAAATTCTAGTTGCCATTACTGAAAAAAACCTTCTTGGACCATCCGGTATTACCCTTTGATTTGGTAATAGTGTTGCTTTGTGCAAATCACTGCAATCTAGTTCAAAATTTCACAAAACGCTTCTACTTAACAGATAAATAAAAGCGACATTTTAGCTGTTGTTTAATAGCGAACGAGATGTTCAAAAATGACAAGCGAAATGTAAAGCTGTCATCTTTACATTTCGGGCCGGTTTATGTCCGACAATATTTTCATGGACTGGCCTTCAAGGTGTCACGGATAAATACAACAAAATAAAACCAGTACCGGTACCAAAAAAAGAAGATTTATTCATACCCACGAAAAAGACCAGGGAAACCGAGTTAACGATAAAAATGATTTTTAAAAAATATCGCTAAAAATCAATAAAATCCCCCTGAAAACCATCAATTTCACACCCGAGCCTCAACTCTCACGGCCCGGTACCAAAAGACTCAGGGACTGGTACTGGTCCATGACCCAGGGGTTGGGGACTGCAGGTCTAACTAAAATGTGCATAAGTAGTCAGCATATGTTAACAATTTGTTTTCTCGCTTTTTATCTGTTGCTCCTGTTCGTGTATTCGATCATACATTATAGAAAAAGCAGGAATCTATATCCTGGAAACACAGAAAAACTAGCAGAAGCATTAAATGAGGTTAGCATACTTTACTAGCGTGGTATATTTTAACCTAACCAAACAGCACATGAAAAATTATTTGTCAACAACATTCTAACAACGCTTGGCCTGATGGACGTTTTAAAGACACCTTCAATACCCAACTTGAATTGTAAGAAAATCAGTTCTCCTCAAAACCTAACCCTAGGAAGGCAGTTTATTTGCAACAGAAGATGAGGACTGTAAGTGAGTGCTTTAAAAGTTTCAATGTAAATGTGAAAAGTTCATTTCACAACAGACAAGCAATACAAATCTTTCTGATATACCCTGTGAAGAACCATGCTTTGGCATTTATTGAATCTATAAATCCTGCTGTATTTATCCAGTGTTCATGCAGTAATTGTATAAGTGCTGCAATGTGTTTTTACAGTATGCGGAATTTGAAGCATGTGAAAGCCAGCTGTACATCTTTTAAGTCATGAGTGGAGGCAGGGGTTACTTCACAGCACATTTTTCTTCAGTGTTAGCACATTCTTTTCTATCCCCAGCATGTGCTTTTGTTTCATAATAGACTCTCAAATGAAAACACAATTTGCTTTGTGGTGTTGATTTTAAGTGTGAGTATGGAAAGCATATGGCGCCACTGAAAGCCACTGTTCTCCCGCTCTTGTTTGTTTGGTCACATCCGCAACGAGGAATTCACAGATGGGACTTGTCGTTCAGAGTGACTAGCTTCTACAGCTGCTGGTGAAGGGAATTTACATGCAGGAGAGCAAAACTATAAAAGAGCATCTTTTAGAAGTGGGCCACAGCTGAGTAGCTGGTGGAGAAAATTGCCACCGTCAAGCTGTCTGCTAACAAGACAGAAATCTGCATCTGAGGTGTTTAGCTGATGGTCTTATCTAGGGAGACTCTCAGGCAGGAGCTCAGTGTTTAGCTCAGTCATTTCATAGCTTGTATTGGACAGACTGGCTGGTGTAAGAATTTGAACTTGTAACCTCTTACATACAGGGTGCTGATATGATGGAGAGACTCTGTTGTCATCTGCAAAATTATTTAAAATATATTTAATATAAATAGTCAGTAAAGAGTCCTTTTTTTATTTCATCATGCTGGTCAAAAGTTTTGAAACAAAGAAGATGAAATTACCCAATCATTTCCATGTCTGCATTACAATCAAAACATAGATGTAATCATTTCTGACTGTCCTCAAACTAGCCCACACCCACCATAGACAAACACCACCAGCTCTTTGAAATGTCAGCTTCAAAGCTGATCTTTGTCCGTCCTCTCTCCACACAGACAGCAGTGGTGGAGGGGCGCCTCCAACCAGATGTTGGCTAGGTCTAATGCCTGAGGTCAGAGGTTGTAGGCTGATACTGAGGGTCAGGGAGGTTTTGTCGGTAAGGAACGTATCAGCTGGAGACAAACAGACCGCGCCCTCCTCGGACCTTTCATGGTTTGAATTACTGCTGCCATGGTCCGGGCCTGGTAATTGAATTATGCCAACACTAATAAACATCAGGTGATTGATATTTTAAGGAGGTAATTTGTTGCCTGGTAATATTTCACTGATCGTGTTACGATTATGTGAGTGCATGAGTTAATGTCATTCTTATATATATCTTCTAAGGGATATCTCATAACATTAGGGCATTTTAGATGTTATCACGTACAATCTCTGTGACCATCACAGTCAACAAAAAAATATGACATTTCTATCCTTCTGTACTTATGCATTTTAAAGTCTTTACACTATATATGAAAATGTATATTCCTAACCCTTTACCCAAAATACTGAGTTAAAGAGATAAGCTTTGGCTCCAAGTTACCTTTGTCATTAAGTGCTTTTAAAACTATTTGTTCTCTCTGCGTTAGCTCAGTATTGGCAAATTGTATTTTGCAAAATGTAATATTGTATTAGAAAAGATTTTAAAGGAGACAAATAAAAACAAAAATAGCAACAAATTCTGATCAGTCACCACTTTTATAATATGAAAATGTTTGGTGTGTGGGAGAACTCATTTAGTCCTAGCTGCTATAAAAACACGCATGAGGTGAGCACATCCAGTAAATGCAATCCATTCAACTCAACACAGATCACGTTATGGTGAAAACAGGAAGTTACAAACATGCAATGAGTCATGTTGATTACTGGCTCTGTGCCGTAATGAGCCAATCAGCAGTTTAATGCACTGTTAGTGACCATTGTTTTAATTGTTTTGGTCAGTAAGAACTGCGGGAGAGAAGTGTTCAGAAGCTGGCTAAGGACAAAAACCTAAAGAGTTTAAATATACGGTACCAAAGTGTTATTGTGTCAAAATGTATAAACCATGCATGATAAAGAAACAGTTATGTGGTTGTGAAAGAGTAAATCAGATCTTAATCGTGTAAAGTTTACTCATTCATCACAAATAAAAGACAACAATTTCACAATGTGTTAGTTCATCTCTTCACATTTTCAAAGGACGTCCATATATGACTCACTGGGTGTCCACTGGAACACCCACTTTAACCCACACAGTGGTATTAGAAGTCTTTGGTAAGTAATACACAATGACCTGAGAGATTAATTTTCTGATACACACAAAAAACAATAATAATAAGTTTAGAATCACATTTGTTACGTGCGTGTGCGCGCGCCGGATGACTGTATGCCAGTGGATGTGACATTGTTGAGAGTAGTAAAACATAATGAAGTTAAGCAACCTTGTACTGAAAGTAGTTTAAAACCATCTCGGCACGTTCAGCATACATGCTTTGGGATGACAGTGACAGAGAAAAACCTGTTTGACATTCCAAGCGAAGGGCAGTAGAACTGAGAATGACTAAGCTAGTGGAAAGTTACTACAGTTTTGTTGTTGTCAGAGTTTGGAGTTGTTAGAGGAGGGGCGCTGAAAGATTATGGGGCAAACAAGAATCAGGGTGGGTTTTACTTTCTGTGAAATCTTTGGTATGACTTGCAGCTCTTCCCTGACTCATGTTGCTCAGGGCTTGTAGATATTATTGGTGTGTATGTTTGTACATGTATGTGCGCACGTGTGTTTGTGGGCAGATGTGTCTGTGAAGAGCTTTGAGTGCGTTTTGTCAGTCTGTCAGTTTAAATTTCACAAAATACAAAGCTGATTTGCAGGAAACTTGGTAAGAAGTTGTAAAGGCCATTACCCACTACGCACATGGCAAAAAAGCAACACAAAATTCTGAAACTTTCGGTTGCAAACTTGTTGAGTAACGTACATACACACCAAAAGCATTGCATTTTTACAAAAAGTGTCCTAAAAAACACACTGTGAGCAAAATGAAGTCGACATCAAGCAATGAAGAGCTGGTCCTGAGGTTTCTAAACAATGAAAAGTAAGAAACTGGGATTCTGAGGTCATCCAATTCTCACAAAAAGGCCGGAGCATTTCATGGTTTGATCCAGAAGTTGAATCTGTATCACGGCTACTTTCGTACATATTTCAGATGTCAGTGGGGCAGTTAAAGCTCCTGTTGGCAGAGTTGAGACCACATCTGACAAGGCAGAGAAATCCTTTCAGATAGCCGATGGACCAGCAGCATCTAGCCGTGCATCTGAGGTAACATGTTATTTTCACTATTATTATTCAGTACTGGTGCTTTTTTTCAGCTATAATCAGATTTGTTGAAAAATGCAGTGGTCTGATTGACCAGATCTGTGTATTTGAAATGGAAAATATTGATAAAAAAAATAATGCCAGAAATGTATCCAGCAAAATTACGTGGTCGGTGTGAATGGCTGCATTAAGAACTGAGTCCTTTGGATAAAACTGCAAGGTATATTTGTGTGTGTGTGTGTGTTTTGTACTTTTGCCTCCCTTTACAAAGTGATAGATGCGAGTTTAGATTTTTCAAATTGTGAGTGGCATGTAAAGTCACACAGATCTCAACTACAAGGCTGAGAATCCATTTACTTTGCAGTTTACACTAGATAATACTCCATAAACTCTCATAAGAATAGCTAAACCTCCTGTAGTCATCATAATCAAAAGCCAATGCTCACTCCATCCATCTTAGAACTCCATTCAAGCTAACAACATTACTATTCATCATCAGTATTCACACCTGTCCAAATCCATAACCTCATTGCCTGGAGGGAAGAAAGAAAGGGGAAAAAAAGTCATCTCCATCTCACTGAGAAAGGAAGAAACCAATTCCCCTCTGCCTGCATCTCTTACATGCATTTGTCATACGTCAACCAGACAAGTGAACTCCCTCCTCTCCTTGCACGCAGCTCCTCTCTGACCCAGCTAGCTTTGTCCTGACTCATAAAGAGCGCTAAATGAAAACCATCCAACCCCCCTCCCCTTTTGTCACTCTTGTCTCTCTGCAACTGAAACTCATTTCCTCTACACAGTGTATCAGAGGGGGAAAAAAAAAATACAATATCGAAGACAAAGTTGGCCTGACTGCCCCCCTCTGAGTAGCTAAGAAAAATAGTGTACGTTTCTCAAGGAATTCCCTGAATGTGGGAGTGGGCCTGCAGATGTTGGAGAACTGTCACCCCTTAAAACAACCCACTCCCCGATGTCGTCCTCCACCCATCCCACATTTCTCATTTGCTTCAGAGCTTTGGATTGTGAGTTCACAAACACATGCATGAATGCATACACGAACAAGACATACATGCAGACATCACTACATACAGACCACTGGTCCACCATACATTCAATCTCAGCCTGTATATATGTGTTTAGATGAAATGTGCATTCTCTTTACTTTCTTTTTACCATACCACAGTCAAATACATGTACGCATATACACTCAAGTACACAAATACACAGTGTATCCTTCCGCTTGTCTACACAAGTGTAAACACACACAAAGTACTTGGACAACTAGTGCCTGGACCCTCTGTTTTTCCATTACGGAGCCTGGCAGTAGAACGGTTCAGCACTAGCAGAAACATTAGCAGCAGTGGGAGACGGAACTCATGGCTGAGCTCATAAAAGGGTATGGTGGACATGAGACAAGTTTGTGCTGATGCCCTAAACAAACAATAAAAAAATAAAATTGTTCTTATGGTCATAGATGGTAAATGGACTGGTTCTTATATAGCGCTTTTCTACTCTATCTGAGCACTCAAAGCGCTTTATACAACTAATTCATTTACCCAATCACACCCATTCACACAAGCACTTTTTCTAAACTGTTAAGTGCTTACTGTCTAACATTTATACACATTCACACTCCGATGGATGCATTGCAAGGGTGCATAAGAGGATACTCTCGAAACAGAAGTTTAAATTATATATATATATATAATTTATAAACTCAGGAGCTATATAATCACACCTTAAAGGACATTTGTTGTAATTAACATGTTCAAAATTCATGCTAAAGAGGTCGAACTAACGCCAAGATAATTAAATATTAAACGCCAAGACATATAAAAATAAATAAATAAAAATAAAAATCATAAGACATGAAATAACTTTAAAAAAAAATGTCTATTTGTACCAAATCTTTATCTATTTCTGCCTATTTTGTTTTCTATTCTGCTTGTTTCTTCTGATTATTATACTTTGATGCCTTTTCATACTTAAAAAAAACAATGTGCCTCTAAAACAGATCCCAATTTCTTCTAGTTTAGGGTTTTTAATTCAGCTCCATGAAGCTGTTCAGTCATGGATAGTGTAAAATCACTATTTTATGAGGGAAGTTACAATGTGGAGCCTCAGCTTTATTGTGTTAAGTGGTGTATATGGCATCATTTCAGTCCTTTTCAGCGAAGTAGGGCATGCAACAGTGAGCTAGGGTTTCAAGAGGTTTTTGCATAGAGCAGTTAAGTGTAGCACAATTGAATCCAATTAGAAGGCATTTCTCTGCAGGTAATCAGTGCTTCAAAACCATACTTAGAAGGCTTTAATTATTTACTTAGTTTCCAGAATGAATGAGGATTGTGAGTTTCAGTTAACACATTTTTATGCTAAAGATATTTCTACTGTTCTTGAATTTGTAAGAACCATTAGTATAAATGAGAGGTAAATTTTGGTACTGCTGTGGTAGATTACTTTGCCATCTACTCACCTAATCCACTACAATTTCACTCTTGACTAGTGGTCCACTCTTCCTTAAACTATCCATGAAATAGGACAGAAATCTGAATTTTCAAACTAAAACCTGTCACTGGGTATTTTTAAATCGCACATTTTACACCAACGGGGAGGAAAAAAAAGAGATTTCTGTTAACCCAGATCACAGCTGCACAGCCATTTCAGATAAAACACCAAAACAAAAATAATCTCAGAAGTGATTTATGTCTTATTACATAACCTGTCCTGACATTTTTGATTGGCCATTTGCTAAAGCCTCCCTAAACACACGATTTATAGAAACCAGGCTCAGATCCAACAGGCCGGCTGTCTCTCTAATCCCCCTCTCCCAGTTTTGTGTTGGACCAGACCAGACCAGAAACAGTTAGTACCATTGCAGATAATAAAAGACAGAACATCAGACTGCTTTCACTGCAGGCAACAAAAGTCAATAACCCTATATAAACACATTTTAGAGGCAGTCATAATTTGAGCTGTGCACTCAGTTACACTAGTTGGTGAATCGTTGTTTTTTGCAGATATGATGAAATTTGGACAATAACTGATAATAATGACATGAAATAAGATTCTCAGTCTTTGATAGGTTTTTTTTTTGTCACACCCCAATATGTGTGTCATTCCTAAAAATTCTAACAATATAATTCACAATATATGTTGGATGTTGTGTGTATACTGGTTTATTGCTACTTAATTTGTGCTTATACTTTTTTCTCTTATACGGTCAGATACATACATAATCTGCATATCTATCCGTGCAACTTTAACAATATGACAGCCTTCATTAGTCTTGCATTAGCATATACCCTTAGTAATAGTAATCTTTCCTAGCAATTATGTTATTTGGGTGGATGGATGGACTTTGATCAGCAATTATGAAGACTGCCTTGAAAGTTGTCACTCACTGTTACCCAAATGTATTTATATTTATGAGTATTTATATTTATGAGTATTTATATTTATGTGGCGTCAACAGGTGTAGTGATTGTAGTCATGAATGTAGCTCCGCATGTATTCTGTGTGACTCTTCATATATACATATTTCTATCTATAAACAGAGAAATGATCATTTTACAGCTTTACAGTGTTATTTAAAAAACAGGATGGAGTTTCTTAGGTGAAAGTGAAGCAATTGTTCTTACAAGCCATCGGTCTGAGGAAATTGTAGGGTCAGCAGTCTATAAATCACTATTTGTAATCATTAAGGAATACTTAATGTGTGTATGCCATCTGTATTATATACTTTGCACTATATTTCAGTAAAACATATTGCTATGAAAAAGCCAAGTGCAGTTTTTGACTATGAACATGAAATACAAGCTGCAGAGTCAAAATCATCATGTCATCATTATCATCAATCCATTTCTGCCTCCTCATTAGTGGGTATTTATTTCAAGTATACTGTCTCTGCACACTCCCCTGAATATATGCTTCTCCATATGCATTTACCGTGGCATCCAGTGCTGCCTCCGCAGACAGAGTCTCCATGGCAATCTTGGGTAATGAGTAAGCGTGCCACTGCACAATCAGCCGCTAGCTCATTAGTGCATATTTATAAACCCGACCCAGTGGCAGCACACTAAGTTAAACCACCCAGGCTGGCAGACCCTAGTCCATGGCAGCAGCTGAAAGAAAGGGTGGACGAGAGAGAAGTTTGAAAGAGTTACAGACCAGGTCCAAACCGGCATCCAATAATGAACAACCGATTGCTATGGGAACAAGGTCATTCCTGTTATTACCTTACTGGACAAACAATGAGCAAGCAGTAATTCTAAAGCATGGCATATATGATTTCTCACTGGCCTACCTCCACATTCTTCACTTTTATTCTCAGAGTTTAATAATAGTTCTTTTTCATTATAAATATAGAACTGTTATAAGTTTATGGAACACATAAAGGAGGGATTTAGTGAGCTTCAGTCACCAGAGATTGAAGCCTTTTTTTCCCTAGTAAATAAAATGTATATGACAACAGAAGATGATGAGATGTGAGCTTGCTGAGCTACATGGAGGGAAGAAAAATGAAAAATCTAATAGAATATTTGTGAGTTTTTTACTGTGGGGAAAAGTCATTAATTATTTTAAATACACCTAAAAACTTGGCTTTTATCTATTTTTGCTTCCCTAAATGAGCTCTTTGTATAAAGTATCTAGACATCTTGATATCAAGCATATTGTGGTAATTATATAGCAAAGGGTGGGGGAACGGTGCTGGTGAAATAAAATCTCTCCCCTCCTGTGCTGTAACTTTATGATAATAGAAATTGTCAGAGCTTTGTAAACGGGATGACAAAGTAATATGATACCATGTGTCCCTCCATCCCTTACATCCCCCTCTCACCACCGCCAGGGTAATGAAAGTGATAATGGTAATCTTTACAGCCCACCATGCCAGCCCAAGACACCAGCGACCCCCTGACACTGATTTAATTAGCTTTCGTCTTCTTCTTCTCCTCCTCCTGCCTGTCTTTCATCAGCCTCAGCACCATAAACTATTAATGGCCTTTTAGGCAATTTAGCCTGATCACTCAAACCAGTCTGCATTCGGCTTGCCTGAAAATGTTTAAAGAGATTAGCGGGATGTGGAAAATGCTTGCCAGCAAAAAAGAAAAAAATGGAATAAACCACACTGGGGAAAGGAGGGGGTCTATTAATCTCAATCAAAAGAGCTTTATCATGGTCTGGATACCCTGTGAGAGGAGAGGAGTAGGGTTATTTTCTTTTTGATATGATGATTCAACTAGTACTTTTCAGTGAGGCTTATAATGCCAAACCATGTGGTATATTTGTTGTGTTTGAGTTTTGATTCAAGTCAACAGGCTGGATAATAATGTTAATATTACGGTTACTAGTGGAGAAAAATCCAATTTTGAGGTTATATTATTAGTGTGCATTGGATAATTATGTATCAAGTTAAGTGAATCTGAAACTATTCTTTTTAGATTGGTTGAAAAGAAGAAAATGTTTGGAAAAGGTTTTCATCTAGCTCATCATATTTTATCATGAGCTAGATGAAAACATGCTTATGTTGATGGCATCATATCACACTGATCTATTACTGTGGACTTTGTTGCCTTTTGTACATGTTGCTTCAGCCCAGTGTAATTTTATGTGTAAGGTCGTGACCACTTGTCCATGTAGGTAAAGTCAGATGTTTTGGGTTTAGCACCCTACTCACAATACCATCAACACTCAAATGACACTAAAGGAAATATTTTTAGGAAACTTGCCAGACAGGCTTCCAGTCACAAATCAACTTTATTTTTCCCAGAATCAACTTTTTGGGACTTCCTTACCTAGATGATTGAACATGCCTCAAGAGAACTTTATTGACCATTAAAAAATGGTGACGCCATCTGTTTTTGATGGTAACATATTGGAAATTACCGTACATAAGCAGAAGTTATAACTGTCATCATTATTCATAGAACATGCAGTCTGTAATTTTATAAAAAGAAATAAACCACAAAATAATACACTGAAAAATAATTGATAAGGCATCACAAATATTTGGTAAAAACAAATATTATTTTTCAATGTTTGTGTTTCAGACTTTTATGTTTCAAGGGTTAAAGTGGTCTGAAGCAATCCAGAGAAGCATTCCCGCACCTTCAGTTATTTGATAAATAAATCTGATAAGCAGGTTAATGGATACTGTCGAATTATGTCGAAAGAGCTAATGTGCCATGTTGCAGTCTGGAATTGTTTCTAATGCTTGCTCAGTAATAAGAAAATAATGACATCCCACGCTCCACTTGTAGTCCCAGTAACAAGTATCTAGATAGAACTACAGAGTAACTTTTTCTGTTTTTAAAAAAATGGTAAGTAATTGAAGTGCAACTTTTCAAATAGCTCTATACATATAAGAAAATATGTAAAGCACTTTTGTGTCTACTAGCTAATGAACAGTTAGCTAGAAAAAACATAATGTGTGATGCTGAGAGGTGAAGAAATTTTAAGAAAGAGAGGACAGAGAATAGGATAAAAGATCTGTTGATCTAAAATGCTGCAGCGAGAATAGAGACAGGAACTAGAAAGAGAGCATGTTTTTCCAATTCTGACTTCCCTTCATTGACTTCCTGTTAAATTCATAATCACATTTAAAATCCTTCTCTTCACATACAAGGTCTTGAATAATCAGGCCATATTTTGGAGACCTCAAAGTACCTATACACGCTACCAACTAGCTATAAAATGAATGTAAATTCTTAGTTTTCTCACACAGCACCTACTTCCTGTATTTATTTTTGTGGCTCTCTCCCCACGACATCTGGCCAGTGAGCAGACTGAACATTGTCACATGGTCTTTAGTGATGCATTTTGGTTTGCTTGGACTTTATTTGGATTTTTCTCTGTGTGAAAACAAAAAAAACCATGGCGAAAGCTACAAGTTTATAAACTCATCAACTGATTCGGACCAAAGTAAACAAACTATAGGTGTGAAGATGCCCTACGAGTTAGTGGCACCACCCATGTCAGTTAGCAGGCAGTCAGTTTATTTACCAACTGTAAATAATACTTGGCATTGCTGGAAATGTCTTTAGAAGAAAAGTTAAGTTGAATTAAAGTTCATGAAAACAACAAAAAGCTCCAGTATTTTCATTTTTAGACACACTTGGACAACACAAGTAGGTGCCACAATGAGAATCTGTCTTTTAATTATTCAAACTATATTGATTTCAACACAAGGATTTCTATCAGCATTTTCTGATTAATGAGAAATATTTTTTGAATAAACGATTTAAATGCTAAAGCTTTCACTGTATTCCACATCAGATAAAGATTATTTTGTCATCAAATACAAATACTCCTCGCAGAGAACAGTCAAGCTCTCAGAGATTAGTCATCAACCTGCATTTTGCACTGACTTGTAACTTTAGAGATTCAGACATTTTTTTTACAGCTTTCTTTCTTTGCCCTTTATATTGATGTAGGATCAGTGTTATGAAATAACCGTTTTATTGTTAAGCTAGCAATTGAAAACTGAGATTTTCCTCATCTATAATTTCTGCCAAAGCCTCTGCACATACATGCAACCAAGTAATGAATGACCAGTGTTCCCAGAAATGTGGTATGCTTGATTTCCTGTTGCAACACCAGCAAGTCTGTAGTGTAAATGCATGATTGTCAATCATTTGTAAGTCAGGAGCAGTAAAGTATTACCTTTAAAGTGTCTGTTTTGCTTTAAGAAGGAAAAAACTGATCAAAAACTTTTATTTTTCTAAAGAACTAAATTTAAATTCAGTTGATCCTCAGTTTAAATAGCCAGAATTAGTGAAAATCCTTCAGCACGTTGATACATTTTTATTTTTCCTGTTGCTTTAACAGTGATCCTCATCTGACCATCTCCAGCTTAGCTACAGCTTCCAAGAAATTCATCCCAACCATTTTTTCTCCCTTAATCACCTAAGGCAGATTCCAGTAATTCAATCAATACCATCAATTCCATTGTTTACCCTTCTGTGTTCAGCTCTGGTTTCAATCCAATAAGTCCAAAATTAGACCAAAATGTCCATTTGTTGTTGAGTTGTTGAGTTAAGATTTATGCATGCCTCATTCTATTTTTCAACATGTTTGTCCTTAAGTTAAGATCTTACGTACAATCTGTACGTTATTTAGCATTTAGCATAGTTTTGCTAAATCTAAATATTCAAGTAAGTATGTTATTTTATGAAAATGTTTTCATGTATGAATACCTGGAGGGATTCTACTCTAGTAACAAAATTACCTCACATGTGATGTTTTAAATATTTAGGTGAATGTTATGTCCTTGTAGAATGATTAGCCAAAGGAAAAAAAATATTTCTAAAAGTATTCACGATCAAATATGACATGATACTAAAGAATGTCTCGACTCTATTTAAAAGCTCTCACTCACACAGCATGCATGGAAAATGCTAATGGTCTGGTTTTGTATCTAATAGCATGGTGACCTCCACAGAGCAATGTGCCTGGGGATATTAACAGCGGGCCATTTGACAATAATGGGACCTTTAATCTGAGCCTGAGCCAAACACATGAATGACATTTCCCAGTCAGTGTTCCCATTCATAAACAGTGGGGGACCAATCACAGTGAGACAGAGTTCAATTAGATAGAAATGAAGCACATCTGTTGAGGGTAAGGGTTTTTACAGCAATAGCATATCATGAGAAATACACCTTTTCTCTTTAACCTTTGGTGGGTGTGTTAAATTAAGAGGTTGGTCTTAAATGGAACACCAGAATATAGTTACGTTAAAAAAATAATTTGAGATATGTTTCAAAATATGTGCAATGACAAACATTAGCCACAGAATATCTTTATGTTCAACAAGATATTTCCTCATACACTTTCTACAATTTTTGACCATCAGATGGGGGGAAAGATGAAAAACGTAACCTTTCCTGATAGCACGATTAGCAAATGCTCTAGCCCCAGGCATGGCCTCTTCCTCATGCTAAATAGTCTCTGGGCTGATTGAATTCAGCTCATCACTGATTCCACAGGAAATTGGGAAGGATCCAAAGCAAGGAAGAGAACAACAACAAACCAAAACTTCAGCAGACCTCGGTCCTATACCAGGCAGTTCAACATAGCAGTGTAAGTGGTCACATGAAGGTGGTTATCAACTTAATAAGTCAACCCAGGGTCTCCTAATTTAGCTACAAATACTCTTACAAGAAAGAGGAGGCAACATTTCAAAAATCCCAAACATGGGCAGATCTACTGGAAGTAGAACAGCTGATTTTTTTCACTAAGAGTTGAGACGATCTATATTAATAAAGTCGAACGTGTGAAGTCAGAAAGGAAAGCTGGAAAAAATGCCAAATATGTAAGATAATAGACTTAACAATATCACAGATTTATCATTAAGGCTTGGAAGAGCAAGACAGTTTTAGCTTTTATTTGTTCAGCTGCAACTCCAGTTGTGTTTAATGGTGACAGCAAGTAAACATAAAAACAAAATTCAAATGTAGAATTAATTGTTGTGTAAATTTGATGAAGGGTCTACAAGTGCAAGAAGTATAACATTTTTGTGTTTTATGTATTGATATTTATATATCAAAAATTTGCAATATATTGCAGTCAACAGGAACAATCTTGAGTTTAGGATATCATATTTATTACTTGTGTTCATTCGTGAAAGACAAAGAATTTACTGTACATGCTACTCAATACTGGGGGATTCAGGAGGTAGAGCAGGTCATCTACTGATCGGAAGATTGGTGGCTCGAGCCCTGGCTCCCCCTAGTCTGCATGCAAAATATTCTCGGGCAAAATATTAACCCCAAGTTTCTCACCGATGCATCTATCAGAGTATGAGTAGTAGTTAGAAAGCATAGAAACAGTGCTTGTGTGAATGGGTGAATGTGGCATGTTGTATAGAGTGCTTTAAGTACTCTGGGAGAGTAGAAAAGCACTATATAAGAATCAGTCTATTTACCACAAAAATCTTTAGACCCTCACCTACTTACTTTGAGAGCTGTGTGGTCATTAGGTAGCAATTCCATTGCTGATTGCTAATCTAGAGCATAACCCGCTCTAAAGCAGGTAAGAGTTACCATGGTGATGTACCCTGAGAACGACCTTCATAATTTTGAAAAATCCAGGATTAAACCTGAAGTTACCTTCATAAGCCAAATCTGATTTTTTTCAGTACAGGCCTCTGGCTAATAAGTCGCTAATGAGCAGCAAGCAACAATAATAATTGCCTGCAATTACTGTCTAAATGACAAACTTGGATTCAGTCTAATATTAAGTATTTCTGTTCCAAATGATTATTATTATTATATTTTAATCATTTATAACGGAGGATTCTCGGAGTGAAAGTTGCTCCGTTTTTAAATGGCACCTTAAAATGTTTTACACAAAGTTGACTCATTCAGTAAATACCTGCCATTGTTGTAGCATTTAATTATTCACAAACCTTGATTTGTGTATGGGAGTGCTACATCACTGTCAAAAATATTAAATGCTGACATTCTTTTAAGATAAAAGGAATTATTTCTGTAAATTAACTGTATCCATAAAATGTTATTAGTCGGCCTAGATCCTATTATACAAAACTAAAGTTGTGTTAACATCCAACCGCTAAGTCATGTGACCTTGGACACAAATCTTCTGCCAACTCCTGACAATTGTCCTTCTATCAGATCACATAATTTGCCCATTTGTTTGAAATACATTCAATACTGCAATTATTTAGTAACCTTAACTGCTTTGACTTTACTGAAAAATACATAGCAGTCACCATGTAACTGAGAGCCTCACGCTGATTACAAAATCCATGAAGAAGAGCGTTTCTCTCGCCTGTGTCTGAACATGTATTGATCGAATGAAAGACTATTTGTTTGATCGGAATGATTGCATTTCTTCAAACAACACTGCATAGGGTCTGAGATATGGATCATCTTTCAGGCTACATGTTTTTACAATATTAAATTTGGGAAGTCCCTTCATTAACGCCACAGGGGATTCAGGGTGTGGAAGACTATGACTTCAATGTGGAAATTTATGTATTGTGTAATAATTGCTTTTTCAAATGGTAATTTCATCCAAACTTGCATTATGAAAACAGATATCCTCGTTGATTTTTCATACTGGACTTCCATATGCATTATACTGACCATAAATATTCTTGATTCCCCTGTTGTATGCTCTGCTAAATGAGGTGTAGGAAATGGCCTGAAACACTGGTATTGACTGGTAACAGATTAAATGTGATAATGCAAACACAAGAATTAAACTGATTTACTCACATCCAAAAATAAATATTTATTTTTTTTGCCTATTTATTTCTCCTGGTTGTCTTAATGGGAAGATTTCGATATCATTTCTTATTTATCAACAGGAATAAATAACCTGAATCAAAATCATTAACAGACAACATATATAATACACTCTCTGTGGCATAAATGGGCATTTTGCTACTGTTTCCCCATGCATATTGTTTGAATCTGTTTTTTTCTTTCCTTTTTGACTCTATAAAAGACAGTTCTGTATCGTACAATCCCAGTTCTGAGAGAAAAACAGCCTGAAATAAAGCACAAAATGTAACTAAAAATAGAATGTAATGATTTACAAGTCTCATAATTCATATTTATTCACAACAGAAGATAGAAAACAAATATTTAAAGTGAGAGTTTTCTTCAAAAACATTAGTTCATTTTGATTTTGTTGCCAGAAACACATTCCAGCTGGGGTGGGTGTAACAAAATGCTGGAAACGTTTAAAAAGAAACAGCTGGAGAAATATTTTACAACTAATTAGGTTAACTGGAAAAAGATCAGATGACTGGGTATTTTAGAGAACCAAAGTTTGGTAGAGGTTCATCAATCTGGAAAAAAAAAAGGGGTCACATATTGTAAAATAATGTCCCTGAAAACAAAATTGGGAAGAATATCTGCAGAAATCTCTGTATGCAAAGGACAAGGCTGCAAATTGCCATGGGATGCTTGTGATCTCTGGGCCTTCAGGCAGCACTGCAATGAAAACAGGCATGATTCTGCCATGGAAATCACTGCCTGGGCTCAGAAATCTTTTTCTGTGTGCAAATTTCACTGTGCAATCCACAAATGCAGGTTAAAACTCAATCATGACACAAGTCAAATGTGAGCACGATCCAGACACACTGCCATCTTCTCTCAGCCAAGGCTCGTTTAAAATGGACTGAGCCAAAGTGGAAAACTGCTCTGTGGAGTTGAATCTAAGTTTGAAATTTTTTTGGGGAAACATGGGCATGGTTTCCTGCAAAATGAAAAGGAGATGGACCATCTGGCATGTTATCAGTGCTCAGTTCAAACACCTGCCTCTCTGATTGTACCGGAGTTTATTAGTGCCTCTGAAATGGGCAGCTTTCACATCTAGAAAGGCACCAATGGTGAGTAGCATATACAGGTTAAGAGCAACATGTGCTCCTATATAGATGGCATCTATTTTACAGAAGGCCTCACAAGGCAATGCCAAAGCACATATTGTATCAACATGGCTTCGTTGTAGAAGAGTGCTGCCTGCCTGCAGTCAGGACCTTTTAAAAGTTGACTTAAAGTACAAAATAAAAATAAGAAAGACCTGAATCTGTTGAACAGGTAGAACCCTGTATCAAACATCCCTCTACCTAAAGTCTACCAACTGCCAAGCTCGAGCTAAAAGCACTGCTACACAGTGGTAAACATCGCCTTGGTCCAACTTTTATTTTAGATGTGCTCCTGCCGTTAGAGTCAGGTAATATTTCTCTTGAAACGGTGCATTTTCTCTGTTTAAAACTTTGATATGTTTTCTATGTTCTAATGATGATATTTGCAAATGATTCTGTTATTATTTACATATTACATCCTAACTTTTTCAGATAGCTCGGTTTGCAAGACTTGTAGAAACATTCAAGACTGGAGACAGTGGAAGTTTTGCTAGACATTGGGTGAAAACCAGCTGTTCAGCTAATACTCTATAAAGCTAAACAAGAAATAGCCACTTCCTCTGGTAAACTCCTAAGTGGTGATGATGACAGACCAATTAGCCTGACTCATTAGCTTTCGAAGAGCATTAGAAAATAAAGCTGTGGCAGGATGGACTTCTCTCTGAGTGTTTTTGCATTATTGATTGAGAATTAATGGCGGAAGCAGCTGTCATTAAAAGGGTAAGGGATGGCTCCAGAAAACCTTAGTAATGGCAATCTGGGCCATTTAGGAGTAAGCTTGATGGCTGTTAACCACTTAAGGGTTGGAGCATAACATAAGGCAGAAAAATAGAAGGTTATAGACAGCTCTGGATGACAGAATGCAAGTTGGATTAGGGGTCGTATTTGACATACGTTCTCTTTTTCATTACTTTTATTCAACTGTTTTTTGTTCTTTCTATTTATTTTTGTATAGCAGCAGCAATACAAAATAATGCTGTATTTACTTTCATTTATTGATGTATTTGCTACATTTAAATTGTATTTTATGCTACAGATAACAATACTGAGGACAATATTTTAGGATGAGTGCTACAACAAAGACAGCAACGCCCTATCTGAATATGCTACAGCCAATCAAAATGGACCATTTTAATGTGATTGTATGATAAGCGATATGGATTGCCGTGTGGTATAGACTGTTCACGATGCTTCTTTTTCAATTTTGGTGAGCAAAATCTTTATTTCATTATTGTTGTTATTATGTGCAACTTACTAACCAGTCTTGCTAGTGTCAGGTGATAATGCAGCACAAACATGGTGTCACCCAGCCTAGAATACAGAATACATAAGAAGCACAGTTTCCAGTATACCTGCTGGGCTGTCATTCCACATTTCAATTTGTGTTTCCATTACTCTGTGAAGATTATCATGTGAATACTTGTGTCAGTTTTAGAAATCATGGGTTAAACATGTGAAACTCACAGAATAATGGCACAATTTCCTTTTCAAGGTTCAGTGTAATCCTTTTTTTTTTCAATCTCAGCATTCACTGACTCACCCTTTTGACTACTTTATATAAAACGCAGGGTCAAAGCTGAAAGCACAATCAGATATTGTAGGTAGAGAGTTTCCCATTAACTAGCTTTGCTCCAAACAGACTCACTCCTCTGGGCTTAAAAACCAGACATGTTTTTGTGTCTGTGAACACCTAAGTTTGCCACTGTCCCACCCACACATTACTGTATCATTCAATTGCTCAACAATTTGAAAGGGGAATGTGTGTGGTTAGTTTGTATTACAGGTGTGTATGTGTGTTGTTTTAAAGTAAGCACAGCGTGGTATAAAGGCTGCATTGAGTCAGCGGCCAGCCCCAGTGACTAACACGAAAAAACAAAACAGCCTGATACTTGAGTAAAAGATCTGCAGGAAGAGGTATGCACCATAGTAGGGTTAGCTGTTAGAATCATTCACATGTATAAACATGCATCAGTAGTGATATGCACCAAGAATGTGTCAAAACCTACTCAAACTGACTTCACAAATAGAAAATAGATAAGCATCGTTCACACATCTAACTTACTCCAGTGCAGACGACTATACAGACACGCATGCAAAAACCTGCACAGTGTTTTGGTAAATAAACGTCTGGCTTTTATGACACCTGCATTGCTGAGATTTTCTTCTGCATACCAGAAGCATGGGTATCATTCACTCCATAATTACACAGTTGGCTGGAGATGCAAAGCTGTCATCTTCATGTGTTTTTTTTTAAGTCTTGAGTAAGACAAAACTAACTGTGAAATGAGGCTCTCAGTGAATGTAGGTTATAATTACGTTTCTGCCAGTTCAACTATTTGTTCACAAATTTACTCGTTAAACCCCAAAAACAAGCCTATTAGAGAGTGATCATGTGCAATGTTTTGGTGAAAATAAATGTTTATTGAAGCCTGTTGAATACAGTGCACTCACTTGGTGGTTACTTTTATTCTGACTTCCAACGAGTTTGGCATTTCAGTTTTTATCTTAGAAAGTCAGTAGTAAAACATCATCATGACATCGCATTTTTTATTCGTGTTATTTTTTTTTATTTGTGGATTACTACATTGAATACATTAAAATCACAGTTGCTGTCAAAATTGTCTGAAGCATTAAACTAAAACATCAAATAAGAAACTAGAAACACAAACACAGCAGATTAACGCTTTTATTTAGGCATCATTTGTATTTTTTCTGGCTAATTCTCTTTAAGTGCTTTCTCTAATGATTCGCCTTAATTTATACTTCAACTCACACATGACCAAACATCAAGTCTCAGTGTCTGAGCACTCGGGGTCTGCCGTTTTCATTTGGCTACAAATACTGACGTGTGTCGTTCTGAGCGTACATCCATCCATGACAATCGCTATTTGCACACCTACACCCAGTCACATTGTAAGGACTAATGCAGCAGTACGTGATCACTCCATGACTTGAGTAATAGCTGATGACTAACGTCCTCACTTCTCACTCCCACATGACAAACAAGTCTCTTTTGCTCTTTTCACATCCTCCCTACTCCTTCACCTCCCTCATGCTATAATTCATCCAAACAACTCTATCCCCAGCTCACTCCTAATAGCTCAAAAGTAAATAAATAAATAAATAAATCCTCCCATTTCCATTCCTGACCAGTGGGTGCACCCTCCAATCAATTAGTTCATGTTCTATAATGACAGCAGCTGTGGACTGGCAGGACTTCTCCACATTTAAGACTCTCACACTGTGTGTGTGTTGGAATGTATGGCTCCCCTCTATTGACCCTGAGGATGGATAGATGGAAGTGTGCATATGTTCATGCATCACTGTGTTTTTATCTTTAAAGCAGCTGGTCTGTGTCAGACCTGGCTAACCACACAACCCAAATGTGTGTGAGGAGTAGAAAGTGCAGCACAAACTTTGAATTTTCATGTTCATCTTGTAAATAAGATCTAAATTATTGGAGAAGTTTCTACTTTAGTAGTAGTAATAGTTTTTTAAGCATTCTACACAATGTCCAAGGTCTCTTAATATCTTATGTTAGTGTAACTGTTGAAAAAGAATGGCTATCAATAATTTTTTAAACAAAAAGACATTCTTGTTTATATTGGGGTAACATTTTCTTTCTTTCTATTTTGATTTTATTAATAGATCTCCTCCCAAGGTTGATCATACCTGAACCTGAGTTTGATTTGGGTAAAACAAAAAATACTGCAGAATATTGCTGGTCACATTTTCAATATGTCGTGGCCAGTGTTGGGAAGGTTGCTTCAATTACAGATTACAGAATACATGCCCCAAAATGTATTTTGTAACCTATTCCGTTACGTTACTCAATGAGAGTAACATATTCTGAATACTTTGGATTACTTAATATATTGTCATGCCTTTTATAGCTACATGAATGTACTATTGCTGTGTGATTTATTACTATTACTGAAGGTTACTTGCCATACCAATACCCAGGGGCGATTTTAGCCCATTTTGGGGGGTTCTGAAGCACCCCCAAAATGAATCAAAGCACCCCCACAGATTTCTTACTTTTTTTTGACAATATTTGCTGTTTGTGTGACACACTACTAAAAATATAAAAAGCATACAGTACTTGGTAGAGACGTAACATTTTAACAAAAAAAGTATAGAAACCCCCCCCCTCCTAAAATGGTCTGTTCCAGCTCTCCCCTACTCTGACTCTAGCGCTCTGTCTGCCAGAGCGATGGTAGCTGAGATGCCGCGGAGCGGAGGTGTAAGTGCCTGGCTTAAAACAGGACATATTAGCTACATTTAACCTTCAGTTACTCTTTATATAGTTAGGTAGGAGTCAGACCATGTTTCTTTTTATCTGAAAAACATTACATCCAGGTAACCTGCAGTGTTGAAAACTTGTTTTCCTACGATGTTAGCTACCCTACAATCCGTCCTGCTCTGTGGTAAAATCAGCGACATTTGGCCGTCCTGTTGCTCCCATTTAAATGTATACAGCCTATTTAAAATCTAAAACTTATAATTGTCCGTAGCCTGCTGTTGTTACCACTGTCCTGTTTGAAATGGATACTAACTGACTGAATGCCCATTAACCTTATAACTCCTGTTGTGTGTGTGTGTGTGTGTGTGTGTGTGTGTACAGAGAGACAGCCAGGTTCATAATGGATATAAGAAAGTTTTTTCAAAAAAAGGAGCCACATTCAGGTAAAAGTGTAAAATCAAATGATCTGTGAATCAGGAATAATATTGGATCAGTGTTTCAATATTTATATATTTTATTAGATATACATGTGGTTTGGTTATTTGCCTTTTGGTTGAAAGTACACTGAGAGAGGACTTTTTGTTAGTGATCTTAATAGTATTTTTTCATATTAATTTAATTTTTCATCTAATTGAATGCAATCTATTTGTGTATGATTGTCAGTCCAAAGAGGGAGAGAGGAAAGAGGGGAACGTGAGGAGAAAGTACAAGGTCGGGAAGAACCAGGTAAGGAAACAGACAGGGAACAGTGACAGGCACAACAGAAACTGTTAAACTGACAAAGAGAAAAAAAACCTGATTTTACTCACACAATCTGGAAGTTGTGTTCTCCCTATATTAAAGCTGCTATACAGAATCTGCTAAACAAACTGGGTTGAAACATTTTTGACCCTCTTTAACAACATTGCAACTTAACATTATTATTGATTGGGGAGATTAAAATTAATGATATATTTTTATGTGGTTCAGCCACAACTCTACTAAAACCTCAGCCAGTAATAGGTAGGCCAACTTTTGGACCGTCCAGTTGTCTGTATGACTGCCGCAGTACGTACGTGAGGAGCTGTAAAGAGAAGCAGATGCTCTGTTTATATTCTAAAAATGTTTTAAGGTTGTTTCAAAGATTCTGCACTGCAGCTTTAAATGTTTTCCAAAAGCACACATACACTTATCAGTGTTTCTCAAACTTTTTACAGTGTGTACCACCTGATAAAAATGTCAAGCTCTCCCAAGGACCACTATGAAAACATGAAAGTCATAAATCTTACAACACAAAATTAGTATTATTAAATTAGTAAAATTAGTGTCTGCAGTAAAGATTTTTTCATACATTTTATACATTCTACCACAGGCAAAATTGCCTCCATTTTTATAGTTCTTTTTTAATTTAATATTTTGTAATAATTTATTTGTAAATTGTTTTGGGAGTGTTTTTGTATGTATCCAAAAAATCCACTCAGTTTACTTCTTACTCACTATGAGCATCGTTCATTATTCTCCCCCAGTAATTAAGGTTAGGATATGTATTTTTTTTATTCCAATCCATTCTTCTTTTGCAGCATTTAAATAACCTTTATCAGATTTGATGGTTTGGTTACAGACTTTTCAAAAAAGTGTTTTGTTTTTCTTTCACAAATGTGGGGATTAAATTGTGTTTAAATGTGCAAAACAGTGATGTCATGTTTTGTGACGAGGACCCAGGCACAGAGAGACTTGATGAATTTAAGAATCCCATGATTTAATAAAGAAATTTGCAGACTTGCACAGAGATGGTAAAATTATGATGACTGATAACGGAGATGAAGACAACAGACAATGAGGATAGGGAGGAACAGGGGTTTAAATGCACCAAGGAGACAGTCAGAGACAACTCGGGACAACTGGAGACATTTAAGGATGCAGGGACTGACAGAGACAGGGAAGACGTCTTATCGTGACGTGTAAAGTTTATCTTGCTCTGGCTGGCTGGGCAGCTCTCTGTGTGCTCAGCACCCCCAAAGCTCTGATCCTAGAATCGCCCCTGCCAATACCAACTAGAATTGTAAATCTTAATATAAAATGAGTAACAGTAGGGTGGACATCAGGTAAGGCTGCACTTTTTGCAGTGATTTTGTATAGAAAAATATTTCGTGCGTATATAAAACAGGTCCGCGGCTCTGAACCGTAGTAAAGGGACCTCTGGCTAATATGTCGGGTTCCGTGTCGGGCTTGTGGCCGAAAACTAGCTTTACTTTGTTGTCTGGGTCAACCTTTCTAGCGAGAGACAGAGAGAGGCATTGAAAGAGCTTATTGTTTTGGAGGAAAACACAAACACAGTGTACAGTCGAGTCTTAATAGCTTACTTACAACTGGGCTCGTCAGGCACTCTTCTTGGCTGCAGTGGTTATTATTATATTTACATGCTTCCATCTCCCGTTTCTGCTCGGTGACAACTCGTACTTTTCAACTCTCCTTTTTCTCCCTCCCTGGCGCTCACAGACACATAACGGGTATGGCAGTCCATTCTCCTTGCAGCACGGACTACACTGCCCATCAGGCTACATTCTTTAGGGCTATGCCTGTTACACTCTGCCTGTTGCCTTTATATTAAATCATTTTTTTAAATAATAATTTTAAAAAAATATGTCTAAACGTCATTATGCGGGCCGCAAGTAGGGGTGACATGGGCCGTGAGATTGAGACACAGGCATCAGAGCCTCTTAATGTGTGTTTTGTTTGGGTTTCCACCGGAGTGGAATTACCAGAAATAGAGAGGGCATAGCCTAACATATGAAACAGGAAAAGACCGCCGTGTAATCTCTTCATTTCAACAAAGTAACTGCATTCTGTACATCACTCTTTTAAATGGCAACTGTAACAGAATACAGTTATATTTTTTATTTTAACGTCGGTACTTGTATTCCGTTACTCCCCAACACTGGTCGTAGTGTAGTATTATTGCGTAGTATTTCTATTGAAAAGTTTCTTTGATTGTATTCTTTTTCATTTAGCTGTTTAACTTTGTTTTTCTTTCTATATATAACTATAGCTATCGATATTTATCTGCTTATACAGAGGCACTGTTTACTGGTGGAGTTTACTTCAAGTGTAATGTTTTGGGGATGATGCTTGATTTGTTTTAACTGTTTTGTTTTCTTCTTACCCACCTGTCTGAATGTAGTCCACCCCCACCACCCCACCCCTTTACCCCCCCTCTAAGCTCTCTTATTTCAGGAGCCAAAACACATCTGAACTCTGGTAACAGCACTAGAACATTCTCCCATTTTCACCGTCTTCTGCTCCTCTCTGTCATCCTGCCGCTGTGGAGAGAGGTTGATCCATCATGCACACACACAGACACACACAAGCAATACATTCACACACACATACCACTATAAACACGCACACACAGGCAGACTCGCCCACAAGAATGTCATTCCAGGGATAGCTTGATCCATCACAGATGCTGTTACACACACAGATACGCACAGACAGACACACTCACACGCGGAGCACATGCCGAGTATGTGCACATACACATGTGTGCATCTCCCTGCCCACATGTATGTCATTCCAGCAGCTTTATCCATCACTCACACCCTTGCATGGTTGCTTTCAGACGCACACATACAAGTACCATGGATATTACTGAGTAATTGGACAGTCTGTTGGCAGGGGTTATGAGTCCTTAATGATTGTCAGATCTGTCACAGACCCAAGAGATTCATCTTTAGCTTAAATCTCCTCATCAGCTGTCAAGAGAGCCCTCTTCAGTGTGATCAACCCGCTGGAATAATGTTATATAATTGTAACCACAAAAAATAAAAACAAAAACACAAAACTTCAACTACAGTATTTCATGCGTATTCTTTGACGAAGCCAAGAACGAAACACTATATTTTTACATTTTATTTATTACATTTTTTTTGTCTTTTCAAGCTTATTTCTTAAAGTTAAAATAATTCAATATGCAGTTAAAATTTAGAGGCAGGTTTGAATCGGGGAATGCAAACAGCACATCTGGACAAGCAGAAGCATTTTTGTGTACAAGAACATTGGCACACCCAAATTTAACAGCCAACTCAAGACACAAAGAAGCAGACGAGGACGTCGTCCAAACCTGTTGGGACTAAAATCATTTGGACTGACCTGACCTTTTAGATCAGACATTGGTTATTTGGTTACTGAGCAGACTCACGAATGTCTTTAGCTTTACCATGTTCTCTGTAACTGTCTCTGTAATTGCCCAGTGAAAGATTATGACCAGGCGTCTGAGTGTCAGACTATTTTTTTTCCTTCTAAATGCATGTTACTTCCTTTAAAAGCATTGAGACATTTAAAAGAATAATCTGTTGGAGGCCAGAGAGAAGGAGGAAGTCACATGTCCCGCTGCTTCCTCAAGGCTTGTCTCTCCCATTGCCACGAGGCCACTCACCCACTCTTTAAACGCTTCCCTCATACACACAAAACCCACCTATTTCATTTTTCATTTTCAGCTATTTTCTGGGGCTTTGCAGCAATATTGATATAAAAAGACTGCAGGCTCCTGAGCTCATGCTGGGATGGAAGGCACCCATCCATGGTGCAGTAGGGAGCTCAGTATTCGCCCCTCCCACACCCCCCTCCACAAAAAGACGATATTACAAGGCCCTTTTACCATGGCAATATAACAGAGTGGGGACAGAGAAGCAGACGTGCTGTTTAAATGTCTGTTGAAGCGTTGCAACTGTGTATGTGACAACATTCAGCCTGGCGATTTTGACTTCATGTAGAGTTGTTTTGATTGGCTGTCTAAACTGACGCCCCTGCCATGGTCAATCACAATTTGTTTATGTAATCTTCACGAATATGGTGTATCGAAGGAGGGTACCCACTGGGAATATTGATGTGAAGTCAGTGATTTATTCTGCACTACAGCATGTAGCCTGCATGGATCGTGAGTTTTTATGCTATATAAAATTATTATGACAGTAAAACTAGTACTTATTCAGTTTGATAGAGTACTTTTGCCTCATTTTTGGTTCATTAGAGGAGAAATGAAAAAGAAAAATCAGAGAGCAAGGGAATTCAACAAAGTGGTGAGAATCACACAAGCTCTTAAGCTCTCATTAAGAAATGTTTGAAAGTATGTTTAAAATACAAGTTACTCGCTTTGTAACCTATTAACCTAATTTACATAATATGCATGTCTTAGGAGGAGAAAGCCATATGCCATGTAGGCACAGGGAGAACATGCAAACCTCATGCACAAAGGAGCCATTGTGCCACCGTGGAGCTATTTATTTCATATATTTTATGCAAGTTATTTGAATGAGCTAGATACACTAAGGTGCCCCTTTCACACAAGTCATTCCAAAGTATTCACATTTGTTAACTGCTAAACCCACCCTGTGTTTTCAGTTTAGTCTACAGTTGAGGAATGGCCAATTGCACAAGTGATTTTTGTTGTACATTTTTTTCTTATTGTTTTGGGAAACTTGGACTAATTAATATAGAATTCTAAAGTTCATTTGAGGGACAAAATGCAGAGTGGCCACAGTAAAAGTATGCGCCCATAGCTAAGAAAGTATTAACTGCCACATAAGTTAACCCAGAGTCTGAGCTTTATCCAAAAGGAGGCCTTTTCCTAAGGATAGAGATGTTGCCTCCAAACTCTAGTAAGCTAAAGGCTGGATCCAAAGTATAGGAACCTGATAGCTGAAAGCCCCGCCTCCCAGGTAGGTATTTCTTTTTCTTTTTTTCTTTTTTTTACAAATCTCTACAAACTACAAGTAAGTCTAGACACTCGGAGCCAACGTTATGCTGAACATGCGAAAAAAGCTCTTTTCAGTAGGTCTGTGCAGACGAAGTAGCAGCGAGTTACAGACAGCGGGCAATGAATGAGAAGCCAATCAGTAAGTGAAGAATTTAACTCCACTCTGCAGCAGCTCTGCTCCACCAACTTTGCCAGACACTTAGTATGCAGTATGGGTGGATAATGCCACACTTAATCAACACCCAACATTCTGCCCTAACTCTGTCTTGTTTTCTCTCTTTCGTCTGGCATAATACCAGAAGTTAAACAGTAAAAGGAATGCCATACTGCTGTTTTCTTGGGAAAATTACACCTCAAACAGTTAAACACCTTGTTTGAGGGCCATAAAATTTAATTCCAGGTTGGTCTCATGCCAGTGCTTCACATTTGAGGTTTTCTGCCATCAGCACAGCATCTGGTACCTACATGCCAAAATCCCACAGTTGGAAGTTGGAAGCTTTGAGCAAATCATACATTCAATTAACCTTTAATATGGGGAAATACAGACACTATGCAATTTATTTTACCATATAATATTCTGAAATTATAAGCGCATTAGTATTATGAGCACATGTCAGAAGTTAATCACATCAGTTTGCGGTGCTTATCTGCTTATCTGTAACACAGAAAGTCTGTCTTAGACCAACTTTAAAGTTACACCATTTACTTCCACCAAAGAGTCAGAACTGTCATGTTTTTCCCCTTTTTGAAAGTGAGTGTGATCTGAAATCATAATTATATTAACTTTATGGTTTGTATTTTGAGTAAGTTCAATAATTTAGACTGCTATGATGATAAGATTAAGCAAATAAACTCTTTTGATTTTCAGAAGAGATATTTTGAAAGCAAGACAGCTCCCAACATTAGATATTGGGCCAAACATGCTCTCTTTACAATTAAGAGCGTTTCCATATACAGTATACGTTTCCCAGGAGTGTAATAATTACCTTACATCAAACTGTGCACATAGTCTTTTAAAACAAAGTGTGAAAAAAATCAGTGTGACTTGATTGTTCCTTACAGAATGGAAATAAAATGGTATTTCCATGCTCCATTCGCACTACTTCAGCATTGTCAGGAACAATGAAATCAGCTGCTGTGATGACCTCCTCTTGCTATTCCTGAAGTATTTTGTTCTATTTCCTCTGCGACTCGAGCCAGCAGAAGGAATGTCCTATTTCCTGCATGGTGGGGGATTGGTGCAGCTTGAGGGAATCCGGGTTATTGTCAACTACTTACAAAAAGATCCATGGGGGGGTGAATGGTGAAAAATACTATCCTCATATTTTACAAGAACTTAGTCAAGTCAGGTAAAAAAAATTGTGAAATAGATAAACCTGTACAGCTTTACTTGAAATGCAAATTGTCTCATGCCGACTGTATTAGTACACTGTGTTTAATATATTTGGCCACTGTATAAATAGTCAGAAAAACATTATTTTGACCCGGTGTAGCTGCTAGTTATATAGTAATAGTAAAGTTAGTGGTTAATTTCATTTGACACCAATACTGAAATTGCACCACTTCACAACGGAAATAATTATTTTTACAGTCTGATGAATAAAATTGCTTTGGTCTCTGTAGCTATTTTTCACTTAAATGACATGCCAGGACTAGACAACCTGACTGTGTTTCAAGTGTAGTGTTTATTTTCGTGAAATTATATGAATAATTAATGGTCAATATTCAGTTCAGTTGAATTCACTTGTATTTATATAGGACCAAATCCCAACAACAGTTGCCTCAGAGTATTTTATATGTTAAGGTAAAGACCCTACACTATCACAGAAAACCCCAACAATCAGATGGCCACCTATGAGCAAGCATAGGTGGCAAGCATAGAGGCTAGCCCCTAGCAGGCTAGCCCCTAGCAGGCTAGCCCCTAGCAGGCTAGCCCCTAGCAGGCTAGCCCCTAGCAGGCTAGCCCCTAGCAGGCTAGCCCCTAGCAGGCTAGCCCCTAGCATGTACATAATGTAACGTACAAAACTGTCACCGGCGCTTCAAAAGTGATTCCCCTAAAGTACAAACCACAAGCATACAATAGTAGATACTGCCCCTGTGACAAACCTTTGTATTCTTAAGAAGCTGAGTAAGGTACTTTTTTCAGTCAAAGTGTACGTGTTAGTTAGTAGGGTGATGGCACTGGCTCATATTGAGAAGGTCTTGGCCTTGAATCTGTCAGCTGGCTGTGCCTTTTGTGGCATTTGTGTGGAGTTTGCATGCTCTCGGCGTGTTTGCATGGGTTTTTGCTGCGTACTGGTACTCAAAAGTTTAAATACATTTCTGTTAGGTGAATTTGTGATTCTAAATTTTACCAAAGGTGTCATTTTGAGCATGAATAAAATTTCTCTTTTCCAGCCCTGTGATAAAATGTTTACCTGTTCAGGGTGTACTGAGCCATCTAAAGCTGGGCATACACTGTGCGACTATATTTTGCCTTAATCATGTGTCGTGCATCGTGTAGTATACATGAGGTAATGAGAAGCGATTAACGCCTCACGACCAACTCCCGATCAACAATTGTATGGTCACAAGAAAATCAAACGCGTTTGAAATTCTGGTCGCCCCTTGTGAGGTTAGCGCACCGTTGAAGAAGTGTCACTGGCCGATTTAACGCAACCTCTCACACTGCGCATGCGCAAACACAGAAATGGAAGTGAAAAAGACGGAGCAGCAGGCCAGTGCAGCGTGTGTGCAGTTGTGTATGGACGCACAGTGTGAGCACTTAGGTCACATCGGAGCATCAGGCTGTATAGTGTGAGAACATGCCTTGTGACCTATGAACTTCTTACCCCTGCGATTCAGTTGTACAGTTTGAGCAGAAGCTGAATAACGCGACTGAAAACATCGCACAGCCCTGCTTAAAGTTAGTTGGGATAGGCTCCAGCCCACCTTGTGACCCTGAAATTGGAATGGTTAAGACAACGGATGGATAGTAGAATACTTACTACCCATTCCCATACCTATATCGCGATGGATGACAGAATTCAACGTTTTTAACAGAAACTTGATATTGCTTTGAAGACTGGTTGTGCTCCTCTTTCATCGTGTGTTTTTTTTAACTCTTTGCTGTTAGGGAAGATTTTCTCATTTTGCTCATGCCCAGTACTTTAATGTAGGCGCACTTACGAAGGGACGAGTTGAAGCTCGCATGTGAAAATTGCATGTTTAGAAAAAAAGTTTGAAAGGCCCCGTGGCAATCAAAGCTACTTGTTCTCAATGACATTCTTTCTTTTTTTTAATTTTTAGTTTTGTGCAGGAAATGGAGAGCCATGAGGGGGCGTGGGTGAAAACTGTACACACATTCTGCAGACTCTGTCACTTGGGACCCAGGCTTGTCTCATCACAGCTGTTCCACGCCCACATATGGACACAGAGCAAGGAATATAAAGTATTCAAGCCGGCTATAGCAAACTTTGGCAAAGTTCTCGGCCATGTGTTGCTGAAACTAGAGAGGAGCATCTGCGTCTGAGAGCATTTCTCATGCACATACGTGAGAAACGAAATAAATATACGCATTAATAATGAAACATACATTTGGTTTATACAGAAATGATGGGTGGGGAATAGAAGAGTCTAGAAATTTCAGAGCACAGTTGTTTGTGTCAAATGTCAAAATTTCAGCAATACAATGAAAAGAAGCCCAAATGATCATAATGAAATGCACAGTTACATTTTGATGTGTGTGTGGTGTTTTTTTTATTTGTGGCTTATTCCATTGAGAACAACCTCCACAGATTTGAGCACAACATGCTGTATAAATAGAAAAAAAGGTTAAAGCTGAATTTTCAGGCAGCTGATGTCAAACTCCAGTCACTCTGTAGCATTCTTGGCTGACAGAAAAGCAGTAGGCTTAGAATCTAAAGTCAAGTAGCGCCGAATTGTCTGTGCTCTATCCAGGTCTATATAGACCTCACAATAATTGTCAAGACCACAAATAGAATTGTGATTTAGTCAAACTGTACAGCTGGTGAAGTGAGCAACTAATTTTCATTTTATCTTCAGGGGCACTGTCAAAAAGCTCTCCATATTCATCCCAAAGTACTGAGTCAGTAAGTACTACCAATCAGCAGGCATTGTGCTTCCCATGCACCCCCGGGGCCCACCTATCAGTCTCATTTGTGGGAGCAACTGGGGTAGTTCAAAGATGAGTGCCTGTGCCGGTCCTGTAAGAGTGGCGTGTTTCTCTGAAGACAGCAGTCTCCTACTTAACGTTGCTGGGGAAAAGATATGGAACAGCATTTTTTTAAATTCCTGTTTTAGAAATTCAGTTGGCACTTTTTTTTCCTCCAGGTTCTAAAGTGGTTTACAAGGATTACCATAACGGCTGATGTCTAACACGGTGCGGTCTCGGGAAATAATCAAAACACTTGAGATACAGCATATATGCATACATCACTGCCAAATATTATATTAATATTCATATTTAAACTGCTCGAAACGGAGCTCCCAATTATACACATGCACGCAAGCAATGCTATTAAAAGTCAGCTCTTTGTGTTTTTCTGTTTTCTTAAATTGAAGTGACTATAAAGCAAAAAATTAAAAACTGATGACACACTGATTGTTCTGCAATGGGGTTGGATATATTAAATAGAAAGTAAGTACTTATTTTACTCAGTAAATGTGCAGTATAATAGTCTGATCTCAGTCTTATGGGGTGTCCTTGTATGCAGTAGATAGTCCCTACCAAAAGACGACCACTGGTGAGAATTATCAGCACCCAAAGTTCACTGAATTCTGCGAGGAGCACGAATTGTTAAAAACCTTGAAGTGTTCACCACGAACAGGTGAACGAGTCCACGTTGAACCGTTACACCACCAAGACTACCTACATGGTTAGCACCCTGAAGAAAATGTTGTGACTATGCGAAATATAAGTAAAATTGGATTGATGTGCATTACAATAAGCACTGTACAAGTGAACAATAGAGCAACAGAACACGATGTGTTTGTCTGATGAATCATGCTGCTTTTTACATCTAGTTGATATACGTGTATACGTGTGCATCCCATAACTGTGGAAGAGACAACAACAGGATGCAATATGGAAAAAAAAAAGCAGTCAGTGGAGTCTGTGTGACCAGCTGGGCACGGTGTTGCTTGGAAACCTTGGGCCCTGGCAGTGTTGCAGATTAAATACAATGCTATATGCAATGCTATACTTTTATGGCAGTGATTTCTTTCAAAAGCGATAAAGCACCAGTGGAGAAAAAAAACAGTTTAAGAATTAAGCTGCAGACTTAGCTTTTAATTCTCAATTTTCAATACAGTTGGGAATCTGCGAGATTTGCAGGACAAACAATAAAGATCCATAAATGATCCTAAGGATCTCTGCTCAATGCACGTTCATGTGTCTTGAAGCGCTTGTGTCAGTCAGACATCACTTCTCACTTTCTTTTACTTTTCTGCGTTTTGTTCACACTAATATAACTATACCTACAGTGTGGATACAGAGGTAGTAATGAAGCTGCTGCTCCGCAAAGATGCAGCTCGAGCTATGCTTTCTATCTAGATATGGCCTAAATCCTCAGGCCTAATCCGAGTTTACTGAGGATGTATAAGATGATTCCCACACACTTGTAAAACTGTTCAGAAAAGCCAAGCTTGGAGGCTCTGTGAAAAGCCATACATAGCCAATATAGAGCTACTGGTGGTGTTGCAGAGATTTTATAACCAACATGGTGGAGGAAATTGTGAAAGGGAAAAAAAGAAGCTTAAATCCTGGACCATATCTAAAGCCTGAACATGTGTGTGTGTGTTTACATGTCAAATGAATGTATACTCTACTTTAATGCTGTTATGCATTAAATAAAAGGCTTTTTTATTGGTAGTCACACACACACCCACGCACACACTCACATTTTTAGTCTAGGACTGCCTCTGTGACTCTCCCAGACGTGTAGACTATGGAGGTTAAGTGGAGCTCAGAGGGAGAACCCAGCTGTGATGAGGAACCGCAAATCCCATAAGCCACCAGTTTCAGGGCAGGTTGGCACCACAGGAAGCTTTGATAGGAGATGTGGCGAGAGTGGCTCTATGTCAACCATAAGGGAATATTGGATGTGAGGAAAGAGGAATGTCTTGGCTGGCCTAGCTGACGTGAGAAGAATACTGTATTGTCTTGTTTGGAACAAACTGAGTGCTTTGCACAGCAGAGAGTGCACGCAGTGACATTTCACTCTGAAATATGAAAATGTCTGAAATTCTTTGGCGCTGAGCTAATTCAGAGTAATGTACCCTACCTCATGTAATTTTTTAGACAGCTTTCTGTTCCCTGCAATCAAGACATCAATTGATTTGTAACAGAAGAGTGCGAGGCTGCTTGTTTGTTGTTGGTGCTCAGTGATTTAATTAAGAAATATGCAACTAAGCATATTCTTAACTGATTATCATAACCTCCGTTTAATCAGTTAATGGCACTGAGATTAAGACCTCTTTTGTAAGAGAGATCCAGATACAGGAAAGGATTCAGCACGAAGCAAAAACCAGAGATGATCAACAATGTCATAAATTTTACCTTCTGTCTTTTTTAATAAAATAGGCTGTAGGAAACAATCAGTATCCTCGAATGACTTTTATGTAAGTGTTAATATTACAGAATCGGAAGATTACAGCTACTGATAATACAGGTAGAAAACATCAGTTCTGTAGCATAAACACTACTTTTTTAATAATTCATGATGATACTAAAGTACTAATAAAACTCGTCAATTAAAATTCTTTCATTTGAAAAAATAAAATAAAACTATTTTGTCTTTATAGCCCTGATCTGATCTTTACAAAGTTAACCGCATGACGCTATCTGACATTTTTGTGGGCTATTGAGGAGCTGTCCTCATAATGAAATTTGTTTCAGTTTACATTCAGACAAATCAATTCTTTCATCACTTGTTGATGTGATGGATCCATTGACCATCACTTTGAATGCAAAGCAGCCCAAGACTTAGTGGTGTCCAGAGATAGCTATGGCTGACCAGATAGCAGAGAAAGCTTTTCGTCCATGAAAAGCTCCTGACAAAGGCACTCTCTTTGTATACAAATGCAGAATTTTCCAGTTAATTCCTGTTGCTCTGGATCAAGATTCATTTCTCTGCAGACTGATAGAGTGAAGAATGAGTTCAGACCAAAGCTGAGAGGCATGACTGTCTGAGCTTTGTATTTGAACACCAAACAGCACAGCAGGGGACACAATTTCCAGCCTGCAGGCAAGGAGGCTAATCTCCCAATTAGCTATTAAATGTGCTCATTAAAAACAGCAAAGGCAAATGTCCTGGAATAATGTGCAAACACAAAAACAAAAGATGTCTTTCTCATACATTCTTTGAGGAAAGCAGCACGATTCAAGAAATATTACTACCGTATATGCAATTTTTGAAGTAGCTGTTTGCACTTAGCACAGGCACTGTACCATGGCTGTGTATCATTTTACAGGCCACCCTTGGCTCCTGTGGTGCTGAGTATTTTACTTGAGTGGGTAGGCTGTTTGATTCTTGGACTATAACTAAAATGACTCTTGCCCACCATCATGGAAAAGTATCAATGTATTACATAAAGTATTTTGTTGAGAATGCAGAAATTGCACATTCTACCTCTCATTGGTCAATTTAAAAAGGTATTTTGCCTTGGGAGAGTGCTATGATATGCTACCTTTGCGGAACATTTACATAATAATCACTGTAAAATCACTTTTAACCATTTGAGGCTCAAACACTTGACATATAAGAGAGATAAAGTTTAAGCAGAATAGCAGAAAAAAGTCAACTTCACTATCGAGCAGGTCCAAGAATACACAATGGCTCCAGGATTTCCAATTTCCAATCTTTAAATGTTACTTTAACACTTTCCAAGAAATGCTGTGAACGAGAAAAAATGTTCCCACAGTTTAACACGTTTTGACAAATTACAAGAGAGAAATTATACTATTAAAGAGTTTTAAACATAAAGTAGCAGACAAGTTTAAAGAGTGCATTCATAGGAAACCAAAAAGTATAGTCTTTTTTAAATTAAAGGCAATTAATATTTAAAATCCCAACATATTTAACTCATTGCCTTGTTCAGTCTACAGGGATGAATTTGAAATGCTAGTAACTAATCTGATATTTGAGCTATATGACATACCCATGTGGTAACTGTCTACTTTAGACCATTAGTGTATTAAAGAAACCACTCCCATGATTTTGTCATTTTGGGGTTAAAAGTAAAATGTACTGAAAGACTGAAGTTTCAGGTTGATATCAGACTATCTTGTGGGGCAGCTGAGGACATAAATGGAGCTGAAAATCAAGGGAAAACAAACATCAAGAGAGACAGCTGGACATTAGAGGGATGCACATAAATCCTGGTCCAGATTTGATTATTAGGAAGAGGACAAATTCAATTTAACTGTACTTTTGTGTCTGTTTTGAATACTGTTTGTGTCTGTCTGCTCAAATCATGTCCCTGTCATATGATGATATGTCTACAGCAGAAGGGCATATCATTTAGCTTTGATAAATACTAGACGTACGGCACAAAAAGGTACAACTAGAATATGTGTCACAAAATATTGTCACAATAAGCAGTTCTACCAGCTTTTTCCGGGTGGTTTTATTTCCCCTGACAACCTTAATTATTAGGTTATTATTATTATTATTATTATTATTATTATTATTATTATTATTATTATTAGAAACTGAACCAAATAATGAACCTAATAATCAAGTGCACCAGAATTAAATTTTCCCATGATGAATTTAGGCATGCTTCAAGCTCTTGGGAGCAATCGGACCAAAATAAGAATTGTAGGTCACATGATACTGTTGGATCCAAATGTCAGTTAATTCCCCCAGTTTTCTGTCAGAGGCATGTGACAAGAGCCTTAAATCCTCTGGGTTTAAATAACCAAGGCAAGAACCCTGATCTTGACCTGGCTGAAATGCTTTGCCAGGACTTGAAGAGGGTTTTGATTTATAAGCATCCCATAAGTATTGTTGACCTATAAAAGTTTAGAGTGAAGTGGTCCAAAATGCATCATCCTTAATCTTATAAGTAACCATAAGAAATAAATAATAGAAGCTGTTGTTTCTCAAGAATGTTATAGCCACTAACCTCAAAGGATTCACTTCAATTCCAGCCTTCTCTTTAGGTAATTAGTGTTCTTAACAGAGGGATAAAAAGCACAACTTTTATACATTACCAAGTCAGACTGTCTTTGTTTATGACTGTTAATAAATGATAAAGGTCATTCCAAACCCCGAGTATGCTAAATGTTTTGTTCTTTTGTGCTGCTGTACATATTGTTTAAATCACGCTGATCATAATGAGAACATGGTAAAAGGGTAAACATGCACTTTGCACTGAAAAGGATCCTCAGCCTGCAGAGGGGTTTGTTCTAAATTCCATCTAAAATTGTGGTTTTCATTCACACGACCGAGTATTGTCATTAAATTCAACAGCTGTCTGTCTTTATTACAATCCAGCAGGCAATCTGCACTGGAAATTATTTTCCCAGTCACACAGCAGATTTTATTGAATTTGTCAATTGAGGCAATTATTACATTTTCCCTGACGGTCCATCACAGATAATATGAGCTCTCTGTGTTACTTAAGATGCAACTTATAAATGTAGGACAATCATACCATGAAAGTGACATGACAATGGCAATAATGTGAAAGAGAGGGAGGCGGCCTGTTATAAAGAACAAAAACACTATGAAAATAAAAGCTGTCTTGACTCTTAATTTAAGGGCTTTCTCTTGCTTGTCATGACCCTGCCTCAAGCAGCTTGGGGTCAACCTGAAGTCAGGCTCATAAACCATAAAGGTTGGTGCTGGCCGGCGGGCCATTGGAGGAGCTGACCCTGCAGTCACAGTCAACCAGGTGAAAGAGAAACAAAGAAACACCAAAAATGACAAGGTGATTCAGTCCCGCCTTTGTTGCAGTCACGTCAAGCCGTTTTCAAAGTCAGATTGACGGCATTTACCTTCCTGTGCCTGACATGTCTATCATTCTGCCGTCAATTCCAAATCCAATTTTGCAACACTGCCATAACTGGGGACTTTTCCTCACACTGTCAGTGACAGAGCATTCAAAACCTTGTCTCTGTGTTTGCCCTGAAATAAGTGTTTCTGACTGGCACTTTGTGCGGCTGAATAGCCTGTCTGAGTAACTCTACTCTGTTTGATGTGTAAAACAGCTGTTAACCCCACATTTCTCAAATTACATAGCAGTGAGGTAATTGATAAGAGCGACAAAGAGTGTGATTGTGGTTTGCGTGTTTTCAGGTGTATCTGAAAAGGTCACGAAACAATAAGTGTTTGTGTGTTGATGTTCTTAAGTTGTAAATGGAATTTGTTACTTAGTGTAAGTTAGCAGCCTCTGGGTGTTTTAGATAATTTAATTAGCAATTATTACATTTATTTAAAATACTTGCATTGCTTTTAAACAACTACAAGGGGGGAAATAGCATTCTCTTTAACAAACTCTGAAAACATAGAGCAACATTAGCATTTATTTGTAACTGTTATTGCATATTTGCTCCTCTTTTAACAAACACATTTTGTTAAAATGTGTGACTCTTAAAGTTCTTAATGGCTCTGCCTTGTTCAACAGCTTTTTGCTCACTTCTGTTTGCTTCATGGTGTGCAGACTGTGTACAGAGGGACTGCAGAGGTTTTTGTCCTGTGTGCTTACTCCAGCCCGAAGCAAGATTAATAACTCAGAAACAGAATCACACAGAAAATCTAACATAAAGCACACCATCCAGAATAAGCTACAAAGCATTTCACTTTAATGTTTACAAGCAATAAACTTTACACAGAAATATTATTTAGAAAATATTGGCCTTTAGAGTCATCTTTAACTTTAATTGATTTGAAGCAAAGATCTCGTTCGTCTCTTCACAATAAATGAAGATTTTTGTTATTTTTTTTAAATCAAGAAAGTGACTAGACCTGCTGGGGTGTACTCCACCTCAGATAGACTCCAGTCCAAGCCACATTCACTAAAAAGCACAATTCTGTATGCTGTATGTTATACATTGTTAAAAAGCAACAACACTGAGAGGATAAACGTTACGTCTCTGGACAAAAATCCTCTGCCAGAGCCGAGCCACCTGAAGAATGTTCTGTATGTCTCGACATAGTTTTTACATGCAAACATCATCAGAAATGCTGCAAATATCATGTTTTAGGACAAACAGCTGACGAATGAGGTGGATGTAGGAGCTTCCGAAAATTCCAAAATGTGTTAAAAATGGCAAAGGCAAAAGAAAGTATTTTTTATAACACTTTTTGTGTCCTTTATAGGATAACTGCAAATTCAAAAGTGTTAAATGTTTTGGTGTTAATAGTCTTCTTGCAAAAGTAGAGTTAATTTTACTCCAAGTAGAGTCACATTCTTTTAATGTAACTCTGAGGTGTAAAATGATAGTAGTTAAAATCGAGTGTTAAAAATGAGTGTTTCTCTGTCAAATCTGGAGGTGTTACAATGGAAACATTAACTCTTGACCTCTTAACTCTGAACTCCTAGAGGGGCTATGACACCAATAGAGTAAATTCACAGACTCCCCCCCCAGTACAGGCTCCAATCGAAGCTGAAGTGAAGCCGTTTCAGAACATTTTGCTCTACATATTTGAGTTGTTTGCCATGCTTGGTAAGTCATTTTTTCAAAGATTGTTTCCATTATTATTATGAGCTTTTACTTCTGTGGCTCTTTGGAGCTGAGACAAAGTTGTGTGAAAGGCATTAGCCATGTTGCTCGCTGATAGCATAATATTCTGTTTTAGCTAGCTGAAAGGTATTGTTTGCGGGCAAATACCACAGCCTTGAAAAAAAGCTTGCATGTGAATTTTCAGTCAAACTTTTGGTCAAATACACCTAAAACAATGTCTAGAATGTGAAATGTTGGTATAATGGTGCTACTTGAAGCCTGAAAACGATCGCCCATAAAAAAATAAAAAAAAAACGAGCAAACAGCAGTAGCAGGCGTCCTGACTGGATTCTACGTTAGCATTTAGATCCCTCCAGAGTTTTGTGCACACGGTTTAGGTAAAAATTTAAAAGGTTGAGGTTTTACATTTAGTTCAGTATTACCTGTTGCCTGTGTCTTTGTCTTTTGGGAAAATACTTTACACAAGTAATGGCTCAAAGAGGATTCCTTTTTTTTTTTTTTTTTTTACTGTGCTGCAATTGTTTACTGGATTATTTGTGCCATTAATTAGTGTCAACTAATTTTATTCTATCTCCGCACAGGATATGCTTGTGAAGATGGAATATGGGGGAGAGCAGAAGTGCGTTGAAGTTCCACAAAGTGATGAATGAAGGACATGCATATTGTATTGAAGAAATAAGTGAGGAGAATGCTGTTATTTGCATTTACCATGTCAGACCTTTTGATAAACAAAATTCTAATGAAAGTGAGAACATGTATACTGTTACATCTTTCAGAAAATGTTTTGAAATTGTGGTGCACAGTTCAGAATAAATGTTTTTCAAAAAGCATTCCATCTTTTTAGTAAATGTTTATTTCCAAAAGAAATTTCTAGAAGTTCAGAACAGTAAAATTCCTACTTTTTAGAATGAATTAGAAGATAACTCTTACGTAGTTAAACTAAAATACTCTTTGAGAGTTAATATATAAACTCTTAACACCAAGTGTTAAATTATCAACTCCAGACAGATTTGGTGTTTAACACTAAATCAGAGTTAACGTACCAACTCTCCAAAAAGAGTTAAATTAACACTCTCTGGTGTGGACCCATATAGACACTTTAATAGTGTTGAAATCAAATCCGACAGTGTTAATTTGGACATGCTGGATTTGCTGTGTATAAATCGCTTGTGGGGATTTAAAAACTCTAATGTACTTTGAATATTTTATAATAATAGATTAACAGTTAAAGCTATGAACTGTCGAAAGAAGAGCATGTTTGTCTCCTTGTTGCTGCCAGTTTGTCTGTGCTTTTGCTTATGGAGTATGCATACATGTGCATATTGTTTAAACACTGCATGTTTTCGCAAGTATTCCTTTTATTTATTGTGTGTGTGTAACAGAAAGAAAGTTTGTGTGTATGTTTGTGTGTCTATGTTTACTGACATTTACATCCACACCTGAAAACTTTGGAGAAACAGTAGTCTACACTGCTGCGGTGCTGGATGCAACCTTTGGCCCTGTCTGACGGCTGATTCAGTTGACGGTGAATTGTTGACCTCATCAGGTGAAACCTGTGACTGAAACTTGTCAGCACACCTGTGATCTTAAAACCTAAGGCAGGAAAAAAGCCACGATTAAGCCAAAAAGGAGTTGTGCAAAACTTTTTTTTATCCTTATTTATTTCTCCTTTCCACTCTACAGATTCCTTATATATCCATATCCCAAATGTATTCGTACATACACCTTTTAGAGTCAGTTTTTACTTGTAGAGTATTATATGCAGGATGCTATCACCAATAAGAAGGTGTTTTGAAATCGTGAAACACAGTACAGTTGCTAAATTATTAGCAAGTTAGCACCTGCAATAATCTGTCCAGGGTGTACCTGGCCTCCTGCCGCCTGGCAACCTTCAACTGGATAAGTGGAAGAAAATGGGACGGATATAATCAGACTATTTCATCAGTGGTCATGAAAGTGTGTTTGTCCCTCAAGTAGAATCCCATTTGCAAAAAAAGCTGGAACACTGTGAAATATAAATAAAAACAGAATGCAATGATTTCTGAATCTCATAATCCCATATTTTATTTATAATAGAACATAAAAAACACATCAAATCTTTAACGTGAGAAAATGTACCATTTTAAGAAAACAAATTAGCTCATTTTGGGTTCGATAGCAGGAACACATCGCAAAAATGTTAACATAAGGCCACATTTACCACTGTGTAGATTCCCTTTTCTTTTAACAACTGTGTGCAAGTCTTGGAACAGAGGAGACCACTTGCCGAACTTTGTTGTCCCATTCCTGTTGGATATAGTGTTCTACCTGCTCAACAGTTCTGAGTCTTTTTTGTTGTAATTTTCAGTTCGTGATGTACCAAATGTTTTCAAGGGATGTTGGGTTCAGTTCAGCAGTCTTCTACTACAAAGCCACGCTGTTGTAATAGATCCAGTATGTGATTTTTAATTGACTTTCTGAAACATGAAAGTCTTCCCTGGAAAAAAGATGTAATCTGGATGGGAGCATGCTGTGTGTGGCACTACAACCTTTATTTACTGTTTAGTGTCGATGGTGTCTTTCCAGTAGCTGTATTTCCATAGACACTAATGCACCCTCATACCATCAGAGATGCAGGCATTTAAAGTGAGCACTTATAGCAAGCTAGATGGTCCATTTTCTCTTTAATTCAGAGGACACGGAATCCACATTTTCCGAAAAGCACTTGAAATTTGATCGCAGAAGAGTTTTCCACTTTGTGTCTCAGTCCATTTTAAATGAGCTTTGGCCCAGAGATGGTGGCAACGTTTCTCGATCGTGTTCACATGCAGTATGGCTTTGTATGATAGAGCTTTAACTTACATTTGTGGCTGGCATGGCAAATTGTGTTCTCAGACAATGATTTCTGGAAGTGTCACTGAGCCCATGCAGTGATTTCCATGACTGAATCATGTCTGTTTTCAATGCAGTGCCACCGGAAGTCCCGAAGATCACGTACCCGATACCGATTTCTGACTTTGTCCCTTGCACAGAGGTTTCTCCAGATTCTGTAAATCTTTAGATGATTACATGTCCTTGAGTTAATGAGATATTTTTAAGAATTCACAATTTTTAGGAACATTCAAAAAACGCTAAGTAATTTGTAGATGCAGTTTTTTGAAGACTCAGCTGAACCACTGACCAACTTTACTTCTTTGCCTCTGTAAGATGCTCTTTTTATACTCAGTCTGTTACTGACCTGCTGGCAGTTAACACAGTTGGAAAATGAAATCGGAAATAAGTGCAAATCAGTACCAAAAAAATGTAAAGTAGTTTAAATCACACATAAACATAACATACCCCTTCATGCTTTCCCTGAAAATCACACTTTTTCTTTTATTTTGGACATGCTGTACACGAAACTGCATGTTTCTTTTTTTTAAAACTGGCCTGAAAGCATTATAATGCAAAACATGAAGTTATTTTCTTGACCCAGTTAAACTAATGTGGGGCACCTAAGGTTATGAGATCCTTTGAAAAGAGCTACTTGGTTAAATTCTGGAAAATACACGACATCTGGAGGCAAAATACTAGCCGCTTCCACTGTTTTAGTCTATTACGCAAGATCAAAAATACAGTTACAACACCATTTTTTTCTCTTTCTCTGACTCTTATAGTTGTAGGTATTGATTGGTTGAATATGCGAGAGCAGGAGAACAGCTGGTTCGTGTTGTGCTCTGGCGTCAGGCCTACTCTCCCAGGATTGCGTACGTGGGTGTAAATCTTGGAGGAGATGTACTTTCCAAGTCTTGTATGACCCAGTCATGGTGGTGGGCCGGGCTTGGAGCTTTCAGTCCAGCAGTTGGAGACTGAAAACAGATGGGGTGAAGAGCCAAGTTTGAGTCTGGGGGGATTCATTTGATTTTATTTTCTTTTTCTCATGTCAAATTGGCTATGTTTTCCTGCTCTGGTTGTTTTTTCAGTAAAGCTCGTCTGCTGTCCATGCCTCTACTGTTTTCCACATTGACTCTCTTCTCCCCTTTAATTGCATTATCTGTTCAGTGTAACTCGTCTTCCTTTCTCACAGCTTGTACATTCTTATCCTGAGGAACCTTATGGTAAATGGTAAATGGCCTGTATTTGTATAGCACTTTACTTGGTCCCTAAGGACCCCAAAGCGCTTTACATGTGCAGTCATCCACCCATTCGCACACACATTCGCACACTGGTGATGGCAAGCTACATTGTAGCCACAGCCGCCCTGGGGCGCACTGACAGAGGTCATCTACTTTCTTCCACTCTTATTTCTCTTCAGTACTCACCTCCTCTATTCTTTCTGAACTCCCCTTCAGCCCCCACCCCCTACAATGTAGACTCAACTCCCACTCTCACAGACTCGTATTTAGTCCCTTCCTCCCCACCTTTTTTTATGTTTCTTCTGCTGTTCCTTCTTTCTTCCACTGCCAGTCCTTTCACCTCCCATGTCCCTCCTTTTTCCTCCTCTCATCTCTCTGCATCTCATTTGAAACCTCTGCCTTAATTCCTCCGTCCCTCCCACCTTATTCTCTGGCCTCCCTTCCTCACCCACTCCATCCTCTTGTAACAGCTTGTGGAATGACAGTATAACATATGAAGCCAATCATATCTGGGAGCGGCTCTGAAATATTTTCTATTTTCCTGGCCCCGCAAGGATTCTTTTTTTTTTCCACTAGCTTCTCTGTTTTCTATTTTCTTGGGATCTTCTGTTACTAATGTTTGATGCTTGATTATGTCAGTTAGTAAGATTTCTATGCAATAAAGCCAGGTAAAGCAATGGCCACCTCCAACATAATAGGATCTCAATAAAGAGTGATTGTAATTTACTCACTTATCTCTTATAGAAAAAAAAATCTAAGAATGCATTTAAATAAAAGTAGTTTATTTTATTTATACTCATTCTATCTTTTTTTTTTCTTCTGATTATTGTTACTGACGCTACTGAGAAGCTGATTTTATGATTACATTTATGCCAGTCTTTTTGGCTACTGTTTAAACATCAACATTTAAACATAAAACACAAAGTACAGAATCTCATCTGGTTTTTCTTTTCTGTTTTTAAAAACAAGCATCAAAAACATTTTTATTTTTATTCAGATTTTAGTTTATCATCTTCCAAACAGATTGTAACAGATCTCCCACTATGGTAGAAAATATTAATTTCTATGTTCATCTAGATAAACAGAAATTTTCACACATCTTAATCCTTTGTGCCATAGAGGAAGTCTTTGGCAAACTTAATAACATGACATCAAGACTTGGTTAACACGAGTGCACACCGTGTAGTTTAGTAGCACCAGCAACCTGCTGTAGTCACTAACACACACTGAATGCACTCTGCACTCTTTGAGTCACACTTGGTAAAACTATTGTACTCAGCTGTTTGGGGAGACATTTACCTACGTGTTATTTAGTTTAACCCCACAGAGAGAATACAGAGATTGCTGATTTTAGGTTTGTCATTGGATTATTAATAAGATCGGCCTTACTAGGCAATGTTAGCCACTCAAAATCTTTAAAATCTCAAAGTCTTCATTACTGACACTGAGTGTTATTATGCTTGCTGTGAACACAAACAGTTTGGGTCTTAAGTATTTTTTAAACTCAAAATAATAAATAAGTGTGAATCACAAACTTTTTAATATCCCTCAGTGGCATTTATTCTGCTGGTATATGAAAGTATTATCTGGGCCAGCTAGTGTATGTGCATGCTACAGTACCTTTTTAATGAGAGACCTGGGTTGCTGCACACTCAGCTTCCATATGCAACCCCCACCTCCCCGGCCCCCACCCCGTCTCCTTCTGTTTCTCTCTCCTGACAGGTCGTTGGATAGCAGGTCTTAACAGGGGTCCCTGTTGCCCAGCAATGCAGGCGCTTCATATCGGCACTACACTGTCTTTTCAAATTCATATCTCCCTCGGGTCCCGTGGGTGGCAGCTTTGGATGCAGCCTAATCAGAATTCTCCTTCTTGTGAGTCCACGTTGTGCAAAAGTGCCTGTGTCTGTGCGTGGGAAAGTGTGTGTGTGTGCTTGTATGGGATAAGTATAAGAGGATAGAGCTATCTTAAAGGTCTCACATGTGGGAGCCGAGACTCCTTTCAGAGATAATTCTTGCTATGTCGTGCAAGATTTCGTCTTGACAGAAAGGGCTGGGATCATACATTTAAGAGTGTGTGTGATAAGCAGGGGTGTGGTGGAGCAGCACTAGCAGAACCTGAGCTTTGTGAAACAAGTTTGTAGCCGTTTATTATAACCTTAAGCATTTTGCCACAGTTCATCAATCACTGTCATCCTGACACCTGAAAATGTTGGTCTGAGTCTTCTCTCACATGGTGTGGTTCATTAGAAGTGAGAAGGTAATCCAATCTTGCCGTAGTAGATGACCCCAAATTGAATTCCTTTAGGGATATTAGATGATTGCTGTTCACATCTGTCAGCCTGCAGTTCCAAGGTTTAAGAAGGCCAAAATTAATTGCAGTATGGACTGGTGCGCATACTAAGTGCTGTGGCGGTTTAGGATACCAACCATGAAGGTATCAAGAAGGCTGGTTGGTTAGCATGGTCTGCTTGATCCAGTCGATCCCTTTTACTTTACTTACGTTGCTTCTTTTATCGATGCTGTGGATGAATACTATGAACTTTAAAAAAACAACAACATACAGTCTGGGTACCTCAAATTAATGTTGTTTGTATGTTTTGAAAGGAAGGAGGTGAAAGGAATGTATGTTTTGACAAATTTAAGTCAAAAGTCCAGCATGCTGTAAAAGCATTTTCACCTAATTGACTATTTTAGGTAGCACTTTCTATTACAGCTCGGTAATAAAGTGGTAATAGTATGGTAACAAGGCAGAAACGAGCACGCAATAATGGTATTACTACTCAATTACCTGTGGTAGTTTCTGTGTATTAAGGAGGAAACAGAGCTCCAAAATACAAAACTGCTTGTTTCTATTTAATAACATATTAATAACTTATTGTAGGCTGCACGCTGAGAAGGAAAAAAATGATATTGGATCCTTATTTTCAGTTCATATATATGCATACCTCCCCAGTATCATCATAGTATATCTATATAGCAATTTGAACCAACCTACATAACTATTTTCCCTGAATTTAGAGCACAAGAACAGTCAAAATCGTGGCCATTTACTCATCTCCCTTTTCCTCTCCTGAACTTTTCAGTGGCTAATCGATGGGTGAGCAGCATTAAAGGAGATGTGTAAATGAGTCCAAACGACTGGGCATTCACAGGCCTCATTTCCTCACTGATTAGATCAGGATCTCCTCCCATACAATGATGTTTTCATTATTCTCCACTCCTCTCCTTCTCTTCCTCCCTTTTCTACTCTCCTTTTGTCCATTTGGTGAGAAAGCTATATCGCAACAGCTCTGCACACACCTTCATATACTGAATGAGCTGAATTACAGCTATTGATTATGTGCCTGACACGTAACCTTAAAACAAGTCTTGACCTTACAAGTCTGTGATTTACATAATAGATAGATTAGGTATATTTAGCTAAATGTGTTCACTTGGTCGTTTTATGGGGATGTATCTGTGCTAATGAGACAAAAAGAAAGTGCCCAATTTCAATGGAGAAAAAATGTGTCGTTTCTTTTTCTTCCTCTCTTTATATTTTATTTTCTTCATATGTTGCACTCAGTCACACCCCTTCTATCTTTTTACCCAATTAAATGTCCCTTATTGGCATGAGTGTTATTATGTGCAGTCCTGCCAAACTGTCTGGTTTCCTTACCCAAGTCTCACGGTGTTAGCTCCTGGTACAGAATACATTTACCCGACTGTACAACAGAAATACTTGACATCCTCAGATATCTACCATCAGAAGCGAACCTGCTTGGTATAATGGTGAGATTGTTCCTGATTGCATTGATCTGAAACTATATTTAGCAGCCACAGTGTACAAAACATTTATCAGTGTCTGCAAGATGCTTTGCGTCTAAAGATCCCATCTAACCCCCCACCACACATTTAATTTAAAAAAATATATATTTTTCCAAGGAACATCACTGATGGTTGTTCAGTGTATATTTTGTAGCTTTGATGTTAGTTACTGTAGGAAACAGGGCAAATTCCAAAGAGTTCTTGTTCTACACTGTTTAAAAATTGATAGAGAAGATGAGAATGTTATAAAGAGAAACTGGCAGCTGGATTGTTATTAAATATCAAATAACAGCTTACTGCTCATATCATGATCTGTTCTTGTGTGTGTGTGTGTGTGTGTGTGTGTGTGTGTGTGCAAAAGGACATTCTGTTGCTAAGATTAAAGAAATGGCATTGCTCACATTTCTTCAGAGGTTTACATTGTCCCAAGTGGTTAATTCACTTCTCATCCCTTAAAAATCTAGAGTAAACATTAAATACTGAACATGATGTATTTTATATTTACTTTACGAAAATGGTACATTGATAAATAAATCTAGCCAATACGTGCAAACACATGCACCTAAATTACACATTAAATTGCAAAGACATACCAGCAGTAAGCAGATACAAAAGAGACACAATCACCCACAGCAGTTTCATCTTACATAGAGGATTAGGACGATTAGTTTTGTGTGCATGGTAAGTTAGCATGATTAACCTAATATTAGTCTATTCACAAGAGTCATTTTGATGAAGATGTCACTTCGTATCTGCTTTGTTGCCTGGACTTCCGTCAGAGCTAAGCTTGTATATCTTAATTATTGATTTCAGCTGCTAATGAGTTCCAAAATATTATCTTTAAATACAATTTAAAAAATAATGATATATCAGTATTAGTATGATGAGTTTGTTGAATATGAAAACCGTAATTTCATATTTCATTTTCTATTTATTATTTTATTACCATAGATCCCATGTTATTTATTTTTGCCCCATGTTATCTTTACTTTGGGACTTCACTTGTCCATTGTCCACTTTTTAAGGGCACAGTGCACATCATGCTGAGATATGTCAGTATCTTGGCATGAGTGTAATTCTTTAGTAATCACCTTGTTAATATAAAAATACTATTTTATGTCTTTCAAATTGAGTCATCTTTGGCATTTTCCATTGATTCAATTTCAATGGAAATGGAAAAATCTGAATTTTTTTTTTATTGATTTTTAATTTAATATGACCTGTTAGTGATACACTACAAGTTAATTGATAGCGTCCACATATGTGGACATCACATTTTGGGTTGTCTAGACCAAAATACAACCTGATATCCACTTACGAGGACATTATACTGCCCCTGTTCTGTTGACATTTAAAATGAATGTCCTCATATGTGGATCTCATTTTTCTCGGAAACAAAAATCAGGTAAAAAACAAAAAAACAGGTAATTTCTTTTCTTTTTACATTCTTCAGTTTTAACAGTCAGGGAACATATAAAGGTAGATTTACTGACACTGAGACAAAAACTAAAGGGAAGAAAGCAGGTGATAATAATCAAACACAATGAGACAGGAGGGGAAGTAAAAAAAAAAGTGAAACACAGGAAAAAAAGTGACTTTCAAAATAAAACAGGAAGTGAGAAACCATAAATGGTTAACAGACACAGGGCAAAACTAAATATAATGGCATTGATACGGAAGAATAAAATAGGAAACACTGAATGAACAAATGAAACTATAACACTAAGGACTCAATCTTAACTTAGGTCTCTAAATTATTCAAGAATAACTAAAAATCAAAAAACAAAACTATGATTGCCTAATGACCATTTACTCTCACTGTGCCATCATTCAGTCTAAGCCTCATTATAAACACACTTCTAGACCAAAGATTAAAGATATTTACAGCAAAGGGGTCTTCTATTGAAGTAAGTGTAGAGAACAACCAATAAATGCAGTGAGAAGTATAATGGAGCCCTCAGATAAACTTTCTTCTTAAAAGTCTCCTTAAGGAATATTAAGTCACCTTAATGTATTTCACAACTGGATATTTAAATATAGGTAATGCAGTTTGTAAAGTGTCCTTTTATTACTGGTAATTATTACTTTTGTTCCAGTACAGTATAATACATTTAGCAGCTTAAGCAGCTGTTCGATAAATATTCAACTCAGTGTTGATATAATATGAACAATAAAATAATTTATCAACTGAAAAGAGCAGGTCTGCATTGTCATATCAAAGAAACCCTGAGTAAAACATACTGAAAGGTTTTTCTTTGTCAGCTTGAAAGGACCTCTTAGACCTTGAATTTAGCAGATCAATTCAACATTTTATTGTACAATAGCTTAAAGCTACACTCGACACACATAACAAGCATCTATTCAGACATATAGAGGTAAGATTCCCAGTAGAATTTCATGCATTCTCTGAGTTGTTCTTGTGTTACACTGTTTTTTTTTTTTTATAACTAAGAAGACCATTAACTAAAACGATTTGACCTTCAAAGTTTGCAAGCATGATTGCACATATTACTTGGATATACACAACAGATACAAACTGTATTCATGCATTCAAGGTGAGGGAAAGATAGTGTGATGTCCTCCTAGAGCAGCGAGGAGTTGAGTTACATGCAGTTAAAGTGTCTCCTTGCTGCACAGCGTGTTCCTTAATGTTACTCCTGCCAACAATAAAGAACACAAAAGCCTGGTATGCTGAACTAGCACTTCTAGTTCCCCCTTTTCTCCTGTATTAAGGAAGAAAGTTCAAACCCAGACATGCACTAAAACATAACAAGAAAAGCTTGGAGTATACATGAGTACTTGGTATAACGGTGACTGCATGTACAATTCTAACAGGTTTTGTTCAATAACGATCTAGATACATTTTGCTAATTTTCATTAAATGTAACTGATGCAACATGAACATATTGTGCTTTTTTTCTTTGAATTTTGACAGTCCAAACAACACCTGAGATCCAGTAAGCACGAGCTAACGTCGCAGACACACTAAAGTAAAACTAGTGGGTGCTAGTGATTGCATTGAAATTTTGTGAATTCAGTGACCCACCTACTAATCCAGCAGCCAACTGGTCATCCAGTGGTTGAGTGTGCAACACCGTCATCCTCTGGGCGACCTGCTTTTCATCAAACGATGATTGTAAAGGTCGCTTGGTAGGAAGCAACCGCTCTCCAAACGATCAGTCCTACACGGAGAGATCGTAATAACTTTCAGACAAATTGGCAAAGGTTGGCAAATCTAATTTGTGAATGTAGACAGATGGGCAACACACTCATTGCATACAGTTTTAGTTGACAGAGGTCTCCAACCATTGTGTTCCTTAGTATGACAGTAGCCCAATTCAGTTACAGACAGAAAGAAATAGTAAGTAACTGTGATGTAGACATGCAAACATAAAGGTCACCCTCTATGCCACAGAAAAAAAACAGCATACAACTAGTATTGTATCTACAGTTTGTTTGTTTTTTTCACCCTTCTATTTAGTCTAGTGTTTGTATTTTGATGAAAATGAAAACCACACAGTATTTGTTACATGCCCTCATGGGTATTTTACAGAAATTTTTTGGTGACAGAAAAGGCTTATTAACCCCTCCTGTGATGTTTTAACTCTTAAAATGTATAATTGGTGAAGTAAGATTATTTCACTAACTGGAGATGTATGCTTCAGTGAGAAACCTGTCCAAATCAGGCCTTACTTGTGATTTGTATTTATTTATTTATTTGTGATTGTATTTGGTGGTTTGAGTATGGTTAACTATTTCTGTGTTGCTTTAGGAAATTTGAAGACAGCTCTTGATAAATTATCTTAAAATGTAAAATATCTGGCAGCAGGTTATAAAATCAATTTGAAAACAGCATGATTTATGACTTGTCCATCAATGAGTCAGCCAAACGCTTCCTCTGTCAATGAGTCCAAAGAATCTCAAGTGCAGTTTAAACTGCTGCAAGCTCAAAGCTCTTTCAAGTGATAAATGTGAAAAATCCTAGTTGAAACCAAAATCTCAACCTCTTTGAGAAGTCTCTATCACACAAAGGCAGTATTGATGACATCTAGTCCTTGAGCAAGATTAATTCAGATACCTTGGATGCTCTGCAGTGAATTGGATGTACACAATATTGAAGTGAGATGATGTTGCTATAGTAACAACTGAATCTTTCAGCCTCACTCACAATGTATTGTACTTAATGAACCTGACTAGACAGAATAAATCTCTCCATTGTTGAACACTGACGCTGACTTCTGAAGAGACCATGATAATGTCATGGAAATTAGCAGAGTGCTGTGGATGTGGACTTTGTACCTTTTTAATGTTGAGTGCTTATGCGATATGATACAGTGTGATGTGAGATACTTTACAATCCCCTTGGGAAAACTCATCTTAGACTCACAGCACTGTTGATCTGCAGCAATTGCACTGCAAAGAAGCAAAAAATCAATAACAGCAGTCAGTCAAAAAAAATGCATAAATTCTGACGTATCTGAACACCTACACAACAGATTGTTCATATTACCAATATATTCCTAAATTTACTCATTAAACTATACCCCTGAAGGTAACAGTGTGTTTAGAATTGGCAATGCAGATTTTTTTTTAGTGAAGTGGCAGTTAAAAAAGTATAAATGAATAATTTAAGCAATAGAATAGACAATGAGGAACCAGAAGACACAAACCACAGGCAGAAACCCAAAAGCAAGTGACAAAAACATAGTTTATTAGCCTTATTATAATTGTAGTCTACTTTGGGAAAATGAAGAGCATTTTTGGATTACTTTTTTATTTTTTTGGGTGGGGGGGTTCTGTGTTTTACCGTAGCAGATGTAGCTAAGACTTGAAAAGCTGCATGCTTTGCTAAATAAGTGCATACAAGAAATCCAATTGTATTGTTGGCATAAAGCTTATCATATTGCTACTTCATGCTGATATGTTACCTAAAGATAGAAAAACGTGTTCTTACCAAGCAACCGTTGTCAAGCAAAGTGCTTACTATTTAACACCAGAACCAAATTATCTGCTTGTAAAGATAATATATTGAATATATATTGGACCAATATTTAAGGAATCAATTTACTAGTGTGATTTAAAATACAACAAATATGATACCAGTACTTTCATTTCAGACGCTTTCAAATACAAGCAGAGTATGTATCTTCAGGCCTGGAGAACGGTGCCCCCCAGTGTGCAAACATTCACAGATAAACACACAGAAGTCACGCAGTGCACTCAGATATTATGAAACAACCACAGACAATATGACATTTGAATGGAATGGTTAGTGAGTTCAACTGAGACTCTCGTTTCAGGGCTTAGACTGTTAAGACTGCAAGTTCCATCATGCAAGGTCCATAAGTACAGTATAAGTCTTTATCTCAGTTATTTATCTCTCTCAGTATCGCTCTGCCTCCCCCCGATATGACCTCATTCCCAGTCCTTGTCCATGTTTTTGTCACATTTCCTTTCAGTAAAGTTTCCCAGTTTTGTTCTTTACCTCTTCTCGTTGTGTTTAGTGTGACATGTTCTGTATTTTCTCTGTCTGCAAACGAAATCAGAGCCCTAACATTAAACTAAAATTTCCTTATAACTCAGACCAGACTTTTTCTGCAGTACTTGGAAATCAAATCTTATTAGTATAGAAACGTGAAAAAACATGTACACACACACATAAACTCTCTGTCTTTCAGTCACTTTCCATTTCTTACCAACTCTAGTCAAAGCTGGCATGTGCAGCGCTCAACCCATTCACGCTTAGTCAGCTGAAAGTGCGGATGCATCGTCTGAACCAAAAAAGCCTCTCTGCATTCCTGTGGCATCATCTAAAGGAACATTTCAGTAAAAAATCAGTCGTGCCATCCTAATGAGATCAAGATGGATTATAACCTGCACTGTGCAGGGAGTTGCCAACTCCTGACACGACCAGCAATGTGCTAGGCTGCTGTTCCCTAAGATGTAAAAGGGCAACTTTTAATCCCATTTCCCCCCTCATAGAAAGGCATAATGAGTAATCGTGTTACCCATCAGCGCAGACTCTGTACTCGAGTTATGTGCATTACTGACAGTGAAAAATGGTCTGCCTGAAATTTAACCCAGCACTTACACTAAGGCGATACAGTATACTATATTCTTGTGTGTGTGTGTGTGTGTGTGTGTGTGTGTGTGTGTGTGTGTGTGTGTGTGTGTGTGTGTGTGTGTGTGTAAGATGTAAGAGACCAAGTGTGAGGAAAAAAGAGGAAGAAGAACTACTCATGGAAATTAGTTTACCACTGAATTTGTCCAACTCAGTTTAGTTATAGGACAGGACAGCACTGGGCTACACAAGTTGTAAGTTCATGAGCACTATCACAAGCTCTTACAAGCAAAAGTGCATTAGCGTGTTAGTGTTAGCATAATTAGACTCACAAAGATCACAAAGAGACACAACAGTCATAAAGGCTTAAACTGTAATTTTTAAAGTTGACAAATTTTCTATAATGATACATAATGTCTAAATGCCCACAAATTGGCTTAAAAAGGTAGAATATGTTGAAAGATGATGTAGCCACTCCACTGTAAAATAAAAAAAATCCTGTACATTCAGTCTGTGCAGTTTCTGTGTGTGTGTGTGTGTGTGTGTGTGTATGTGTGTGTGTGTGTGTGTGCGTGTGCAGGTGGCTAGGCTGGTCACCACTGACCCCCCCTCCTGGGACATGGGTCCTTGGTACTCTCAGATGACTGGGTATTTTGGTGTGGTTGCCAGCCCGCTCCCTTGGGGGTTTTGGTCCAGCAGGGTTGGATGCTGTTACCTCTGGTCCCCTGAAACCCCCACCCTTGACTGTTGAAACTCTGTCCTGGGCCTCCCTCTTCCCTCAGCTGGGGTGGACGCATGGTTGTCATTTGGACGTGTGGCCTCACATCTTCAGCTCTCTTGGGTGCCATGGATGGCAGAGTCTCCTGGGCCATTCACTATCTGCCTCTGGCTTTCTGGGGGTGGTATTATTGGAGTCTCTCACCCTCATTTTTCAAATACGTTCTGTGACAAACACACACAGAGACACTCATATTCTCTGTCTCTCTCTCTCATACACACCCTCACACTCTCCCTGTTTTGTCTTTTTGGTGCTGTGCATCATTTGGGTGTGCTTTGTTGCAGAAGCAGCAGTTAGAGACCCGTTCTTTTCTCTCTTTTTTTTCTCCCCCCGCATTAATCGATGATTTAGAATGATCAGTTAACCTAACCCTGATAGAAAGAAAGGAGAAAAAAAAAAACAAAACATTCAACTGCTCCCTTATTTTCCACCACAGCAGACAGATCAGGTATCACTGCAGATAACTAGCCCTCATATTTATTCATCATGTTGCCATTCCATCATCCCAAACATGACATCCATGTGAAACTGTTAGCATGCAAGTCAGGTGAAAGCTGTAATCTTTGCACATCATTCAGGTAACAAGTGAACAGGGAATAAGTAAGAACAATGAAGTTTACTTTTTATTTATATTCTAGTCATGATCAAGTGACCATGGAAAATATTTTTTCCTTGTTTTTTGTTATTCCTTCCCTATAAATAAAGGCAAGAATTCACCGAAACCAGTAGATCAGCAATACGGATATTGACTGAAATGTGGTTTTGGAGAATTGCTACATCCATAACATTAATTGTTTGAATCAAGAGAACCAAGAGAAACATTGTGTATTGATCTTTTAATGGTCTCTAATGCAATCATTTTACTTGATCACATTGCAACCTTTGATACCACTGACCATACAATCTTACTTAATATGCTTAAGGATATGGCTGGTATCTCTGTGTTAAACTGATTTTCTTCGTAACTGATAGGACTTTCTCTGTTAGATCACTTCTAACCTAACCCTAACCTGTAGAGTTCCGCAAAGTTCAGTCTCGGGTCCATTACTATTTTCTTCCTATATACTTCTTTTAGGTGTGAAGTCAGGCTCTAACTCCTTTGTCTTGTTCCTGTTTCTTTGATTTAAGGAACCTTTCTATATTGTGACACAAGGTATCCTCAGCTGAACTGGAAAAAATACTCATGCCTTTGTGTCATTGTGTTTTGATTATTGTAAGGCCCTGTTTAGCAGCTTGGACAAATCATCTCGCTCCACATTAGACAAAATTCTACAGCCAGACTATTTATACCTTGTATCAAGCACATCACTATAACTCCCATTTTATACTCTTTACATTGGGTCCCAGTAGATTTTAGGATTTGCAGAGACATGCAGCGCACAAAACAGCCAAGCTCTGGATTACATATCACAGCTTCTTACAAAATATACTGATGCTTGTTATCTTTGTTCACAGTCTCAGAATCTGTTAGTTGTTCTCTGTACACAACTAAAGACTAAGGCGATAGAGCATTTTCACTCTGTGGCACCAAGACTGTGGAAGAGTCTACCATTACAACTACACTAAGTTGACTCTTTTATCATGTAGTTATTATTTCCATATTTTAAAAACTACCTGTTTATTTTATCGTGTCTTGTTGTGTCATTTGATTGGCTATTATGTTACTTAATATTCTTATTTATTTTACTCTTTTTGTATACAAAAAGCTTAATAAATAAACTTTACTTACTTACTTACAGTGTTGTAAAATTTAATATCACTAATTAAAAAGCAAAAAGGGCATGCATACTTAAGATCAAAGTGTGTTTGTGCAATGTACATTCAGTTTTATTTGAACACTAACCGCAGTGAACAAACCAGCTCAAACTTGTGCATCCACACTTGGACAGAATTAGTCCGCTCTAGCTGCAACTCAAAAATGCTTGTCATACAGTTTCGAACAAGAATTATTAGGCAAACCTTTTTTTGTTTATTGCCACTGGCAACTCGTTCAGTCTGAGTCAGACGAATTTTGAAACGTTAGTGAGATTAACCATCGTTAGCTGTGGTTTTGAAGATGCAACCTAAGCATTTTAACCATCGCCAGCTTGTTTCGTTGGTGAGACACTGCATGCTTATATGGTAGCAAATTCATACAGTACCCAAGCCTTAAAGTAATCTGTGCTTTATCATCGGTTGTATTATAAATACAGCCATCAAAAAAACTTAGTCAAATCTAATTTGTCATTGCTCTGAGCACTAAATATCAAATCTTGTTCATCTCCATTATATTTGAATGGAAGCAGAATCTCATGGTTAGCTGAAAAAAAGGCTTTTGTGTAAACAATTTGAGTAAAGTGATCCCTAATTTAAAACCTATTAATAATCATTTTTAAAGCAATGTTATATGAGCTAATAAATACATCCAAGGACTAGATTTAATGGTTAAATTGAATGAATGATGGCAGAAAAAAGAAATGAGCACTTCCAAATTAAATATGATTTAATTAAAAATGAGTTATAGTACTAAATGTGCAGGTGTCTGCGTTATCAGACTTGGATCCGACTGGTTTGTCTGACAAAATGTTTTGTACTTCAACAGACAGAATGTGATATGAAGGTAATGCCTTCAGGAAAATGCCTTCTTCAAAAGGAAAATTGAAAGAAAAACACCTCAATTTTGAAATAAATCATCTGATTCTGTCTTTATCGGCTCATTCAGTACACTGATGGAGTTAAAATCAAATATACTTCCAGTCTGTGAACACCATCAGATGACTCAGGGACAGATCATCAGTTGCAATAGTTTTCCATTCACCCTTGTTCCCTCCCTCCTTTTCTTCTGTTCTTCCCTGACTCCCTGCAGTCCAGTCATCCCTTCCAAATCCTGGTCCCAACATAACTTCCCCGGCACACTCATAAAGTACAATTAACTTCTATCCCTCTGTCTTATAAATATTCATTAGCGCCAGCGTGTTGTCATTTTGTTCAAAATGATTGCAATCGAATTAGCATAATTAAACATTATCTATGGTAATGCTGGTGGACGAGCAGCCCTGGCGAGACTCCCTAGCCATGTTTCGATGTGTGTCAGAGCTACAGAGAAGCATGATGGATAATACAATTATGTTTGGGAGACAATGGGAGCCCTGTTGTATTGTTATTAATGTGCTCTGTTAATACCATGAATAGGCATGTCTGCAAGATGGTTTCGGCGTGTGAGGAAGTGAGAGAAACAGATAAAACGAGAGCTTCTCTGTCTCTTTCTGTGATAGATTTGTCTTTCCTAATGGTATATGCAGGAATGTGTGTCATTGTGCAAGTTCTTGTGGACTGCAAAGAGAGAGCAAATGTGTAAAGCACAGTGGAAGTGAAACCTGTTTGCCTGTGTGTGTTTATAGGTTTGCCTGATATAAAGTTAATATTGTCCTTTTATTAAATATGGCATCGATAGCTCTAAAATTACAGAGGTTGAAAAGGTTTTTCAACAAATGACAACTGTGCAGTTTGAGAAGTTGTTATGATAGGTTGAGAATAAAAATGTTAGAAAATGATAACTGATATCCCCCATTTTTTGTCATACAAGCTCTAAAGAGAAATGATGGAACCCATAATTCATGCCTAGGCAATAATGAAAACTTTCCCCAAAACATGCAAGTGTTAACATGAATCTCACCAGAACAACAAAAAAGCGAAAAATGTGTGAGTATGAGGAAGTATGAGTAACATTTTTTGCTATTAGTGGAAAAGGTTACACGTGCTTTCCTATGGCTTCTTTCCGTTGTGTACTGATTTTATTTTTCATTTACTTTTATTTGTAATTTTCCTGTGTTTGGTAGCGCTTTCTTTAGAGACCTGACAGGTACGGTATGTGTCTGGATAACTGACACATACTGGTGCTCGTCAACAGTCCCAGAGCAGTTGGTGAAAACTTACACGATCTGTTGAACCACGTGCTTGGGCCCAAAAAAAGACAATACTCTTGTTTATTTGTGTTCATGGACATAAACATGTTCTTATTTCATTCAGAGATATTACAGTTAAACTGTAGTCTTTAGCGTAGGTTTTAAAACGCCATTTTCTAGATTTTGGGGGTTAAAAGTCCAACATACTTCCAGTTTAAATGCCACAGTTTCAGTTGTGCTGAGTCTAATGAAAAAAGAAGAATTTATGTCCACGTACATAGAAAATAGATTGCGTTTTGCAACTATTTCATAATTTTCAAAGAAACTGGGGTTCCTTATGTAGAGTCTATTGCATCATTCACTTAAATACAGCAAACAGCACAAAATCAAAGCCAACTAAGTCATTTCTTTGCTTATGTCATTCAATCAATCGTCTGATTAGTTTTCATTCCTGTAATTGTCTAAATGTTTAAGAATCTTTTCTTCTGAGAACTCCTGAGCTAGATTAGTGTAAAATGTTTTGTGCATCACAGGTTAAAAAGTAACATAATATAATTATCCAGCCCTAAGTTTTGACCTTTAAATGTTTTTTGTCAATACGTGTGCCTACTTGCCTTTCTGTGCCATTCTGACTTTTGCAGAGCTAAAAATATGCCTGCTGTTGCAACTGGATGAATCCTGGGATGAACCCGTCCTCAAATCCTCATGTTTCTTCACGTGCGTTTGGGCGTTTCTGGCTGACAAGAACACTCCCTGTATGACCAAAAGCTAAATAAATAAACAGAGACACTGAATGACTCATAAAAGGGTGTGTGTGTGGGGGGGGGGGGGTGTATGTGTGTGTGTGTGTTAAAACTGTATTCTCATCCATTCACCACAATAACACAGACCTCACAGACCAGTGGCTCAGTGCCCACACCCATCCATCGTAATGAAAAGCAGTGTTTACATAGTGATGGTTACTTACAGACAGACAAGCTCACAGGGAAGCTTGATCTATGTTTTATACTTAACAGCAGCAAAAACTGAGAAGCGGGTGATCCAGCAGCCAAAGTTAATCACTTGATCTACTACTGAGTCTCGTTTCACTCATCACTTTTCTTGCAAGTGGAAAAATATCTGCCGGTGGAAGAAGAAAATTTGTCACAGCGTGTTGAAATAAGTGAGCCCATCGACTTTCAGCTACAGGCGAAAACTAAAGCATAGTGGCTTTGAGCTACCCAGAAACATTTGTAAATCTATGTGGTGTAACTCGGGTAAATCAAATGACGCTTTAACCATAAAAGAGATGGAATGAAAATTTTCATGACATTGTCTGTAAACAGCGAAATAAATGCGTTCCTGATTAAACTCTCACCTCAAGAAAACAAGCAGATGTGTTGTGGGCAGCACGGTGGCAACAGTGGTTAGCACTGTTGCCTCACAGCAAGAAGGTCCTGGGTCTGACTGGACCAACTGGCTGGGGTCTTTCTGTGTGGAGTGTGCATGTTTTCCCAGTGTCTGCATGGATGCTCTCAGGGGTTTCACGTGAGTTTCCTCCCACATACTAAAGACTGTGATTCAAAATTGCCCATAGATATGAATGGTTGTCTGTCTCTCTGTGTAAGCCCTGTGACAGGCTGGTGACCTGTCCAGGCACCTGTACTGTGACCTGGACACCGCCTCTCATCTTATGGTTGCTGGGATAAGCTCCAGCTACTCCATGACCCTGAATTGGATAAGCAGAGGAGAACAGACAGATTGTGTTGCATGTATCAGACATTTGGGGTTTTTTTTTGTTTTTTAAATGAAACAGTGGTTTCTTTATGAATTGATACAACCTCTACTGCCCATAGTGAGAACTGCATGTAAAATATTTACTGCAGGGGCACCTTTAGAGGTAGAACAGCTGTTCACTTGCATCTCCAAGCCCGTCGACATTAGATAAAGTCCAGATAAATGTGAGATTAAAAATTATATTTTCAATGGGGCAGGTTGTGTAGCTTAGCCATTTTAAGCTAAATGAAGGAACAGAGACTACTTTTTTTTTTTAATCCTCTGGCAAATATGAGCTATATTCATTCAGCAAAGCCAAAATAGCACGAAAAAAACCAAAAACATAACGGCAAAAATTTCCCCAGGATTCTGTAAGGGTTAAAAATGTACTCAAGAAATGTCTGAATATGTGTTTCTTTTCTACCGACAGCTTCAGAAAAATGCCAGTGATGTGATTTTAACCCAAATTAAAGTATGATGACAGCACTACAGAAGCACCGCTGTAATTGGTTTAATGCCAACCTATCTGATCTGTTTTGATCATCGCAGAGAGAAATGGAAAGCCTTTTCCAAAGTGTCCAAACCCGAACATAAATATGATTATTCCACTATGACAGCAGATATTTTTACTTGATAGCAGAAAAAAGAACATGCTTGAAGATTCCTGCTCTGTGGAGAACATTAGGTACAGAACATATTGATCTGATATTATTACTTCTCATCACAGAGCTTATCTTATCTGGCAAGCTGTGACAAGACTGGCAGCAAGACATAAGAAGTACAAAAGACAGAATCATGCTGTCATTTCAAATCGTGTAATTGTCACAGTTAAACTATTCTGGCAGCTGTGACACCTTGAAATCATAGGTCAGTACTATAAAACTCTGCAGTCAGATGAAAGAGGCAGACCGAGCCTGTGGCCCGTTACTTTGCCTCAGAGTTCATAGAGGGCGTAATAAAGGAAATTATACTAATAACTGGTGGGGGGATATGCATAGCAGGTTATGTAATTGTACTCTATATCAATCAATAAAGTCTTGACCTGGGAAATGAGCCCGACATTAAGTCGGGAGTTGGTTCCTTGGCACCTGCTGTGAGCACTGAAATGAAAATCAGCATGCAGTGATGAGGAGAAAGAAAGGCTGAAGCAGAGGGTCTATATCTGATTGAATGACAGGACTGCAGTGTGCCCAATGCATGAATGCATTGTCACAATGCACAATTAAAGCACCCGTTTTTCAATAAATACATGCACTAATTATATCTTGAAGCCCCAAGTGATAACTAATTATAACTCATCAGCAAATGGATACTTAAATAGTACACTAAATTGTACTTGCTCCTTTTAGTAACATAACACTCCAGAGGATGTGTGAGTTGCTAAGTGGAAAGTCAGCAAGTCAGAAATCAGGAGTCGGAAAACACTGAAGACAAGCACGCTGGATTAAATTAGAGTCTTCAAACAATTCTTGTGTTGCCATTGTCTGCTTGAGAAGAGTAACTTTTGAGAGTCGGGGAAAGTGTTTTAGTTTAAAAATGTCTTGTTCTACATCTACCATGTAAAAAAGTATCAGATTTACAGTTAAAAAATAATGAATGGTATTCAAAAATGCTGAAATTATTCAAACAGCAGTAAAATGAAGTGAAAAATGCTGTGTTTTCACTTAACTTCTGATTAGCTCCTCGCTCCAGTTAATGGAGGTTTTTACATTTATTGTTTTGATTTAAAATGTTTTTATTGTCCTGTGTCTATTTTATGATTTTAGATTTTATTGTCCTCCTTCTGCACAGCTTTTCTGTTCATTAGTCCCCTATTGTTTTACTGCTTAAAGTTCTACAGTCTTACTTTGTCAGCTACCTGTAAAGCACTTTGAACAGAACTATAGAAAATGCTATACAAGCTTATGTTTAAGGACTCTTTAAATGTTGGCTTTTGAATACTAGCAGCACATTTTGGAGTGTCATAGCAGGAATAATATGTTGTGACTTAATAAATGTATGTGAGTCAGTTAGACAGTGTGGTGTGTAGTTGTATTGCATATATATTTTATATATACATTGTATATCCACGTCATTGAAAGCTTTACATGCCACCTATAAGGCTGTAATACAGTAGTTTGTGTTAAATGCATCTGTTTGTAGCTCTTTTCGAAGTCCAAGCAAAAGCAGAAATAAAGCAGCAAGAAGCAAACTTTTTCTGTTTGTATCATTTATGGAAATATTTCAAGGCACAGAAAAGAGGTATGGGATTCATGATCTTAGATTTTGTTTCTGCTTTTTACAGATGATGTGGTTCTGTTGATTCATCGAGCCTTGACCTCCAGCTCGCACTAGGGCAGTTTGCAGCAGAGTCTGAAGGAGCTGGGACGGGAATTAGCACCTCCAAGTATGAATCCATAGGTTGGAGAGCCCATTTTTTTATCATAAACAATTTACTTGCTACCCCAAGTGCAGGAATTTAAGTATCTTAATCTTGTAAGTGAAGAGTAGAGCTGATGGCACACAGTATGGTGTAGTCTGTTATTGTGAAGAGCGAGTATAAAAGTAAAGCTGTCAATTTACCAGTCAATCTGTATTGTTACTCTCACTTATGGTCATGAGTTGTAGGTACGGACCAAACAAATGAGATGGCGAATACAATCCCGTCTTCCTTCTCTCTCCCCAACCGATCACGGCAGATGGAACCAACTGGTTCTGCCGGAGGTTTCTTCCTGTTAAAAGGAAGTTTTTCCTTCTACTGTCGCCAAAGTGCTTGTACATAGGGGGTGATATGATTGTTGGGTTTTCTCTATATGTGTTATTGTAGGGTCTACCTTACAATATAAAGCAACTTGAGGCGACTGTTGTTGTGATTTGGCACTGTATAAATAAAATTGAATTGAACTGAAGTGGCAGAAATGAGATTCCTAGAATGGCTCTCTCTTAAGGATTGGGGGAGGAACTCAGTCAGTGAAGAGGGACTCACAGTAGAGTCACTGCTGCTCCATGTCAAAAGGAACCTCCCCCCTTTACCTTGGTGCTTGGATGTTGAAACTTGGAAGTGATATCAGTCCCAAATTAGCGCATTAGAGAAAAACAAGGTTTGTTTTGGTTCTTTAGAGAGGTAGAGCTATTCAGATATCCCTAGCAAAACAGCATAATATTCATTTTTTGCACTTAAAAACACAGCTGCAGCACACTCATAGATATAGCATGGTCAGGACTCTGTAAATTGATTTTTTTAGTGAGTCATAAATACACAATATTGGCATTACAGATTAGAATTTTGACATAAATAGTGTTTAGTGTTCACTGCCACCATCTTGGATTGTTAACTTGGGGTTGGTCCAACCAAACTCAGGTTTAAATTCTGACTCGGAAATCAGAAATTTTGACTTATTAAGAAAATCATTGTTAGACTGCTGCCCCCCATGATTTGGACTAAGATAAGTAGCAGAAACACGACACCCATTTTTGTCTACAGTACGAAGGAACAGCTGCTGGATTTTTGTTATGTAACCTTTGTGATCCAGTCCAATCCATCTCCATAACCATGAGGCCAACTGGTTTCAACTAACAATCAAAAACCTCAGTATGAAAGGTTGAAAAAGGTCAGATCTGAAAGGCCCAGCCAAAATGATTGTCATAGGTTTGCAGAGAGAAACTACACACTCCTTCATAGGTCAATGAAGTGTTTCCTTTAAAGGTCAGAAATGTATGTCTTTTCCACCTACTTTCCTTCAAAGGCCCAACACACTTTTCTGATCTCTGTGACACATAAAGGAGCTCTGAAAGTTTCAGCTTCGCAAACCGGCAACCACGTTTAAACTTCATGCTGGGTGGAGACTTTTGGAGTCGATGGTGTGACGATACCAGCAGCGCTTCAGCGGAACAAGGCACAATGCCACCACTACACAAATGGCAATAATCTCTCCATCAAATAAAAGGAAGAAAAAAAAATCTAATAAGCATATTAACGATGAGAGCAGAGTGAATTTTAATCACAGATAAGGACTTTATCAGCCTTTTGTGGGCATAAATCTATTCCACACTTCAGCTTGTCTGAAAGATATTGCAAACTAGATTGAGCTTGTACGAGACAGGGAGGGAAGAAAAAGTCTTGTTCATTATGAAAACATTAGCTCCAAATCCATTTGTTTTCTATGCTAAAATGGTTCCAGACCAGAATATTAGTCCAATCTGCTCTGAATAATGAAATCATTAATATGAATTTATTAAAACGTGTGGACTTATCCTTTTAATGTCTCTGAGCTTTTTCTTTTTATATCAGACTACCTTTTAGTCCGTGCCACACAGAGAAAGCCCCGTGAGTCGGTTCTGTAATTAAGACACATTAACACGTAACACCTAACAGACTTGCTCAATTACCACAACGGCTATTAAATTATATTGGAGCTAGAGGCAGTGGAAATGGTGGTGTTCATTATGGAAACTGCTATCCACATATTTCCATCGCTGAGCAGCTTTATGAACTTATAAAAGATGCCAGGAAGAAAGGAAGGATTCTTTTTTTACACTGGAATTCCTTTGAATCCAGGTTTAAACGTTATTTTTATAATAACAATAATATTTTGTCACTCTTGAGTAAAAAACAAAGACGATTATTCAAATATATTTGCATGTGTTGTAAACATCCAGCCCCTTCCTTTGTGTATCTAGGCAGGAAAGAAACTCTTTCACTGAAATTCTTGAGGTTGGATGGCGGTCCAGCCATGAGTTATGCAATGCAAATGTTATTATGCACTTAAAATAAATGTATGTGGCAGAAATGTTCCCTGGAACACTATTTTGGGGTTTTGTAATTTGGGGGTTGGAGCATATTTCAGAAGCCTCAGCTGTACTCACAGTAGAGTCTGTGGATGTGTTTAAGTCATAACAGTTTCATAAACACGGCACGTTCACAGAAACAAGAAAATGTTTTGTGTTGTAGCACCCCCTCCTGGTGGATGTTGTGCTTTACAGTGACGTCCCAGCATTATTATTTGAGAGGTTTACCTGTTGTTTGGTTTACCTAAATAAGAATAAGATTAGCTGACGTAATGTAAAAGTAGGTTTTAGATAATATAAAAATGCAAGCAAGGAGCACAAGGATAGCACTTTAAGTAAAGGGGTTTTTGTAACACAACAACAAGCTCATGTAGGCATTACAGTTATATTTAATGAGGTTTAGTTAAACAAATAGAAACCCATACTCTCAGTCTTCTGGCACATGTGCATCTCATGCCAGTGCTATTTAAACACAAGTATATGCGGTATATATATTTTTTTCTGATTCACATTCATGAGAAATATGCGACTGAGGATATCAGCAAGACGAAAAGGGAAGGTGTACAGGAAGGTAGTGAGGCCTGCTATGATTAATGGTTTGGACACTAACAAAAAGAAAGAAGGCCAAGCTGGTTTTGCAGAGTTTAAGATCCTAAGATGGGTCTGACCAGTATGGACAAAATTCAAAATAAGCACATCAGAGGGACAGACGGTTTGGAGACAAAGATAGAAAGACAAAGAGAAGGTTTAGATATGTGCAGAGTAAGGATAAAGGATAGACTTTTTTTTTTCTTTTGCTCTTTTGCCATCAGAATTATTGTCTAAAGGCGAAGAAAGATGCCCAACGGATTTACTTTACCAAATGGACCATCCCAGCCTTGCCGTATTGGTCTAGTTGATTCACCTTTTATTGTTTATTTTATTTTCACTTGCTAAATACGGGACAGACTTGACTGGGGAAAAGAAAGAGGGAAAGAAAAACAGCGGGGAAGAGGGACGGGGATAAAGGGCAAAAAACAAAAAACAAACAAAATAAGCAGACAAAAAATACATCTATCAATCACCTGGATCACCTGTTGAGAAAGAAAAAAGAGAAAACAAGAAGAAGAAGAAAAAAGGGCAACATAATAAACATCATCACGATGATCTATGTGAATGTAACAGTAAATACTAAACATTATTGTGCAGCACGTAAGATCGACAGCGCACAGTGTGCTTTCAGGTAGGAGCCAAAAAGGGTGTAGTTTGTGGGTGTGATCACCCGTGTGTACACCTGTGAGCATGAACGCGCTTGTATTTAAAAGGTTCCTTCATGTAATGATCTGCTAGAGGGTGTGGGGGAGCCACAGCCCCGTCCTCCAGGGCATGAAGCAGGTATGGAGGAGATCAAAACTCCAGACATTCAGAGGCCCTCAGAACACAAGAGACCAAGGAAGACCAACAGAGGGGCAGCCGCGCCACTGTCCCAGAAAGAGCTGAGGAGAGTCCCAGATGAGGGGTCACTCAGCAGCCGCGGAGCAGAAGCCAGGGGGGGTTGCAGTGACGCGCCCGTGAGCTCCGCCGGCAGCCAGCTGTGCCTGAGTGACCGAGCCCCAGGCCGAGAGGCCGGGGGCACCCCACCCCCGAAGTGGCCCGAGCGAGCCCCAGGCTCCAGGCCCCGACAAGCGGCCACCAAGGAGTGAGCCAGTGTGTACCTGGACGCCCACCCCGGACACAAAGAACCACCAACGCACCGATGTCTGAGGGCGTCTGCCACTGGTAGAGGAAGTGGTGGGGGGAGATAGGCCTCCATACCTTGGAGGACCTGAGGATAAAGGATATACTGACACAACAGACAGGAAGAAAAGAGGAAGGCCACAAAGAAGATTCATGGATGTAGTGAAGGAACACATGCAGAGGGAGAGGAGGGCAAGATGGAGGCAGATGATTCACTTTGGCGACCCCTAAAGGGAGCAGTCAAAAAAAAAAGTAGAAGACCAAAGTTTCACATGAATCATTTTGTTTCTCCCAGTATTATATAAATCCTTACATATTTCATTTTTGTGTCTGAAATCGTTGTACGCTTTATCAAATATTCTTTTCAGTACTGTAACTGTAAGTCAGTAAGATTTTGATAAAAGTAGTATGCCATTTGGTATCTCTGTGTTAAATAAGACAGGTTTTAATTCGTGATTTTGTCTGTTCTGACATATGTGAAATGTTTGTGGCATTTTCAGTGTCTTCTGCACAGGTGAGTCTGTGTTATGAGAAATCTGTGTTTCAGAACTGCATTGACAGTGCTGAGAACGACAGTCCTGGCAGGGGTGCAATCACAATACACAAATAACAAATTGTTATTTGTTAAATCTGTTGCAACAAATGCTTCATGTTCCTATATTTTTTTGTGATTTCAATAGATCAAGTGGCACAACAGACAGACTGAATGACTGACTGACTGATTTACTTAAAGGGAAACTCTTGCTTCACATATTAACACCATTAGAGGGCAGCAGAGAAACATAACAAGGTAGACCCTAAACTGCTCTAATCTCCCTCAATACCATATCCATCCATGCATTCTCCTCTACTTATCCAATTCAGGCTCACAGCCTATCCCGGGTACCATAAGGCGAGAGGCAGGACCAGTCTGTCACAGGGCTGTCACAGAAAGAAAGACAACTACTTGCATTCACATTCATGAGCAATTTATAATGATCAATTAATCTACTCTGGGAGGAAGCCCGAGTACCCACACAGACATGTGGAGACATGCAAACTCCACACAGACAAGCCCCAGGCAGATGGTGGATTCAAACCCAAGAGCTCCTTGCTGTAAGATAATCATGGCAACCAGCGTGCTGCCCTAACAGACCATACTCTAAGATAAAACCTTGTGCAGTGAGAATAAACTATATGAATGAATTCTATAGCATACCTCACAAGGTATAAGTCGGTTGGCCATATTTTATAAGATGTATTGTATATTTCATTTGATCGGTTTTCTAATAAAAGCCAAACACAGTGTGATTGTAAGTCAAGTTTAAACCAATGACTGTTTTCTACAGTCATTGGTTTAAATACAAATTTGCAATTCCAAATTCATCACTGTCATTATAACACAATTAGACTGGTCCATCTCTATTTTATCTACTTTGCAAATGGTTTCATTCTTATATTTAAACAGTAATGGCACACAGTGTTCTTGGATGGCACTCCATTAAACAAGCAAAAGAGTTTTTAGGATGAGACTCAGTTTTAATATTTATATACATCAAGACTGATGGGTCAAATGTGACTTTTCACATGCAGACATCACATTTCCCTGACTGCAACTAGCACAAGAACATATCTGGTTTAGCACAGCAGTAAATCACTGTTAGAGTAGATATTTGCTGTGGTGTTCACCAATGACTACTGTGTGGCTGTGGGTGCTGGAAGCACAGTAAAACTTTCCTGCCATCCATTTTAAATACAGTGACTCCATTAAATGGGCATCATTGGTTGTTTTTATTCCTATAGATATCACCTGTAGGTAGCTTCCTATCCTACAGGCATGGCCAGTAAGCTGCAACCAGACGCTTTAATGGCGGCCGTGCTTTTCTATCTGTCAGGTTAATCTAACAAAACTTACAAATCACTCACAAACAGAACAGATCTTTGGCTGATAAAGTCTTCACAAAAGTGCAGCAAAGCAGCTGAAAAACAGGATTTCTCTGATAATTCTCTGAACTCTTCACCACATTCAAACAATAAATATGTGATGTACTGCAAAATACATTTATAAGTAAAAGAATGGGAAAAGATTGTAAGACTTTGTCCCTCCATGCAGTGCAAATGAGAGCATCACAAATACAGTTATGAAAATTGGGGTAAATTTTGCTGAGGAAGTATTGAATCATGATCACCTCATAGCAATTTCCAAAGAAAGAAAGACCAAGTCTGTCAGCTTCTGTTTGGATAGGTGGATAGACAGCTCGGCTAAATGGTTCTAATTTATGAGCCCGGGGTCTCAGGTGGGCTGTATGTTAACAACTGTCTGGAGGTTCGGAGAGAGCACACTGGCTGTCTGGCTTGGGTGACAGCCAAATGCTATTCATCACACACTCCCATAGAGAAACACACATTCTCTTCCAGCTGACCTTCTCACTGAAGCACAGAATCTAGCAGATGCTAAAGATATGAAGAGGCAGCTCAGTGAGTGCGAGTAAAATGTATTCCCGTCCAAATTTGTGTATGTTTTCGAAACCTTTCGTTTTCTTTCACCTTTTCTGTTTGATATGCCTGCTACAAAACAGATTCACGTTACTTGCCTTGGCTAAAAAGTGCCACTAAGATTCAAAGCCACAATTACAGCTGGTGTTTATACATTGTGTGAATCTTACAATTAATCTCAACTAATGTATGCATTTGGATACTGGATATGTATTATTTACAGTATCCGTAACAGCCTTCCTAAACAATAATACACATAATACAAACAAGAATAGTATTTCTGCTGGTTTCAAAAAAGAATATGTAACAAGTGAAATATTAGCTGTGTCTAACTTTTAAATAAGTTAGGTAAATGGACTCTTGTTCTATTGACATCTGGACTTTCAATTAAAAAGTATTTGACAAACATAAATAAATACAATCTTCCTTCAAACTCACATTGTGCAAGCGTGTATGTGTATGCAAAACTCAACAGCTACAGCTCTGCTCACAGTCCTCGTCAAGGAGAACTATTGATAAAGGAGAAAGGTTCAGCTTGGGTTGTCATGCTGTCTGATATCACGTAACAGGTGGACTCGAAGGTCTGGGTCCAAAGAATGTTCTGCTGTGTCTGGCTTGCAACTTCCCTAATTTCTGTTATAGCAATTCCACTTCATGTGAATGAGCTTGAGGGATGGCTACTCCCAGTAAAAGCAAAGTTAAGTTTGTCTTTTCTTGATTTTAGGAGTTTTCTTCGATTCTTAAGCTTTGCTGAAACAGAAGAAAGCAGTGACAACAATTTTAAAAAGTAGTTTCCTTAAAAGTACCGCTAGTGTGTGATTAATCTTTCGACACTACGAATAACCCCAGCGATAACTGCCTCACAAACAGTCCGCTGAGGAAAAAGTCCTCGCTGGCTTTAGAAACTGGGGCTGTGGTATTTTTAAGCACTAAAGATCTGTTGCCATAATAAAAGCACAAACTGTGTGTCATCCAAAATGGAGGCAAATAGAAGTAAGCCCAGAGGTGCTGTTGCGTTTGGCGCTAAGCTTATAAGATTAGTGTTTTGATTTCCATCCATTTACTCTCCTACATACTGGTTGTTAATTACAGCAGTACTGTGATGACAAAGAGGTCAGAGCAGATCAGCCACTGGAACTCTGCCTGAGACAAGAAGACTGCTGCTCTCAGTCACCAGGTCAATAGAGCTGCTACTGATAAAATGCACATTGATCTATGGGTTTAAGGTCACTGAATGTGCTTTCAGTTCACAGTGACAGGTTCAAGCTGTTGTGTGGTGGAGCAGCAGATACAAAGGCGACACAACAGTCAGTGGAGGAAAAAACTAAAAACTGTTGTGCGCTCAGAAAACAGATGTAGTGCTGGATGACTGCAGACAATGTCAATGAATATTTTCTCAGATTTTACAGCAGAGGTTAAACCTCTCAGAGACATCCAGAGGAATGAAGTCCTTTAACAGGGTTAAAACCCCTGTTTAAATATCTACTTCCAAACTCTTTCTGAGCATGTTAAAAAAACCAAACCCATATTGCTATTTTGATGCTTTTTCCAGCCTGAACTTTGCAAGCTCAACCAGTTTAATCAACATATGTACTTGTGGTAGAATTACATAAAAACAAACATCTTATTGGAATTCCTGGTAGGAAATATGCCAATAAAAAGAAAGTAAAATTTTGTTTTCCAATCTGGAATCCAACTTGGAACTCGCCAGTTGCAATTAGGAAGTTATAATTATGTCGACAGTCACATCCTCTAATTGCTAACCAGAAACAACACAACTTCAAACTTGTGCCAAACATAAGGAAAATTTGTACTTTGCTTGATTTTGTTTTGAATCTCACAGCACACACGTTCTGCCCACTTCACATAGTGTTTACTCAGCTAACCAACCTTGACCCAAAACCCAACCGGAGCACAACAAACCCTGCCAGCCTGCAATCTCCAACATCTCATGTGGTTTTAGCCGCACAGCTAGCTACTGGCTAACAGGGCATGCTAGGCTACACAAGGCGCAAGAAATGAGTGTGTGCCTGTGAGTGAGTATGCCTGTGAGTGATTATAATTAGAAAATGTCCCACTCACTTGCAATTACAAGGCCCTCCGCAGAGTGTTATTAAAGACTCATTTTGCTTGGTTGTGCCTCTTAAATGGCTCCCATGTGGTGTTTGTTTGCCTTTGCTACATGGTTGGCGTGGACAACAGAGTTTGCTACAGCCAGGAAGAGAAGCTTCTCCTCAAAATGTTAACCTGTGGTAAAGGGGTCACAACGGGTGCAGAGGCTGTCATGGAAAATTAAATCTGTATATACACACTGATAAAGTAAATTTTTGTTTATTCATTCTAAATAAATGTGGTCCTCCTCTCTTCCTAGCCTGCAAATTTACCCCACAGAAAAACTCTTGCGTTCCGAACTTCTAACCCACCACGGCTTTCCTGAAAGAAATCAAACTGAGATCTCTGGTTTTTGTTTTCAGATGAGTTCATGATGTTATCGTAAGACTTTTGTCCCACGGCCATGTAAAAATAATCCAAGTACTTTAATTATGCACAGAATAATTACAGGAGGTTAGGACTGACCTTGTCCTGAGGAAGGACGACGGTTTAGTCAGTGGCCATCCAGGAAAAGTAAAATTGTCATTTTTCTATGTGTACCCAGCATTTATGGGAGACGTTATGACTTTTAAAACTCCTTGCGCTTTTTCTTTGACGTATTGCACCTTTGAACAGTAACAAATTAAAGAACCATAATTCAAGTCTGAACTTCTTTCAGTAACAGTTTCATCCCTGCGTGCTCGTTGACGCCTTGTATGTGTGGTTATGAATAGGATGTAATACAGGTGCTGTTTTTGTAAGGGATATTTTTTCTTATATGTGTTTATCCGGCAATGTTACTGCTGACTTTAAACAAATCCCCCTACTATAGAGTCACAACTCCACACTATAACCTGCTGCCATGTGTCAGAAGAAACACAATCTGTAGACTGCTTTTATAGATTTAGGATCTATACTATATGAAATCATGATGATATGAAATTGTAATTATTAATATACCAAAACCAGCATTATGAGCATATCAAAAAAGTCTTACAAATATTGTTTTCAAGTGTGCATTGAGATGCATGAGACTGCTGCAGCAAAGTAAGATCAGAGTGTGATCATGGTGTAGCTGAAACTGTGCTGCATGTCTTGCAAAGCAGAGAATAAAGTTATTAATTTGATTTTGGCAATCACCTCCACATATTGCAATATGGCAATTTGATCATAAATCAGTCGTCTGCTTTTGTGGCCTTTGCTCATAAATCTAAATCTTTACATTCAGCATTTTGTGATGCCTAAATCTGACCCGCAAAGTAGCCCTGTGCTCTGACATTTATTCACCCTATGTGCCTGTCAGCAGTCACAGCTTAATCCAGGAAGGTGATAATGGAGCCTCCAGCTCCTGGTCTGTAAAACGAATCACCATAAAGTGCTTCCCTCTAAGGCTGAGAAAATTTATAGTTACAGATCCTATCATTTCTCCTTCTGTTTAATGTCTTCAGCAGAGCGATCTGTCTTTCATTAACTCATGCACACTTGTTTATTATAAAATAAATCCACAATTTAGACGTCTGACTGGATAAAGCATTAGCAAGAAACTAGGCTCCTTTACTGTTTAGGTGAGAGTAAAATGAACTCATAGGAGCATTATACCTTAACATTTTGTTTACTTCATTTACATTTCTGTTAGGGCTTGCTTATGTTAATTTAGTTGCTCCCAATTTTGTAGATTCTGTCTAGTTTTTATTAGTTTTTATTTAGCATTTCTTTGTTGTTATTATTATTATTATTATTATTATGTAATGTGTTTTTGTGAAAAAGTCATCCAAATCTGAATAAAAATGTGAATTAGTGTGTCCTTATGCATGTTTTGTTGACAAAGCCAACCATTTTAATATACATATTCTATATATTAGATTTTTTTTTTAGCTTTATTTAAGTAGTTTTAGTTTATTTTAGTAGAAAAGTATAGTAGTATAATAACCTTGCTTCATCAGGCAATAAGATAAGCTATTTTCTGTCTAATCATTTGCACTATGATTTATTTCTTTATCTTTAATTGTGGATAATACACTCATGGTTTAACTTGTCAAAGATCTGGTTCATTACTGGACTACATTAACCACTGGGTGGCGCTGTACAACAGCAAAAATGTGACTAGAAAAACTGCTGTTTTCATTTTCCCTCTTATATTTCTTTTTCTGGGCCATTTACAAAAATCTCCAGTTAATGGTGTAGTTGTGGCTGCTGTCATTGGCAAAGATATTTATTTTCATTTGATGCTAACATCCCACCTACTGCTGACAGCCCTGACCCCTCTCCTTAAGGGACTAATTATATTGTACAATAGCCATCTAACATCTCACAAACCAATTTTGACTGCGCTCCTTCCCGAAGCAGCAGCTGTTTTCTCACTCCACACTGGCCGTCAAGGGTCACGGTCTGCGCAGAGCTAGAATGCTGTTTCCAACCGTGGACCTTCACGGGGCAGTGGGAAAGAATGAGTCAGTGCAGTGGAACCTGAGGGAAGTGGAGCTCCCTCAGCTTGTATGTTTATGAAGAGTAAGGGTGTGTCGTCAAAAACGTTTCTCATCCATTGCAAAGAGCCTTGCTTAAGGGTGAGTCAGGGATAGTCGTGATGGAGGGAAAAGCGCTGTGTTTCCCGTTCTTGCCCTAGATTCATCCAGCCTGTGGAGCTTACAAACATGCATTGTATCATCACCAGTTATCTTGAAAAGACTTTATTCCATGGAGCCCTCTACTGTCATAGAAGATGATTTCATAGTTGTTTAATTACAAAACAAGCGTATAAGGCAACATTAAAAGATTTAGAGGTCTTTAAATTTAACGCTTATACCTATTTTTAACCTCAGATTTGTACCAAATTTACGATATGGTTTCTGCTTCATGCTGTAATGTGGTGAGAAAGAGGCACTGCATTGGTGCTTGAGAAGTTTCTTTATTGGCTAAACACCACAAGCAATACCAAATGGAGATGGCAAAGGGTATTAGAATGGAAATGGATAATATTCCCTCCCTCTGAGCTCTCCTGCATCGCATGCACTCACATATCTCATCTCCACCAGTCTGGTTCCCTACATGGGTCTTATTTTCATTGCCAGACACAGCCAGCAGCCTCTGCTTCCATTAACAGCTTACTGCTGTGAAAACATGAAGAGGAGAGGAATAAACTGTGATGCTGATGCTGTGTTGAACAAAAGACCCATACTGGACCAAAAAAGATGCACATTTAATTCCCCCTTCTTTTTTTTTTTCTTTTTTTTTTTAGCTTTTAGAGAATATACTAAAAATATAAATTACAAACTTAACTGTGTCTATGCTACTAAAAATGTGTTTAAACTCATAATTATTACCCATATGAGTATGTGACCCTAAATTTCTTATTATTTTAATGTGTTTCTAAGTTGTTCCTGGGTGTCCAGCTTTGGGTAGTCAGATCATGAGAGCTGGACTTGATAAGCTGTGAATCACTTACATGTGCTCTGACTGTATCATTAATGTATAACAACCTGCTGGCCCATGTGTCTATTTGATAGACAGAGCAGAGATGCCACAGTGTGCAGGATCAAGCGTGCTACATTTTTATAACAATCTCAAAGGATTCTGCAGAGGTGTGTGGAAAAATAAATGTGTTTTCTTGTACTGTAAAACATTACCACCATGAAATGATCTAATTTTTTAATCCTTCTTATCAAACCTATGAGAGGCCTTCAATGAATTATGTTTTAACCTACAGCACTAAGAAGTCCTAGGCCTAGGATTTAATGCAAAGGATATTAAAGAAAGTTTAATATAATATATACTCAAAGTTATCACTGAATTTCAACGTTTTAAAGAATGAGGTTCTAATAGTGGCATAAGTAATAGCAGATTTACTATTAGTAGAATTGCTGCTATGTCCCCTGCAGGAACACCGAATACATTTGCCTTAGTCTTGTACATCACTTCCACTGCGTCCATTATGTTTTTGTTGTGATACTCATCTTTCATAACTGTTCCTCTATTCCCATCTAATCTCTCTGCAAGGGTACCAAATGAGTCCACTGAAGCCTCCATAATGGCCAGAAGAAGAATCCCACTGTTTGATGGTTCAGTATGAAGCATGAGAGCTCACGGTGGGATTCACCTCAGCTGTACACCTCATGAAACGCCCAGGAGAGGCAATCCAATCATTCTGGAGCTGCAGGACCCGGTATGAAACCCATCAGAAACTGGTTTTGGCTGTAGTATATACAGGGAGCTTTATGTTGGGAAGGAAGCTGTTTTTAGATGGATTTGGTCTTGCTGGGCACATCATGTCAGATTTTGTGTTGGTCTAAATATGATATGCTGCTGAACGTACTGCTAGAGTATATGTCATTTTCAAATGAAAATAGCTAATGTGGTGTTGGGGAATATACCAAAAGCAGATTTGCTGTATCTAGAATCTTGCTATATCCCAAGGGGATGCAGCTTATTTTAAATTTAGCCAAAAATACTATGAGGATCAGTGTGGCGTTTGGTAGCATGACAAAATGGTTTGAGGAAATGAGAGCTCAGAATGATATGCCTTCAAAACACTGTGCAGTACGTTAATTACATCAAATGAAATTATGCATGGACCTAAAATTGGTAGTTCAGATGTAATGCAATGTAATTTCCTTTTTATGACGTCTCATTTTTATTTACCTTTGGGAAAGTCAAAATTACTCCCAAATTACCTGAAATGATTCTGAGTGGTTAAAAGGAGTGCAAGACAGAACCAAAAGTTCTGGGGTAAAATATTTAAACCTGTAATTATAGCTGACCCACCTCTCCAGCCCAAGACATTTGCATATTATTATTATTATTACTTTATAAGTATGCATTTCTTTGAATTGAACAGTTATTTTTTGATGACATGTATTGATCTATATGCAGTTTGGGGAAAGTTGTTATTTTTATTATAGGTTTTGTAATTGTATAGCTGCTACAGCTATTCCTATACTTGTATATATACATAACAAATTAAGAGACTATCATCTGGGCTCCCATATGAATCACGATCTCGTGCCCATATATGACAAAAGGGGATACCATGTGTATACCAATAAGTATTTATCCAAATATCTGACTTTACTGATCACTATTACAACAGACAGGAATTCACGACAGTACCTGTATGTTCGCACATAATCACTACAAATGGAGTACCTGACATGTGTTGTGATGTTTGGCTCTGACATGCTGTACCTTAAGTGTCCAGCTGACTCATGTGCATGAGCTGAAAGACACAAAGTGGGGACAACGGCAGCCCAGGCCACGTGGAGTTGGTGTCTGGTGCCACCATGCTTACAGAACGTCATTATCCACTTATTGAAAGAGGGCTATGATTTGGCAGCTTCTCAGGACAGCAAGACTACCATGGGCAGTGCAGCCCAGGATCACAAACCATTGTTCTGCTACTGCTGGACAAACAGTATCAGGCTTTCTGAAACCGACTGTTTATGTAGATGGATGAAACACTATAGCTTTATCTTTTTATAACTTTTTTGGCATGTTTGGGGTTTTTTTTTAGTATGACAAAGCTCCCAAGTGTTTCACACTCAAAAACATGTAGCAAAGAAAATTTGGCAGTAATAGCAGAATGCCCTACATGATTCTTTGGAGTGAAACAAAGACAAAGTGAAACCTACTGTATACTTTTCTACCCATTCTGCAACTTTTTGGTTTACCAATTTCCAAGAGTCATTGCAGTAACCCTCCTGTATCTTTATCTAGGATGGGCTGTTAGTGGTAAGCTATGCCTGCTGATTTTCTGCTCAGCACATTTTCCTAGACTTGGATTATTTAAGAGGTCAAAATTCAAATCACACAAATTAATTATGCTCCTGTAACACTGTGAATCACCAAAGCAGGTAACCTGTAGGTCAGTAACTACATCATCAGTGTGCAGTGTGTAGTAAGAGAACAAGTCAGTTTCTCATATCTGAGGTGTGGAGGTGCTGCCAAGCTTCCACAAGAGTGGAAACGTATTAGAAAACCAGTGTCTGACTATATGTGTACTATATGTAATATTTTATTTTTTTGTGTTCCACCTCTTCATGCAGTTCATCTCTGCTTATTGCTTATATGTTATACTGAGATTATTGATTTTACAGCTACAGTGGGGCAAAAAAGTATTTAGTCAGCCACCGATTGTGCAAGTTCCCCCACTTAAAATGATGACAGAGGTCAGTAATTTGCACCAGAGGTACACGTCAACTGTGAGAGACAGAATGTGAAAAAAAAATCCATGAATCCACATGGTAGGATTTGTAAAGAATTTATTCGTAAATTAGGGTGGAAAATAAGTATTTGGTCACCTCAAACAAGGAAAATCTCTGGCTCTCACAGACCTGTAACGTCTTCTGTAAGAAGCTTTTCTGTCCCCCACTCATTACCTGTATGAATGGCACCTGTTTGAACTCATCATCTGTATAAAAGACACCTGTCCACAGCCTCAAACAGTCAGACTCCAAACTCCGCCATGGCCAAGACCAAAGAGCTTTCGAAGGACACCAGGAAAAGTATTGTAGACCTGCACCAGACTGGGAAGAGTGAATCTACAATAGGCAAGCAGCTTGGTGGGAAAAAATCAACTGTGGGAGCAATCATCAGAAAATGGAAGACATACAAGACCACTGATAATCTCCCTCGATCTGGGGCTCCACGCAAGATCTCATCCCGTGGGGTCAAAATGATCATGAGAACGGTGAGCAAAGATCCCAGAACCACACGGGGGGACCTGGTGAATGACCTGCAGAGAGCTGGGACCAAAGTAACAAAGGTCACCATCAGTAACACACTACAACGGCAGGGAATCAAATCCCGCAGTGCCAGACGTGTTCCGCTGCTGAAGCCAGTGCATGTCCAGGCCCGTCTGAAGTTTGCCAGAGAGCACATGGATGATACAGCAGAGGATTGGGAGAATGTCATGTGGTCAGATGAAACCAAAGTAGAACTTTTTGGTATAAACTCAACTCGTCGTGTTTGGAGGAAGAAGAATACTGAGTTGCATCCCAAGAACACCATACCTACTGTGAAGCATGGGGGTGGAAACATCATGCTATGGGGCTGTTTTTCTGCCAAGGGGACAGGACGACCGATCCGTGTTAAGGACAGAATGAATGGGGCCATGTATCGTGAGATTTTGAGCCAAAACCTCCTTCCATCAGTGAGAACTTTGAAGATGAAACGAGGCTGGGTCTTCCAACATGACAATGATCCAAAACACACCGCCCGGGCAACAAAGGAGTGGCTCCGTAAGAAGCATTTGAAAGTCCTGGAGTGGCCTAGCCAGTCTCCAGACCTCAACCCCATAGAAAATCTGTGGCGGGAGTTGAAAGTCCGTGTTGCTCGGCGACAGCCCCAAAACATCACTGCTCTCGAGAAGATCTGCATGGAGGAATGGGCCAAAATACCAGCTACTGTGTGTGCAAACCTGGTAAAGACCTATAGTAAACGTTTGACCTCTGTTATTGCCAACAAAGGTTATGTTACAAAGTATTGAGTTGTATTTTTGTTATTGACCAAATACTTATTTTCCACCCTGATTTACGAATAAATTCTTTACAAATCCTACCATGTGGAGTCATGGATTTTTTTTTCACATTCTGTCTCTCACAGTTGAAGTGTACCTCTGGTGCAAATTACTGACCTCTGTCATCATTTTCGGTGGGGGAACTTGCACAATCGGTGGCTGACTAAATACTTTTTTGCCCCACTGTACTTGAAAAGACAAACGCTGTAATCAGGGGCAGTAGCATAGGGACCAACAGTTCATTTGGTATATGGAGCATTTAGTGGATATATAGAAGATTCCCCAGAGGACTGAAATGTGACTTCCTTTTTTTGATGTTTTACTGAAGTTACATTAAACCAGTACAAATTTATTAACTCTGAGTGAATTAAATGGCACAGTGGCCTAGAACAGTGGTCCCCAACGCCCGGGTCACGGACCGGTACCGGACCACGAGAGCTGAGGCTCGGGTGTGAAATGTATCATTTTCAGGGTTTTTATCGTTAACCCCTGGGTCTTTTCCCATGTTGTAGTTTTGTGCCTTATTTTGAAAGAAATATTTATGCATTACCATAGCGGACCATAGAGCATTGAGGGGCAGAGAGGAGGATGTTACTCTCAATGTGGTTGACGCATTTCAGGAGGACGCTGCTAATAAAGTGAGTTCGTGTTTATTATTTTATTTACAAAATACCACAGTTTTTGTCTTGGTTGTATCATTTTATTTAGTTGCATTTATCCGCAACAACTTAAAGGCTGGTCCGTGAAAATATTGTTGGACATTAAACCGGTCCGTGGCGCAAAAAAGGTTGAGGACCGCTGGTCTAGAACACTCTCGCAAAACAGATTCTAAAACTCAAAATAGCCACTCATGGTGCAAGTGGTTTGTTAACTTCATTTCATTTTATTCACTTAATCTGTGTCATTCTACACAGACAACATTATTATAACAGTCAAGTCTGACAAACTGTCACTATCACAGAAACAGAAGCCAACATTCTGTGATTGAAAGCTCATGTGTCTAAACCATTTTTGGCCCAAAACGCTGGCATCAGGGTATGAGAACCCTTTTATCAAAACACTCCTTTTCATCACACTCCTCGGCTTCTGCCACTGCTGTTTGTTTTAAAGGAAGAAGCGGAAAGCGTAGCTCTAAGTGTGCTGTTCCACTGTCCGGGACTCTTGATGGTTGACCGAGTTAACAAATGTGTCTTCAGATGGCAGGAGACACTTAAGATAAACCTGGCCTTGGTGTAGTTCCTGTGCCATCATAAGCTGCTTGACATACACAGGAAGTGGCCTGGTTTATGTCCCTTTTAATGACTATATAGTTTAGGAACAGCAACGTGGAGGAAGTGCTTGGTCGTGTTTACATACCCAGGTAACAAATGGCTAAGAGAAGGTACACAAGGAGGATAGAGAGAAGAAGAGGGTGTAATGAGTCATCCTTTGCCAGGAATTGTGTGCCAGGTTAAGTTCAGGAAAGCAAAGAAATGATGGTGGAGAGAGAAAAAAATAACTGGATGCTTGTATGCTTTGAATAATGAACTGTAACGACCTAAGTAGGAAAACATAAAGACTCCTGAAAACATTCCAGATCTCCTTTGGACCTGATTCAACACAAACAATATTACAGTAACTACCCAAGTGGTTCTGTGGGTTTTTAACTAATTACCTTATTATGGAATACTTGGCATCCAAACAATTTGATTTTAAGATATATTTTACTAACATTTCTGGGTGGTGTGGTAAATAGCACCATTGAATTTAAATCTAAGAGCCTGCTGGGGCCTTTCTATTTGGATATTGCATGTTTTCCTTGTATTTGAGTGGGTTAATTAGGTAGGTTAAATGGTGTTAAATCTAAATGTTCTCTCTGTGTTAGCCCTACATTACATCTGCGACCTGTCCAAGGTATTTCCCTCCTCTTGCCCTATAACAGCGGGGAATTGGCTCCAGCTCAGCTGTGACCCTGAATTGGAAAAGTGGAGGGAAATGGATGCTAGAAACTTTTGCCGTCCATTCGTTTTTTGAATTTATGAATCTATTTTTTTACCAAGTGATTAATAAAGCTCTGTACTTTATCTTTTGTTACCAAAGTTTTCCTTTCTTTGATTTCAAGTAATTGCTGCTCAGTATTTATTGTATGTTAAGGATTTCATTCTCTTTAGCTAAATTTGACACTCCCAATTTGCAAAATTACTTCAGTTTCCCATTACAGTTTCTAAACTGAGAGATTCTATTGTCCAACCCAATGTACAAATGTGGTACAATCCAAGCAGAAAGACAAAGGCAAAACTACTGCACAAAGTTAGTCTGATAGTTGCTTTAAAGAACGTGCCATATAGGGGAAACGGTTTGACAGTTGCTGTGTATCGAGTGAAAATGCTCTGCTCTTGGAGGGAAAAGAATCCAAGCAGCCAAAAAGTAGGGCTGAACCTAGCATCCAGACTCAACCCACCCTAATAAGTTCAAAAAAGGAATAACTGTACAATCAAATGCTGATCACAGGCTGTCAAAAGTGCTCCTGCTAACTCATTCAACTGCTGCTCCAAAATATTTCGCTAGCATCTGTGCCTGTTTTCAGTGAAACACTGGGTGGTAAAGATTGTTTTTAATAATACTTGAAGTCGTTATTGTGTCACATCCATGACTGAAATAGCCTTTATTCACTATGAAATCCATTATAACAGCACAAACAATGTCATCCAACTGGGTTCTTGCAGCTGAACGTACCGTGCTGACAGGCATGCATTTACTGGAACCTCATGTGAATAACTGAAGCATGGATAAGGTCAAAGGGGAATTCTTGCCACATTGCTGGCCCACACAAGCAGAACTGCTAATAGACAGAGAGATTCATAGAAATCACATACCCTCCTGTATGCAGGACTCACATACAGTATGTATTGATAGAGGTATGTGCATGCAGACACGGAGAAACACAAACAGAAGGTACTCGGCAGTAAATATCTACACACGCTCAATTCTTTAGCAGCGACAGCAGCTGCTTCATAGATATGTGTGTCTCCACAATGCTCTCCACATTTCTCCCATTTCCCAATATTAGAGCTAAGCGGGAAGTCCATCTGCTAATAATGCACTCAGCAAATGAGCGATAGCCACCACTCGACATCCAATACGCAGGAAATGTGAACAGCTGCCGTATGGTGAAGAGTTGCTTTCACCAAGCGGACGTGTTGGGGGGCTCCTCCTTCCTCTCTGCCTGTTCTTGTAATATAAGGCCGTCTGTTGCTGTGGCTTGACATACACTGAGGAACACATGCAGGAATCCAGGCACAGGGGGACATATGGGACATGTGAAAACAGGCATGTATCGATTAGATCAAATTCTCTCTTTACCGTCATGATTTAATACAAACCTTTAACTCCATTATTCTGGTTAAAATCAGACTGTGTGGTCAGACTGCTCCTGTTTCACCTTTCACGCATTGTTTCCTCATCCTCTAAGCATTGGTCTTTAACCTGCCTGCATCACACTTTGTTGCCCCCCCCAATACACATATTAGGTTACGGTCCAAAGATGCCAAAATGATATCGTCATTTCATTCCTGTAAATAACAGAGATGCCAATGCTTTCAGCATGTATTGGTATAAAGCCCGTAAGTGTCACAGATGGGTGAGGTGAAAAGGGATACCCTCGCACTCTAGCATGTTTAATGAAGCAGAGTGGTGTAAACTTGCTGTAGATGAGATTTTGATGTGAAAATTCCCAGTGCTTCTTCTCTTTCAGTTAAATTCAATATATTTTTCTTTAAATTTCTTAAATAACAGTTTTATTGAGTTAAGGCTCTGCAGGAATTTCAACTATTTCAAAGTAGCTGAGGCAAATAAATTGGCAGCAGTAAGTAGTGCATGTATATGGAGTGTGTTAACAGACCCAACAACAAGACTCCTGAGCATCTTTATAGTTATATAACACATGAACCCTCTTCATAATGAAAGGGCAGCATAATTTGTGCATCTGATCGCATCTCAGCACTACACAGAATTTCAAGTAAAAGTAAACAAGCAACAGAATTTTCTGTGTCAACCCAGTAAAATCCATAGCTGCTTTTTTGCCTGATGAATATTCCACTTAGGCCTTTCCAGAGTGCAGTGTGTTCCCACTCTGGCTTGAGCTCAATACTCCTGAGTGTTTGGACCTTCACATGTAAAACTCTTCACCATCCTTTCCCCTTGGCTGCAGGAGAAACATGACAGCGATCAGTGGTTGTTTGCTTTGTGGTCACACATCAGCGGGGTCTGTCATCACCAGGGATGATAAACTAATCTCTTCATCCGACTCCCTGGATTTCCCCCTCAAACCTGCGTGCATGCATGGTTTGTATCCTTGAATGTATTTTGGGTTCTATGGCAGCATGTTCCGTCTTTGCATGTTCCTGCCAGCATGTCCAGACCCTCTGCATGAGCTGCAGTGATCTTAATCACTACATGTGTGCATGAGTTTTTCTGTATGTGTTTTTCAGCCATTGCAGGCCACCCGGGTAATCAGCCCTAACCTGGAAACCCTGTTAGTAATCTTGCCATGTAGTGAATGAGCCAGGAGGCTTGTAATGTTTGCGGTGAACCTCAGGAAGGAAATGATACCAGAGTTGGAGTTGTTGATAGAACACTTGTCTTCATCAGGTCTCATAAACCGTGTATGTGTGTGCGTCCATGCATGTGTGTGCTTCCATTCATTTGCCACAGAGTTTTCTCTGTATGCGTGAATGCATGTCTTGTGTTTAAGGCTTTCCTCTGCATGTTTGTTCATGCATGTAAATATGTATCTGTCGATGTGTAGATTTTGTGGTTTAGTGTTTCCTGTATATGTGAATATGTGTGCTGTGTCCCTTCTATGTGTACACAGAGTGCTGTGCATGTGTGTACATTATCCCCTAATTCCTTCGTTGATCTCCTCAGCTTCCTGAATCAAACAACCCACCGGATTCTGCACACTGTAAATCTGTAGAGTGTATTTGAGTGAACCGAAATGAAAAGGCGGCTTTTGAGTGGAAGAGGAGATCAGCTGGTGTTAAGTGATGCAGAGGCCGCACACAGGAAGAGGAACACAGGCAGAAAAGGGAGGGGTTGACATATAGGGATTCATTCATTGACTCAAAGACTTAGCATTGGGGAATTTAGCAAACATGAGCTTTAGGGGGAGTGTGATTCTCCTGTTGGAGTGTTTATTGCACACAAGTTTTTGTAAGAATATGTGGTCACTTTTAGTAAGTTTACTGCTACAATGTTTAAATACAGTAAATCTACAATGAAGATAAAAAAAAAATCAAAGCAACATAATTAAATAAGAATCAAGTCAACAGACTTATATGCAAAAAAATCATGTTCATCAGAGTATGAGATGTCTACATATTGTAAGATATACAGTACTAAAACCATTAGGCCATTGTCACCTCATTCAACCTCATATTTTCACTTCTTTAAAGAGAGCAGCTTGCTCTTTATCTTGATGCCACAGCAATGCTATAAGGATTTTGTCTTTCTCTCTCGCTGTCTTTTCTTTTTATTGGAAAAGTTTGGTTTTGTCTGATTTTAATGCAGCTTAAACAGCCTGAACAGTTACCCAATGTAGAACTATTTTTCTTTTATGGGAGCCTAAATAAACATCAAAGAAAATTTAGAAGTTGTAGATAATCCTGAAAAACACAATGAACGAATGTATGTGCGTTACTGATAATTCTCCTTTTAATTGTAAACAGAAATGATCTGCTAAATCTGACACGTCTTCAGCTGCACGCTCATCAATGAAAATGGCAGTGTATCAAAAATAACATTAAGATACCTTTAAAAGGCCCGCAGCACACTCTACTCAAGTCAACATGTCTCCTTTTCAATGCAACATGCGATGCAGGCAGCATGGTGAACAACAGCACACAAAACACAATACTACCACCACATAAAACAGATATAGAACCCCAACAGTAGTCTTCTTGTCTTCCCGTGTGTTTACATGCTGGCTTCCTTTGTCCCAGTTAATCAGTGGGATCTGGGTGTCTGCCTGGTGCAACACTGGAAAGACAGAATAGACTAAACTCCTGCAGGAGTGAGTCTTTGTGTTATTCATAATCACAGTCGTGCAATAACAAACTACCAGCCTAAATTATACAAAGGGCCAGACTAGCTGCTCATTATCTGGCACGCAGTGAGAAGGGACATTACTGAATCCAGAAAAAATGTGTATTCTTAACCTTCTCCAAAACAGAGACGTCTGAGCGTGAGTTACAGTGTCCTGCACATTACTTTTTACTTTTACATTTTTAAAGAGTCATAGGTTATACAGGTAATCTGTATAGGACTTTCTGCATAAGCACTTCTGAAAGCATTTCAGATTATCTCCTGAATCTTAGTGGCCTATGTCTATCTAAATTTAGTTGTCACCAGTGTCAAATTGTTTCCCTGTTTGCTGATTTGCCAGGCAGATTGAAAAATAATGGCTCTCACTGATGTTGGCTTTGGGAAGAGCAGAGATTTGTCTTGCAGATTCCACAGCTGATTATTTAGTGGGAAGCAGGTCAAGGCGTGTGTCTGCTTGTGTGCTTTTGCTAAACTGTGTGGCTTTTTTTTTTTGTTTGCATTCGTCCCTTCCGTGTGTTAAACTGTGTGCATCTCGATAAGAATCTCCCATCATTTCTCACTTTGTTTATTTGAGATGAAAGCTTCCTGTACTTGTGGGGGGCACTGGGTTCTTTTCTATAAAGAGATGCAGCATCTAACAGGGCAGATATCTAAGCTGTTTATAGTTTGCTGAAGTAATGAGATAACCTGAATTTAAGAATGTTATTGGCAGATGTTTTGGTCAACAAGTCCTCATATTTGACCGAATAATTCCATAACACCATATATTTCTTTATCCATGTGTTGTCAGAATAATTAGAAAAATTAATTCCTGGTTGGATACATTCATATTTCAACATTTCACTTTTTTAAAAATAAGATGCAACGCATATTCATAGAGTTTCTCATTCTCACTTGTAAATGGACCATCAAAAAAGTGGAAAAAAGAGCAAAAGAGCAGATATCCTGTCATATGTGGGACTGTTTTTCTTTTTTTAATGGATTTCTTGGTTTATTTGGGGGATTTTCGTTGTTTTTATTTTATTTCTTAGTCACTGATTTAAGAACAAAAAGTCAAGGCTTGAGTTTTTCTTCATTTTTTACCAGGTTGAAGAGTTTGAGATTTGCAAACTGTTTGTCAGAAACATGAAGAACAAGAAAAATATGAATTTCTTCATGTTTTGTTGACAAAATCAAAATGTTCCTTAGTGTGAGGATTTAAAGACGCCACTTTGGGGTCGCCACAGCAAGTACGTTAGCATGATTGCTTTCGTCACTTTTTATGGTAGGTGCCCTTTTGACACAGCATCCAATGGATTTGTGCCTCGTCCTGGGATTGAACCAAGAATCTTTATGGTTCAAATGTTTAATTCGTCAATGCTAATGGCCATTACATTTGACAAATTTCGTTAAAGATTGTTAATGATATTTCATTTTACAACTGCTCATGTGACATTTGTGTACAGGCTCTATTCTGATACCAACACTGTGTGTGTTAGCCAACTACAGGCATCAAAAGAAGAATAACTTTTACAGGATTCAACTATAGGATATTTTTAGGAACCTGAGCCTTCATGAGTACAGAACCTTTTATAAAACACTTAATCACTCTTTCACAGATTATGTTGGCAGTACAAACATGTAGAGCAGTAATCATCTTGAAAAATTACGTAGACGTCTATGAATTTTATATGACATTAAAAAAACTCTAGCACCAATCTAAATACCGTTGATGTCCTCAGTCCTCGTTTGCTAGTCTCCAAACTGCAGACACGCATACACATTTCGAATTCTTTAACTCAACATGTTTTTGACCATATGATGACAACCATTCGAGGAACTCTCAAAACGAAAACCTCAGCAGTTGATCTTGACAACCATGTTATGTTTACCTCAGGTATGTGGCATTATTAAATGGATTGGTGTGTGTGTGTGTGTGTGTGTGTGTGTGTGTTTCACTATGTGATTCAGGTGGTTGTTGGGGATTTAACTTCTCTCTTGTGCAGCTCAAGTGCTTCTTTGTGTCCTCTAGTCTGGGATGGACACAGCAATGGAAAAGGTGGTTGGGCTTTGAATACAGACTAAGCAACTATTACTGCCGACAAACGGTATAATCTGGTTTTTCTGATTATATGGAGACATATTGTTGACGGACCAAGTAACTGTAGCAACTCTCCTCAACTGTCCTCTTTAAGGATGACAACATGCCACCTTTTTGCACACACACAGTGCTTTGTTTTTGCATACACTAACACTGCTGGCTCCACACTGCTGTTAAGTTATGGCAAGCTCACTGTTCATGTCTTGCTTGAGAGACTCTCATAGCTGTCTGCTGCAACTCCATGTGTTTTTAATGCCTCCACCAGCCCTGCATCTACTATGTAAGGTGAGAGGTTAATGAGCAGGTGCGAGCCAGGTGTGCCACTCTTCTCGAGTGACACACCTGATCCGCCCTTTCCCACCTCTCCCTGCTACAGCTGAGAGAGAAGGAACACACCCCACAACCACAGTAACGTACTGACAGACTCAATTTTCCCAGTATTTTGGAATAGGCTTCCTTCAAATGATCACTTTTCAATTTATATTGACTGAATCTGTTCGTCCCTCTTGATTTCCTGTCCTTCCATTTTTGCATCTGCCATTCACTGCCTCTTTCACTTTTTGTGACTTTCTCAGTCTTTCAGTTTTACCTGTTTCTTGCTGTTCTTTGTAGATTTATAGTACAAAGAATTTTCAGTTTATCTTATGTAGACTTCATTGAACCAGTATTAACGTGTAATATGTTTTTGTCCACGAAATTCTTGTGAAATTTTTCTAGTCATACAAACAAGTCATACTTCACCTGATAATATTTGTGATCATTTGTATGCAATCAGTGTGATTTCGTGTAGATATCTTTTATTGCAATCAGCTGCACTTGGCCTTAATATAACATCTTAATATAACGTCTGCAGAGTTATCAGATCAGATCTCAGCTGCTTATTGTGATGAATAATAAAAGCAAACAAAAGAAGATTTTTTCCCCCTTCAGTGATTTGTACACAAACTCTTCTAACGTGAAACTAGATACATACAACAAACCTTTCTTCCAGGAAAGTGTTACTGAGATTTATATTTAGGAGTTTATAGACAAATTTATAGTATTACAAGGTGCTTCATGATCTTTTTTTTTTTATAGAGAGAGAGTATACATATACAGTACTTTTTCAGCTGAAGCTTGTCCATCTTTTTTTTGCTCACCACAAGCTGCTGTGTGCATGCCTTCGGCTCTGCTCGTATCCTGTTTATCTTCCAGCACAACCTGTTGCAGTCAGCTTACTAATTGCCATGGGACAGTGCCAAGCACTCCAGTGACAGATGTTTCAGCTGGATGGCTGCTAATGAAGATCGGCTGGAAAACATCCATTGGACTATCCCCTGGAGGAGTCCCATGATTCATTATGCCTGCATTTGTGCCAGAGGCCACTGGATCCACATTATCAGCCAGGACAGATCCCTGTAAATTTGAGGGTTTAGTAATGCAATGAGCTGAAGGTTCCTTATTTAAATGATTAGTGTGTTATTGACATGTTTTGTATTCAGTGGAGCAATATTATCTTTTAATTAGCTAGCCATTGTTGTTATTGGGTTTCCAATTAATACCCTTTGGCAGTTTACCATTTAATGACATTCATCCAGAGCGGGATTCATTTCTAAACTTATTTAGAAAAGAGTGGCTAACACCAAATCCTTGTTCAAAGCATTTGTCAGTAATTTTTGAAAACCAATTTATGAAACAGCCCTGTTTAGTGTGACAGAAGAAGCTCTCCATGTTCTACTCAGGATAAAATATTCACAGGTTTGACCTAAAAACAACCAAACACTTTGAAATATTCATATTTTTCTTTGCCTGCTAAAATCACCTACAGATGCTGGTATAGTCATTTAAATGCATGTAGAAGCAGATCGTTTGGAGTCAGGCATCAGTTGGATATTTAAACACATTTCATATATAGTTTGTATTCCCGATAGTGTAACATAGTCAGTCGTTTCTTTATGTAAAAATCAATACTTTATCTGTTTGTGAGGTGGCTGGTTTTGATTTTATAAACTTCAAGAGCTTCAAACTAAAAGAGTTTGACATTATTTCTGGTTATTTATTTTGGAAATTGAGCTCAATCATAATCCCCTAACTAAGAGGATATCCTACTAAAGCACACACTTGTGACATATACAGTAGATTTATAGCGTGTTTTTATGTTTTAAATCTCAGGCTACCTCATTGTTAAGCTAGTGGTTAGAGATGTGACGAAACAGCCACACACACGGCACTCGAACAGGACAGATTCAATAACTGTCAAAGCCCCACGAGTGGAGCATGTATGCTAATCACCCCAGAGAATACTGCCAATTGATTCTAATTGGTTCCTTCGAATGGCAGAAGGGTGGCCAAGGGGTTACTCTCAGGGTGCAGATGAATGGAGGTAGGTCTTATCCAACACACAATGAGGCATATGGGACTGTCTCTTTTGCAAACCCTTGGACAGAATAAGGACTGAAGCCTGAGGTTCTCGTCTCTAAAGGGGCTTAACACTGAATGACTGGGAGTGGTCTAGGAGTCTGAATGCATAATTGACACACTACCTTCCAGTAAAACAAAAATGAATTAATCATAGGTTGGTTTATAAAAAAATGGACACATTTGGATACATGGAGCAACAAATATTTTACAGCTAAAATTAATTTGGATTAAAATATAAAAATATCCTAAAATTGTTGTTAGTAAAGAAAAAAGTGCTCAAGAAAAGTGAATAATTTATCACCAGAGGAAGGTTATTTTCATTTAAATAATGTGTTTTATAATGAGATTTTAGCGTATTACACTAAAACATGCAAAAATGAGATGAGATAAATATAATAATACTCCACGTTAAACGAATTCAATCAGCCAAGCAGCATCTACATGTATTAGATTTTTTTTTTTTTAAAAATACTTTTTCTTCACTTTTTCTTCCTTTTTCTTCACAAATGGATTACATCAGGTAACTACACACACACACACACACACTAAGAAATCAAAATGGTTTACCACTGCTTTTCAAAGACAGATTTTAGCTAAAAATGTCATTTTTACATTTTTGTAAAATAATAGTACTATATATTAAACAAATGCATCTTCACCTGACTTAGTAACCTATTTTGGTACAGTTACCAACAGTTATTCCTTGATATCAATTGCTACTTTACTGTATTGGAAACCTGTAAATTATTCTCATTTTACAGTATGTTTTCACCACTTTTGAGGCTTTTTTTCCAGGTTTGTGGGTTTGAAAAATATTTATCCAGACTAAGAGTTGGAGACTACACTCTGAAATTTTATTGAAGCCAAAGGACAAAAAGGTCTACTGTAACATTTACCAGCACTACAAGTGGTTAGAACTAATCTTTATGTAGTTTAAGCTCTAAAATGTGAGCACCAGGGGAAGATGAATGTCTTACTATATCATCAGATGTGTTATATTCAAATTTCAAGGCTTAAAGATTTATAATAATAACCACCAATCTTTTTTTCTGCCATTATACTTTCTTTAAAGAATAAGTACACTTATAGAGCTCAATAATGATCATACTTTTCTTAAAGCATGACGACAATGAAAAGCAGTGCTTGCTTTAATCACAATGAAGTGATTGATTTATTAATGTGACATAAGCAGTGGCTCTAATTATAATATAAAACTACTGAATAATATTCTCATCTGTTTCAATTACGCAGACCAGTGTCAGAACTTTACTGACCTTATACTTGGCACTGTGAAAAGAGTGCTGTGAACTAAGATCCTTGACTTGGATATGAAAGTAAATTCTAAAAACATACTCAATTCACAGTTGCCTTTTGTGTTTCTTTGCCATGCTGTCCTTCCTATGTTTATGAGATCCTGCCAACACAGTGACCTCACTGAAAAGTGAACCCAGTGTTTTCTGGGGGCAAAGCCTTACGCTTCCAAAACCGCTTTGCCAGAAAAGCTGAGCACTTTCTCCTATTTACTCTGGCAAGGCAACACCCTCAATCTGTTGCTATCATGCAGTCCAGAAAGTTTCTTTCCAAACCTAATCCATTGGCTCTCACCGTAGAAGGTTAGAGCAAAAGTCATAACAATCTCTCTCTTTGTGTATGTCAAATCAGTCCGACTGTAGCGGCAAAGAGTGTAACGCATGAAGCACTTTTAAATATTCATAGAGTTCATTCAGCCTGCATCCATACAGATGTTATCCTTCCTATACACAGAAATCCATAATGACCTCATTCATGCTGATTCCAAAAAAGAGGGAAGCCAAGCTGATCCCTCCCAGTTTGTCCATTGTCAAGGGGCTAGTAGTAATCTGGTTTCCTGGTCACATTTGGAGGGATGGTGTTGGTTTTCAAGAAAACTTGGCCTCTGCAGTGCAGGTGCCCCAGAGATTTAGTTTCATGCCCTTTATTTGGAGCACTTGCCATCTGCTTGATCTAGTTTAGTAGGAAGGTCTGATGGTTGTGGAAGGAGTCGTGCTCAACTTTCAGATTTGTGTGAGTATCATTTGTCAGAAAAGAGAGAGAGAAAAATCTTTTTTCTTGTGTTAAAAATGTTAGCATCATTCTGTTAAACTCTGTTTCCACAGACCATTTTTGGGTCAAAGTCACAGACAAACTATTTCAGACGCTGATTTCTCTGAACGGTATCCTTGCACACCCTTCCTTTCACCTACTTGAAAACATCCCCCGGATGACAAAAAAAAAGCACTCTGACAGTTCTCCAGTCAGAAGACAGAACAAGCTTTGGAAGAAGATCATGCAAGACAGTTCTTCTAGGGAGAGGAATTTAAAGCATCCAGCAATGTGTACAGCGTCAAGCGGAGCGCCTGGGGGGGGCGAGATGGATGCCAATCTCCCTGCTGTTTTGTCACACTGCTTCTCCTGTCAGCAGACAAAGCTGCCATAGATCCAGCTTGTATATGGAGACTGACACCTCTCACTATGGGACTTGGGTAAACACAACACACAGATGTATGATTGACGCTGAGGCGCTTTTTGCCTGGCTGCCTCTGCAAACCACATGAATGTGGCAGAAGCATGCACTGTACAGACACCTACACTTAATTGTGAGGAGTTCTCAAGGGATAATTCAATAAGGAGAGATCGTTAGAAGGATTTGAACGTGATTTATTGATCTACAGAGATAAATTAAGCTATTAGGTGATTAGATTCTGATGGCCCAACACAGCAGAACCTAATCCCAGCAGTGAAAGGAATTATGGCAGGACCCCTCCAGAGTCTAGATGCTGGTGGTGGAGATAAAGATGGAGGCTTGGATGTAGCCTTGAGTAACATGGGAGAGGCAGAGATGATGAGCAGGTGGGTTGCACGAAAGCTTCGGAAAGGGAGAGTGACAGATGACCAACGAGACTTAAAGTACACGGAGTCTTCGCGGATTCACCTGAAGAATTTGAGACGAAAGATAATTGGACTAGACTACGGATGTCAGCAATGAGCTTGCCAGCATGGAAAAGTGGAAGTGATGTAAAGCACAGAATAGCCACGAAACACCTGGGAAGCTGACAGATGTGTGATTACAGAGCTTTCTTATTGAACTTATGCATAAGCTTCATTTCGTAGGACATTGTCAGCTTCTCCTTCTACTACAGAAGCAAGGCTGATGGTGATAGACTTCAGCCACCATTACTGCAAGCTGATCTGAGTCTGGTTTCTGGTGACCCAGTTGGTTCAAAGAAATAAAATCTCTCAAAATCTCACAGGGCTTTGACGAAAGGACCTGAACATGTTCAGCAGTTTTGTACCTGATCAGCTGACACAGAATAATCAGAACCTGTGACATTCCACGTTTTAATGTGCCATCAGACATTTCCTCTTCTTGTCCATACCCTTTAGAGGGAATGTGCCATGGAAGAACTACCACTGAGAGGACCTTTTATCTCGGGTTATCCGTAGCTTACCAGTTTACACTTAAATAACTAAATTCATGTAGCAGCTTAGTATTGTATGCCCACTAGCCAGTTTTTAGCATAGCAACAACTGCTAATGTCTAGCATGTCTTCCTTTTTCCAGCTGTTGTATGTGCTGTAGATATGGTTTGTGTCTGCCGAATAATATCAGGATGCTTTTGCTAATTTTACTCCAAAAAACCTAGTTATTGACATGGCAGTCTTTGTTATGTCATGGATATTTATTTGATTTAGTGTTTGGCAACAGAGAAGCTATTCTTAAACTCAGACTAACTAATAAATGAGGGCCTAGTCAGTGCATTTTGCAGCTGTGTGTAACATTCCAATACATGTTGCAGAGTCAGAAAAAGCATGAAGCTGCTATTTCACCACGCTAGAGCGTTGTGCCTAGCAACCATGTGTTTTTCAATCTGTAGCCTTCTGGAGATGACAAAAACACACTGAACATATGTGCGAAAGGTGCTCACATTAAGAGATTTTAAACATTGCTGGCAACCGCAAAAGTAAAGGTAGCGTGGGAAACAGTAGGGCAGACACACATGGCAATTGCATTTTCAGTTTGAGGGAAACAACTTGTCAACTTTGGAATGTTGATGCAAACACAAATGTCAGCACTAATTGCTTCTACTGTTGGAGGAAAACATCGAGATCGTGGCCAGTGTGAGACGCATAAATCTGACATGTTTGGCCTGTGTGTGTGAGACTGTGCAGGACACGCTTCGTAGTGGGTGTCTGCACCCTGTCCTTTATGTGTTCTGCCAGTGTCCTCTCATCACTTGATGTGTTGAAGGTCATTAGGCTCCTCAGTAGACAGAAATGAAGTAAACACATACAGGACCTGGCAGGGTTCCAGTGTGGTGTTTAACTAAAAACAGAGGCAGACGTTATTCCAGTTACACCAGGGGCTGCTACTAATAATGACTTCATCACAGCTAACGGGAATGGAAGTTTTGGTCGGTTTACATTCCTGATAACCTCACAGTGTAGACAAGATGATTTATGAGCACAAAAAACAACATGACATGTATCTGCAGTTCAAAGTGATAGCATAGCTATAAATAATAACACTAAACCTAATCATTTTGAAGTAGAAATATTTGAGTAGAATTTTCGTGTATCGTGTGTCTGTACTTGAGTATTTATTTTTCTGACAACTTTTTACTTTTACTCCCTACATTTTAACACAAACACCTATACTTTCTACTTCTTACTTTTTTAAAACAGGGTCGATCATTAAGGTTCATCAGTAAAATTTATGCTGTTATACATGCAAGTTCAAGTGTGCAGGAAAGAGTGCAGGTGTCTGTGTGTTGTAGTCACATCTAGCTAGAGCTACAGAAGAGGAATGTTTCTACAACGTAACTTGCAAGATAATTCTGTATACTGGTAATTATCTTACTGCACAAAAAGAGCCAGTCTGAATTTAAGAGCAGGAAAACTCATTTTTCTTAGATGATTTCTTATTTTGATGCAGAAGATAATGGAAATACATTTATAATAAAAATTATAGATGCTAAATTATCGTATAAATTAGTTGAAAGTATTTTGTTTTTTTGTCGAAAGATTTTGACAGAAGGTTTCTCAGACTTATTGTTATATTGATCGTGGCTCAAGAGTTGGCAGTTCATCCTGTAATCGGAAGGTTGCCGGTTCGAGCCCCGGGTCCGACAGTCTCGGTCGTTGTGTCCTTGGGCGAGACATTTCACCCGTTGCCTACTGGTGGTGGTCAGAGGGCCCGGTGGCGCCAGTGTCCGGCAGCCTCACCTCTGTCAGTGCGCCCCAGGGCAGCTGTGGCTACAATGGAGCTTGCCATCACCAGTGTGTGAATGTGTGTGTGAATGGGTGAATGACTGAATGTAGTCTAAAGCGCTTTGGGGTCCATAGGGACTAAGTAAAGCGCTATACAAATACAGGCCATTTACCATTTATATCCTTGTCAAAATCTAATGAATTCTCAGGTTTCTTGTTTTTCCTCCTTAAACCCTTAAAACCTGAATGATGAAATAATTGCCAGAAAATTCACAATTTGGGGATTAGGGGGTGGAGCCTATACCAGCTACTATAGGCAAAAGGCAAGGTACACCGTGTACAGGTGGCCACTCTGTCACAGGGCTAACACAGATTCACACCCACATTCACACCTATAGGAAATTTAGAAGGACCAGTTAGCCACTAACTGCATGTCTTTGAACTGTGGGAGGAGGTCCAAAGACATTGCATTTATGAGCATAATTTCTATCTTATTTATTGCTTAAAAATGTATTGGCCAATTTAAAATATTAAAGGTATAAAAGAAGCTATTTCCGCTCCACAAATAGCCATGACGTGGTTTGTGGCACATGTGGCAAGCCCACAAACCTTGTCAAACACAAACAAAAGTAAATTATAACACAGAATATGATGATGAGTTTATGATGATGCAAACTGAAGAAGGAGGAGAGGTACAGGTGCTGCTAGGGCGAGACAGACGTCACTCGCTGAGTCCCCTGAAACTGCTGGCAACGTGAAGCACTGTTGGGTTTGCGTTTTTTGTGTCGATGCTTCACCACAGTCTTAAAACTACAGAATCCCATTTCTTCAAATTAAAGAGTATTTTAAGTGGTTTATATAGACTAGGTATCATTGAAATATACAGCGTACTTGGAGTACTTGGAGTTGGACTCTGCAATAGTTGGCCTCATCACTGATGGGGATGACAAGGAGTACAGAGGACTGACCCAAGACTTTGTGGACTGGTGTCAGCTGAACTACCTCCAGATCAACACTAATAAAACCAAGGAGCTAGTGGTAGCTGGTGGTAGACTTCCACAGGCACAAACATCCTCCACTGCAACCTCCTCCATATATATATATATATATATATATATATATATATATATATATATATATATATCCATAGGTCCCTCATCCTATTCATGCTAGTTAACGAGAGACACCCGGAATGGCTAACCGAAGGTCGGACGGTCCTGATCCCCAAGGACCCCAAGAAGGGACCGGTCCCCTCCAACTACCGACCAATAACCTGCCTCAGTACTACATGGAAGCTCCTGTCAGGCATCATATCGGCTAAGATGAACAGGCACATGGCTCAATACATGAGTGGGACACAGAAAGGAATTGGCAAGAATACCAGAGGCGCAAAACACCAGCTACTGGTAGACAGAACAGTCAGCTGAGACTGCAAGACCAGACTGACCAACCTGTGCACTGCCTGGATTGATTACAAGAAGGCCTATGACTCAATGCCCCACAGCTGGATACTGGAATGCCTAGAATTGTACAAGATCAATGGGACCCTAAGAGCCTTCATCAGGAACTCAATGGGGATGTGGCGTACAACACTAGAGGCCAACTCCAAGCCCATAGCACAAGTCACCATCAAGTGCGGGATCTACCAAGGAGATGCTCTGTCCCCACTGCTGTTCTGCATAGGCCTGAACCCCCTCAGTGAGATCATTAACAAGACTGGCTACGGATACCGACTACGGAACGGAGCAGTTGTCAGCCACCTCCTGTACATGGATGACATCAAGCTGTATGCCAAGAGTGAACGAGACATCGATTCACTGATCCACACTACCAGGCTATACAGCAATGACATTGGAATGTCGTTCGGACTGGAGAAGTGTAGTCGGATGGTAACAAAGAGAGGGGAGGTAGTCAGAACTGAGGGGATTGAACTACCAGAAGGCAACATTGCAGACATAGAGGACAGTTACAAGTACCTGGGGATCCCGCAGGCAAATGGGAACCATGAAGAGGCCGCTAGAAAGGCTGCAACCACCAAGTACCTGCAGAGGGTCAGGCAAGTCCTGAGGAGTCAGCTGAATGGTAAGAACAAGATCCGGGCCATCAACACGTACGTCCTGCCCGTGATCAGGTACCCTGCTGGGGTAATAGGCTGGCCAAAGGAGGAGATAGAAGCCACTGACATAAAGACAAGAAAGCTCCTTACCATGCATGGAGGGTTTCACCCCAAGTCCAGCACCCTGAGGCTGTACGCTAAGCGGAAGGAAGGGGGCCGGGGACTGGTGAGTGTCAGCACCACAGTCCAGGATGAGACAACGAACATCCAAGAATACATTGGGAAGATGGCCCCAACTGACCGAGTGCTCAGTGAATACCTCAGGCAGCAGAAACCCAAGAAAGAGGAGGTAGACGAGGAACCATCATGGAAGGACAGGCCCCTGCACGGTATGTACCACCAGCAGATAGAGGAGGTGGCTGATATCCAGAAATCCTACCAGTGGCTGGACAAAGCTGGACTGAAAGACAGCACAGAGGCACTAATCATGGCAGCACAAGAACAAGCTCTGAGTACAAGATCCATAGAGGCTGGGGTCTATCACACCAGGCAAGACCCCAGGTGCAGGCTGTGTAAAGATGCCCCAGAGACAATCCAGCACATAACAGCAGGGTGCAAGATGCTAGCAGGCAAGGCATACATGGAACGCCATAACCAAGTGGCCGGCATAGTGTACAGGAACATCTGTGCCGAGTATAACCTGGAAGTCCCGAGGTCAAAATGGGAGATGCCCCCAAGGGTGGTGGAGAGTGACCGAGCTAAGATCCTGTGGGACTTCCAGATACAGACGGACAAAATGGTGGTGGCTAACCAACCGGACATAGTGGTGGTAGACAAACAGAAGAAGACGGCCGTAGTGATCGATGTAGCGGTTCCGAATGACAGCAATATCAGGAAGAAGGAACACGAGAAGCTGGAGAAATACCAAGGGCTCAGAGAAGAGCTCGAGAGGATGTGGAGGGTGAAGGTAATGGTGGTCCCCGTGGTAATCGGAGCACTAGGTGCGGTGACTCCCAAGCTAGGCGAGTGGCTCCAGCAGATCCCGGGAATAACATCGGAGATCTCTGTCCAGAAGAGCGCAGTTCTGGGAACAGCTAAGATACTGCACAGGACCCTCAAGCTCCCAGGCCTCTGGTAGAGGACCCGAGCTTGAAGGATAAACCACCCACAGGGGCGTGCTGGGTGTTTTTTATATATATATACATACACACACACACACATATATATATATATACATATATACATATATATATCCTTGGTTTTATTAGTGTTGATCTGGAGGTAGTTCAGCTGACACCAGTATATATATATATATATATATATATATATATATATATATATATATAGGTAGGTAGGTAGGTAGGTAGGTATGTATGTATGTATGTATGTATATATGAAAAACACCCAGCACGCCCCTGTGGGTGGTTTATCCTTCAAGCTCGGGTCCTCTACCAGAGGCCTGGGAGCTTGAGGGTCCTGTGCAGTATCTTAGCTGTTCCCAGAACTGCGCTCTTCTGGACAGAGATCTTCGATGTTATTCCCGGGATCTGCTGGAGCCACTCGCCTAGCTTGGGAGTCACCACACCAAGTGCTCCGATTACCACGGGGACCACCGTTACCTTCACCCTCCACATCCTCTCGAGCTCTTCTCTGAGCCCTTGGTATTTCTCCAGCTTCTCGTGTTCCTTCTTCCTGATATTGCTGTCATTCGGAACCGCTACATCGATCACTACGGCCGTCTTCTTCTGTTTGTCTACCACCACTATGTCCGGTTGGTTAGCCACCACCATTTTGTCCGTCTGTATCTGGAAGTCCCACAGGATCTTAGCTCGGTCATTCTCCATCACAGATGTTCCTGTACACTATGCCGGCCACTTGGTTATGGCGTTCCATGTATGCCTTGCCTGCTAGCATCTTGCACCCTGCTGTTATGTGCTGGATTGTCTCTGGAGCATCTTTACACAGCCTGGTCGGCGCATATATATACATATATATATATATATATATATATATATATCGGAAGGTTGCGGGTTCGAGGCCCGACTCAGACAGTCTCGGTCGTTGTGTCCTTGGGCAAGACACTTCACCCGTTGCCTACTGGTGGTGGTCAGAGGGCCCGGTGGCGCCAGTGTCTGGCAGCCTCGCCTCTGTCAGTGCGCCCCAGGGCAGCTGTGGCTACAATGTAGCTTGCCATCACCAGTGTGTGAATGGGTGGATGACTGAATGTGTAAATCGCTTTGGGGTCCATAGGGACTAGTAAAGCGCTATACAAATACAGACCATTTACCATCTGTTGTGGGAGCTTTACAACTAAATTAAAATGTAATTTTAATGTTAAACACATCAGAAAAGACAAAATTAATAGCCAGAGGAAGCTGGTTCTAAAACTGTTACAAAATTAAAACAAAGACCATTTTCCCATTGTACTCCTCTGACTAGCAAGAGCACCTACAGATGATGGGAACTATTGGAAAGAGATCTAGAAAATGTTCCTGGATTATTATATATATGTATGTATGGACCATAAAGAAGCTTAATGGAAGTGGGGCATACTGAGGGTTGGTGTAACAGAGACGGATGCTATAGATAGGGTGAGATGTTTTTAGATGATCCACTGTGGCGACCCCTAAAGGGAGCAGCTGAATTAAGAAGAGACAGATGTAAAAACAATAACACAAAAGACATATACTAACTAATTCCTAAATATGCAACGGTACACAAAAGGAGAAGCACTTAATCTGGAATTTGTTTGTTTTTCAGCAATAAGGCAACTATGTTATGTTAACTTTCAGTTTGGAATCTAATCTCATTGGTTTTAGTGTTTAAAATGCTTGTCTCTAGGAGTGTAAATGAGTGTATTCATAGACATGTAAGTTAGGTGATTGTTTTTCCAGTGGTGGTGTGTATCAACAAGAATTACTGAGGAACAGCAAAAGCAGTCTTTCTAACCAGTGAACCCAGTTATTGGTTAATACTCCAAACTGCTGATCCATCCACTCACAAGCCAAATGAAAACACACAGATCCTGACTAACTACTGGTAGTGATGCTGCAGGAAAGTGTCTGGGGTATTCTTAGTAGCTATTATAGGATTAAGCAGAGAGGTTTACCACAGTATCATTTCAACTTGGAAAGTGCCAGAGGAAGCAGTTGAGAAAGAATTTAAACCTGCAGTTTCAGATTGCTGTCGGTGACCTTACATTAGTGTGGGCAAGACACTGTTCGAAGACGCGGCCGTTTTGTCACCAAAGAACACAAGAATGGAATGAAAGTTAAAAAGCAAACATGCATCACAGGGGAAAATGTGACAGAAAGCAACAAGGTCTGAATTTAGGGTGACACTGTACAGTTTCACACACTTTAACAGTTTTTAAATGATAAAAACACCTGTAGTAAAAGCTAAGCTTTTCACAGCGCAGATGCAATCCATCTCTGTTTATTCACAAAGCTAGTGACCACCTGCTTACGCCCACTTGACCCTTCCACTCTCTTCCCCTCCACACTGCTATAAATCCACTGCAAACCTGATCTCATCTGTCTCCACAGTGGAAAAACATGCCGACCTAATAAGAGGACCCTGAGTTTACAGTACGAGTCAAATGCCGTTTACAAGTTAATCCATCCTCAGCAAATGACCAACAAATACCAAAGCAGCAGCCACAGGCTGCCCAGCTGTTTTCGCTACAGACAAAAAGAAGCTTGTTAATTGTTTCTTTATGAGATTAATCCCCTACTTGTGCAGTTATGAGAAGAAGAAAAAAGAGAAAAGCACAAACAGCTGAGAAAACATTTCGCCTTTCAGTCGTGTTGGCCAGAGAGGTTTGGATTAACAAGCCATTACATGAATGAAGCTCAACGCAAATTTGTGGTCTCCACAATTCTGAGTGTGCCAAAATTTAAAAAACTGAGCTCACTGAGGTTGAAGTCATGTCAGTAGTGTGAACACATGCAGATTACTGTGACAGTAATGCATCTATTTATTATTAATGTAGTTTAAGTTAAGGTCCAAAGTTCCTCAATTTAAAAATGTATCGCAACATATAATGAACTGAGGTAACTAAGCAGAACAGAAACTTTATTAAACAGATGGTGATCATCATTCTTTCTTTGGGTGACGATGGTGTTGCTGTTGCTAATCATGTGTAGACCCTCCGCCAGTCGACTTCACCCTCCTACCCTATCCACCCACTACTTCAGTGGGATTTGGGACCATGTTCAAAATGTTTTATGGGTCTGTGGCTATTTTTTTTCTTTGTGGTCTGCTGAGGCAAAAATCTGTGAATGGATGACACTAAAAGTCTGAATAAACGTTAGAAGAAAGCCAGCTCAATCTCGGAAGTGGAGCAGAATAATCCAGGAACATTTTCAAGATCTCTTTCCAATAGTTCCCATCATCTGTAGGTGCTCTTGCTAGTCAGAGGAGTACAATGGGAAAATGGTCTGTATTTTAATTTTGTAACAGTTTTAGAACCAGCTTCCTCTGGCTATTAATTTTGTCTTTTCTGATGTGTTTAACATTAAAATTACATTTTAATTTAGTTGTAAAGCTCCCACAATAGATGGTAAATGGTCTGTATTTGTATAGCGCTTTACTTAGTCCCTATGGACCCCAAAGCGTTTTACACATTCAGTCATCCACCCATTCACACACTGGTGATGGCAGCTACATTGTAGCCACAGCTGCCCTGGGGTGCACTGACAGAGGTGAGGCTGCCGGACACTGGCGCCACCGGGCCCTCTGACCACCACCAGTAGGCAACGGGTGAAGTGTCTTGCCCAAGGACACAACGACCGAGACTGTCTGAGTCGGGCCTTGAACCCGCAACCTTCCGATTACAAGACAAACTGCCAACTCTTTGAGCCACAATCGCCCCTTAAGATGCGACAGTAACCAGATAAATTTACTTTGGGAGTTAACTTCGTCTATGTTCTCTGTTGTGTCTCGTTTTGTGTTTGTTTTCCTATCTGTGGTGTTCTTTGATATATTGTATTTGGGTCAACTCTCCACTTTATTCATTGATTTTAACCTGAATTGGAATTGTGCTTTTTTAGAATTAAGGGAAACATCATTATCTACTGCATGACCTCTACTTTCCATTTTCAAGTGGCAAGCTGTAAGAATATATTTATGAAAAATAATCGCTGTTTTGCACAACTGCTGTAGAGTTTAATGTTAGAAGAGTGCTGTGCCACCAAATTATAGTATTTAGGCACTGATAGCTCTGCAACATTTGCAAACCATCCTGATGAGCTAGACTGTTTGTCTACAGTGGCTGCTTGGATGAAAATGTCTAGAAAGCAACATTAAATATTACTTCAGTGTGGACCCGTGGGCTGCATTCGTTCTGTAATGCTAAGCTGGCATCTCAAGGGTCGATTAGTCTGCACATAGAAGTACAGCACTAATGTGCTTCAGTGTTTTCCAACTGTGACTTCTTGCATCTTGAAGCTGCCATGTGCACCAGCTAATGGAACTAAGACAAAACATTTCATACAACTGATAACGTCTGTTTGCACAGCCAGACCTAAATGGGCGTCAAGAGACCAGAAAAGAACAGGACATGCTTGAGATAAAGTGTAAATGGAAAAAAAAAGCTGAATGTGTCTGAAGTTAAAAGCTATTTGTAAAAGCATATAATGCAAACTATATGAAGAGGAAGATAAAAGGTTGTATTCATACCAAAAACCTTTAGCTTAAGCTAATGTACAGTAACCACCAGGTAATACAACGGGGATTATTTGGATTAGTAGCTAGGAATGAAAAAGGTCATTGAGATGGAACAGCATCAGTGAAGAGAACCACCTGGATTACTTCAATCATTTAGATTATTTAAAATGTGCAGTTATTTTTCACCACAGGTGGACAGTCAGAGCAGCAGAACCTCAGAAGATTGCACAGTTATACATCAGGATGCTGTGCAATGGTGCTTATTTTAAATAAGTGAAGAAAACAGCAAAACTTTGTCATATGAGCATTATACAGCACAGAGTAAATATTTATTGTATTTGTTGAAATTATTACATGTTGAAAATGACACAACTGAAATAGCAAGATTATATATGTATGTTTTTCTCTCCTATTTACATAGACTTTGATTAAAAAAGAACTTGTAAACATATGAATCAGAAAAATTAATAAAAAACACAAATTGTTTAAAAAGCAATTGATCAAAGGTTTATTGGTTCAAATTAGCCCAGTTTATGGGTGCTATGAAACACTGTGGCTTAAAGTTATGATCTTTTATCCCTTGTGCAACAACACTCCAAGTAAGCACACTGATAAAGAAGAGTTTCATTTAAAAATGTCATTCATGTTAATGAAAAAAGCCATTTTTTTAAAGCCACAATGGTGACAACCCACAATGGTCACTACTGCAGGTATCAGTAGTGATACCTGTATAATAAATTATGAACCTGATTAAAACTTCGCCTGAACTTTCAACCTATAAAACTGGCTAGCAGTGGGTTCTTATACCACCCACACTGACCACCTATCCTGCAGCTGCCCTTGTGACCTTCGGAGACCCTCTATTAGTCAGGTCACACACCATATGGGCCAATAGTATCAAACAGGCAGAGGGAACAGTGGCCTCCCCTCCATCAATCCATCACTGACATTAATCCCTTGTCTGCTGCAAGATCTGTTCGGAATTAAATGTTCCACTGTTTAGTAAAAAAAAACCCATACAGAAATACACTTACTATATGTGTGCAGACGTTTTTATTTATGCATGCCACATTCCATTACACGTGTGCATGTTTATGCTTTTGTGTGTTACAGTCAACCTAAATGGGTGGTTGTCTGTCTCTCACAGCCCTAACCTGCATTTGTCAGTGGTTGAGACAACCACAGCACAACTCATTTGCAAGTTAGAGGTTTGCTCATGGATAAAATTGCTAGAACAAAAACAAAAAAGCAGAAAAATACAGCTAGAAGTTATCAGTGCTCTTGTTTTGTTACCCAGGCTAAACTAAAATGAGTTATAGTTGTTGCCGTTCTCAGTTTTTGACATATCCCAGGTGGCCCTTAAATTGACCCTATTCTGTCAGGAGGATTTGCTAATTACATGTCGTACCCTGGGTGGACCTACAATGGACACTGTGGTAAGGCCTGCCGTTTCTCATAGCCTGTGGCAACACTCAACAATCTAAAGTTAGTACTGCTACTCAAGAAACGAAGTGAGAGCTGGTGATGACTAGAGTTTCCTTACAGTAAACCAACAGAGGTTAAGTTTTATCATCGCAAATCTCAATGAAAATATTAGGAAACAATTTCAACAGTGAACGTGTTATGTAATGTAACTGAACTGATGCTGCACAGTTGCAAAGTTTTCAGCTCATTTCAGTTGATGTTGATGTGTTTTTTTTTTAAAAAAATGTTGCCATGGACAGGAATAGTTACAGATGATGTGTCATCTGTCCTTACATGACTATATCCAAACAAAACACTGGCAAAAAATTCATCAAAGTCACAGATTACTTTGTCTTTAAGGTCAAATGTTTCCACTGAGGTGTTCAGTGGTCACATGGTTTCGTGACTACTTTCCAATGATTTTACAAAAGCACTTTTATTCAAAATGCAAGTATTTGTTTACACTACCAAGGGAGGGGCATTCTTCAGCAATGGCCATTGCATAAAAGGTTTGACTTAAATAGTGAGAAAAATATGCTGGATTGCATACTGCAAATGACAATGCATTTGAAATTCTACTATAATTTGTGTGGTGCAGTAAATAAAACAGTAATTTTCATGTTAGACATGCACATGTTTCCATGTGCAATATACACACACACACACATATATATATATACATATATACATATATATATATATATACATATATATATATATATATATATATATATATATACATATACATATATATACATATATACACACATATATATTAGGGGTGCAACGATATTCATATCGATATTGAACCGTTCGATACAGTGCTTTCGGTTCGGTACGCATATGTATCGAACAATACAAAATTTGTAATTTATTTTATCAACTTTCCTTCTGATGATGCTGTCTGTGTTGAGCGCTCAGTGAATCTGCGTTCGACTACTCCGCCTAGGGTCGACAGTGCAGCCTAGGCGGAGTAGTCGAACACAGATTCACTGAGCGCTCAACACAGACAGCATCGTCAGAAGGAAGAGCGCAGGGCAAGTTAAGCTCTCCTTACAACATGGACCTCCCCCACTCTCATTCAGATCTGGCGTTTGGAATTATTTTGGTTTTCATGTGACGTATGACCCTGAAGATAAGCGAGTCATGGACTAAAGTAAAACAGTATGTTGGATGTGCCATGCAATGCTCAATTACATGGGTGGGAACTAGTGTGTTAGCGCAGTTAGCTCGTTAACGTGTTGGCCGTCTAGCCCCATGCACGGGGCGATCGGCGGTAGCTGGTTAACGGAGATTTGCCGTGTTGTGGCGTTAAGGTCATTTCAACGAGATTAACCTGAAAGCACTAGTGGGAACACAACGAATATGACTGCACATTTACGCCGACATCATCCTAGTGCAAAGACAAGTGGAAACAGAAAAAAAACAAGCAAGCATGCTACTAACTTTAGCCGAGTCATTTAGACAGCTGTTAGCACATGATTCTCCTTATATGTTTAATATGCTGCTGAGAATATAGCCCAGAAGAAGCGGATAGTATAGCTTTTATTTTGGAAAGAGACATTTCTCTGTAATAAACTCTCTTTTCCAAAGATGAGTGATTCCTCAATCAGATACAGGGCTCGCAATATCGATTTTTTCAGTCGGGGTACCAAAATCTATCTCTGCCCTGCCCGTCGGGCTATTGTAGGAAGGAAAAATATATGTCAATGCTTTTGCATTCTTTCGGAAATGTAGCTGGGTTATTATGTCATTGGCATCGGTGAGCCACTGTCAATATGTGACATATTGAAATCGCGTTTGAATTTGCGCTTGTTTTTTTGCTTTCACTTTGCAATCGCGCGAACTGTGTATAGAGAGCGACAGCACTGATCTGTGAGTGATGATAATTTGCGCACCAATTCCTCTGACATCGTCTTATTAATCGTTAGCTTACTATGCAAACATGACAAGTGAAATCTCCCGCAGCTTAAACATGTGAGAGGTTGATCGCGCAGAGAATCGCTGAGCTTATGTGAGTGCGTGTGTAAAAGCAGCAGGATTTATATTTGACTACGATGACCTGGATGACTGAGAACCTTCACAGACAGATATATATTTTAGTTCTGCTGAGCCAAATAAGACAGGTCAGGGTGAAGAAGTGACAGCCAAAGAAAAGCTTACCACAAAACGGAAAAGTTATGACAAATCAGACTATAAGGCAAAAAGAAAGTGCAGCTTTATGGTTTCATGGACAAAATAATTTCTGTGGCTGCAATATGACGAGCTAAATAACCAGGGCTGCACATAAGTGGTCCGCAGGTGCGCATTCGCTGTCAAAATAAAAAACACGCACAAGGGTTAGGGTTAAATTTAAAAACTGTACTTTTGAGTTAAAATATATATTTATAATTTTAATAAATGACAAATTAAAAAGGCATGAACATTTTTTTGTATCGAAAAAATATCGAACCGTGACACCAAAGTATCGAACCGAACCGAACCGTGAATTTTGTGTATCGTTGCACCCCTAGTATATATATATATATACAGTGGGGCAAAAAAGTATTTAGTCAGCCACCGATTGTGCAAGTTCCCCCACCTAAAATGATGACAGAGGTCAGTAATTTGCACCAGAGGTACACTTCAACTGTGAGAGACAGAATGTGAAAAAAAATCCATGAATCCACATGGTAGGATTTGTAAAGAATTTATTCGTAAATCAGGGTGGAAAATAAGTATTTGGTCAATAACAAAAATACAACTCAATACTTTGTAACATAACCTTTGTTGGCAATAACAGAGGTCAAACGTTTACTATAGGTCTTTACCAGGTTTGCACACACAGTAGCTGGTATTTTGGCCCATTCCTCCATGCAGATCTTCTCGAGAGCAGTGATGTTTTGGGGCTGTCGCCGAGCAACACGGACTTTCAACTCCCGCCACAGATTTTCTATGGGGTTGAGGTCTGGAGACTGGCTAGGCCACTCCAGGACTTTCAAATGCTTCTTACGGAGCCACTCCTTTGTTGCCCGGGCGGTGTGTTTTGGATCATTGTCATGTTGGAAGACCCAGCCTCGTTTCATCTTCAAAGTTCTCACTGATGGAAGGAGGTTTTGGCTCAAAATCTCACGATACATGGCCCCATTCATTCTGTCCTTAACACGGATCAGTCGTCCTGTCCCCTTGGCAGAAAAACAGCCCCATAGCATGATGTTTCCACCCCCATGCTTCACAGTAGGTATGGTGTTCTTGGGATGCAACTCAGTATTCTTCTTCCTCCAAACACGACGAGTTGAGTTTATACCAAAAAGTTCTACTTTGGTTTCATCTGACCACATGACATTCTCCCAATCCTCTGCTGTATCATCCATGTGCTCTCTGGCAAACCTCAGACGGGCCTGGACATGCACTGGCTTCAGCAGCGGAACACGTCTGGCACTGCGGGATTTGATTCCCTGCCGTTGTAGTGTGTTACTGATGGTGACCTTTGTTACTTTGGTCCCAGCTCTCTGCAGGTCATTCACCAGGTCCCCCCGTGTAGTTCTGGGATCTTTGCTCACCGTTCTCATGATCATTTTGACCCCACGGGATGAGATCTTGCGTGGAGCCCCAGATCGAGGGAGATTATCAGTGGTCTTGTATGTCTTCCATTTTCTGATGATTGCTCCCACAGTTGATTTTTTCACACCAAGCTGCTTGCCTATTGTAGATTCACTCTTCCCAGTCTGGTGCAGGTCTACAATACTTTTCCTGGTGTCCTTCGAAAGCTCTTTGGTCTTGGCCATGGCGGAGTTTGGAGTCTGACTGTTTGAGGCTGTGGACAGGTGTCTTTTATACAGATGATGAGTTCAAACAGGTGCCATTCATACAGGTAACGAGTGGGGGACAGAAAAGCTTCTTACAGAAGACGTTACAGGTCTGTGAGAGCCAGAGATTTTCCTTGTTTGAGGTGACCAAATACTTATTTTCCACCCTAATTTACGAATAAATTCTTTACAAATCCTACCATGTGGATTCATGGATTTTTTTTTCACATTCTGTCTCTCACAGTTGAAGTGTACCTCTGGTGCAAATTACTGACCTCTGTCATCATTTTAGGTGGGGGAACTTGCACAATCGGTGGCTGACTAAATACTTTTTTGCCCCACTGTATATATACACATACATCTTTCTTCGCCTTTAGACAATAATTCTGATGGCAAAAGAGCCAAACGGGACAGGCAAAAAAAAAAAAAAATATATATATATATATATATATATATATATATATATATATATATATATATATATATATATATATATACACACATCCGACGTATGCTATTTGAAGTATTTATGATTTGCCAGCATTTGGTGTTGCCAGATCATTGGGCATGCTGACACCAGTATGGTTTTAAGAAAAATCCCTCTCCTTGGATGGCACTGCTTCATCATCTATTTCCCTCCACTTATCCAGTTCAGGGTCACAGGGCAGCTGGAGCCCACCCCAGGGTAGGAAGCAGGGCACACCCCAGATGACAGACACCCTGACAGACACAGAGAGACAGACAACCATTCACAACTACAGCCAATTTAGACTCACCTATTAACCTAACCCACACATGTTTTTGGACTGTGGGAAGAAGTCAGCTTGCCCAGAGAGCACCCACGCAAGCACAGGGGAAGACACAAACTGGATCAGAATTTCCCACGTCTGGATTTGAATCTGGGGCCTTATTGCTGTGAGGCAGCAGTACTAACCTCGCCACCACTGTGCTGCTCTAAAACAAATTTCTGCACTTAATAATGAATTTGTCTGTAGTACCTTCATATTCTGTGTGAATATGAGTGATGACTATGATTATTAAGCTGTATAAATGTGGTTTCCATCATATTACAAATAACCAGTTAGAAAATTGTGTCCTACAGAAGACAATTTGTATGGACGACACTAGTTCATCAAATATCCCTTCTTGGGCCAGTTTTAATTTCCCTTCTTGAGGTGAGGCAACAGTGCTAACTAACATGCCACCATGCTGCCCCCAACGTTATTCCTTATGTATGAAAAAATGATTTGTCAGATATTACTTACACCCTCCCCCCAATAATGTTTATTTAGGAAATGACCCATTTTTTTCTTATTCCATTCTAATCCTATTCATTACGGTACTTTAATTTTAACAATTGATCTAAAATTCACTTTGAGATTAGTTTCACCTATAAGGTCCCTGGGAATTGTTGCTGCTGAGATACTGAGAGAACAAACCTTATGGGTTGGAAAAAATAAAAATCTATTGGTACAAAGGGAGGATTAGTCGGCTTAATACTGAACAGAGAACGGCCTCTTAAAAACAACTAAATAAATGAAAAGGGAGATAAATGTGAAACAATATGGGCTAGTATTCTTCCACCTCACAAACTGATCATAGATGCACATTTGCTTCTTTACCTAAGAAAATGAATTCTCACATATTTGTGTGAAGATGCATTCAATAAAAATTAATGTTTTTGAGCAGTTATGGCAAATTCACAGGCCCCTTCTTGCCGAGCTCATCATTGCTCACATATTCTTCCTCCCTTCATCTTCTCATCTGAAGATGTCAATTTTCAATAAGATTCAGCAGTACCAAGTTAGGATTTTTTTTCCCCCATCTAGAAAAAACGTCTTCTTTATAATGCTAAAAAAAAATGTAATTTTTCAGATAATCCTGCCTAGGTTTTATGGTAATGACACATTCTATATAATCTGCCAAACTTGGGACATGTAAAAAATAAACCCAAACTAAAATAGGTAAAGGTCCGAAAATACTGACTGCCTACAGTGATCACACTGGTCAGCAGTTGCTGCTGGTATCATCATATCATAGTGTGTGTGTGTGTGTGTGTGTGTGTGTGTGTGTGTGTGTGTCACTCTCTCCCTCGTTTTCTCTCTCACATTCTTCTCATTCTCACAGTAAGAGCCCATAACTTCATTCTTGGTCGCACTCCAAGGGACTCATCGCTGGCTTGACCAGGACCTCATGCATTCAGTTAAACCAATCAAAGCTCCATTCATTCCACCATCCCATAATGCCTAATTCATTTGCAGCCAATAATAGAGAATCTGTTGTAGTTTTAATGGAAAAGCTGCTTATTTTTTCCTGTAAAAGCAGTCGCTGTAAAAAAGAAAAAGAAAGACAGTGTGCTGTTGGAGGAAAAAAAACTGAGGTAATGTTCCAATAAAAAATTCAGAGCCTGTTTATTTTGGATGTGTAAAGAACGCAGATATTACACTCTGTAAATTAGCCAGGCCACTTTCTAAATTAACAAGCTATGACTGTTCTCTCCTCAATCCATCCCATGGCTACTCTGACATTTATTGGGAGACAGAGAGGAAGAAGCTTGATATATTGAATTTTCTTATTTTTTCAACCTTGGAACAACCTCAGGCTGTATGCGGGCTGCAGGTCCAGCTAATTGCCAATGAAATGCTGTACAAATACCCGCTTGTCTCAAATTCTCCAGATAATCCGCTAATTTACTGCCAATATGTTCAGAAGCATGTCTGAGATTTATCAAATAAAATGAAATCTAATTCTTTCTACACAAAAAGTGAACAACATCACGACAAGTGTTTATTTTGTACACCTGAGACATGGCTCCTGTGTAAAACATGGCAGCAGACTCATTTTCTATGGCTGTTTTCCTTAAAAATTAGTTTGTAATTTTGGTTTTTATGTGCAGTGCTTCACCACAATTAAAACTTTCATAATTTGATATCTCTCACGAAACTTAAAGTCCAATCCTGTTTTTTTCTAAGCTAAATTCAGACTCTTGACTGCTTTTAGTCACTCTAGAACTGCATTGGTTGCATATCTTATACAACATTTGTTTAAATGTCAGAAAACTCTTTTCTGCCATTTTATTTTTTACACATTGTAATAAAACAAAGTTCTGTTGAACAGTTTTTAAAGGATTCCTTTAAATTGTTTAGATATGCAAGAAACAGCAATCTCAGGCCATGTCACTAATATATTGCATTATTTAAATGGATTTGCTCTTTTAGTGATGACCTGCTATCTCTTAGGTTGGAAACAAATAAACACACAAGTGAGAAATTTTAACCAAAAGCAAAATTTTAAAAGAAGCTTATAAATGAAACCTTTACATTTAGACTAACATCTGATCTAATTCTATAAGTTTTCATATTTGCACGAATTACTCACAAGCTTTACCGTTTTTACAAAATCAACTACAGCCAGCGAAAAGTTAAAGTTATTCATACCAATACTTATATCTGGAATTCGGACAAGAGTGTTTTTATCACTCTCCCGTACAAAGTATAAGATTTTACTAGTCGGCTTGACTGAAAATTTTCAGTGTACTTATGAAAATAAAATATATATCAGCTGCACAAGGAGGCACATGACTATATGCAAATAGTAGGAAAATGTGGGCATGGATATGTTTCTTGGATACTTAAATACAGGTGAGACTTTACGTAAAAAAAATTTTAATGTTTCGTAACAACAGCAAGAAACTTTTTAGGAAGTAAAGTTTTTAAGGGGTGGGCGTTCAGGTTGATATGGCAATTTTCTTTGTTTAGTTTTGGTAACACATTACACAGTGGTGTTTAAAATTTGGTTCCGTGCATGATAATAATGTTTGTGCTAAACTCAAAGCGCACTCGCCAAAGTGGCTTTCAACCACATACCTCAGTATTCAAAAAGAGGCTATAATCAGTTGAAGTTTCTCAGCTCAGACACATTTTGGGCAGATATTTACTGCACGCAGCTCACAGAAATTTTAGGCTGTCCAATCTGAGTCATGTCTGAAAGCTGAGAGGGAAAAAACTTCTCTACTGCACAAAAAGCCCAAGGGGAGAACTGAGACCAGTTTATGGGTAAAAGCTGAGAAAAACAAGATTTGGTGCAATTGCAATGTCTACACTGTAAAGAGGTTACATTTCTTGTAAACACGCAATCAGCATAGTCAAAAACAATAAATGTCCAGGACTATGTCTGCATGGTGCTGTTGGTTAAGAGACATAGATATTTTATAGCAGCCCCATAAATAGATAGTTACTAGACCTCACAGACAGAGAAAGAGAAGGTTTCATATGTTCAGCACTATCCACACAATGTTCATTCATTAAACAGAACGGCTTTGGAGCATGCACTGACTGAAAAGTTGGGAGTACAAGCTCTGTCTTCACCTAACTTGTGAAAGTTGTGTAAGTTCATCTCTCTGTGGGATTTGAGGCTTTTCCTCCCTGGGACTAAGGCTAATGCTTACTGATGCTGTGTAGTCAATTCTCTTGCTGACAGAAATGCGCAGACATAGGAAAAAAACACCCTGAAGACATAACCAACCTTGACTCTTCGATGCATTGATTTAAAAAGAGACCACTCACTGAAAGTTTTCAAAGAAAAACATGCAATCAATACGAAGCAGCAAATCCAGATGAAAGCAAGCAAGCAAGCTGAATGCTGACTGTCTAGTTCATGCTATTTTAAACATGTGTCTATAAAGATACATCCAGTGGCTGACTGGTCTATGACAGAGATGTGTGCGAATCATGTCAAAAGTTTACTTGAATACAATGTGTACTGATATGTACTGACGTTTGGTTTCTCACCTCTGTCTTTAAAAATATAGAAAAACATTAGCTCAAAGGTATGCGGTTAAACACTAAGAGCAGTAATTTTCAGTATACTTTGAGCTGGCAAGTGTAAATATAAAGTAAATGTTCAAACAAAATGCCCATAAAGGAGACAGAAGTAAAGGAGGACAAAATAAATATGCAGATACCTCCTTCAAATCTACCCCTGAGCTCAGAAAGCTGTCAAATTAAATTGGTGTAAAGCTCATAATGGCAAAACGTCCTATAAAATAACTGTTCTTTCACTATGAAACTGTACATAGCTGTGTATTACAATGTTCTACACCAACTATCAATCTGAGGGCATGATAGCAATATAGCTTCATTTGAAGCAGCTTGGATATTGTGTATGTGCTTTTTTTCTTTTTTCCAATCTATTTTCTTTTATTGGAAAGAAAAGTAAAAGTTATTCTCAGTCTAACTTTCAGGAGAAATGTTTTATTTTTTCCTGTGGGGCTTTTAAGGATAAGTAGCTGAAAACTGGGACATCTACCAAATTTTAAAGAAAATATTTCCACCTAGTTCCCAAAGTCTTTATATGTCTATGGGCTAATATAGGAGAACTGAAACCATAGAGTCCCAAAGGAATATTGTAATTCTCTATAAATTAAATACAATAAACATAATAGCTCCATGGAATTTAATTGAAAAAAATATCCATATTTAAGTGTTCCCCAAAAAGGAAGAAACTAGAAGGTGGAAGCAGCCAGTGAGCCTGATGACAGAGTGATGATGGCCAATGATGGATGACTAGGAACCGTCCTGATCCCAGAGGAAGGTCTAACCTCAGTAATTACAATTAGACCATCCAATAGTCAATCACACCACTCAATGACTCCCAACTGGCAGAAAACGCTCTACAACAGACACGGCAGTTCTGCATCCAGAGGAAACTTAAGGCTGTTTTAGGGAAAAGGAATGTGCTTCAGCTAGGTTCTTTGGTTATTTATTTTGGTCCAGAGAGTGAGAGCAGCTCTGTTTTTTGGGATGGTTCTGGGAAGAATTTGTCTCCAACTTTGTGTGTTGACACCATGATATGTGTGCTGGAAGCAAAAAGCTTCTGAGCCTCTGTCAGCACTTTGCTTGTATCATCCCAGTAGCGGTCACTGATGATTATTACAGACACATCTGCAGAAAGAGTCCATGTTTGATTTCACGTTTTTCTGATTATAAAACAGCAGTGACACATTTTGAACTCATTCTGACTTCTAACATGACTGAAATCTTGAGAATCATTTGTGATTCAGCCTTTAGAGAGTTTGAAGCTCTTCATTATCATCTCATAATCATTTATTAATCAACGTTCTTGGGCCTAAAAGCAGCTAGTTTGTGTAGTTGCAACTTTCCCTCTTTTACTGGTAGAAAAAAAATACATATAGTATAAGCTATTAAGAATGAATAAAACATCTACTTCTCCACTTATCCTGGGAGCAACAGAGCCAAACTGTGTGTGAGGTGAGAGTGGAAAAGGAAACCATTGCACTTCCCTCTCATGGAAAACTGAAGTGTTCCCAAAGAGTTTCATTCACTCACGCAGGCAGTGATTTCCAACAAAATGTCAAAATGACCTTAAAAGCACGCTCTTCCTCCTGAACTGTTCCACTTTCCCAGGCAAAATGGTATACCTATAAATTACCAGCACATTTCTTATATTTACATTTTAAGTACTGAAAATGACAACCTCATCCAAAGTAATTTACTATCAGCGCTGCTCACTGTCAGACTCAAAAGGCAGTAACGTGAACTGAAACCTGAGTAGGGATTATGTTGCTATTAAATCTAATTTTGTATAATATGTTACTATTAAAACAAAACATGTTGTAGACTTTAAACATAATAAAACCAAAATTTTAGTTCCAGGACTTGTCACATTTATGCCATGATCGGATTGCCTAATCACTTTATGCTAATATTTGTACCAGGGAGCCATACTCAGTCTTGCCCAGTTTCTTGTGAGAGGTCTGTACAGCTATGAAGCGTAGGCTGCTGCTGGTAATAATTTGATATCAGTTTAAACTGTAGAGAAATAAAAATATCAGTCAAGTCAGAGAAACAGCAAGGTTCGTGTAAACTTGAATTTTTAATCGTTATGCTTGTGCACACAAGATCAGTAAATCAAAGGGAAGTATTATCATCCAAAAATACATGACAAGGTGAGAACAAAAAGCTGACTTAATGATTAGTTTTTTTTGGAATTCATAAACTATCACACATCCTACCATTAGTTATCAGACACTATGAGACACACAAAAAATAATTGTTTTATAATTTAAAACAAAAGAATGGAAGGTACAAAAATCTTGCTTGAAACTTACTTTTGGCCCATTTTGGGTGGTGCAGAATGGGCCAACTACTCTCCAAACCTATAAGCAAATAGCATAACGGCCAGAGCAGGAAATATTCCTATGTCATTGGAACAGTCATATTTAAAAGTGAAAAACCAGCTGAAGAAAATATTTTCATAGCCATTGATTCAGTATAAAGAGAGAAGCTAACAACTTAATTTCCATGCAAATGTTATTGAAGGATTTTCACTGTGATTTAGTGCCCAGGTCAGTTGCCAAAGATGTGGTGGTATAACTTCAAGCTGTCAGACAATTGTTGTGTTAGGGGTAAAAGAGTGACAGCAGTTGGAGTTGAACCACTTTCTCCTGACTTACAACTGGGCAGAAACACAGAAAAGGAGGGAAGAAGCAAAAAAAGAGACAGAGGAGACCGAAACCGAAACAATCAGATGTAAATTTTCCTGTGTTTACTTTTTTTCCCTCAATGACTGAAAGCCATTTTTCACTTCCTGATTAAAACAATCCCAATGAGTCCCAAACCTACTTTCTCTATCGGACCTTTTGTACAGTATAACCCAGCTTGGATATGCTTCCAACTCGCTATTATGCAATCTGCCAACAATTCACAACATAATTAAATACGCACAGGAACAATGTGTGTACATTTTCCCTAAGAGTCCAGCAATCCAGTTACCACCTTTACACTGTGAGAGGCAATTTCCTGTGCGGCTCAGCAGATGAGGTTTCAGAGTAGAAACAGGCCAGTAATTAAATCTCAGAGCTCTTGTTAAAAGTGCAGCTGTCGATGGCAAAGCTCTGTGGAAGCAGAGTGTGAATATTTGTGTCATGGTGCAAGTGGGGAACTCTGGCCGCATATGCCAGCCATCAGCACTGGACTGTACAGTATGTTTTACTAAAGAGAATGCAGGAAAAGCCCTGTGGAGCCTTCTCACGCACATGCGAGAACAAATGCAATGGTATAAATGTACTGTGTAAAATGTTTTACCCTTCATGTATGAATATGTGTTAAAATTTCAAATCAAGCTTGAAGTACTTTTTAAAATGCATCTACAGTAAAAGAAAGTAGTATTTTTAACTCTATATTCCTTTATATACAGCAAAGTTGTAAATTGATAACAAATAACACTTGATAACTTGTTGCTTCATTGCTTGATACTTATATGTTGTTACTAGAAAACCAAACCAGACTTGCTGTATGATTATAATATGTTAAGAACACACAAACCAGAGAATAAACATTTTGTTCAAAAAATAAAAACAAATAAATAAATAATTCAAAACGACATTTTGCAAGGATGCTAATAGCTAAACACGCGGCTTGGGAATGAACCTTTAATGAATGCCATTTCCAAAAACCCTATAGGGGTAAACAGACGAATACATGAGTAATTTGATGGTCTTGAGCAGAGATGAGTAAAAACATGAGTCAGGTGTTGTCCATAGCACCACTAAAAACTGTTCTGTACTCCATTTCTTCCCCCATGGCATTCCATTGTGCTTCACATGGATAGTCTAGGTAAACATCCTGCAGACATTAACTTCTTCACACCCACTACTTAAACTCCAGTTTAAGGTTGCTCTGGCCCTCCAGACCTTTTTCTTTCAATTGTCAACAGAAAGGTAAAGGTGAGAGTGTGGGTCCCATATCTTAGAATATTTTTGTCTGGTTGGTCTGGGATACATGTGGTGGACAGATGTAGCTGCCAAATGCAGTGGGGTGGAGTTACTGTAGTGTTTACTGGCTACCCAAATAGTGCTAGTGTTAAATTGCTAGTGTGGCTAAAAAGCTAATATAGTCCAGAAATAGTAGGCCTGCTGCTCACTACCAAACTACCAGCATCATAATTTAACTTTAGTCAAACAACATCTCAATAGAAAAGTCCTAGAAATATATATATTTTTAAAAAGTCTAGATTCCCTTTTGCAGGCTCATGTTGCTTTACAAAAAATTAGACTAGACAGGTAACCAGTTATGTATAATTCCCTGGGCATTTCTCAAAAATGCCAGGTTTTGTGCACTTGAGGCTGGGGGCAAAGCTAAGGTGTGGCCAATAGCGGCAATAGTGACCAAAAAGCAAAATACAACCACCATACAGGTTATCCTGCACACTCGGGGGTTAAGCCCAAACTACTTTTAAAAATCAACTTTTTTAAAAGAACACTGCAGATGCTGTTAACACACTGACAAATTTTAATAATGTGACAAGTTGTGATTAATGACTGACTCAGTGACTCATCATGAAAGTTTGGCATACAGTAATTTGCTGAAAAAAACATTAATGGCACATCCATTTCTGTGCCACTCAATTACAAGCTATCAGTCTGCTCCACTCCAATATAAAGTGCCGGGTCCAGCCACTGCCCTCAGAGTCTGTTCATGTAGAGGTACATGTTAGAAGGAAATAAAATGTTCTCATTGTAGTTTGTGCCAAAATGCCAATTCAACTCTAAGACTCGTGTTTTGCAGCTTCACACTGCCAGGATGCTGAGTTGGATTATTCCAATTCCTGGTTGTGGTTGAGCTACATAACCCAAAGGAAAAGGCTGTAAAAACGACATGAATCAATCATGTCCTCAGTACAAAAAGAAAAAGAAATCTCCAGTGATTAAGTTTCTTTGTAAAGGTGCATATGAGGTTCAGCACATAAATTCTACCCCCCTTGGAAGTGTCCATAAAGAAAAGAAAAAGACTATAAACAAGTCGCTCTTTCTCTCTCTCAAACTCTCGCACACACTGAAACATAAATGAAAGACATACATAGCAGATTCATGCAAAGGTTATGAGATTTTAATGTGGAGGGCTGAACTGCTTTTTAACTTAGTTTCCAGTACATGCTTGTTGCAATAACTTGCCCAGTTGGATTTAAACTGGCAACATTTCACAGTCCACAGTACAGCTGGTCAAGAAATTTGACGGTTATTTGCTACATTAGAGGGAAGCCAGTGCCTGGTGAGTATCCTGCTTCATGTATGTCCAATGACGAGGACAGTGAATGCCAACTTGCACTTTTACTGCATTTAACTTGCCCTAAAGCTTGTAAAGATGCTGTAAACTGTAGATGCCATGTTTGACAGGAAAATTCTCAGTAAGTTGTCAGAGTCCCTCAGTCAGTCTACTTAATAGAACCTGGTGCCTTGTGCCTTTTATCCACAAGATTATGTCTTTTTCTGCTGAAGTACAGCTGATTTACGATGAGGGCAACGTGCAGTGCGCTGTGTGTAAATTACTCCACAGATAACTACATAGAGTCTCCTTAGATCAGTGGGGCCTCGTCACACAGGGAGCATGGGATAGATTGCTTAAGAGGCCAAAGATCAGTGAATGAGTTGAACAGGAAATACCCAATATGGTGAACATCATTATCCTACCCCGGTCTATTATAAAAGTGTTTGTCATTGTGCATGACACTCTTAAGTGTAGTATTTCTGTGTATTTAGAAGAAAACTCCTCCCATCGTTCATATCAACTTCTCAAAAGTTGACCACTGCTATGGTAGAGAAGGCAACACACATAAATATGATTTGAAAAGAAAACTGAAAGATATTTCTGGTCTTCCTAAATCTGTTTGCAGTCGAGTTTTCAGGACATCTTCTGTTTTAAAATGAGGAGCCAGGAAACACTCAACACAATTCGATAATCACCCCGGCTGTTTAACTCAAACCTGGGAGGCCCTTCCCTGTTTATTTTTCTTGTATCGTGTTGCATTTCTTTTTAATTTCATGGCCAAGTGGACCTCCCTGTTATTGTGCCCCACACCCCACTATCCCCAAGTCCACTCTCATCTCCCTTTAACCCAACTCCTTTTTATACTCCCACAAGGCTCTGGACCTCTTCATCACCCCAGTGGAAAACACTCCAGATCCCCTAAAGGTCACTCTGCTCTCAGACATAGATTTGGCCAATGAGACAGAACCGTCGTTCATGAAAAACACACACACACACACACCATACTATCCATTGTCCATATAGCTTCAAGCAGATACACAACTTTAATGAGTTCTGTTTTTTAAGAAACCAGCTTTTTAGGTTTGTCTTGGTTGGGCATGCTGGCTAAATACTATAACACTACAACCTGTAAGGTGCTCAATTATCATAAAAACTGCCACTTCAGGTGGTAAAGGTGAGATTATTAGCATTATTTTGTTATCAATGCCTCAAATGGCACGTGTTGGTTATTGGTGTTATGCTGCAAAACTGTGATGCAGCTCTGGATTTCCCTTTAGCCCCTCAGTGTCCTCACTGTTTACAGTTTCATTAAAACCACCTTGATAATCGCCTTATTCAGGATTTTTTCATATAACACAGGATGTGAAGTGGCCAGAACTTGGACAGAAATAATATACATTGTAAATGTCACTTAATTTCTTCTCAGCACACAAATTGTGTGAAATGTTAACAAAAAACTGAACATGCCTGATGGAATGAATGCTGAAAGCAGCACAATTATTGACACGTAGCTGAACTTTTTGTATTTAAATTAGTTTGTATGTTATATTCATGTACGTCATAGTATGTCAAATTAGGCTAAAAAAAAAACAAGAGATGAATGACTGAAACACACGCGCGGCTGTCAGCAGCACTCTTAAATCACTGTATGTAAAGTGCATCCATTATTGTGTCTGTGTTTTGATTCTGACATCTCCACACAGAAGGTGAATGATTATCTGCACCACAAAGACGTCATCAAACAGTCGAAGTAAATCATTCTGGTAAAGTCATTTCATTCAAGTCATTAATGAGGCCAGTTTAGCTATCACGTGACAGAAGTAGTATATTTTATTCAGTCAATTTAGACTCCATCTCATGTAGAAATTTGACTACTGCTGCTTGTAGTTCAAAAGATTACTCAGATTGTGGTGAGACTACTAAATTATTTTAGTAATGTGCCTCTAAATGTGGCTTTTAGAGGTTAAATTGTTTAATCTGGCTAAGACTAGCAAAGCCTCAAATAATGCCGCAGTAAACCTTGCATATTAAGTTTCAGTCAGTAAAAAAAAATAAAAGCATGACATTAAAGAAATTTGAGCATTTTGAGTGTCAGCTTGCACTGTGACAGCTATCAATCACTCATCCACGTCTCCTCTGCAGGGTGCAGCCCACAGCAACCCAGCAGTGGATGTTTATAGAAATCACAAACACATTCAGTTTCTATAACAGGTGAATTAGTCGCTGTCAGGTTAGAAGAGCTGCCAAGCCACAGAGGGCGACTAAAGCTGCCACATTGGACCTCTTTTGTGCACTGCACAGTGGAGGCAGGAAGTTTTGATTGTACTGCTTTATGCTTAAGATGTCAGCTGATCGAGCCTCAGACATTCAAAGCAGCACTTTTTTTTGTTCCTACATTTAAATTCTTTTAGTTTAGAGGCTTCAGACATTAAGACTTAGTTTCAAGCACAGTTTTAGCATAGCAGAAGCAGCCACGAATAATCAAGAAAAAAAAATTCACTATTAAACATGCATTTAGGTCATAGATTGCTGATGACTATCTACTCATAACTTTTAGATTCCAACACAAAAACAGTACTTAGAATTAGCTGTACGGAAAAAAAAACATCAGGTGAAAAGGAAAGAGTTGAGTGCGGAGAGAAAAACTGTGGGTAGGCACAATGGTTAGGGTTTTACAAGAAGACTTAGATATCATCTGCTTTTCCCAGCCAGTATATTAACCTCAAACATAGTCTTCTGTTCTGCATTGGTTACTTTATTACTACTGTTCTAAGAGGTAGTTCAGAGCTACTGTTTTTTGAGTCAAATGCTCAAATATTCGGTGAGTAGATGCTGCAAAACACCAACTTCAGAGTTCAGCTTCATTAACCCCTTTCTTGAATGACATGTACATTTGGTGTCTGATAGCGACAGAATACTTTAGTCATATTCCTCAACTTCCAATCCAAAATCCAAAGTGTAAAAGATGGAGAGTCATTTATTCCTGCTTCAAATAACATACAAAATATCTCTAGTTTCTTTCTAATCTTGTTTGCCCTTCATTTGCCTTCTCCCTGGGTGTCCACAGAGTTTGTTGGTTGACTGGTCTGGAAAAGGTCAGTTCTGTTGAAATAGAGCAGCGTTCCAAGCCAACAAAAGCACAGCCATTTTCCTCCAAGACCCTCCTTAGCAAATTGGTCCTCAGCAGAAGGCAGTTATGCTTTGGCTAAATGCTGCCCTCCTGCTAGCATGCTTAGCTGTAGTGTGTGAAGCCAAGAGAAACTGTCGCTATTTAGGTCTAAGGGTGGTGTGGAAAAAGACATATGTGAACTTGAAATAGGTTGATTTCCTGTGCAAACACACAATCCATTATTTGGGTTTCAAGCTGTAAGATTGCCAGACTGTGTGCTGGTCCAATAGAAAACAGAACAGCTATGTGGAGCACAGATGGCACAGCATATGGGGGAGTTTAAGAATTAAATGACTCAAAAAATGATTTCATTTGTCTAAACCCTATTACAAAAAAGAAAAACAAAAAAAGGAATTCACATATGAAATGTTTATGACATCTGTGCGACTAATTTTGATAGCAAATGTTTTAATTGTGCAGTTTTTAAACGCAGCACATCTTGTGAAAAAAAAAAAGGCGAGGGGGAAATCAAAATTTAAGACACAGTAGTTTTCAAACTGTATCAAACAGTTGGGTTTGTTGCTCAAAATCTAGAGATGAAAGCCCCGTTAAGCCTCTGCTCTACGCAAAGCATTTAGGTGAGAACATCAAGAACTTACAACATTTGAATGGTGAAAATCTCCATTACAAATTATACAGTGGGGAAAAAAAGTTTTTAAAAAGGTCAAGCTAACATTCAGTGCTCTGCAAAAGTGTCGAGCCAACCCTGAGTCATTGTTTGTTTGGTTGGTTGGTTGTTAAACCACTTAACATTCACCTATGAATCATTCAAGCATATAAAAGGCACATAACTCAAGGCATGAACCAGTGTTACTAACTTAGCAAAGAACCTATTTTAAAATGTAGAATCAAGGAGATTCAAAAGAGTTTTTACCTGAAAAGGTGGCGTATCTCAGCAGGGTGTGCAGTATGTAATATATAATATGGCCAATTCTGGCTCAAAACAACATGGTGATGGACAAAGGAAGGATTTCAAATGCAAAATCAAAGACTTCTCGGTCATTTTGTCATTATTTTATATTTAATATTGTAGACTCTTTTTCTCAGTGGCAGTGGTAATATTGTTGTTGTTGTTGTTTTAAATTAGCAACTGTTAGCTATTAATCCATAATATAAAATGTAAAAGTGTATGTTTCAATCACTCAAAGTCAAAAACCTTATTCAAAGTTGCATCTTCCTTTGAACTCTAGAAGCTGTACTGCGTTGAGCACCAGTAATGTATGTATGAAGTCGAGCCATGTATGTATGTATACAAAGAGTGAGACCACAGAATGAGCAAGTAAATCCCAGAAAACTAGCGTTAAGCTGGTGGTTGAGCAAGGATAGGTGGTTTCTTATCTTGAAGCGTAAAGCTGTTTGATCTTACCTCAAAGTTCCCAAACCACTTCAAGTAAAGACATTTCAGATTACATGAAAGACATTCGACTATGCTCCCATGCTAAAAGGAAATCACTTTATAAATGTTTCAGTCAGACTCTGATATGTCAACCAAACCAGATGTATAGCTGTGACAGTTGTATTTTTATTATTTTTTTAATGTATTATTCAGTGAAATCTTTACAATTAATAGCTCTTGAGAATAAAGTCTCAACTGAGACTTTTTGTTCAAAGTTGTCTCTGTTGTTACTTGTGCTCATTAAAATTGTATCTCTAACTTGTAAAAGTTAGAAATTTTAATATTTCTAACACAGACGGATCTATGACTGCTCCAGTGTTCATGCAGTATTTTTTTTGACAAATGTGACAGCCTAATATCTGTTGAAGCAGAATACATACCACAGGGCTTTATGATATATCAGCACTGTGGCCCCATATTTAACATCTTTGTAGGTAAACAGTTACATGTCTTATAAAACCCAAAATGTAATTAAAGGAATTAGATATTTTAACATTTTTACTATACTTATTTTTTTGTATTACAGTGGTGAATGCTACAATAATCCCAGCTTTGTAAAGTTAATTAACAGTGTTTCTAGCTAATTTATAAATTGATAAAAATGTGAGACAAAAATCAGGAGCACTTGTACTGCACCACACAAAGATATTTTCACAACTACATAACTGCATTATTGCATTATCAAATTTGCTAAATATTTTATTGCTTATTATATGACCTGTACTGGAGTAGCTGTTTCATAATTTAATTTAACGGGAATAAAACCTTCTTTTTTTATGCTTTTTTTCTGTTTTTAAAAGCTTTTCAGTACATTATTTACAGCTGGCTTTAAATAATCTTTTATTTAATATTTGTCCACTGCATCCCAGAAGTATAAAACTAGAACTAGGCTTAGTTCATGTCATGTCATTAGACATGAATTACGACATGTATCCATAAATGTCTTGAAGTGCAAAGCTATGAATGATTTATGTTAAACCTGTGGTTTTAAAAAAAAAATTAAACACTTGCAATATTAAACTGTAAAAGCTTAGAAAAACATAAATCTCAACCTGTCTTGCTTACTGTTTTTAGATTTTCTATTACTTTCCATGCTGCCCTACCCCCAGACTGGAGATTTTAAAAAAAAAAGAAAAAAGAAAAAAAGAAAGGCAGATGGCTTCAAACACTAGATTTCCCCCCATGGGAGCCTCACAAGGAGGTCCAGGACACCCCAGGCCTGTCTGAACTCTATGATAGGTTGTGTGGATAAATTGACTAACTATATTTATACATTTTCAGGTATAAATATATTTATACATGCCTTAATGCACAGAGTGGCTCAAAGCGAATGTAAAAAAAAATAGAGAGAGAGAGAGTGCTGGGGGAGCGAGGGACAGCGAGTGGGCGAAGGAGAGAAGGGAGAAGGGAGAGGGGCAGATACCAGGAGAGCTGATTTCTCACAGATCTCATTGCATTTGTGTGATAAGAAAGGAAATAACAGCTTCAGATGAGGGAATTTGCAAAGGGACACGTTTCACCTTCCTTTACATTGTGTAAGGCAGATCACAGGAAACACAGAGGAAAAGGAACGAGAGGCATCTCTTGCAAGGATGTGAGCAGACGTCTTGAAATGTACTCAGCATCGCCTGTTTCAGATGTATAAAATCCGACTGAACATTAACACTTTCATACTTGAAGAGAAAAAATTAAAGTTTATGCCAACACTTGTTTTAACATTCTGAATTAATTTTATTTACCATTGCAATAACTCTGCAGGAGCGCGCTTTGACGACACTGATGCACAGACAAACTGACAGGTCGCCGAGTTTGGAAGCATTCTGACATACATGCTACAGAGCAAACACAGCCCGAGGCTGTGGAGGTGTGCAGGAAAACCTCTCTGTGACTGCAAGTTCACGGGCTTGATCCCTGCTATCGTCATGTGTGCTCACCAGGACCATACCAGTGGGTTTACATGTTTTAGCCTGTTGCTTAGCTGCCAGCCCAAGTTTAAGATTTTATCCCATTGAATTTCAGTATTTTGCAAAGGTTTTAGGCATGTTTGATAGTTTGATCTTATCCCAATTTACTTTCTTGGCAGCAATCATCTGGCCTTCCAAGCACCATTTGGAGAACTCCATAATATACACTATTACTTAATCCTAAAAAACCCCACCTCATCCTACATGAAAAGGGTCAAAACAGGATAATAAGATCTAAATAGGGACAATATAAACACAGAGATGCTTCATATCAGCCCTAAATTCATCCTGTGGTACTCAACAATAACGCCAGACAAAGAGCCTGAGCATGCACAGGCAATATCAAACATTACACGGACTTTGGACTAAGGGTTGGCATATTAAAGACTGGTTAATGCGGTGCTATCAATATTAAAAAGTCACAAAAGTTTAAAAATGGGCAATTAACTGTTCATATAAAGCCACTACCATCATGACTGAGAGCATTCATGGGACCAGAAGGAATGTAACTAATTAGTAAAGTGCATTTACTAGATTGCTTTTCTCAATTACAGGTTTAATGTAATTCTACTTTAAATATTTCTAATTTGTGCTACTTTGTGGTTCTTTTCTACTGTATTTTGCAATTATTTACCTTAAAGAATGACTCACCCCCCATTTTATTTTACAGACATATTACAATGTTCCAATAGTGTATATGAATGTATGTGAATCCTCGCTTAGTTATGGTGCCATGGGTCTAGGCTGCTGCGGGCATCTCATCTTCACTCACTATGTGTTTATACTCTCTCTCACTCTGCATTAAATCATTAGTTATTATTCATCTCTGGTTCTCTTCAGCAGTCAGTGTTTTATCCTGTCTCCCTCCCATCACCCCCAACTGGTTGACTGGACCTCCCTCCTCTTACATAGTGCTTTTCTGATCCACCTGAACACTAAATGCACTTTACGCAACATGTATCACTCACCCATTCATACAAACACTTTCGTCCCTCTGCTTAAGGATATTTGGCATGAAGACTGGAACTGCCAGGTTTAGAATCACCAACCTTCCAATGAATATATAATATATTAAACACAATATGGGCTACCCTTACAATATAAAGCACTTTAAAACAACTGCTTGTGATTTGGCACTAATTAAACAGAGCTAAACTGAATTAATAATTAAACTTGTGAGCTACTGTTCAGCTTGGAGCATGTGTTTGGAAAAGAGTTTTCTGGAACATTTATTGGATAAAATTGTATAAAACAGGACATACAGTTTGTTATTTGTGTGACGAAATTGTAATGGTGATAAATTTTATTTTTTGCCTTGCCTTCACTGTTTGAAAAATTGCTCCCTGTGTGAAAAAAAGTTGGACCAACCAGTTGCCTCAGATTTGTCTCTTCTAGCTCTCTCCTCCACCCCAGTGCCTCTGCACTCGTTTCACAGCCACAGCTGTGCAAAAGCAAATTTATTATCAGCCTCAGTATTTCTGACAGGCTATCCGGCAGACGCTCGGGGTCCTTGAAGTGCAGAAAGGCCTTCCCATCGCTGTGCTCCCCTGCCTCCCAGCAGGTCTGCAAAGTGAATTTACTGCCACTGTCAAAACTTCTGTCAGTTCTCAAAGGGAGAGAGGAGACGGAGACAGAGAGGGAGCGCGAGAGAGCAATATGGGACTTTTTTTTCCCTCCCCTTCCACAGATGCCCGGACATGCAGTCTTCAACCCAGAGGGCCTTTGAAATCATCTCGCTCGTTAATAGTTGTCTCATGGAAGCACGGAGAGAAGGGAAGCTTGACAGAGTTTGAATGGAGACACCAAAGCTCAGTTTTGTCAAGTACTGAAATCCTCATTTTCACCTCACTGTTTCGTAAAAAACTGCTGCAATTCCCTGCCAATGTTTTTCTCTCTTCTTTTTTTTTTCTTTGCACATTCAAGTAAAGTTATGAGTGGGTTGCTGAGCATGACTTCAGTGGCTGATGAGAAATGCACTCTATTCCACTGGAAATTAAATGATCCAAATTTGACTTGTGGTGTGGTGTAAAGAAAGCATAGATTTATTAGGCTTCAGAGGTTATTGTTTACTTTTGTCACGTCTCGTGTTTCATTTGGTAATAAAAACTGAATTCCTTGATAATTTTTTCCTCTCCTTTCTTTGTATTTTTTTCAGTTTTTCCAATCTCAGTGTGGATAACGTCCAGCTAAAATTAAAATGTCCTGTAACTGTGTGTAAGGAGTATGTTTAAATGTAACAAGGGAGCAGAGGTAACTGAGCTTTTTTCTAAGGTAGTCCCTTACAAATAAACACCATGTTGTGTTGCTGTCGTATAATAAAGAGGACCATCAGACTTTATCATATAAGATTTATCAAGTAATTGTGTGATAAAATGAACTGTAGCACACAAAATGAAGAGGCTTTAAGATTGAGGGGGGAGCATGCATATAGACCAGTGACTAAAGGCAGACAAAATGTTTTTCTATTTCTATCAATTTATTGATCTGTGACATCTTCAAATTGTTGCCCAAGTAAAGGTTGTCAGCCACATTTTGATATGGATAAAATAAGTAATAAGCCTAAACTTCAATAATCTGGACGTTTTTTTTTTTCACTTTTGCATGAACAATCCAATTAGGCACTTGATTACTGCATGTAGCTTATAATATATAGTTTTCTATATAGTTCCCTGTGTGTCTGTCTTAATTCTATACGCAGGTACCAGCATGACGCCTCGATAATTAACCCACACTGCTACTGCTCTGCTTTGGGGCATCCTGGAGGGGAGGACACTCTGGGGTGAAAACAAACCTGTACTTTAAAAACAAATGAAAATGTGAAGCCATTCATCCCTGAACTTGCCCTCTTCCAGCCGCATACCTTCACGTCCTGTCTCAAAAGGCATTCAAACATAAAGGCGGAGCCAGAAAGACGGAGCACAGCTAACAAAGGCTCCCTCAGCAGCCTCTCCCTTTCACACAGGCTAATATAAAACCACCAGGTTCCCTGTCTGAGAAGCGGAGAAGAAAAGGAAACATCTGCACCTCCTCACCTCCGCCCCCATTTTGGCTCTGGGGCTTTATTTACATGATCATTACAGGGTGACAGCAATATTTTGTTGCGTCTGTGCTCCTCTAGAATTAATGATAAAGTATTTTTACGTGGCATATTTGCCGTTAAATTTAGATATTTGAGAGCTTAAAGGGATTGTCATTGCTGCTTTTCAAAATCTTAAAACCTCCACACTTTTTTCAATATTTCCTAAATTTCTAACTGTTTGGTTGGATGGGTTTGTTCCAGTGCTGTATTTTACTACCTTAAATTGTGGTCACCAGAAGGTGGTACAAACTCTCATTACCATCATTGACTTCCTTGTTGTACCTGCCAGCAAAACATGTCTTTTCCAAATGATTTTCTGACTAAGTGGAGCACAGCTGATGAGCTACCATACCTCTATATTGGCGTTTCAAGCTCTTCCTTTCCTGAAAATGACAGTTTATATTTATTTCTTTAATTTTAAAAAGCCTACTGTGTAAACTGGCATTAGCTGGAGCTTCGGTCTGGTTTCATTTCTAATTTGTCAACTCTTCCTCCACCAGCAAAAAAAGCACTACTCTGAGAAACAGGGATGTGTGCCTGATGATTCAGGAATTTACTTTTATTCTGCTGCAGAGCACATTATAAACTGGTCTGGTTATGTGTCTTTGAAATGCTGAATGTGAAGGTTGACAAAGAGTGTTCAGGATAGGGGGAGTGAGGCTTGAAGGCATCCATGGGAGCTACCACAAGAAGCGGAGCCCATTCACTGTCAATAACACTCCAGAAACCTCACTCACAATGTCAAGGCTGGTAATAAAAGTCTTGATATTAAAAGCCTGGACAAAGAGTGCTTTACAGGGTTGCAATTTATGCTTGTTTTTAAAAGTGCTCTCTCAGACACTGTTGTTTCTAGTAAAGTGTGGAGGCCTTCACTACTTGGAAAAAAACGACACGTATCAAAGTCACTTCTTATTCAGTTTTGGTAGCCTAGCAGAAAGGATATGGTAAACCATTGATAGATGATCTGTAATTTCTAAATCACTTTCTTAAACAATTATTTGACAAACTCATGAATGTAAAGTTGTAATTTTGCTGGGGCAGTTACTTAAAACGAGCCAGTGTTCAGTATTAAATAAACTTGCTTCTTTCTTCTATTTAAGATAGAAGTTATATTCATCGACATAGTCATATCCTAAGTAAGCAGTTGCTGGTTAGGAGGCATGAAGGGCTGATGTTTGCAGGTTGGATCATTTCTGGCAGAAATATGAGGTTTGAAGTGTGGCACCGTCTCATTTCAATATGCATTTAATAGCAATTTTCCAATATTTGTCTAGTGTCAACTGACTCGTGTTTGGCTTTGTGTCTCCATTCTAATTCACCCAACAGATGTTAGACTTAAGTTATGTAGGAGGAAATGTGAAAGAAATACTCACAATAATCTGTCATAACTTTGAGAACACTGTAGCCAGGAATGAGGTCCATTGTATTTCATATTTCGTGCCTCCTGCTGTGCTAATGTTTTGTGCATAAATGGGATTCAGCTGTTCAAAAATAAGTGTCTGCAAGATTAGCCTTCTCTTGGCAACTCTTTTGGAGGCCCCAGCATAAGCAAAGGAACTGTCCCTCCAGTATAACTTAATCAGTAAATGGCACCCTGGACTAAAGGTCCCAGATTACAAAAGCATAGCCTGTTGTACAAATCCCAAGAATATCTGGTAAGTTTCAGCTCAAATTACTGCAGAGATTCTTCTTGCTTATGTACCATTGGTTTCATCCATGTTCCAAACAGGCTTTTGTAGTGTAATACTGTCAAATAAAAACAACCATCTGCTGAACACATCTTTCAACAAAAGTTGCCACGGATGACCGCAAAAGACTAAAAAATAGTAATAATAATACTCGTTCCATAAACAATGTTGTATGATAAGCCCAAAGAGCTTTTCGGTGGTAAAACTTTGCTTTCTAACCATATTTTGAGGCAATATAGCGCCAAGGAAAAAGGCTATTTTGCACTATAACACAAAACGGGACTGATTTGGATTCAGTCTTGAAGTTTCGAATAGTACGTATACAAAAGGTAATGGTAATGTTAGTCACATTAGCTGCACAGCCTACTATAGGGCTGTTCGATATAACGATGTATATCGGATGACGATATAAAAACGTCCATTGTTTCATTTTACGCTGTCGTTTGTTTCGTGGTGTCGCAAAATAAACTCTTTACGGCAACATTTTTTCATTGTTTTGATGGTCACTGTAGTGGCTATATTAAATTCTTAAAGTTCTCTCTTTCTCTTATATTTCATATAACCACACTAAGGACGGACAAGCGCCTGTTTTTATGCGTTGTGGTTACTTGTTTATGTTCCACATAAACCTTTCACAATAAAACTCAAGATCCTGTTGAGACTTTTCAAAATAAACTGAATCACTGAAAGAGCAGATTATTTACAGATGAGAAGTAAAAAAAAGAGCCGCCAGGTGCTAAAAAATAGACCTTAGACTCAAACGTTAGAACAGGCGTTTCCCCGCAGCACGCCGTGTAACAAATACTCACAAAGAAAACGGCGGCCGTTACAACTTATGTCTAAAAATGTATAGTTTCATACATCTGTTAAAACACTCGACTCCAGCTACATGACGCGCAGCTGGAAACACTTCCCGCAAGTCGAGCTGCCCGAGATTCACATAATTTAGAAAAATTCTTATATCGGGATATGAGATTTTGGTCATATCGCACAGCCCTAGCCTACTGACACTGATGCTATTGTTTTGGAGATCGAATCCGCTGGGGGTTTTGTTCCTTAGATTCCAGGAGTGCATAAGTGAGCTTGTGTTCCCTTTTGTAACCAACAGAACATTTTCCGTTCTTTGCTCATGGCTGAAACATTTTCAAGCTAGAGTTGGTGTTAGAGTGTGACATAGCTTCACACTGCATCCAAAAAATGAAAGTTGTACGTTGACTCGAGCTGGGGGCATGGCTGAGGGCAGTGTTTCAGACATCTTAACAGCTTGCTTGAAGTAAACATTTTATGAATACAGGCTGAGCTTGTTTTTGTGTTGATTGAATTTATTGATACAGTATTTTTTATACTGAGAGTTCCATTTTCATCAAAAATAGACAGAAATGGCTCTGCACAGTATGGGAAAGTATGCAGTTTCCAGTTTTTTCCTAATTTTGCCAAGGTTTGAAAGTCAGTCAGTAGGATTTGCTTGATTGCTGCTCTTTGGCAACTCTCTTTAAACTGAAATACACACACATTTACACACACACATTTATTTACACACACACACACACACACACACACACATTTTCTGTAACTATCTATAACTATCATATGACTTTGTTTGCAACACTGAGAATGACTCTCAAGCCTTTTAACATCATCATCAAATCTTAATGCAGTTTTTACTAACATGTCACAGTTTAAAATAATAACACTAAACATTTACATTACGCAAATTGTCACGTCACCAAATTTTCTTCCACCACTGACACTTGTTTTAAACATTTTTGATGAAAATGTAATACATTAGTACCTAAATATATCTATTAGAGATGTCTGTTAAATCATACGAATACTGCTGTTTCATCTTAAGAAACCCCCTTGCCATTACTTAGTATATGTATCTTGTGTGATCCACGTCTTCTCAGGTCTGTGTTTCTGTGCTTGATTAACATCACCATACTTATTAACTTAGTTTTTACACTTGAAAACAAGTAAAGCAGTGCTCATTTTTCCTTTATCTCAGCAATGTCACAAAACTGTACCCAATCTGTCACTTTGTGGCATCAAGAGACTCATTAAACCACTTGTTAATTTCCTGGTTAGATCACCAATTCACAATTAAAACTTGCATATTTCAGCTGAAGTAACCTTGTTGAAAACTCCAGGAATCTGTTAAACATTGAGCAATATCAACAGACTGGTTAAAGTTTTACACTTATTGAACTTTGGCAGCTTGTTAATTAGTTTTAGAATCAGTTTTGAAATTAAAATATAGCAGAGGATTTGTACAGAGGTGTCTGTCAAGCACAGTCTTTCACACACCAGTGCTACACTGCGGAGAAGCTAATCAAGCAGGAAAGCTGAAAACGCCTCTTTAAAGGATCACAGCTCAAAACATGTCCTACTGGGTTATTTTGCAGGGAAAGTGCAGATTAATAATAGTTTCTGTTACTATGGCTGTGTTCACTCATTTATTACTCCCTACTTTCTATACAGTTCTATGTAGAGGGCTAATTAAATGACAAACACTTTGAACACTATTGGGATCATTTTCTCTGTGCTTTTAATTACATTATTGCTGTAATAAATGTAATTCATTGTTATCATTGTTATCTGTGGAACAAGCTCCCGGCTTGGATTCAGGAGACAGACACCAGCTCTACTTTTAAGATTAGGCTTAAAACTTCCTCAGTTACACTGCATTACTGCTGGAGGCTTCCTATGATGCACTGAGTTTTCTTCTTCACTCACTATGTGTTTATGCACCTCTCTGCATTTACTCAATAGTTATTAAATGCAGAGATATCATTCTTAATGTCAGACTCTCTTTGACAGCATTTCATTGTCCCGCCACCCCTCCCTGAGCCTGGTTCTGCTAGAGGTTTCTTCCTGTTAAAAGTGAGTTTTTCCTTTCCACTGTCGCCAAAGGACATGCTCATAGGGCTGCATTTGTTTGCACCTCTACATTTTGCTATACTGTTTGTCTTCAAGACAGTTTGAAAAACCTTGAAAGGTGGTTAAAAACTCTTACCTGTGTTCTGTGATTTTCGCAGTATTAATTTTATTATTAATTAAGATCAAAATAAAATACATTTATTGGCCCACTGCATAGTCAGACAGGCTTCTGCTTTGTTATCTATTATTTGAAGTAATTTGTTAAATTAACCATGTGGATCCTGTTGCTGTGACAACTTCAACGGTCTGACCGACTGAACAAGCTACATTAATGATTCGAATAATGGAAACTCTGTATACTCCCTGAAAACAAAAGCATCTCAGATGGAAAAGCTAAAGGAAAACAAACAAACAAACATGCAGCTCTCTGTGGGTGAAGTCACACAGCCCAGATTATAAGTATCTTTAGTTACAGCCTGTCAAAGCTATTGGTCTCCTCCCCTTGACCCAGACCCTCCCCTGGTCTTGCTGCTGGAACAAAGCCCCTGCTGTGTATGGCTGCTTTGGGGAGTAAGCCTGAGAGAACCCTTAGCCATTTCCATCGTGGCTACGATTGAGGCCGCTCGGGCAAGCTGAGGTTAGTAGGGAAGTGGGGGGGATGGGTGTTTGTTGTGGGGGGCTGAATGACAGATAGGGTGTGTGTGGGAACCATGCCCTGGCCTGCCTGTCCACCTTTGAAAAGGGCCAGCACAGTGCAAATTTGCAATTCAGATCTCACCCTTCCAGGCTTACGTTGGGAACGGCGCATCAATGGCTGGCACAAAGCAGGCCACCGTTGATGGCAAATGTCATTCCCATTTTGATTCTTGACCCCTTTTTTTTCCCCAAACCTGGCCAAAAAAAAAGGGAAAACTTCCCACCTCACCCCCTTTTTGTGTGCTTCATTTGCAACCAGTGCTCTGTTTCTGCATTGCCACATTAGCCTCCAACAAGAAAGAAAAGAAAACAAAGTTCAGAGCTCCCTTTCACATCGGGGGCAGTAATTGTCATTCATATTGAGATGGCGTGAAATACGTCAAGATAAGAATGAGAGAAAAGAAGCATTGGAAATTCCCTCCTCTGTTCGATGAGAAGCAAGTGTTGTTAACTATCGCGGTCATTATCGTTACACTCTAATTTGTCACTAAGCCATTTAACTCCAGCAGCTAAATAAATAGATAAATAACAAAGCCACGGCTGGCATTGCTGCAACTGGTGGCCGTGGCACTGAGGGGAAAGAAAGGAGCTTTTCACATAACTTGTCCGCTCAAATGTGAATAAGGACAAACTGAAAATGAAGGAAAGGCTCAGTGTTCATCCTCCATGGAATTTCAAATCCTTCCAGGTTCTCAGTGATGCAAAGAAATAGACAAATAAATTGCAAAGTTTAGTGTCTTCCAGCTTATACTTCAGAAAACTTACAATTTCATTTAAAATCAAATTTAATTAACTGATGAATATGAAATTCTGGTCTAAAATCCTCTTAGCAGTTCTACAGAACAGCATCATTGTAGTTTCTATTTTTTGCATGGTACAAATCTTGTTATAAAATTAATAAAAGCTAGCATTAAATAACATAGAAGGGGTGTGACGGAGACAGATGCAGTGTGTCATGCCATGTTTGACTTCAGGTGGTGTTAAAGAGGTAAAGGGTACTACTTGTTAAAAACACTGCTGTTTCTTGTCATTTCAAAATTCTGGGAATAAAAGCCATGCGGCAATGACCTGACATCACTCTATTCTATATGTACTGATTGTTTTTATTCTGTAATATTATACTGTCTATTTTATATCTAAATTGGACCTAACTCAAACTGTTTATTTGCATAGTTATAATAAGGTCTCTGTCAACATTTTTGTGTATGTTTCTCCAGAGCAGTTTAATTGAAATGTCCCAGTTAGCCCTAGAGTCTGAGTTTTCCCAAGGATCTATTACAGCGAATGGCTGGAGCCAAGTTTGTTTTCATTTCAAAATCGGGAAAAACTCCTCACGGAGACTCTGCTATATAGCAGTTTGTCTCCTTTATTCATGCAGTGAAATGAAGAGTTTGCTTTTTGGTGTCCTCCTCTGAGACACATTTCCGTATGTTTCATTAGGAGGGTTAAATCTCACAGAGAAGAGGGTAGGCTGAGGTCCTCTCCTGACTGTGGGATCCACCTGACAATACCAGGCATCTGGTCTGAATCTGAAACTTTTAAACTCCCTCAGTTTGTATGCTGACATATGAAAAGCGACGGTTGATATCAATATACAAAATAAATTTGATCTCTGATGGGCTATATGATTATTACTGGTAATATCTTACAGTCTTGCCATTAAATAGGATGATTTTTTATCATTTTATCATTACACATTTAAAATGACCAAGAGTTTAGCAGCATAAACTTGCTTGATCATAAAATAAAACCTTTAGGTCATGAAAATATTCGGTACTTTTCAAGAGACAATTTTTTTAGAACGAGCATTATTATAACTTTTAACTTAGTTTTAATGAGCTGAGCCGTTTGTTACCAAGCTGAAACCAAGCTTAGTGTGTCCCATAGCTCCAAAAGACCTTTTTCATGATTCGCTAGCAGAAATATAACGTCTCTGAACTCTGCGAGAAGGCAGAAGGATCTATTTTCACCTCTTAGAAGTGCCATCATTTGGAAGGTGGAAGTACACGCTCTAAATCGCATCCCGGTGAGCTGTGTCGCGGCTTGAATGTCATCACCGCCAACAACCCAGCATGGCTCTTCAAAACTCCCCTTGCTGCCTCCTGTTACAGGCGCTGCTCAGCACCATTTGGCTTCTGCATCATCATATTCTCTTCAAGTGTTTGTATTTGGCTCAGTTTGTCTATGTTACACTTTGGGTTCTTTGAAGCACTTAGGGAATAGATAAATATGTTTTCCCCCTCATCATTTGGCATCTTTGGCAAGAGTGAAAATATGGTAAGTATTCAGCGTGTCAATAATTTAGTAGACCCCTCACTAAGAGCTTTAGCTTAGAGCTATCATCCAGACCTGTCTTATATTTTGATGCGAAGCTCTTTGTAATTGCACTGAAATCACAACTTGCTGTATTCTTCTTCACCGAGCAGTTGTGTCTTCTTAGTCCTGTCAAAAGGAGTTTAGTCTTCTTTTTCTTTTCTTTTTTCCCACTATTGAAACACTGACCTCAGCTAATTTGAGTTGCAGGCTTGTCAAAAATAACTCTCAGCAACATATGACAAATGATAGGTTACACTTTTAAAGCAACACTGCTGTATGACCTGTTTAACTCAATTACTGCAGCATAACTCAGTAATTTCTCCTACTGCCCTCCCAACCATCTCCATTAAACCCCCTTTGAAACCCAGCCCGCCCAGTACTGCACATACACTGACATGCATGTAATCTGGAACTTGTGCAATGGGATCGTGTGAGTGTTTGAATATGAAGTGGAACAAATTTAAACAATGGTAAAATGGGGAGGAGGTGGAGTTGGGGTAGAGGAGTTTCTTTTTTCTGAACATTTTTTAAAAGTTTTGGAAAGAATAAGTTCATTTTTGTTCCAATGTGCAGTAAGACAAGAAGGGAGGACTTGGTCTCATGATAATTTTTTGGGAAACAGACGGAGCTGTGCTGTCAGGCAGTTGCACGGTGTGGTTAACATAATGGACCTCAGTGACCTCTGTAATAGCCGCATCACTCCAGAGTCAGTAGGACACCAATAAAAACATCAGTCATGCACAGAAGGTCAGGACCGTAAGGAGAAACTGCAACAGGATGACTCTTTTTCAGACAGCCTGAGGAATGGTGTTAAGCAAGGGGCACTGGTGTCTTTGTAATCAATAGTATGGTTTCAACAGTATTTTTTTTAAAAAAAGGTATAATTTGCATGACTTGAATTGATAAAAAATATGTATAAAAATTATTATTTTTGCTTTGGTGCTAGACTCTTTTTCTAAAAATGGGTTTCAAACTCTGTCTTTTTTAGTGGTATTTGCTGCGTGGTCTAGATAGGATTTAACTTAACGTAAATGTGTTGTCTCCTTCTATAAAGTCAAAGGAATGAAAACCTCTTGGTGCAGCTTCAAGGCGCACAGCTATGGATTCATTCATCACCTTGACCTCCACATTCTTGCTTTTGGCTGAACAAAGAACTTCACACTGCTTCCTTCTTTGCCTCTAAATTTACTGTTGCCCACTAATTCAGAATAGCTGCACATAAACGTAATTCTTAAGAGACAAGGTTGGAGAGGGGGCCAGTTCACGGGCACAGTTCTGCATGTGTACATGACTAGTGTGAATGGTGCGTCACAGTGTTGGCTGTGTGTGTTGACAGGAAACGAGGAGTACCCCAGGGCTCCTTTCTTGCCCTGGCTCAGACTTCAGGACAGAGAGGAAGGGGGGTGGCTCTCTCCAAGTCTGGAAAAACAATTCCCAGAGACCTACAAACAGCCAAAAGCAATACAGCCACAGGGAAACCTTGGCCACGTTCCAATGCTAACAATTAAAATGAGCAATGTGTTAAAAACCATGCAAGAGGTGACTAAGACTCATTAATTTATGACGATATTCTTGGCTTTCAAGAGGAGTGAGTGATAGCTTAAAAATACACAGTACGATTCAGCCACAAAACAGAAACGGGGTCCTGAAGAGGTAACATGTTGTTGAAAAAACAAAAAGACTTCTTTGCTTGATTGCCTTTATGAAATGTAATAAAAACAACTCAGTGTTGTTAAACATATTTGATTATCAAAGCAACACAATGATACTTCATGACTTCTTGAGACTCTCAGAAGAAGTTGAATAGTATTGATTCAGCAAAGCGGATTATGATGTGTGTAGTTGTAATTCGTGCAGCAGAAGAAATGGACTCCATGATGTCATAAAGCAATGTCCATGCATGAGTAAGGGTGAAGATTGTGTATATTTAATCATTTACATATTAAGACTTTTGGGAGAGTCCTCTGTGTGAGTAGCGTTTTGCACCCTTTGCCTGATATGCACGGTGTTTGCAATATTTCTTGCTTCAGCAGTTGCTGTTTATATGAATCGGCTTTGAGTGACTGACACGCAATGTCACGTAGAAAAAAAAGGAACCATCAAATCTCTCTAAGAAAGATCTGAAGCAAAACAAGGTTTGAAAATGATTTATTTTTCAGGTCAGAAATTAGACGTCTCATTTTAATAAACTGCCTTGTAAAGTATGAGTATTTATTTTAAGTCTACTCTATTTGTGAATTGTGCCTTTTTTTTATTCTGCTGTCATATAAATTTAACTTATCCCTAAGTTGCTTCTCTTTACATTTTATTGATCTGATTAAAATTTTCATTAAATTACTCAAAAACAACATTATGTCTAACAGCAAAATTTCCAGATTTCTAAAGAGGCTGATTTAATGTCAAAGCATCTCTTGAGCTACAAAATGAATGCACCCTTAGTCACCTTGGTGAGGCAGTCTTGTCTCATGAAAAACAAAAACTGCCTGCTTGGTGACAGACATCTAGAAAAGTTGGCTGAAAACAAAAGTGTTGTCAGTCACCTGATTTGAAAGTGACTTTATGTGCCAAATCAAACCAGCACGCTCTCTTTAACATGTGGCAGTTTTTTTTCTTAAAAGCTTTTCTGAACCCGTCTTTCACAGGAAGAAGAGAAGACAAAATTTGAAACTACTTTAAAAATATTTACTTCTTTGTTTTGGTGCTTTTTGCTTTTTGAGTAACCTTGGTGATATAACTATTTACCCCTGCTTTATCTGAGAAGAAGCAGGCAACCATTGCAGAAACATTACTCGTTAATAGACAAAGACTTTTGTCATTGTTTTATCATTAAATTCTTAATGGAATAAATACAAATCTTATACTACTGCAAAGTATTGTGCTCTATCTAATCTTCGCTTATAAGGGGGAAATGTCATGGGCAGGAAAACATACATAGAGACTTCTGCAAATATTTTAAATGGCACTGTGAAGTAGTCAGACTCAAATGTCAAGGAAGGTGGTAGGGAAGCAGACTACGCAGACATTTCAGGTTTCCAAAGGTGAGCAATTTATTTACAGTCAAATCAACTCAAATCAACTCAAATCAACTCAAATCAACTCAAATCAACTCAAATCAACTCAAATCAACTCAAATCAACTCAAATCAACTCAAATCAACTCAAATCAACTCAAATCAACTCAAATCAACTCAAATCAAAAACCACAACAGCTCACTTCTCCTCTCTGCTGCATCTGGTAGAGACTGGCTTTAAATGGGGCCATCAATTTCCCTCCAATTGCCCAGCCAGTACCACTCACTCAAACTGAGGGATCTAAAACTCTACACAGATGATCTAAAAAACACAAAACCTCTTCACACTTCTAATATGCACATTTACACAATTAAATGGCGGTATTAACGAAAGGAAAAACATTCAACAAATCCCTTTAAACCTTAACACAAACAAAAGGAAGCATCTCTATGGAAAAAGAAACCCCTCCACTTGGTTTGACCTGCTGATGTCATGTGTGACATCATCAGGATTTTAAAATGAGGAAATGCCAGGTGGGTATTTCCCCACACCTGACCCTCATGAAGACTGAAAAGACAAACAAAGTAAGTATGAAACGTGTAACTGAGTATTTGCCTTAATTTGCAGAATGTTTGATTTGCCGGCAACAGAACGCTTACACAAACAAACCCGGGATAGTGAGCGAAGCAATGTTACTTGACAAATAGCAAATCATAGCAAATAAATAGAAACAAAATAATGTGTATAATGTGCAAAAAAAAAAAAAAAAGGTCAACACATATGGGACAAATGGAGAGCATTGCAACTGCTCATCCACTTTGTCACAGGCACATGCTAAACAATTTGTGTGAGTAACCTGTAGAGAGGTAAACTGTTGGTGTACTAAAGCATCCTGTTTTGCTAAATCTCACAGTGAGACACACACGCACATCTACACATTTGTGATGCCTTGTTTGTGTCCACAACATCTGTCTTGCTCCCTAGTCCAACCAGACACGCTATAAAATATGTATGTGATATGTCAAAAACAAATGGAAAAAAACTCCAGCAGCTCAGCTGTTCATTTATTAAACATGGCTGCTCCATGCATCTTCGCTTTGCTTGTATTACTACCTGTACCTACTGCACTCGCGCTGCAGACACAACACTCTGTCATACAGAAAAAAATACACTGTGGCTGGCTTGCCCTGCAAGATGTACAAAGCAGCAACACAACTCTCATGTAAAGTGTTCATTAAGTGTCAAATGTTACCAGTACGGTATCAGTGCCTTGTTACACCAGCTGCTGCAAACACTCCCATTTGAAAGAGAGAAGAGTTTGTGTAAGGTGGAAGAGGCATGTGGAAGCCTGTTTTTTGGTCTTTTAATAGTTTTCAGCTTGTTAATAGTGCTTTCATAGACTGTTTTGATTAGCTTCGGACATCAGGTCAGGTTAGTTTAGGTTGGGTACGGTTTAGGAAAAGATGACAGTTATGTGCCCATTCACACTGGTAAACTTAACATTGAAACATTATGAGAAATTATACCCATCAAGGGGCCCCAATAAAGCACATTGTTGGCTATAATATATTACTGTAATCATATTACATTTTTCAGTAACATAGTTATGTATTACTCTACAAAATTCAGTAGTCACATTACAGTTAGAATTATGCCATTTCCTGCATTACACGGTATGGCAGGCCGTGGTCTGCCGCGCGGCTCCCGGGGAGGCGGACACACCTGAGCGGCATCCGAAATCACGCCTCGCCGGTTTCTCCCTCTGCCTGAATCTGTTCCTGTTCCCCAGAGGAGGACAGCCGAGCCGGAGTTCGGGGGCGCGAGGTACCTGCTCAGCCAGAGCCGGACGTCGGGGCGAGCAAGGGTCCTGCATGCCGGCCCCCTGTCAAGCTACCTGGGAGCCTCAAATCATGGGGCGGCCTTCGCTCCAGCTCCATTGCCGCCCCTGACCATGCGGCCGGCCGCCGAAATTCATTATCGCTGTGGGACAAGCGGCAACCAACACGTCCCCGCCGCTGGGCGATGCAGACGGTCGGGGGCTGATGTTTGTTGTTGTTGGTGCGTGTTCGGCTGGCGGCTGAAAAGCTGCAGCCGTATCTGTAAGACACAGAAACCAGTAATACAGAGTATTCTGAAAAACGTGAATATGTGGTCGGGTCTGTTGTGCATCGTTTACACAGGTGCTTCCATTTTTCCCTCCCCAGGGCCAAGACATATAGAGGGGGAAAAACCCTTATTTTGTTTCTTTTTGTGCACTTCTGCAAGAATGAGAGTGTGGTACTGTGGCATTCATTTTAAAGTTTCTTTGTGCTGGTTTTTAATAGGATAGGTATTTGTGTTGGTTGTGTGGGGCTGTAGCCTATAGGTTTATAATGTTAACTAGCAGTTATGAGACTATCAGATTATAGAGATTATGAGTGCATTTTGGGTCATTTACAGAGAAAGGCGAAAGTAGTGTAACAAATTTTTCATGGAAGTAAATTAAGTAACATACTGCATTACTTTTTAAGTGTTCTGTGTAATGTCTAATACAATGCATTTCTGAGTAATAACCCCAACACTGATCACAGCAAGGAGTCGTAATACCTCTAAAATTAATTTGCACTTATGTAATGTTTTTGATATGCTGCTTAGAGATGGTGGTGACCCTCGAAAAGTAGAGCCAATGAGAACCTCAATCAGAATCGCAAAATTTTTATCAGTTCCCATCTCAAAGTAGTGTAAGGAATTACTTTCTCCGTCACGGACTGCATTACATTTAAGAAAAGAACGATGTGTAATACGTTCCTTTTTTGAGTAACGGCCCTGACACTGTTTGACACCCTCCTGTATCCATATTTGATTCTCCCTAAGTGCTTTAATGCTGTTTCTACTACATGAAAAGCAGACATGCATAAATGTTGTTGACATGTTTCCCATTGCTTCAAGCCAACACGCTGCTGAATACACCTTGACTTTTGGATAATATCAATCTTCTCATCTCACTCCCAGCAAAATAGAAAATAAACATATTCCCTTGTCATACAGATTACCTTCCGTGACACCAAAAAACTATGCAGTTATAAGTACAGAGGTTTGACAACTTGTCGAAAGAGCTGAGGTGTAAGGCGTGGGAACAGTAACAGATGTAACAGACAAAGAAAAGAGCTTGACCTGCTGAGGCTCTGACCTCATAGCACCAACACTTCATAAGTAACAAGTCACCTCAAGGAAGTGTTGCACAGAGCTGCAATGAGTGTAGAGCAACAAAAATAAATACACACACATTCACATGCACTCGCAGAGCTGACAGATTTGTCCAGTATGTCAAAAGTCAAGCACACTCCCCGTAGCTCTGCTGGACAGCTCTGTGTCATTAGACCTGATTGTCCAGGGCTTCAAATTAGCAAAATTAGAAAAAAACAAAAGCAGCACATTACATTCCCTTTTGTATATCTGTTTGTAGTTAGGATGTGGATATAGTTAGCTTTTAAAATAACATTTTTTTAAAGATGGTGCATGCAACAGTCTACAGGTGAGTCAACATGTCAACTGTTCTTGTAGCAGATGCGCTCACAGTTTTGTGAAAATGGGGGCTAGCCAATAGCAGCTCTTTCTCAAAGGCCACACCTTTTGTTTAAATAAATATTTTCAAGACATACCTGCAAAATTTGATCAAGGCCAAGTAAATAAACTAATAAGACTAATTCCAAGGCATAGCTGTCTGTGTTATTTATTTTTTCTTAGTAGGAAAATGAAAGGAGAGATGAGACACCAGTTCAGACAAGGAAAAAAAAGAGTTGACACAGTTTGTCAAAGGTCAGAGTTAAAGGGAGCCACAAAGGCCACACAATGGCCAACTTTTACAACTGAGCAAAGCATTTATATGCAATCTAGCATGCAGCGTGACTGTTTCCACAATGTAGCAGTTCTCGGTTTTTTGTTTGTTTGGGTTTTTTTTTTTCATTTTTTTTAAGTATTTTTTGTCTTTGTTTTATTGCTGCTGCTAAATAAGAAAGTTAAGTGACAATTCAGGTTCATGTGATTTGGTTTGTTTGTTTTACAAACATAGCTGAAAACCTTTGGTAGGGCACAATGGTTTACATATTAAATTTTACTGTAATAAACCTAAAAATGAAGAAGTTACTGGGTTTAAAAAATGTGAAGCTTTCAGGCTGGGCTAAGTCCCAAATGTTTTAAGATCCCTAATAACACCTAAAGAGAGCATTATGGAGGCACTGTGAGGTATGAGAGGATTTATTCCCAGCCCTAGCTCATCTGTTTGTAAAATTATTTTACAATCAGCTGGTGGAAGGAATTATTTGACTCACAGACTCTTAATTTTAAAATCCAACATCACTTCTTTTAGATGAATCAGCCCTTGACTTAAGCAAAGTGAGTCCAAAGTTAGGCAGTTGACACGTTTTTCAGAATTTTAGATGTTGATCAAGAAAAGTTTGTTTTTCCCTCTTATAGATTCATCCTGCTTTGAGAAAATTATTATTTTGTATCAAGTGTTTGACCGAAAAAAAAAAAAACTCAAACTGAGAAATATTTCAACCCAGACCAGGCAGGTGTTTCATGTGACTTACAACTCGGAGCTGCAAGTATTGCATCATTTTGTGAATGTTATGATTAATACAAGTGGGACAGAAGATGATTTTTTTTTCTTTTGCTATCTAAAGCTTAATATAAGCACATGGACCTCCTGGAAAATTAACTTGAGGTTTGTGTGATTGCTTTAGCGAATATATTTTGTACACTTCATTGTTAGCCTGCAAGTGTGTCCATGCATGTGGTCAGCCAGATTGAAGGACAGGAAATTTGCATCTTAGAAGACTGCAGTGGAGCTAGAATTTAAAAAAAAACATGTATTTGCATGCAATGTGTTTGCCTTCTTTCTTGTTTGACCAATTAAACATGCTGCAATCAATAAGTGAGAATTTAATGATTGCTACAACAACAGCAATCAAAATAAAATTTTAATTAAATTGCAATAAAATTAAGTGTTTTAGTAAACCTTCAAAATTCTCTGAAAACTGAAAAAAGTATCAAATTTAAAATGAACAAAGAAACAAACGACTTCAAATGTTCACCACTAATGGTAAATAAAGGGTTTGATTTTTTTTTGCAAAGCACACTAAACATATGCTTTAAATGTCAAAAGAAAGCCTTAACATCACTCACTGTCCTATAATATGTGAAGAAAAACTAGGGTCAAAGGTCACAAGAAGCAGAAGTCCAGTCATAATCCTCTAATGAGCATACACAGTTGATGACAGACATATACATCACCCAAATCCTCACATCTGTGTGACTGAGACAGATATATTGTGCAAAATGAGGGCCAAAGAGTCCTTTAACAAGACGAAAATATTTGCTTTTGTTTCTATTGGTGCAAAATTTTAAATTTAATTTTTTTTTTTATAATGATATATTTTCTTAATCGGTTTTTTTTTTTTTTTCACTTAATCTACTGTGATCTTACATAACTATGACTAATGGATACACATTAGTTTCATAAAGGAAAAATATAATGTGAAAGATGAACTTGATGAGCTAGAACTAACTGTATGAGTCTAAGAGGGATCCCACACTGAGCTCTGTTTTACACCCTGAAATTAAAAATGGTTGAGGTTTTAACAGTACAACTAAATTACTTACTCTAGAACAAGGCTATAGTAAAGTGCCACCCAGTAGAAGTATAAAAGTTGTTACTCCATGCCAGCAGAGCCCTCGAGCCTGTCTGCGCCCTCATCCATCATGATATCATGTGCAGACTGTGGATAAGACAGCTTTCAGGCAAAGCTGAGCCTGTCATCGCCACAGGGTTGGGGTCCAAGATACCCGCCGTGTGGTCCAGCTGTTTCTAGCACTCAACGTACCCACAATGGTTTGCTTGTGTTAGGAGCAAAGTGGGATACTTTTGCTCACAACATTTAAGCCCTTCCTCGAGACCTCTGATTGCGTCAGTGGTGCACAGCTGTGCTGTAGTGAGCTGACGGTGTATGCTGCAGCACATGTGAGTAAAACAGAGTAGACGGCTGCAGAGGTGTAATTTTTTTTTTTTTTTTTTTATCCATTTCCCCCATTTCAGTTGGCAAAACAACACATGCATGCTTGGGCAAAAAGCTTTTGCACAAAGACAGGAAAGAAGGGCAAGAGAGGATAGCAGTGCTTCCAGTCCCAGTGCAGCATCAGAGTTTTCAATTTGTTAAATACAGTGGGGCAAAAAAGTATTTAGTCAGCCACCGATTGTGCAAGTTCCCCCACTTAAAATGATGACAGAGGTCAGTAATTTGCACCAGAGGTACACTTCAACTGTGAGAGACAGAATGTGAAAAAAAAATCCATGAATCCACATGGTAGGATTTGTAAAGAATTTATTCGTAAATTAGGGTGGAAAATAAGTATTTGGTCACCTCAAACAAGGAAAATCTCTGGCCCTCACAGACCTGTAACGTCTTCTGTAAGAAGCTTTTCTGTCCCCCACTCGTTACCTGTATGAATGGCACCTGTTTGAACTCATCATCTGTATAAAAGACACCTGTCCACAGCCTCAAACAGTCAGACTCCAAACTCTGCCATGGCCAAGACCAAAGAGCTTTCGAAGGACACCAGGAAAAGTATTGTAGACCTGCACCAGACTGGGAAGAGTGAATCTACAATAGGCAAGCAGCTTGGTGTGAAAAAATCAACTGTGGGAGCATCATCAGAAAATGGAAGACATACAAGACCACTGATAATCTCCCTCGATCTGGGGCTCCACGCAAGATCTCATCCCGTGGGGTCAAAATGATCATGAGAACGGTGAGCAAAGATCCCAGAACCACACGGGGGGACCTGGTGAATGACCTGCAGAGAGCTGGGACCAAAGTAACAAAGGTCACCATCAGTAACACACTACAACGGCAGGGAATCAAATCCCGCAGTGCCAGACGTGTTCCGCTGCTGAAGCCAGTGCATGTCCAGGCCCGTCTGAAGTTTGCCAGAGAGCACATGGATGATACAGCAGAGGATTGGGAGAATGTCATGTGGTCAGATGAAACCAAAGTAGAACTTTTTGGTATAAACTCAACTCGTCGTGTTTGGAGGACGAAGAATACTGAGTTGCATCCCAAGAACACCATACCTACTGTGAAGCATGGGGGTGGAAACATCATGCTATGGGGCTGTTTTTCTGCCAAGGGGACAGGACGACTGATCCGTGTTAAGGACAGAATGAATGGGGCCATGTATCGTGAGATTTTGAGCCAAAACCTCCTTCCATCAGTGAGAACTTTGAAGATGAAACGAGGCTGGGTCTTCCAACATGACAATGATCCAAAACACACCGCCCGGGCAACAAAGGAGTGGCTCCGTAAGAAGCATTTGAAAGTCCTGGAGTGGCCTAGCCAGTCTCCAGACCTCAACCCCATAGAAAATCTGTGGCGGGAGTTGAAAGTCCGTGTTGCTCGGCGACAGCCCCAAAACATCACTGCTCTCGAGAAGATCTGCATGGAGGAATGGGCCAAAATACCAGCTACTGTGTGTGCAAGCCTGGTAAAGACCTATAGTAAACATTTGACCTCTGTTATTGCCAACAAAGGTTATGTTACAAAGTATTGAGTTGTATTTTTGTTATTGACCAAATACTTATTTTCCACCCTGATTTACGAATAAATTCTTTACAAATCCTACCATGTGGATTCATGGATTTTTTTTTTTTTTTCACATTCTGTCTCTCACAGTTGAAGTGTACCTCTGGTGCAAATTACTGACCTCTGTCATCATTTTAGGTGGGGGAACTTGCACAATCGGTGGCTGACTAAATACTTTTTTGCCCCACTGTACATCTCATTCCAAGTAGTGCAACATAAATTTATCTTTGATCATTTAGCTCCCATTTACATTTTTTTTTTTTTCTTTTCTTTTTTTTTTTTTAAATTTGTTAAATGAGACATTTAGCAGATTTCATTAACAAAGACAAACTCAGAAGCCAAGCATGGCCTATACGGAAACTGGCGTGTTGTTTTAAATACCATTTCATGACACCGGGTTAGACGAGGTTTTTCCACCTAAGTTCGAGTCTCAGCTCCCAGTTTGGTTTGTTTTTTCTTTTTGAGAAATCTGTGGTGTGTGCAAAGTTGTTAAAAGGGCAGAAACAGACTGTGGTAGGGAGGTTTGTCCAGTAATTGCAAGGTTAGCAGTTTGACCCTGGGTCCCTTAACAGGCTTAAGTGTCCTTGAATCCAAGTGGTTCCTCATGACAAATCAGCACCATGCGGGCATGTCTGTGTGTGTCTGTGTATACAACATTAAAGTGTATATTTACAATTTGAATGCATTTTGCTGCTAATTTTTAAGGTTTAAACAAAGATACTTGAGTGTATATATAATTCAGTACATAACATGGATTATATATAATCTATATTATATTTAAGAGAAGAGTTTATTACATATAAGAAAGTATATATTATATATAGGGCAAGAGCTATACACAGCAGGAATTTTGGAAAGAATAGTTATAACATATTTTGCAAATACTCATCTCAAAAATCCTTCTGATTTAAGTTTCTATTCATGTCAGCAAATAGGAAAATGATTCCTATCTGATGGTTTAAAGAAAGAAATAGATGGTCCTTTGAGACTGAAAGTAGCAAGTTTAGAGAATTCGGTCACTATTTCTCTGTGTTGTGCAAACCATATGTTTATCTGGTATTAAGGGGAGGGACTGCATTTACAGGAAACAGGGCAGGAGCATGAGTGCATCGTGTATAAAGAACGTGTATCAGAAAGCACTTAAGCACAAACCCAACGACTTCCAACATCAAAATGGAGTGTCACGCAGGGACAATTTGATTAGCAAACCAGAGAGATACCAAAACCTGATTTGGCTAATTTCTAAATAGGAAAAGCCAAGTTAAACACATTTCTCTTTCGTTGCAATTTGACGTTAACTTTCTGATTTCACACTCACCAATCTAGTACAAGAAATGAGAATTTGCCTCCGGACACGGTGGCGAGATGAATTGGACAGATATTCCTAAGTGGATAACAAACCAACGCCATGTCTAATCAAACCTTCGCTCAGTGTAAAAAAAAAAAAAAGAAAGAAAAACTCAAGAACCGTGACATTCCAACAAATGGGTTAATTACTTTTTAAAAAGCTGGCACTTATACGCATTTGTTTCTTTTCAACTGTGAGTCTTAAGGTTCCTGTCAAGGGTTGTTGGGGCCATAAGATTCACTCTAAATGTAAATAAGTGGCGTATTAAATGGCTGTTAGCCACACGCTTGTTGTAGCAGGAGATAAACTGTGTAGCCTGTTCTCCAAGGGGTCGAGTCCCTAATTAACCCAAAAGTCTTTGTCATTTTCTCATTCGTTTATGGAAACGAATTCAGTGCGGCACCACACAGAGATAAATGTGGGTTACTTAAGTCTCCTCTGCCTCTTCTTCCGCCTCCTCTCATGGCTGATTTACAACAGATAGTGGTGAATATAGGTAATGCAGAGATAAAAATGCTCATTAAGAGTTGAAAGTAAAACAAAACAAGCTGATCAGAGATAAAAAGTTACTTTCCTCCACTAGGAGGATTTGGAGATCTCAGCCTTGTATGGTGAATGATGCTGCTGTATGTAGATATTTAGCAGCATTTTCCTTTATTTGTGGAACATCAGGAAACATGGCATGACAGAGACTGAAGGTCATGAGATGTAGGATGGACAAAGAGGGAAGAAGAATCCTGAAGAATCACAAATGAAGGAAGATAGATATGGAAGAAAAGAGTGGATGAGGAATAACTTGATTCAAATCTACAGTTTTGCAGGTATGGTGATGTACAGTTTGTGCCTTAACCTGCTGAAACACCATTCCTCAACCTGGGGGAATAATCTAAATTGCATCAGCGAAGCAGTAGCACCATCGAAGCTGAAATTCTGATTCCAAGATAAGACAAATGGAAAGATTAATATGGTGAAGTAGATTATGTAATGCTGTGTTACTGTTCAAAACTCCGATAAGTGCATGCATTTAACCTTGAAGACATCGGAAAGCAGGAAGGACACTGCAAAGACAAAGTAGAAGGAAAGCCAGCAGTAGGAAAAAGCAACATAAGTGAACAGGAAATAAATATATTTTTTTTTAAATTATCAAAACTAATATCAGAACTCCAACTTCCCATGATGACCAGCTTTTCACCCGTCACCAGCAATTTGGCTGCCGACACTGCAGGAGTTTGGGGTTTTAGATACTGCTGGCCTGTCAACTAACTAGCTACTGTTACAAAAGCTAGTTTAAAAGCACACTTGCGAAAATTCTAAAATATGACAGAACACAATAAATATTCTCGTTTGGCCTTTTGAATGTCTTCAAAATCCAACTACACCTTTCTGAGATGTTACCTAGATGAAAAAAATGATCATATATTAAATTTTTACTTATGCTTTTGCGATGTGACATGGCACACACTTCCCTCACTAGGATTCAAACACATGAACAGTTACTGACGTTGAACACTGCCATTTTATGGGGAATTTCAAGAGGTCAGTAAAGATCCTGTTTCAACAACACTGATCTGTTGAACAGTTATGATACATGTTAAGCTGGCCAGTGCAGATATAACTTTAGCTGTTTAGCTATTAGCAATTACCCAAAGGTCACATTAGCCACTTGTTAAGTTATCATTATTGTAGCAGGCAGCGGCTGTGGCTAATAATAAAACAATGCACTGATATTGGAACCAAGACAGCAAGCGTTATCAGTCCTGCCGGCATTAATAGACAGTGTTAATTTAATAGCATAACACAATGAGCAAAGTCTATCAGCAACTAGACAGACACCTACCTGAACAACTCTATTTGATCAGCAATGAAAATATGGTACAACAGACGCACAGCACACCGCAGACAACCTAGAAAAAAATTGTCTTTTATTTACTACTTAGGGTAATGTTTCACATATATTTTGCATTTTATGTAAATTTGTTGGGTTTTTTTTCTTTTTGTCACTGCATCTGACAACTTAAAAATAGTGAAACATTAACACAGCCATCACGACCAGTCAGGACTACTGACACTCTGATATCACGGGTCAAAACGTCTATTTCCAGGTTGCAAAAACATTTTCCAAAAGCTATGTGTGCAATGACCTAACATTGCCTTCTTGTGCACAAAAGGCAAAAATGCCAAATGCACAGGAAAAAGTTTTATTTTAAAAACATTTCCATGTGCATGTCTATGAGCCTTCTGTAAATACGGTATTGCATGTGATAACAGAACAAAGGTGTGTGTAGGAGTACATCACGAAGAGCTGTGCAGTAGCAATGCTGTCGCTTCTTCTATCTCTCACAGACACACACATACACAGTCACATTTGTGCGATGAGCCCTTTGGTGGACTTTCCTCTCAGCGGGGTTTCACTCTCCCTCAGCACTGAGCCGACACACGCTGCAGAGCGCTGACAGCAACACACTGATGTCTGTGTCACGGCTTCCCTCTCGCCTTTTGCTTCATTTTGACTGCTGCAGCAGACTTCCTGCACACTCCAGGTCTTTATCAGCATGCATTCTTGTGATTGTGTTTTACATTTTTCATTTGGTATATGTTTCAGTGTACGATTCTGCAAGGCTGACAATGGATGGACAACCTACCCTTCAGGTAGGGTGCAGAAAATGAAGAATATATTAGGACATTGTCTAGTTATCACTTACTGAATACACCATTTTAAAACAGTACAATATGTTCAATATGCAGATGAACTTGACCAACTAATGAAAACAGTGATTTTATTAATGCAGTTCCAAAAACTGTACTGTTTTGCAAGATCTCTAACAAGCAGCTTGTTGTTTTCAGTCCATCAAAATGAACTGAATATAACCAAATCCACAATACAGGTCACTTCTTGTAAGGTCTGTTTATCTTATGAACACTGCATCCCTCAGTAGTGACTAAAAGTAATGGAAGCTACAATCGACCGGCTTCAGACAGACTGAAAGGAAATTAATCGGTCAGGATAAAAATCACAAGTTTTGCTTCTGTTAAGGCAATAAATGAGATTAGATCAGTTTATTTAAAGGGTATGGTTATCTGTGGGTACGTAGTATTCTTGAACTGCCGGGTTTTATGTGTATTCTTTGATTTCACTTGAATAAAAAAGCAAGGCAAAGGGATTTGTTGCCAAGATTTTTTCTAAATCAATCTCCTTGAAATAAGTGTTTGAAATTTCTTTCTCTTCTAATTGATTTTTGAAGAGTTGTTTTCATCTTAAAAAGTGCAGGGGTTTGTGTGAGAGTACAAGAGACCTGAGGTTATATTTATTTTGGAAATCTTTAGGAAATATGACATGGCACTGATACACATGGCATACATTTAGGAATCCATGGAAAGACGCATTGTGTGTCTCTTTAGGCTACATATGACTTTTCAGTCAGAGTAAGCAAACATAAGCAGACAGAAAGATAGGCCCTCAGGTGTTCATACATCCAGACTTCCAGGTGGATGTGATTTTAACATCTGTTTAAATAAGGATATCCACCACTAGAGACTGGGATTTCACGCTCAGCTGCTTTAAATCCTTTTAAAGATGCTGCAGCTCCTGCTAGCCTCCCCACAGAGATAGCATGGCTTTAGCGGCAGCAGCGAGGTCGTTTCTCTGTTCTGACAGGACAAACGCAAAGCAGTCAGTGGCTCATTAGACAGCAGTGCCCCGAGGGCTCAGCTCCACTTCTCCAACATGATGAGGAAAAAAGAGGGAAGACACTTAACCACATGTGGACTCGCTCGCTGAAGTGTGTATGAGAGAGAGAAATTATGGTACAGTGAAGAAGACAGTGAGAGGCTGACAGAAACAGATGTGGTTTAGCAGGGATGAAAAACATCAGCTCTCTCTGAGGAGAATGTGTCCCCAACCAAACCCTCCTAATAATCTTCTTGAACAGGCCAGAACAAGACTGTGTACCTTACTAATAAAATGTGAATATTGCCTGTGAATGATATCAGTGATGCAAAAGCTATCAGTGATAGAATGTGAACGCATTATGTTTATGTTTCTACTCTACATGAGTGAATGTAAGGCATACAGGTCTCTACATTATGTATGTTATGTTACTGTATTTCTTTTTTCTATTGGTTTTACATATTTATTCCAAACATGCTTATATGTAACTTAACGGTGGTCAACAGCAGGTATTCTGGGGTGTGTGGGCAAGTGCTATTACACCTTCCAAAAGGATTATAGATTTTTTTTTACGATTATTTTTTTGTCATTGTTGCCTTTGATAGTGGAGATTTGACAGGAAAGCAGGGAAAGATGCACAGCCAAAAGGTACAGGTCAGACTTGAACCCAGGCAATGACATTTCAACCACATGAGCTAAACTAGCATGCAGCAGAATACGGATTTAAATAAAAGCTTAGCAAAAGCTGTAAAATTGACAAACCTATGACACAGGCACCATCACAATATTAGTCTTGCACACTGAAAAAATGGTTTCCCAGTGTAAATGTGATCTTTAAGACTTTGCAACCATCCATATGTAAAAATGGCAGCTTGTGTATCTGTGAGACATGAGCAGCTTTTACACAACAGAGGTACAAACTGAGGTTAAAATGTGTTCACTTGGAAATATTTATTGATGTGGTGATGAGGCTGGTCACATCTGACAAGTGCTGATTGCTCCAGCTTCACCACGTGAAATCACCTTATCTGTCTTCTTTAAAATGTACTTTTCTGCCCTAATCAACAGTTGACTAATAGTCCCTCTAAGCTGCATTTGTTGCAGCTGTTTTCAGCACAAACAAAGAGCACAATTAGTCAGGCAGCACAATATATACATACACACACACACACACACACACACACACACACACACACACACACACACACACACACACACACACACACACACACAGTCTGTGTGAGGTAAAGGTTGTCACAAACATATACTTGTGTTTCTGAGACTCATTAGATTATGTATGTTTGAGGTGGTAGAAAACTGATTACTTCATGAAATTTGTAACAAAAAGCTGTAAAAACATTTTTTTATGTTGTGCTTGCTCCAATTCTGAGGCAGTCTGAATTATTCATATTCAGACAAAGACATTGAATTAACCACGCCAGAGCCGACGTAGCCTTAAGATGGAAAACTTCACAATTCAATTTAGCATCCGTCTCATGAAAGAAGCTATTCAGCCCTGGGCCAAACATATTTACAAGTTCACAAAAGAAGCAAGGAAACGTGAAGTTGTAAAACCTGTTTTGCTGATGCACATTTTAAACTTGCATTTGTTTAGTTTAGTAAACTATTTAATGTGTATGGTGACCAAAGGGTGTGTGCAGAAGAAATAGATGGCATACGGTTAGGAAAAGGGTGTCCAGAAATATTATGTAAGATGCTTTTTTTTAAGAATTTAAAAAGTATTATGTGAATGTAAATTCAGATTATATATTTAGGAATATTTATGAGTTTAAATGTGCACAGGTTGCACCATTGCAAAAACACAAGAAAAGAGTTTGCTGAATCAACAACAATCAGCTGCTTGGAGCAGACACATCCATCCATGCTGTCCGGTAGTTAAGTCTGACGTCATTAGCTGTGTCTGGGTCCAAACTGTGCTGCAGGTCCCTAAGTCACACGATCACTGCGGCATCACTGAGAGTTTAAAACACTGTCTAAATTCTTTCATCTGTAATAAAATGATCCGTGTGGCTGCTCTACCAGGTGTAACTATTAAGTTTAACATCCAGGCATCCATGAAAACCGAATTTTTGAAATTTAACGGAGTTAGAAGTTAGCAGGGAGTTAGCTTGCTAGCTTCCATCTAAATATGATATACCATGTTCTGACTGAGAGATTTCTGAAACAAATTAAGACGTACAGCTAGACATTAATATACTGCTGCATGGGCTGGGCTGTAGTTACATCTAAGGTTTAAAATGATTAGCGACAATAAAAGCCGAGAGAGGCCGACAGTGATCACTGACTGTTTTTAGGGGCAAAGCATTAAAACGTGTTTTAAAAAAAAAACAACAACCTTTATTAAACGCAGAGTAGTTTAGCAGGATTCATCATGTCATCATTTAAAGACCAGGTGACAGCTGACAGGTCCGGCCCGGATCTGGTGTCAAGCCGGCACTCCTGGCTGACTTCTGGCATGGTAAGTGGTATGTCATCCAGATATGGGCCAGGCCTGGCGTAGATGGCACTGTTTATGTGATGGTATGCCACATCTGGCCCATTTGTGGTTTGGTTTATGTGGCCCAGGCTCATATAAAACAGGTCTGGCCCGGATCCAGCAACAAACTGGCACTTCTGACTGACTGGTGTCATGGCAGAGTGTACGTCAACCAGATGTGGGCCAGGTCTGGCAATGATGGCACTATTTATGTTCATATTTTCCTATTTTAGTTGGAAGACCCAAATGACCCAAAATATAAACAGCACTTGGTGACAACTTTGCTTTTAGCCTTTAACCCTCTGGTGTCCAGGGTATAATTGGCCGTTTTTGACTACTTTTGATTTGGCCTCTATATTTCACCTTTAAAAACTGTTTATCTTGCCAATCTGTTATTTTCTCATTTTGACATACTGTATCAGCACAATTTATCTAAATTCAGACAAAATTTAATATGGTACTATTTACCTAAAAATGCAGCCAAGGCTCAGATGTTTTTTATATAACCATTTAAAACTATTTACAGAACAATCAGGTGTTCTGCATCAAATACGAAGGCACACAAATTATTTATGCAACTCCAAAAATAGTTTGTGTCCACTATAAGACAGAGGAGAACAGCACAGGGATAAATCCTGTGACATTCACTAGTAGAACTGACACACAAAACAAAACGATGACTACACTACACACTTACTAACCTCTCATGTATCAAAACTCTCTCTCTCTCGCTGGTCACTCCTAAAACTTCCCCCTCATCCCAAACGGCACATGTTGCCATATCATTTTTTGATTGGTCGACATGTTACATTTTTCCACCAATAGGGAAGGAGTATTTTTTCTTTTTCTTTTTTCACTTACAAGCAAAGCGTGTTTGCTAGCGCTCTCCTTAGAAAACGCAGTTTTTACTGTTTCTTCCCGAAGTAAACTGCACTGTTTTATTCAGAAAAACAAACACCGGTTTTACGTGGCCTATCAACACAATTTAAAAACTGGTATATAGTTTGAAGTCCGCACGTTCGACCCAAGTTGAAATGGAGACTCTGGGTCCGTCGACCCCAGAGGGTTAATCAGAAAGCCTTAAATTTGGCTAGTTATGTATCGGGCTAATGTTTAAAGCTTTCACTTGAGTAAATTAACTCATATTACTGCTAAGGAATGTTAGCTAAGTTCACAGCATATTCCATAATAGCGCTGCCATACTGCATCACACTCAGTGCATTTCAATCATTTCTCCAGCGAGTTTGATAGCTAGCAAAAAAAAACCTTGAAAAGACAACATTAAAATTCAAGCATTTTCAAGGTTTTCAAGCACCCGTATGAACCCTGCCAGCAATGTGTCTACAGCTGGCCCATGGCTGCACACAACTTACACATGGCCCACATAGGCAAAGAATGACGTCATTCTTTGCCGTATGTGGGCCATGTGAAAGCGCATTGTGTGGGCCAGATCTGGGCCATACCAATTTTGCTATGTGGGTTTTAACACTTTGTCTTTGTCAGTCATATCGCTGTGCAACCCTGTTCTCCCTTAGGTCATGTGAGTAAAACTAAACAGTGAACAACTCATTAATTTATTCATCATAAATAAATCAAAATTTTTTCCATGGGACTCGATAAATTATGTAATGTGAGTGCATGTTTTCCAACCATGCTCAGAAGTTACCATTATTAGTGCTGATTATTCAAACACATTTTGCCACATAAATTACTAAATATCAAGAGATGACTAGAACTGAGAATATTTTTTTAGTGTTTTTATTTGCAACTTAATGCGTTGATCTTTCTCATGCGTGATTCTGAAATATCAGCTTTTAATGCTGTAAAGAGAAAATAATATAATGAATTATGATGGTAGATTTGAATCTTTTATAGTGGCATCAAAATGTTTCTCTTTTAGTAACATTTTAGTGCATTTTGTAAGGAATGAATTAAATTAAATTTGAATTAATTTGACTTGATATATTCATGTTAGTCACTCGTTCATCGTATCAGATCCCACACAAACACACACTCCTTGCATACTTGGCCACTGTCACTGGGGTCACGTGAGCAAGAGTCTTCAGTGATTAGCACTGTCGCCTCACAGCAAGAGGGCACTGAGTTTTACTCTAATGGCTGGAGTTGGAGTTTTCCCTGTACCCTGGCCAGATATTCCACCTTCCTCACATGGTCCATGTGAGCGTGAATGGTTCTGTGTGTTGACATCTCTGATGGACTCGGGGTGCACCTCACCTAGTGCCCTCTGACAGCTGGGAGAGGCTCCAAACACCCACCCACTCTCTCTCCCTAGCGATGAGCAATTGCCTGTCATTTGGTGGGCTTGTTTTTTTTTTTTCGTCATGCAACCCTTTCTGACTGTTGCTTCTTTGTAGGCTGAGAAAACATTAAGAAATAAATGTTTATTGGCTTAAAGTGTGAGTTAATTTTTCCTTTACTTTTTTTCCCTCCAGGTATGAGAAACCACAGTTTCCTGAAATTATATTAAATTGTGCTGTAACTACGGTGGTGGACGTGCAACAAAAACCATAACTGAATTTTCAGGTGTTGACTTTGCAAAGTATTATTTTCACCTTACAAAAACAACTACAAGCTGAAGACAGCGTCAGGATCTATTTATTGTTCTCTGCATCTTGATATCTGCGCTGAGGTTAGCTTAAATTATACACTATATTACATTAATTATACAGAAGTCATGTTTCCATGACAAGTGCATTAATTCAATTAAATTTTATTTATTTAGCGCCAAATCACAACAGCAGTCGCCTCAAGGCGCTTTGTATTGTAAGGTAGAGCCTACAATAATACATACAGAGAAAAAAACCCAACAATCATATGACCCCCTATGAGTAAGCACTTTGGCGACAGTGGGGAAAAAAACTCCCTTTTAACAGGAAGAAACCTCCAGCAGAACCAGGCTCAGGGAGGGGCGGGGCAATCTGCCGTGACCAGTTGGTGTGAGAAAAGGAAGACAGTGTAAAAGACATGCTGTGGAAGAGAGCCAGAGATTAATGACCAATGTGATTCAATGCAGAGAGGTCTAGTAACACATAGTGAGTGAGAAAAGTAACTGAAAAGGAAATACTCAATGCATCATGGGAATCCCCCAGCAGTCTACACCTATTGCAGCATAACTAAGGGAGGATTCAGGGTCACCTGGTCCAGCCCTAACTATATGCTTTAGCAAAAAGGAGAGTTTTAAGCCTAATCTTAAAAGTAGAGATCGTGTCTGTCTCCCGAATGCAAACTGGAAGCTGGTTCCACAGAAGAGAGGCCTGGAAACTGTAGGCTCTGCCTCCCATTCTACTTTTAAATACTCTAGGAACAACAAGAAAGCCTGCAGTGCTCATGAAGTGCTCGCACATTAACAATATATGTACATTGTGTTGAATATCTTTGGATTAAGTTCACTTCTCTCTTCATCTGATCCCCTTCCTTCTCCTACTTCACCCATTTCTACATTGTCTCCCTCTTCTTGTTGTTTCACTGTCAGCAAATTTGATAAAAATCAGTTTTTATTCTGTTTTTTTTATTAACGCTATTGAAGTTATGATTCATGACTTTTCCACTTTACCTTCACCAATCCCTATCTATACTTTTTTTGTCTCATATTATTCCTCTCCCCTGGTAGTTCAAGGTCAGTAGCTTATCAGTGGGATTTCCCATCAACCCCATGGAGCGAGGCTCAAAGCAGGGGGCTAGTTGTCCTGATTAGCTCTCCCTGACCTTTGGTTTTACCTTTTCAGCAGCGTATTACCCCTTCTCTTCTATTCAATTCAATTCAATTTTATTTATATAGTGCCAAATCACAACAGCAGTTGCCTGAAGGTGCTTTATATTGTACAGTAGATCGTACAATAATAGATACAGAGGAAAAACCCAACAATCATATGACCCCCTATGAGCAAGCACTTTTGACTTTCTCCACTTTCTTGTTTCCAGTTTTCATAATTTCTTTCTTTTTCCTCTTCAGTTGTTCTTCTTTCTTCACCCCACTGTCACTTTTCTATTATTGATGCCTCCCTTCTTGCTATTCATCCATTTCATAAACTCGGGGTTGCAGGGGGTAGAACCAATTCCAGCTAACACAGGGCAATTGGCGAGGTACCCCGTGGACAGTCCATCGCAGAGTAACACAGAGGGACAAATATAGAAGCTCAAATCTACAATTGGCTGCGTCTCTCTTTTTTTTATCTCTTTCTCTCTTTGCCATTGCAGCCCAGATTTCATCCCTTCTTCTTATTTTCATTTTCACATCCCATTCTGTTCTTCTTTGCCATCTACTCTCTTTGTGTTTCCATCTTTTCTTGCCAGAGCCGTTTACTGTAATTGAATTTGATTTACACACACACACACTCACACAGTACCTTTCTCAAAACTATTTATTAATGCTGCTTTAGTAAAAGATGCGGTTGGTTTTTGACATGTAAATGGCATTCTGTGACTGGCGTGGTTTTGTAATGTGGTGGATTTTGTTTCTGTAGCTGGGTGGTCACGAAGTGAGTTTTGGCTGGAAGCATGTTTAAGGTTTTCCAGAGTTACGTCTGGTTTTAGAATAATTTATAAATTAAAATATTTTTTTTAAAAATGAGACACTATAAGTGCACTCAGAATTGTCTGGTATGAGACAAAATGCTTTTCTTCCATTACAAATGTGCTTGAGATAGCACATCTCTCCTAGGAATATATGAGACACGAAACTGTCTTTACACCCACAAGTCAAGTTTTTTTCTGCCTCAGGTGCTTTAACTCACCAGGTGACCCCAAAGGAAGACCACACAACATCACAGCTGAGAAGGGACAAAAATCTCTTCCGTGGGCATAGTTTGTCTCAGGATCCACAGGAAATTATGATTCGATCAACCTTGAACTATTTAAATGCTCATCATTGTTACATTGTCACATATGCACCATAGGTCCAGCTTCAAAGAGATTTAGATTCAGATTTTTAAAATCTTAAAAATAAAATTCATAGCTAAATAAAACATATTACAAGAATTACAGCAGAAGACAGTCTGCACAGTCAGTTCTGAACCATAATTTGCACAAATAGAACCTGTTCAGGTAGGGAAATTACATCACTGTTTATCTTTAAAGTGTTGGCAAAAAGACATGTAATTATTCAGACCTGCCACACACATAGAAGTTGTTATTCTGAACTGTAGTAATTTGGCAAATAGGTTTGAGTTCAAGCACGTGATTTTCTTCAAGCAAAACACAAGGCAGCAAATGTAACAGCAGTGAAAGATTTCAGTGTTTAAAAACCTCCAAAACTGACATTTCACTGACTTTTATTTGAATAAAGTGCAAAGGATCGCATAACCTTTCAAAGAAAAAACTCTTGCTGACAGAAGGTGGAGGTTGCCTTGAGAGATTTATAAACATGGGAAAATTGAAGTGTTTGAAACCTCTCTTCCCATGTCACACAGACAGCTACAACCAAATTTTCCTGTGTTGCTTTGAATAATTTGTTAACTGTATATCTAACTAGCAGACTCATAATTAAGATACAGATTTTATATTGTAGTCTCTTGTGTTTACTAAGATGAGAATTACCAACTTCCACGAAAGTCAAACCACATCTATGTGTCTGATATTTTTAGAGCTTGCGTCTGTGTGCGTCTGTTGGGTTCTGTCAGTCCCTTTCATACCCTTAAATTTACCCAAATTCCCTTAAATCTCTGGTGCCTGTACGCAGTCTGTCTCCAGCCCTGCAGAGTGACTTTTCATCACGTATGATTAATAGGTTCCACGGGCAATTTAATCGTTTACCAACAACTTATAATATTTGAAATTATATGGTGTTTTCAGTATTCTTATTTATATAGGACAAAACTTCATGAGAAGACAGGAATTTCTGTTTTTGATAACCGTCTGGTTCTCTGCATCTACATTTTTTTAAGTTACGGAATTTGCATTATGTGCATATGTGGGTTCTTGCAATAAATTGTTAGCAAGATTAATGTTATCTGTGAATTTGGTTGATGACTGGGGATACTGTTGAATATTTGTTATTGGCTACTTTAATTTTAAATGATCGCCAGGTTTTTTAACTGAGGCTATAAATGTATAAAAAGATGCATTTTGAATAAACGTTCTGCAGATTTTTAAACCAGATGCCCTTTCAGACACAACCCAAAGAGATTTGTGCCTCCTCCTGCTCTCAAACCAGGGATTTTGTGAGGTGAATGTGCAAACCAGCACATTTTGTTAGGCCAAAATGAGTCTTTAAAATTGTAAAATGGTTAAAAAGAATGCTACATTTGTTGCTCTAATAACCAGGGGGCGTATCCAGTGAGGGCATTGATTGACAGCTTGCATATCAGTCCACGTGGACTGCACTAATTAGACTGGAGACCAAACATCTACTGAGGATTTAGATTTGTTTGCTGTGGAAGAGAACTCTTTTTCAAAAACTATTTGACATTACGCACACATGGCAACTTCTGCCCTTTAATGGACATGTGCAAAAACAAAACAGCATGTTGGCAGGACAGAAGGATGAAGGCATGGGAGGAAGGTAATTGGTTTAAACCCACTTACCACAAAAGGTGGCTCTGTCAGCAGACTGAAACAGTCGAGGCAGTGTAGTCATCATAAGCTTTGGTGACAGTGTATCACTGCACACAAAAATCAGGATATGTAATGATGACAATTTATGTTTGGGATCAGTAACAAATGTCTGTATTTCCTTTTACACAGGCTAATTCTTGAATCAGACAGTTCATCACCAAGCTGACACTGTAATGGAAAAGTGAGTCATTTGGTGTTTATTCTGCATTTTCAGAACAGCGTTCACATAGCATGTTAGCATGTGGACTCTGTGTGGAGTGTTTTGAGACAGATTTTTTTCTTGCCAGGTTGCTAGATGCCAGGGCTAGAGAGTCATATTTTTGGCAGCATGATAGCAGCAGACAGCTGGCTGACACTGGCGCTCAGAGATGTTAACCTGCCCAGACACTCCTTTTTACCTCAGGCTTAATGCAACCACTGAGCCTCCCCATGGGCAAAGGCCCACTCATACACATGCAGTATAATGAACATGTAATGAACAGCTAAACGCTGTAACAAAAAGCAGATTAGAAATTGTGCCGTTTCTTTTCTCTCAGATGTAGAGCACATGTGTTGAACTGAATGCCTGTTTAAACATTTTATGACTGGCTCTTTGTGACATTGCTGTAAATACATGCATTTTAGACCTATTCAATCATCTTTCTATCGTCACAGAAATGAAAATGCCTCGATGTGTTTTACTATTTGTATTTATTCTACAAACAGGTGGATTTTACTCACTGTATCATATATTATCACACAGTTGTATCCAGCAAACATCACTCAGCATAAGTGTCAGCTAACTAGCTTTAAATGTAATGTAAAACATTTCCAACACTGACAGGTATCTATTGTGAAAGTTTAAGCCTTCAATTCCAGACTTGAAAACGTTTATTTCTCATTAATTATGACAACATAACTGACAGACAGGCATGCTGACAGATACAAGTAGGCAGGCAGTCATCCAGGTAGGCAAGCAGAAACTCAGACAGACATGTACCTTCTCTTCTGCACTGTGAAACACCTCACAAGAATTTAGCATAAAATTCATAATATTAAAGGCAGGGCTAACAGGAAAGTTTAGTAAAACGTTTAGCTGAAGGAATCCTGAATGCAACACTTACTCGACATTTACAAAATCAAAGGAACAACAGAAAGTAAGAAACAACTCAACTACTCTGTTATAACACATGTATTACCCCTCAAGGCCTCGGTGGCAAAAATGAATATTAATATTATCACCCAAACAAAATAACATATGCCTATCAGATGAAATTGAACCAGCAACCTAACAAATTCTGCTACAGTCTTCTGCTCAAAGGGTTGTGTTGTGTAGCCAATGCGAACAGATTATACACACTCATTGTTTGCATCGTAGAGCAAAAAGAGGTAAATAACTTACTGGATTGTATTCACATGCTGTAGCTTTGTCTCACTTAAAATAATAATAAATTTGGAAAATGTTTGTATTTAATAAATTAAAGGAATTTTTTCAAAAGGTCTATTTTCAGTGATCTAAAACAAAACCTATGTGTGTTCAAAAGGCCCAAACACACAAATTAAAGTAAAAAGAATTAAATGACACAAAAAGCCCACTATTTAGCAAAGTATCTGTTTAAGTGTGGAAAGGCACAGAGTGTCACAGCAATCCTGTGTTAAGGAAGTATACATCACCTGGACCCAAGAAAGTTCACACATGTATCTATTACTACTAATGCTGCACATTTAGTACATTCACCCAAACAACATAATACACTCCTTCGAGCCGGAATTGAACCAGCGACCTAAGGATTTCTGTTCATGTCACTACAGTCCTCCGCTCTACCAACTGAGCTATCGAAGGGTCGTGTCTGCATGGCTCACTGTGCTTTATAGTCAATGTGCTGACAGAACATGCCCTCACTTATCGGTTGTGGGTGTACCTGCTAAAACATTGTGTTGATCCAGAGGTATTATTTCAACTGACCACTCACATTGTGATCACATGGAATAGCTGCGTCTCATTTAAAAAAAACAAATTAAAAAAAATAAGAAATACTGACATAAAGGGAGCAGAAACATTGTTAGCATTACTGTGTACCACGCACCAACTACACACTCAGTACTGTGTAAAGTTGGAGAACTTCAGCACTAGACATTTAGCGCCAAAGTGATTGAATGGACAAAAGCACCAGACACTAATAGAAAGACATCAAAGGTTTTGAAAAGTTTGGTTAGTGTCAATGAGTACCCTACAGCTACTACAAGAAGTACCCTGTGCTGGTACATTTTGATTCTCGTAAGTTCTTAACTATGAATTAAAGAATGTACGATTTCTCACTTATTGCCAAAGTTAAATTGTTTCTAAGCCAAAATGTTAGACACAGTGCTTCCCTAATAAACATGACAATGCTTTAAGGCTTTCAAAGGACAAAACATCTCATCTTCATGTCACTTTTCTTAATCTTACTGTGTACCATACGCCACCTGCACGCTACCCTGTACAGGCTAAAGTTGGACGGTTTCAGCACTGGACATTTTGAACTCTGGTAACTTCTAAACTTTGGATGAAAGAAAACGTTGAGTTCTTACTCACACAGTGTTTTTACTAAGATTCTGGAAATGCTAACATCTACACAAGGGTATTCTGAGGATTTTTCCACAATCATTTTGAAAAATATCTACATCCACATGAAAATGCAAAAAACAACAACAAGCACTTGCACACACAGCCAGCCTTACATCAAAAAAGAAGACAAAGGCAAACACCTCTGAAGGTGTGAGACAAAATCTGTTTTCTTTGTCTCCATAAATGCAGAAATTGAGTTTCTGAAAATCTTGACCTTGAAGTTTTTCAAAAGCTCTACTTTCATTGATCTAAAACAACATTTATGTGTGCTCAAAAGGCCAAAACACAGAACAAAACAAGCTTATTTTGCAAAGTATCTGTATGCAGACAGGGGCTGAGTCTCACAGTGATCCTGTGATAATTTGTGAGCACCATTCTGCCAATGTTGACCATGAAGTTCACATTCTTGCGACCAACTTTGACCCAAGCACAATCACAGATGTTGAAACTATAACGTGCATATAAGACCCAAGAATAAGCATCATGTTAAGCTTTTCATCCAAGCATAGGAAAATCCTCCTTTGAACCAGCAACCTGAGGATTTCAGCATCACCCACTAGAGTCCTCAACTCTACCAAGTGAGCTGTCAAATGGGCTTTTCTCTCTGTCTTTCTGTATTACATGTAAGGGACCAGTTACACTGTGATTAGATGTCATCGCTTTGTCTCATTAATAAAGCCCCAAACACTGATAGGAAGATTACAAGATTACCTTCTGGTAAAGCAATGTCTATATTTTGCATTTCAAACATCATCTATGTGCAAAACTAAAGGAAAAATGTCAGAATTTGGATATTTTATCTATCTTACGTAAAGCAGACTGTGACCAGTCCTGCTACCATAACAAAGCAATGATCAGTTCCCTGTGCCCCTTAGACAATGTTTCCATTAGCAACAGTCTGTCATGTATCCTTCAGCAAAAATAACAAATCTGTGCCTGCTGTTCTCATTAAGTTACATCTGACAGTATCAGTTAAACGTGTAAAATTGTCTCTCTAATGTTCATGACCCTGAGGTTATGGTACGTCATCTTCTTGCAATGCTGGCTCATACTCCAGATTATATTGGCTTCATTAGGTTACGTACCCACATCATACTCGTAGAAAAAAGTTCTTGAACACAAGCATTTACTCATTAAAAAAATGGACGTTAGCAGGATGGTGTATCTCCAGAACCCGAAAGGTTAAACTAATGATCCAACCGTGGACAGGCCAACATTGTTCAAAGGTAAGTTCTCCTGTTGAACAGTCAATCACTTCGAAGTCTCTTTGTCATGGTTTGCATCTGGTTTGTTTTACTGGTTTCTATTTACCTTATGTAGAATGCAGGCAACAGGATTATATTGTTAACTGGTAGTTATGACATGCATTTCTCGTTTAATTACAGAACGTAAGTACTGAGTAGGGTGTACGGTGTCCGGTGCTGAGGCACGTCTGATTACGTAGACCAACCGAAAAGCAGACTTTCGGTTTATTGGGTGTTCTGAGCTGTGAACTTCAGCCATCATTTTACGTTCCGAGATAGTAGGCGGGCCGACGTCCGTTCGTTAGGCAGGCTACAGATTCAAATGTCCAAGGGAAGGGTCTAAAAGTTGGGTACTCACAGCAAAATGCAAACTCAGGCCTGCAACAAGTGCTTTGCGATACTGTGTCTGTCAAGGAGGTAACACCAACCGATTACACAGCTGGCGCCAGCGTTTTTTAAAGCCGAAATGCGCGTATTTGCTCTTTGCGAGACCACACGTGCACTGGGTGGTTTATCGGACCGGAGCAACATCCCCAAAACCCGAAGAATGGTCCTGGCCCTAGCCCTGCAGTGTAGCAGAATGATGGTGTGCGCAGCAGCCGTTCTCTCTGCGTGAGGTTATGTGTTGCTGTGTAATTCTTTGACTAAACCTTTACATAATGCTAGTGAACTGCAACATCATCATGCTAATGCAGTGTCTCTTGTTGATGGCAGTACTCCTTCACCTGCAAAAGGCTAAAATGACAAAGAGTGGGAACAGTAAATGAGAGGTTGGAAACGTTTGTTTTTTCCATGTTAAGCACTGCTTCCAGCCGAGAGTGTACCATATTGCCCATGTGCGAAAGGCAGTATTTTTACAAAACAGCTGACTGAGGGTTATGATTTGTGCCTAGTCATCCAAGCACACCGTTAAGTACCTGGCGGGATCGTGCAACAAATGACTTTCTCCAGTGAGCAATTAAGTAACATATTGCATTACTTTTAAGAAAATGATAAGTTACGTGTAATACATTACTTTTTTGAGTAGAAATCCCAACACCGACTGTGTCATTTCTGCATAGTCAGTTTTGATGCACTGCAACTGGAGGTTGTTCTCGACTATTTATAGGATAGAAAATGTGAGACAACTGCTACTTTAAGATTATGTAGTTAAAAGGTACATGTTGTGTAGTGGTGAAACTACTTATTACTCATAAAAACAGTAAAATTGCACACATTTATTATTGCATCCACCTGTAAAATGCAAATTAAACCAGAGCGTCTGAAGAAAAACAACAAAACACTGATGCCTAGCTTATCCATGCACTAAAGCTGTGATTTGACTGAAGGAGTCAAATGTCTACTTTAGGCTTCAAGTCCAGAACCTTAAACTCTTGGTGATCACAGCTACAGATACAGAGTTCATGTCTCCATCCTGTCTCCAAACAATAAGCAGGGAGGATTTGTTTGTGCAGGAGTCAAGAACACTTTGTGAGGTCAGATGGCTGATAATGATTCATCTCAGAGCCTTCAGTTCCAGAAATGCTAGATTAATGTAGCATTTCCCAAATTCTTGAGAATGTTTCAAAGATATAGTTTTGTAGAATAACTGAAAGCATTTACATCAATGATGGTGTTTTGTGGGTGATTTTTTTCTATTATATACACATACTTTTTTTAAAAAGTATCTAAGTTTGTGTTTGCATGTGTAGACAACAAATGTCCATATAAAGTAAGTGGTCATTCGTGAATGCTGTAAACAGGTTCATCCCTTCTTGCACAGAGGATGTTTTTACATGCTTCATGTGCACACTAACATATGATTTTTTTTTCTCATAGGTTTGACAGATGGTGTGCTTGCATTGGTTTGCTGTAGAGTGAATGGCAGCAGTTCAGTTATATGTTTATGTTCTCAAACACTTGCATTCCAGATCACACAGTTTTACATCTCCCTCGAAAGCTGATACATGATTGGAAACTTGCTTAATGCCGCAAAAAAAAATGTTTAACATCTGTTTTACAGCTGATCTCACCGTTTGACAGCCTCTGAGCTCCGTCTTTAATAGTTAGTCACTGGAAAATTCATAAATTTATATTTTTGCAGCAGAGATCAAGTTTGTTCTGTTTTGCAGCAGACGGAAGTGTAACGTCTCTTGAAATATGGTCCACGTCAAACCTGAGCCTTGGAATTCTGGGAAATACATTTAGCACTCCTCTCAGTGTAACAGAATGAGTTTCACTGTATTAGAAACCATCCCTGCAGTCAGTCACCAGCTCCGGTCTGTGCATGGGAGACTGTCATTTCCCCTGTAATTACATTAAGCATAGAATCTCCCAGAATATTAGTTTGAATCAGGAGGAATGCACAGCATTCTCACCCGGCCACCCTAGCATTGTCTATACTTCTGAATGCCATGTTTGTTTTTGATTGTTTTTCGTAAACACTAAAGTTTCTCAGGGAAAGAGAAGATCGGCCGCATCGGGCTGTGGGATCTCTGCTGCTGCAGATACAGATGTTTATCCGATCAAGCAAACACAGATATAAGATTTCATGAAAGGAAGGAAGACACGTCACCAGCAGTGAAGTGAACTGCAAGGTTGTTGTTGTTTTTTTCTAAGCTCCCTCTAGAAATGGATTTCTTAAAATGCAAAAGAACACATGAGCATAAAACCAACTGCACCTACAATGATTTAGCAGTCAATAAAGAAGTGGCCTCTGCACTGGGGAAATGTAGCCTTCACCAAAAATGATTAAAAATATTGAAGTATATAGAAATGTCAAATTAACATGACAAAGTTGAACATGTTTAAATTTCAAATCTAAAGATTAACATTATTTAATGAAAGTCTCTTACACGATCTCACTGAAACACAGGTCCACAATGAGAAAAATCATATTTTGCTCGATTTATGATTGATTGATGACTCAAGCACGCAAACAGATATAGATGTCCATGTGCTCTTTATACTCTGTTTAGTTATTAGACTCTCTTTTTTCTTTTTTTGTCGTTAGATCGCTTTCTTTGCACCGAATGGGACAGCATATAATTTCATTCCGTTTTTGCCAAATGACAGTAAAAAGATTTGGATTCTGAATACAAACATTTTCCAAATTACCATATAATTGCACACCTTCTGTTAGCATGAAAATTAGAAAAGCATTTTACAGAATGACTCTCATGTTTATATGTCAGTGAATACAGAAGTAGTATCTTTTAAAGTTTTATTTCTGAGGCGTGAATCTAACAAAACCTGAAAATTAAATGTGATTTGTTGGAGAGAAATGCACGTGATTAAGTAGAAGAGGATGCGAGACTGAGAAAGGTATTCACTGGAATACCATAAACTACTAAGCTTTTATAATGATAGTGATTTAATGCTACTTTAATATTGTTGTCCATTCTTTTGCAAAGTGGCATTCCTAAAGAAGAACCAGCAACTTAGTTCCAAGTAGACTGCAACACTTTATCCTCTATATTTTATGTAACTTCAGGTGATGATTAAAGGAAAGTAAGACGTGGTGTTTTGGAAGTGCTTGCTGTCTGGGATTTAATCCATATTTGCACAGAGAGTGTTTTTCACATCACTCCCATTTAATTGCACTGCTAAGTGTTTCAGAAGGAGACATGGGAGGAGATCTGGGTGGTCTCCCAACTTCCTCTCTCCCTCATGCACATCAAGCGGAGACGTGTGATTCACCATCATTAGCATTCCACTACACTAAACTACCAATGAAAAGCAGCCACAGTGTCTCCATGGCTGACCCCCAAAATTTACTTTGGGATTATAGCAATGTCATAATTTTTCCTTTTTTGTTGTTATTTTCTTGAGATTGGATTAATTACATGTTACCCATCTATGTTATTTAGGAAAAAATTTGGATTAAAGATGGATACATTAAGGCACAATTCACAATTTTATTCTCTAATCCTTTCATAGTTGTCACCAGTAATCATACTGTTAATATATCCAATTTCTACTCATGTGTTGCAGTAAATTAGTGATCTAAATTGGTAACAATGTAAATAGATGTGTTCTGGGTTGAAATTCACAACATGTTTTAGTCCTTGTGTAATACATTCAATTTGCTATTTTAAAAGCCTAACACCTTTCAAATTTTTCATAAATGTTTCCATGTTTATCTAACAAGGTTGGTCACAGTCATGGTGGAAATACAGTATCAGGCTCTCCTTGATCTGAGCAGAGAACTGACACACTGTTTCTGACCTCCTCATGGCGTTCATCAGCAGACGTTCGCTGTTAAATAATAATATGCCAGAATATTGTTAGCTTTCTCAAAAAGAATATATGTAAAATTAATATTCGTTGCACAGTCGCTGTGCATGCCAGGCCACTGACAGAACAATCATTCCCTTGGTGATTTTGTCAAGTAAGTGAGGCCAGGTGCAGTCATACAAAATTAATGCTGGCTTCATGCAAATCTCTCCACCTCAGCCCTTGTTTCCCGTTGTACCATTTGTCTGTCATGTATGCTCACTTATGGCTTGGTGTTTGGATTGTGTTCTTGGGATGTTTTTGCTGAAAATCCGGTGAACGATCTGGGGGTTTAAACTCGGTGCCACTCATTACCAAGTTGCTGGAAAAGAGCATCCTCCTCATTCTTAACATGTAATGCAGAATGTAGACTTGGCTACCTAGAAAGCTGTCTGCCCAGATGCTTTAGCCTGAAGCCACATTGACTCCTGCCTGACTACCGGTCAGCATTGCCAGAGGCACTATTCACACTGGCTCATGCCTGGGCCTGCACAGAGACATCAGTTAACAAAGTCAGTCTCACTTCTGATTCTATGAGTCCAGGGCCAAAAACTCAGATATGACCCCCAGGGACCCACAACACTGTGTTGTGCTAGCTTGCTGATGATCTCAATAACCCTATCTGCTGCCTCTTTTGAGCACTGAATGATTATTTCGCATCCACAGCTGCAGCCCAAGATGACAGACAGTTTGGTTTAGTTCTGTTTTAAAACCAAGTAGACATGTTATAAGGAAATATATGATGACAGATTTGGTGTCTTTGCATTTAAAATGTTATAAATGAAAACATTGGAGAAAAAAGGCTTTCATTAAAACAGCTTAGGAAAATGACGCCTTGTGTCTTTCTCAGTTATCAAAGTGTTAACATAATAACATTATATCAAACATATCACAATATTCACAGTGTACCTGGAGTCCTCTAACCTACTGGCTAGTTTTGACAGATTACTTAGGCACTGTGGCTGTGTGTACAAGCAAGCCCATTGCTGAGAGAAAAAAACTGCAAAGACAGTAAAGATTTTCTTTAGCAAACTGTTTGCTGTTCCGGCACGTTACAGTCCATGTCTGTGTGGTGTGAGCTTTTGTCCACATGCCTGCAAGTGTTTTTGTGACACCATGGAGTCATCTGCAGAGCTTTACATTATCATGTGCCAACTATGCTTGCAACCTACGCAAGGACACTTCAAAGAAGTATGACAGGAATGACTATTCAGCCATGGTGTCTTCAGCTGTACATGCCCCCAACAGAGTACATTCATAGGGGTTATTATGCACTTTTTCATCACTACTTGTCAAAGTGATGCAAGACCAATGCTTACAAGAATACACGTTTATTGTCACCCACGTACAGACACCTACATCTTAACTGAACTGAACCACAGACTCAAGGATTTCAGGAAAGCTCTCATACAGCTCTTTATGCCACCAACTGAGCTATCTAACGAGGTCACACTTAGCTTGTGTTAGTTTTAGTCTCTATACACAGTGCACTGTAAAGTGAGGCAGCTGTTGCCCTGAGGATTGTAAATATTCAAAACTTTATCCACCCAACGATCCATTTTCTTACTTATGCAACTCAGTGTCACAGCTCTCATAGGGCAAGAGATGGGTTTCATCCTGGACAGGTCACCATGAGTCATAGGACTAACAGAGAGACCACAACTACACACTTTTATATCCACATCTACCCATTGAATCTCCACACTGAAAGACCTCTCTGTGCTGCGAAGCATAATTTTTGCCTTGTCCAGTTAACTTCGGGGTTAACTTAGGGATTTTCCTGCTACAAAGCTAGTTCACGTCTCCCATGGTTATATCACCATGGTAACTTGTGCTACCAACCTAACCTTTAAAGGACCAGGTTGTGTTCCTGATTGGAGATCAACAAATATCAAATCACTACCTACTGACTAGTCAGTTGTCCAAAAAACCGCATCACCTCGAAGATACCTCACACATGCATGTGGTAAGGATTTTTTAATAACATCCCATGTTTTTTGCATTTTACTGGTGAGCAGTAAGAAATATAAATGCTTAGAGGGTTGTCACACCTGCAGTGTTTAGTTCATTTAAACTGAACTCTGGTTCCCTCTTGGTGCCGTTCATTTGTGCAGAACAGTAATCACACTTAGTTGCAGACCAAAAAAACTGAGGCAAGACATTTGGAGGATGTGGTATCACTGCAGCTCTGAATAACTACAGAGTGGTTAGTTTATGCTGTGATTATGATTTGACCTCAATCCGAGCCAACCGTTAGGTGTATGTTGCAAGTTTGAGCTAAAGAAATCTCCCATAGCGATGCTTAGTATTCAGGGATGAAGGAATGGGGTATAGATGTGCAAATGTCTGTACGGCCTAGCAACTAGTCATGAAATAAACATAAATTTTCCATGTTCTTCAGTAGTACAGAACACAGCACCTTCATCCTGTATTTACCATTGTTGCTCCCTCCCAAGACACATCTGGCCATTAAGCGTTCTAAAGATTCTCGAGAAGTTGCAAATGACACATTTTGGTTTGCTTGAAGTTCACTTGGATTTTTCTCTTTTTGTGAAAAGAAAGCCCATGTATTCATGCAATGCTTTTAATAATAAACTAATGTACAGAATGTTTTCTCTCATACCACTGCTCTGTCTGTAGTAGCGGTGTCATAATAAGTGTTTAACCACTTCATTTGTCCCATAGTACAGTTAAGCCCCTTTTCCATTAGTACTTACTCAGATTGACTTGGTACAGTTCGCCACAGTTTTCAGGGTTTTTCATTAGGTCATAGTACCTGGTACCAGGTACTTTTTAAGTACCTGCTCGCTCGGGGTTCCAAGCAATCCGAGCAGGTACAAAATGTGATGTCATCAGACTGAGGACTCCACCATCTGGCTCGTCAGTAGTGTCAGTGAAAATTAAAACCGCCATTTTTGAAACCTGGCAACAAGGAAAATGGCTACAAGAAACAACGCTGTGGTCCCAGAGTCTGACAGAAAGCCACAGACCGAGCAGCAGGTCTGTGGCTTGCTTTGAAGTCCACTTTTTCTATGCGTGTTTCTATGACGACAACCACGCATGTTAAGTAGTACTGGATTGCAGTGGAAAACCAGTCAATCCGCATCGGGTCATGGCATCTGTGGCGAGTCAATCCAAGTAGGTACCAATGGAAAAGGAGTTTTATATCTTTCTTTGTAAAATTAGCCGCTCTGCTGCCAGTACATTTATCCATAATTGTGCATGGTCAGATGCTGGCAACGCCCTTTCATGTAAACCTGGGGAAATCCTTGGTGTGATAACAAAAAGACACAGGTGTGTTGAACTTTCCATATAAAGCTGTGCGTATGGACCAAAAAGGTTTTATTTTAGAAACAGTCATATCACATTAGGACTCCCATATATAGAATATTTATTATACAAAAAAGTTTCAACCACAAAAATGTGGATTCTTGTGATTTTGTTGTTTTCACATTCTTTGAGATGCACAGCCCTGTAACTGTAGATATGACAAGATTTTTCAAACAATTTAACAGGTAAGAGATAAAACTTGATTTTAAAGGCTAAAATTACCTATAAAAACTTTGCATTATACGACACATAAAAAATGCTGCTGCTGCTTGTTCACATTAGAAGTGCTGCACTTACTTCTCTGGCTAAAAAAAAAAAAAAAGTTTACATTTTTAGGATAAAATATCTCAGCATGGCTTTTGTGTTCATAAACGGCCATGCTGTTGCAGTTTACTCGAACAAAGCTATCTGGTCTTGACTTGACTTTCCAGGCCAAATGAATTGCGCCCAGCTGTTGACTAATGGTGCACATTCACCACTAAAGAAACATCATGTCACCACTACTTGTGTCCAGAGTGTGGGTGGTGGGGGAAGGGAGGGGGTGGTTGAGTAAATAGGATGGGGGTTGGGGGCAAAGTGGGAGTAGCACCACTGCATTGTTTGGCTGACAGTGGGACAGCAAGGGGGAACGGGTGGTCCAGGCCCAGAGACAATGCCTGAGAACATGCTGCCTCTCTGCTAAGCCCCTTTTGTGTGGCAGGGAGGGAAACCCCTTACAAATAGCCATCACCAGCGCATCATTCATGCCTTTATCATGTTTTGGAAATGTGCTCAGTGGAAACATGGCATGGTCTGAGATCTCATATTGTTGTACACTTTCAGGGCTACTAATAGGGTATTATGAGATTAGCTCAGGGGGATGTTGAAGCATCTGGCAGTGTTGCAGAGAAAACTGGGGTTTGTGTTACAGATGTAAAACAATATACTCAAAAAAATCCCCCTTCGAGAAGTCTAAATACCAAAAATTTACCCAAACGGATGTTTAAAAAATCTTTTTTTTTTTTTTTTTTTTTTTTAGATTAGCATTTTTTCCCATTTCCACATTTTAAAATTTGTATTCATATCTTGCAACTGACAGTTTTTTATGTATAGAATGCTATGTAAAAAGAAAAAAGAAAAAAAAACTTTAACTCTAAAGAATATCACTGCAATTCTCTGAGATTTCCACATGCAGTGAAGCTCAGCGTTTCAGCCAACATTTAAATGTTCTTGGTTGTTTCACAATTTACTTATCCATTAACAATTAAGCTGTACAAAAACTCAACATTGGATTGTTGGCTTTGTCGCAAAAGGCTCCAATAAACAAACTTTTCATCTATAATGTGTTCACTTAACTGCGCTAATAATGTGAAACTCTATATTGAGGCTTTAAGAAGAACACCTCCTAAAGTTGAGGCTGTTTATTCTAGAGCTTAAGACTGTATGCAGCAAGGACCTGTTTGGGGGGTGGAAAACATGTCAGAGTCTCCACTTACATTCAACCCAATTAACAATACAATGGTGCAGGGATTTGCAAAGAATCAAGTCAGCCAGTTTGTCAGTATACATTTGTTAATTATTTGTTTAAATTTGGCCACAAACAATAATTATCACCTGCAATTAGGTCAGGGAAAAGGAGAAGGAATTTTCATTAATTGTGTTTAAAATCCTGACAACCCCAATTAGCCAACAGGTCCATCCCGGCTGACACCCAAAGACTGCTTTGCCTGTTGTTGAGATAAAACTCATTATGCTTTCTCCGGTACACTGAATGCCCCCACAATACTGGTTAAGCCGGTCAACCCTTCAACTTTAAGATGTAATTTGGATGTAAAGTAATCTGGCATGAGGTCATGAAATTTGTGGGCAGATCGCTCTCATTGTGGAAAATGATACAGTGAGACTGGTGCTGATAGTGAGCGTGTGAGAAAGGACATGACCAGTGAGAGTGCAAATAAAATAGCTTTTGGAATGTCAGTATGTTTTGATGTAGCCAAATATCCTACTGAAGTGTCCTTGACAGCAAACATTTTGCTGCTTAGTCAGACTTTTTAGTCTGTTTTTAGTCAGACCAAAACAAAACGCATACAACACATACAAAACTTAAATAAGAGCCGTAACTATAATGCCAACAACTATAACACATTTTATGATAGGTTGTCTTCAAGAGATCTGATCTAAAGTGGACTTCAGATTAGATTAGATTAGATAAAACTTTATTAATCCCTCGGGTGGGTTCCTCTGGGAAATTCAGTAATGAGAGTTTAATAGTTCAATAAGAGTAAATAGTATACATTATACAGAAATAAATGAACTCTTGCTTAGTTTATTACTATGAGACGTTCTACCACATTGATTTGATTCAGGAGTTTGTAGTGGTTGAGAAGTTGGCACACTTATCAGGGAGTTTACAGTTTACAAGTAACATATGTGACATTCCCAACTGCCAACACTGACGATGTCTGTTCGCCACTCTTACCAAAACACAAAAGCCTCCTCCTTCGAGCCGGAATCGAACCAGCGACCTAAGGATTTCAGCACAACTCTCCTACAGTCCTCTGCTCTACCAGCTGAGCTATCAAAGGGGTGAACTCTGGGTTTGTTAGGTTGTATATTCTACACACAGCTGTGTTGTGTATATATGCACAGTACTGTAGGTGTACTGATTACTGCTGTTTACTGCTGTAGACTTTTATCAGTTGCAGGTTGCTGGAAGCACTTGACTGCTTACAAAAACAAAGTTGGTAAACCAAAAGAGTAAGACTGTTGGTCAAAACATCAAATAAAATATAAAAGAGCTGAAACCAAACACGGGTCTCATATTAGCTGGTGTGTTCAATGTCATGGATTAAAATTTTTGTTGAGGAGAATTTTTGTTAATTGACCAAAATTGACTTTTTTTGTTTGTTTGTGAACTTTGTTTGTGAACTCACTGTAAAAATCATACATTTCTGTAGTAGAGAGTTAAAAAAAAAAAAAAAAACAGGAACATACTGTGATTTAATTATTTATCTACTACTTATTTACATTAGTGTTGTATGATTGCGAATGGAAGACGTCTTTTTCAATAGAAAGTCTGTAAAATGTATGAAAATACAGATAAAAGTCTAAAATTTATGTCCTCCTTCACATTTTCCAAGTGGGCTGATTCTAGCCCCCGGGCCTCATGTTTGACATTATTACCTTTTCTTACAAACATAGCAGCTTTTGGCTCAAAAATGGACGGTGTCAGTAACACTAAAAGGGATGTTTCCAAAGGCAGTTCACATGCCATTGGTTCTTGATAGTCCATCTTTTATATGCATTCATAATATAAAAACAATATAACAGCATTTTATATACAGTATGGCTGAAACTACACAGAGACAGGAGAAACTCCAGATTCTTTCTCTCATTATAGCAACAGAGTAACACTAAATATCCATACTGTCATTTGATCTATTTTTAAAACAGGAATATCGTTTCAATATCTTTAAAATTGCTTCCTGCTTCTATGCAAAGTTAGTCAGCTTCAGCGTTTTGCTTGGTTCACAACCGAACGGCTCAGCGAAGGTCATTGTAGCACGTGAAGGCTGAATGTTTCCTGCTGACTTTCCTCACCCAGATGTTCCCATCCCGTGAGCAGGTTTGAACTTGTGCCTTTATCCAGTCACATTTATCTCCAGGGATGTCAGATCTGTTATGAACTGATTTGCTACCCAAGCATAGATAACCTAAATGTGAAATGTAACTACTGAGTATCCTGTAAAGTCTACAGAGGTATACTGAAACTGTTTTACCTCTGCCCCTTAGATCCGGAAACATTTTTCTTAAACTTCACCTATTGGTGACTTTAAGGACACGACCAGATGAATCATAAATTCAACAACTGCTCATGAATCTGTTATTGCATCATTTCAGATGAGTCAGTTGGCTAAGCAGGATGTTAATATTTCCCAGTCGTCCATAAGCGTTGTATTTCCTTCTCAATAGAAAACAGAATGCTTCCTTTATGACCTTGGCTTTTTTTAAGCTGACAAGGAGCTTCCTCCACTGCTTATTAGTCTTCAGACCGTCCATGTTTTGCATTTAGCGCAAACAAAACACCAATGAAAACTCTTCAAAACCAAGAGAGGCATCCATTTGTGACATGATCCCAGCAGTTTTTATGACTCCAGAAAAACTAAACTGCAAATTACTCAACATTTGGATCAAAGTCCAACAATAACCGTCTATTCTACAGAGGATCAATAGAGCTGATAATTGCAACAATGGGCTAAATTGAATTGAATATTGCTTTATTTTAAAGTTGCTACTAATTCCACAAATTGAAAACGAGGCAAAGCACATTACAATAATTATAACAGTCATTTGAGTTCATTTCCATTAAATTATAGCACATTCCACCCATTTTTAAAATATGTGCGTATTCATAAATTCCGGGCACAGGCACATGAACCTCAACCTTTGTTAATATGAATATATTGTGAGACATTTGCATAATCCACTTCATAATCCACTGCAGCACTCGGCAGTAACAAAGATAAGGAGGGGTAGCCACTGTTTCTCCTGGGAACGCTACACAGATAAACGGAGGAAAAGAGACCCACTTTCTGCTCCTATTATGAGATAAAAACAAGGGAAGGCTTTGCAAAGTTTTCACTTTCCAATGCATTTCCCTTTTAGAGACAGATGGTGGTGGAATATCATTATTTGTATGTTTTTTTTCTTCTTTTTTTTTCTTTTTTTATTTCACAGACACTGAAATTTACTGAATTTCCGCAGAGATGAGGTGCATGGGTTATTTATGTATCCACCGCAGACGCAGCATGCTGATTGTATTACCCCGCTTCTGCTTCACGGAGACACTAAAATATGTTTCTTGCAGGAAGTGTTTTTCACACAAAAATTGAAAAACCTCCTGTGTGCAGTGAGAGGAATCACAGGGTGACAAATGAGCAAACAGAAAGCAAACTCCCAGCTCGTCCTCAACATCACTAATGAGACCCGTTTTTAGCTTCAGTATGGATGGAAAAGTGTATGTGTGCCTGCACCTGTGTGTGTGTGTGTGTGTACTCGACTTTCTGAGTGCATGAATGTGTATTTCGTGACTGAGGCAGTGAAAAGCTCTCTTAAGTCTCCCAATCGTTCCAAATTGGCCTGTGGGACGATGCCACCACACAACTACATCCATCCCCACTGTTCTGCATGCATTCCTGGTGTGTGTGTGTGCGTCTGCATGTGTGTGTGTTTGGACAATGGCAACACTTCCTTTTTGCCCTAATAGGCAGGGAGCCTCGGCCATTGTGGTCTGATTAGGGTTCCCATTCAAGCTCTCTGGGATTTCTAATTGCGAGGCCTTGTGCAGCAAACTCCCCCTCACTTCCCACCCCACTACACTCCCCTCACGACTACTGTAAGACTTAATGAGACACAATTACTGCCCCCTAGGAGTCCTAGAGCAAGCCAATCACAAAGAGACATAGACCCCCAGTGAATGGCCACTCAGCAGAGAAAGAGACAGAAAGAGGGAGCAGGAGGGAAGGGAGAATCATAAGCCCTCATTGTCCAGAGAAAGCACAGAGAGAAGCCTTTTTTTGGAGAAATATAAATGTTTTTATTTAATGCCGGCTCATAATTAGGCCCCTGAGAGGAAAAAGGAGAGCCAGAGGAGTGGAGAGGGCGGGGAGTTCAATAGGAAAAAAGGCCTGTAGGTACAAAAGAAGGAGAATGACATGTTAGACTTGCAGAGGAGGGTGGGGGGAGGAGGTGGAGGGGGGAGGGAAAAGGAGAAAAGAAAAGGGGACAAATAGATACTGAGGTGAAAAAACACAGAGGCAGAAAAAGAGAACAAAACCAAGTGGAAAAACTTGACAGGACTTTCTTCTTTTCTTCTCGTCTTTTTAGCATTTTAAGCCTATTTGGCGTGGGAAATGGCCTGACATTGAATGATTTGTGCCAGGCAAAGTGAAAAGCCGAGGCAGTCGCTATGTTTTGCAGGTTTGGCACTTCACGTTTGGCTTAAGAGGTGAAATATTCCCCGTTTTGAGGAGCCTTTCTGCCAAAACTGTGGGAAGCAATATAACGGGGACTTACACAAGTTTGGATTTTGAAAGAGCTGCAATAAAAGACACAATTTGCAGACACCTCTTGATTGTATGGGAACATTTACTGTATTATTCTTCCAGATTAGTACAGATATTGTTTCAGGATGTCACGTCTGGGAATTTTGAAGTGTTTTTTCTTGGAAAGGAGAGTGTAGTGCAAAAGCTGAGCCCTTTTATGATGGTAACACACAGGAATCAGACACAACGGATATCACTGACCAAATAAAAGACTTGTTCTCTTGTGAAATGCTGCATTCTTGGTTTAATTCATAGTGCAGTATAATACCCAGCCACCTGGAGGAATGGCAGGTGTGACCTTCCACAAAAAATATGAACAAACAGTACAAATAAAAAGCTTTTAAAGATGTCTGAGTTGGGTTTTTTCCCTTCAAGATACACTTGTACACAGAACGCACTGTTTAACATTCTCAGTGCTTAGAAAAACCTCACGGGGCAGTCATAGTCTTTTGGCAAGAACCTAATCTGAAAATCTCCCTCACTTTTCTTGCTCTTGACTAAACAAGCAGACGTCGTTAGTGCATCTTTGCCCTGTAAACCCTTACACACACACAGGGACATAAACAGCAACACATATAAACACATACACACTGGTTTTCAGTGTTGTAACAGTTTAGAGGTTTCCTGCAAGGTTTCTGAGCTCGCGTAGCTCCATGTAACTGTATTTTTTTAAGTCACATCCTGTTTTGTTTGTCACTTGCAGACTTTGTTCCACTGATTCACAGATACCCCAAAGCCAGGGCAATGTAACAGTAAAACACTGATGAAGCAAGAAAGTATGCAGTTGTAAAAAGGTTATTGTAAAATTTTTACAAACAATTTATGAGGATCAAAGAGTTTAACAGGTTTGTTCACCCGTAAAGACAAGAAAACTACACAGGACACCTTCAACACACTGCTGGCATATATGAGCTTAAAAATGCCTTCAAATATTTAGTAAGTGGTGATCTGGCTGCAATGCAGATGCATCACCACAACACTTTTGTCAACTTCTAGTGTGTATTAAGAAAGAGAAACAATTCTCAGGGTCCTGTTTGATGATATGAAAGCAGTAAGCCTACTACAAACTGCTCACTTTGTCATTATTTTGGGAGTATTTAATTAATCATCCGTGCCGTGCAGCCAGCAAAAGACAGAGCAGCTAAACTGATCCAGCGGCGCAGCCATTATTAACTCATGTCGCCTCTGATGCCACTCTAGAGGCAAAGACGGCTCATTTCACTAAGTGCGTATTTCCTGGATTCCTCTGTTCTCACTTCTCCTCTTAATTTCTTCAGATGAGACATGTAAGATGTGAGGGAAAGATTTAAATGAAGAAAGCAAGGCATCTGAGATAAGATACACTAATTTCTCTCTTTAAAATTATTTTAAGCTCAAACGTGCTCACGCTCGCTTTCCCTCTGTGTCACACACACACAAACGGACACACGCACACACCGCCTTGGCCCCATGTTCCTTTCAGTGTGTGCAGCCTCTCAGCAAGTGACTGAACCCCCTTTGTTCAGCAGTGACCCTCTTAAGCGCAGGTTGAAGCCTGCAGCCATTCCACTTTGGATTTGGACCCTATCGCGTGTCACACAGCTAAGTCGACCAGGACCGGGCCTCTTCACTCAGACACATGGCAACAAGTACCCATTCACATCAGCAGGGTTTAAGCTAAAATAACACATTTATGAGCAACTGTAGAGCCCTTAGTCTGTTTGCTTCCTTTGAATACAACAAAGGAAAAACATCTATTGTTCTCTATTATGCCAAAATACTTTATTCTTAATTATATTAGTCTGGCTTTTCAATAAGCTGTTTAAAACAAATGGGTTTAAGTGAACAAATCTAAGTTGCTAATTACTTATCTATCTTTATAGTGACCATACCCCTTTTGCATGTAACCCCAAGCTGAAAACTCGGTCTGTATTCAAACATTCAAGTCAAGTTTCATCGAGGTCAGCTATCTTTAGATTTCATAATATAAAAATGGAACAAACCAAAGTGTTTCAAACAAAAAAGAAAAAAAGATTCAGATGGATTCAATATTCAAGCATCAAAAACTCCACAAATGCACTAATTTTTATTTATATTTTCCCTTATTACTGACATTGTAGAGAGGACATTACAGTGTATGCTGTTCTCTTTTGCTATTGGTCTTGAGTAAAATCACTAAAAGCAAAACATGTAAATTTTATAAGAGTCCAATCCATAGGAATTAATGCACAGTATGAATTAGTGGTAATTCCCAAGAAGATTCAGTCACATTTTCAGACGAAACGAGAAAGGGACAGCGGCATGCATGCATGTGGCCCTGTGGCGCAATGGATAGCGCATTGGACTTCTAGTTAAAGACATAGAGATGCAATTCAAAGGTTGTGGGTTCGAGTCCCACCAGGGTCGCTGTTTTCTATCTGAACAAAAGATTATGGGCTGTTTCACTTAGATGATAAAACACAAAGAAGGTTTTGGATGGGGGTGTAAATTGTCGATGAAAATATTTAAATTAATTAATTTAAATGAATTAAATTCATATCATGCATTAGAAAGAATAAAATAAAATGTTAGAAAAAAGTAGTTTTCCCAACTGTATCCATTGCCATAAATGTGCAGATTGTGCGCAGGTATCAAGATGACGCCACATGATGCAACTGATTAAAGCTCATTTGCACTGAAAACAAGCGAGCTTAACTCACCTATTTGGCAGATTTTATAAAGCCTTAGTATCAAAGAAGTGTTACGATGGTTTATTTTTGGAGCTTCTTTTAACATTTTTTCATATAAGTCTGTTGCTCCTGGAACAACAGCATCTTATGCATACAAAGTGGAATGTGTCTTTGTCAGTTTCACGTGGCTCTCTGTTGGTTTCATCAGCTTAATCAGGTCCAACTGTGACTTAGATTGACAGGTCATATGTCAAAAGTGGATGTTTCACAAAGCTCTGCATAATTCGAAGAGCTGCTTTTCAACCCTTTTGTATTTATCCAGGAAAAGTTAGCAAATCCCCAAAGCTTTTTTCATTGCTCTGATTTCAATTATTCAGCACCAGACCTTTAGATCTGGTAGCAGCTCAGTGTCAAATACAAATCTGAAACTAAAAAACTGTATTAACATACATTATAACAAGAGAATTATTTTACCTTGAGTTAACCTTAGAACTGAACTTTGCATCTATACATGCACCGTGGCCTTCTGCATAGACGTTGCTTAATCTATGAACTGTGTTATTTAAGAATTTGTTGTCCTAAAGTCTTCATCAGGTGCTTTTTCAGCAAATGTAAGTTCCCAAGGCCTAGCATGTACAAACCTCACATGGATAAAAGTTAAACCAGAGCATTTTCAACATCTCCGTTGGTCAAATTAATGAATAAACAAAGCCCAAATAAAATCTGCAAGTCAGCAGCATCATTGTCAGTACTCAAGACAATACGCCTTTATTTTTAGATGGAATTTTTATGATTGTGGTTGTACTTTTGCCACTCTTCACTATCTGATATGCAATTCTGAGTTATTTTCTCCTGTTTTCATGCAGTACATGCTGTTAAATTGCTCACATTATCCTTGAACACCTTAGAGTAAAAACAAAAGTTAAAAACACAGATATAGAGCACTTCTTTTGACCCCCTTTTTACCTTCATGTCCTGTATCTGCAAGGCCCCATTACTGAAAAAGCTTGCTCTAACTGGTCGTGTGAACCAGCAGCCCTGTGAGCGAGGCACATCTATGTAAGAACTATCTGCTAAAACCTGCAGCTGTAGATGTTTGAGGATACACAGTGCACAATACTTTGGTGCCATGCTCTTATTACCATTTGCAAAGTGTGAAGTGAAACCTAAGCAGAGCCAAAGCTGCGCTCAAGCTTTTGCACTTATTAGCCAAGCTGTTAGCTATCCAACATGCTAACGCTAAGAATTTCTGGCAGAGCATTGCTACAATCAGTACAATGAGCACTGCTCACTTTTTGAAAGGTTTGGGTTTCATGCAGGTTTAATGCAGAGTTCTCCCAGAGTGCAGGGTGTTGGTTTGATCCAGCAGGAGTTGTACATTTTGAGTTGTCTTAGGAAGGGTATCAGTTATAAAACTCTGCCAGATCAAAGTATTTACCGTGTTTACAAGGAGAAGCCTTAACACCTGTTTTCCGAGGGCATTCTCTCACAGGGAACATTTCTATACTTTAAATTGTGTCATTCAACTTTCTGAACTTCACATGGCTGTAGATGCAACTCAACATAATAAAAAGATGCCACCAACAGGTCACCTGTGTAATCCAATCATCATTTTATAAAGCGGAATGATGCCGTTTAAAAGTAAGACGAGCAAACAAGGAAAAAAACTGGCAACTTCTCGCTCTTAGGTTGAGGGTGTGTCAAACCAGCTGTTTGCGGGACTTTATTTGGTTGGTTGGTTGTTGCTCCAACCCTGAAAACCATATATGGATCACTGTTTTCCAGTCAAGTGTCAAAGGAAGTGATGCATCTGAACGATTGTACGCTTATCTGTGCTCACACACCTGAATGTCTGAAAATCTTCTCTTCAGACAAAACATTCGCTTTTGTTGTATGTTACTTTCTCAGGTGATTAAATAAAAGTTAAACAAAAAGTACTTCATGAATGTCAGACGATCACGATCATAGCTTTCTTTGTTTAATACTGGCAGAAAAATGAAAAATGCTCTCCCGTTTTTATTGTTGCCATGTTACTACAGCGACTACTGTGTTAACAAAACATTAACCGTCTGCACAGTAAACAGGTCGGTAATTATTGTCCAGAAGAACACTACTGTTGAGTAAATTCATTTGGCAGGAAGGATATCAAGTCATGTGTTACAGGTTATTGAATGAATCACATGGCATGTTTCATTTCAAATTGTTATATTGTTAAATTGTTAAGTATTTTTATGTGTCAACTTACTTGACTGGTCTTGTTCAGATAAACCATAAACCCCATGCAGTCTCTGTGATATGTATATAGAAAGAAGACTGTCAATTTGAAAATAAAAACTTTCATGAGATCTCCTTTTTCAGCATCAAGGAGACTTAAAGGTTTTGATGTGACAGAAGCAAGAAAGGCCTGAAGTCAGTCTGAGGATCAATCTTTCCTTTTACATGAGAGTGACGTCCTTTGACTTCAAAACAGATGCAGTAGGCCTGCACATGACAAAATGTTACAGTCACATGTCACTCTCAGTGACTTTGGCTTTAAAAGTGGGGCTGATGCCTTCTCTTAGACAGAAAATTCAAAGGAAAATAAATACTTTAAATGTAATAGTGCATTTTATACACAAGTTGTAATACCTCATATTAGATTATGTTAATGTTGGAAATCTTTAAGGCTCAAAAAGCTTCTTGAAGTGCTAATTTAAAGCAACAGTCATGTTATTGCTTGAAGTCATTCAGGGCACATTACTCTTTGTTTTATTATTGCACAACTTTTTAAATCTCTGGATTCCAGGCTGCAGGCCAGCTATGGGCTTCACCGAGAGTGCTGCCTATATAAAACATGTAAAACATTTACTAGTCTAACTAGTGTTTTCTGCAATCCCAACAGTGCTTCCAATTTATCACTTTATGTTGTCACTTTTGTCCTCTTGCAGCTCAATCAGAGAGATAAGAAGGATAACTTTTAGAGCTTGTGGAATTTTTATTAGGCTGTTTTCCCAGTCCTTTTGATGAGGTGTTATTTTATTGACTTTATAATGAGACTTTTTAAGAATTGAGCTCATATAAGAAAATGATGTTATCAATTTTGCATAAATGTCTTGAAATGTCTCGTTTTTAAAAGGAAAAGGGGGAACATTTTCTTAACTATAGCAATGTTGATTGTAATATATTTGAAATGTCACATTTTCTGTTTCTGTTGCTTAATTTAAAAAACAAAAACAAACATAGGCTCATAAATGTGGTTTTGTTGTAGTTTTCACCCTGCAGGTTTACTTTGACATGTCAGTGTGATTCAAACATGTAAACAGTTAGTGCGTGTTAACATTTAGCATTTTCAAACCTATATATTTTGTTAAAATTACAAACCTAGTTCCTCATTCAACTTGATTCTCCAACTGATTTCTAAACTGTTTTTACTGTTTTGATTCAAACTGTACTTTCAGTCAAGTGGTTCAATGATTAAATCTTATCATGCAAAGGTCATAAAAATGCTTTACTAGTCTTGCTCTAGTCCCTGATTCAAAGGTCCTCTAATTACTCTCTTTGCTACGCTGCTTTGATGATACAGTGAAAACTGCACCATATACTACTGTGCGATGCAGTGAAGATGTTGTTGTGTAATGGCAACGCAGAGGAAGAGTGTGGATCTAAAAGTTGACCATTTAATTTTGGTAACATTTGATATAATTGAGGCCTTTATCTAGATTACTAAATCGATTTCTGCTGCAAAACATATTGAAACCATATTCAGGTTTCTCTTCCTCGGTGCTCAATTTGTGCACAAATGAAAGTATTTCTGATCATTTATGTGTCCCTAAAGAACTTTCATCTTGTCATTTCAGTTCTGTAACTTAAGAAACCTTGTATTAAATTTAAAAATGTATGTGTCCTGTATTGAGGTTGTTTGGGCCTCTGCTTAGGATGCTTCTGGGTACTTCAAGTTTGGAGGTGTTCTGGGTTTGCCCAACTAGAAAGAGACCCTGGGGTAAACCCAGAACCCACTGGAGAGATTATATTTCTCGTATGATCTCAGGAGACCCAGGAGGAAATGGAAAGTGTGGGGGTAAGGATCCTGAATAAAAGGATCCAGCTTATAGCCTACTGCCACCAGAACTGAACTTCAGATAAGTGGGAGATGATGGATTGATGGATGGATGGATGGATGGATGGATGCGTGGATGGATGGATGGATGGATGTGTCCTGTCTGTAAATTATATATCTTCACTTTTCTGATGCGGTGAATTCTACTCCACTCGTGGCCCCCTCTGGTTAACATAGAATATGTTCAGAAGCAAAGTGAGCCTGGTCTGATGCTTGCACCCCCACAGTGGAATACAGGATGAATGACATGCAGGCTTTATACACAGTTGGAGACACAGAAGAAGGTACCACAAGATTTTCATGTGAATATAAAATGTGCATAAAACTAATGTGTAAAGAAAAGTACCTACACTCCCATTTCTGCAGTCTCTCTTTCTTGTTCCCCATCTACCCTTCATAATGTATTTCCTCATTGCCTTTTACTTCATTTTCCTTTGTTCTACAGGACATTTTACTTCCCTTCTCTTCATCATTATCTGACCACCTCTTCATCCTCTCCCTTATGTCCTCAGCTGTCATTCCCCTTCCTTCTATCGCCCTCTTTTTTGACCCTCCTCTTCCTTACCACTTTCTCTCCCCCTTCTTCATTTGGCTGAAGCTAAATGTCTTGTGTGAGATAACATCACAGTAGGAAATTCCGCCTGTGTTGCCAGACTGCTCAGTTTTCTCCCCAGGGCTGGCAACAATGTGCGCCCTTCATAAGTGCCTCTACAGCACTCAGGATCTCCACTCATCCTCTGTGAGCCCGGTCAAAAGACCCGCCGGCGAAACCCAACGCTTACAGCTCCACGCCAAAACCACAGCAGGTAGCTAGTAGGATTACTGCAAATACTCTAAAATGTCCCCGTACAATCTTACATTTACTTGCATTTACTTCCAAGATCCCCACTTTTACTTTTATTTGCATTTCCCTTTCTTGCATACTGAATGGTATCTGAACATTTGTATAGAATCTCAGAAACTATAAACTGCATTTTCAATGCAGCGTATTAAAATTCTGAAAGAACTTATAACAATTGCAACAAAATCCAGAAAATGTTTTTGTCATTTTAGCGGTAAAAATGTCATCATATTTCTTCATATTGTTTTATGTTTAATAAAAATGGATGACAGGGTTTCTTTTTGTCAGCTTAACCTCTCTGGTTCAGTTTAACAACCGTGTTTCCTCAAAAACTAGACGCTTAAAGTCATTCACTTAATCGTCATCACTGAGGGATCTTATCTTCTGGGGTGTCACTCATTCAGAAGACAAAGAAATAAAGAGTAAAAGGTAGAAAAATGTTTTTAAACGCTTCCCTGCAGAAGTAAAATCCCTAGAGACAAATGTTTGTTTTGGAAGAAACTCCTGAGAATCGAGCCCACAGCAGTTCTGGCAAATGCACAGAAGCTGCAGATATTCAACGATTTGGAAGAGCTAATTGTAAAACTTTAATATTGTTTTTAAAAGCAGAGGTTATAGATGCACAGTATGCACACTTAGTTAAATGTTGGACCAAAACAACATACATAGTAATGGCCTCCAAGGATTCTGTCATCAGTGAAGGGCCAACATAGCTCTGAGCCTGTATTATTTTAACAGGCCGTATCTCATAGTATTGATCTCGTTCTTGTACTGTAAATACTCATTTAAGTCAGTGACCCTTTATATAGCTCTTACTGCGAAGTACCACAACACAGCGTTACCACAGAAACTAAATAGTTAGCTTCAGCTTGCTGAGATTAGTAGGTTGTTGTCTGGACAGGTCGAGATGTTCGCGGGCCATGTGGTATAAAAGGTTGTATGTATTTAGGACTATGTCTCTAAGTTTGGAATGTCCATGCTATAAGCACTCGAGGTTCTTTGACAGAGAGGAAAGGAGTGTCTCACTCTGTCAACGTCTGTGACCTTTGGAGCTGAGTTCAGGGAGCCAAGTCTGGGGGAAACAAAACAACAAATTTCTTTAGTTTGACATGTGTAAAATACACCAAAACATTTTTATAAAATCTAATTTCTCCCCCGTCTGTATCATATCATCAAGTTAATCTCAGAATATCAAGTTGTGTTACTGAAAATGAGGACCAATTAAAAAGCTGTGGCATAAAACATGGCAGATTTGGGCTACTATCAGATGAAAACACCAACCTAATTTGCAAGCAAAATACCATTAGACCAGCGTACAGACTGGCGTTTTTATAGGCGTCTGAACAGTCAGAGCCATTTCTCCTTGAGTGGGTTACCCTTTGACTGCGCTATCTCACAAATGAAGGCTCATGCAGCTGCAATCCTTGACAACTGCAGCTCTGAATGCACCTGTTGTCAGACACGTTTGAGGTGAGATAAGCTTAATTACACTCTGGTGCATGCTTTATCATCGCTGAGTGACACTGCTAGAGTTTGTACTGGGTCTGCACTTCCAAGGCTTTAGGAATGCCATTCAGTAGATGTAGTATTTTGTGAATGATAAATGAATTGCAAGAAAAATACTTCATAATCACCTGCAAGGATAATAAAGTCGACCCATGGCTTGCTTCCTTAACTTATACAATGCATGATTAAAAACAGCTCATTCGTTATATACTGAGAATCCATATAAAAATACTATCGATGGAAATCACAGCTACCTGTCACTCGTTTCACCTCTCTGTACTATTTTGTCCTCACGGCTCTATTTTCCTCCCTCCTCATTCCCACAGTGGCCCCCATTTACTTCAGTACCTCATTCCTGCCTGTTTTGTGGTGGAGGGGGGAGGGGAACCATTGCTTCACAGCAAGAAGATCATTGGTTCTTGCTGTGTCTATGTAGGTTTTCTCCAGAATAAAGACATGGGGTTAATTGGTAGTCCTCAGATGACCACAAGTGTTAAATGTTGGTCTCTATGGAGTCACGTTCTGGGTTATCAAAGTGGTAAGACTTGTGACCCATGGCAAGGCATTTGTTGTTTTTCCATTAATTATCCAATTTTATTTATATCACACAGGTTCACAACAACAGTCATCTCGAGGTATGTTTTAATGTAAAAACCCTTCAAAGTATTCACCAATGGCAAAGGGTGAATAATATGCTAAATAATTTTCTACAAATCATAAAAATGTGCATCTAGATTGGATTAATAAATGCCAGTAGACACTGTGATATGACTTAGACACATTGCATAGAGCTTTCTTGCGTTTATGTCACTCAGCAAAGAGAAATAACATCAGTTTATATTTTCAGTAATCCTAAAAACAAACTAAATAAACCCAGAAAAGATGGAGATACATATTGTTTTCGGTTATTTTGACAACAGCAAGAAGGGAGGCCAAACTGCATCACATGACGGTTGTTAAGATGAGCCCAAATAAAATTTAAATACAATTACTTTCAGTTTAAAAGCATATAATGGGTATTAATACAATTAATTATGAAATGTGTTTCTGTTTATCACTGTGAAGCAGCTCTGTGAAAGGTTCCCCTCAAGGCACCTGTTCCCAAAATGTTTGAGAACCCCTGACATTAGTTATTAAATGTGTAGCCAGGTTAGGGTAACATTAGGTTTAGTTAGGCAAGTTTGGGATTTATCTTTAATGATCACTGTGTGTCTGGACGGAACAATCTGAACATTGTCATGGGTGGGTTGGTCAAGTCATGCATGGCGGTTTCTGCCAAGTTTCATCTGGGACAAAGTTGACTCATCACCTTCCTGCGGAATGTGTTGCTCCTCCTGATACAAATAAATGTATGTGCACTGTCCTCAGAGAGCGGCCAACACCCTGTGTTTTATCTAGATTTTAAAGCTGGGTGAATAGGAGACATTTCTGAAATTCATATTTCCTGCACTGTTGCAGACACTTCAAGTAATTTAACCAACATCCTAAATGGAAATGAGGTAAGTTATCATACATTTGGATATGCAATCTGAACACACGCTTGTTGAAAGGTATGAGCTCTTAGTCCTCAGTTTAGATGATTACATACTGCTTCGATAACATTAAGATTCAGGATCTATGGAGTCCAATCCATAACTGACTGCATTGGCAGTGTTTTTGGATTGTCATACTGAGAAATGGAGCTGTTGACAATCACGCACTTTCTAGCTGGTGGATCAACATTTGATCTTTGCCCAACACCACTGGCTGAAATACAAATCCCCAAACAAGGCAGAGCCTCCAAAGTGTTTTATAAATGGCTGTAGACACTCACTGTTGTACTTCACATCTGACCTCCTCCATTCATACTGTTGATGACTTGAGTCATCATTTTCCAAATTTGGGTTCATCACTCCATAAAATCTGTTGCCACTGATTGTCAGTTCAGTTCTTGGGTAATTTGGCATTCCTCAGTCTTTCTCCCTGCTCCCCTCATTAAGAATGGCTTCATGACAAGCATCCTTTTCAATGAGAACATTTCTGATGAGGCTTCAGTGAGCAGTAGATGGATAAGCTGAAGGTCAAAATGCATCTCTCAGGTGATATGTCAGGTCTGGATTTTTCCCTTTTTCTTGAGGACATGACTTTCAGATAATATTCAACTGGTCTAGATTCTTTTCTTTCTTTCTTTCTTTTTTTTTGTCCATCGGTTGTCCAGTTTCCTCAAATTCCTCAAATTGTAACACCATGCCAATATATATCAAGTTTTTTGGCGAATAGCTCTTTGGGAATAAGCTTGTTGGTGAAAAAATACAATTTTATGCCTGTCAAACTGTGTTATTGTTTTTTATAGGTTCAGCTAAAGAAATCTGTAGCAAATTATGTGTTTTTGTAACAGGCTGTGTAATAATAACAAGTGTAATAATAAAGTTTCTATAAATACAATTTAAAATTGGTTAATTACTAAACTGTCTGTTATCTGTAGATGGAACATTGGTTCATCCTTTGAGTTACGTGCCTTTTTTAGTCCCTGAATTAGTCGCAGGTCAGTGTTAAGTGGCTTAACAAACAAGAAAAAGCATTCCTGTGAAATGGGCCGGACTGAAAAAGAGTGAAAAAGAAAAACTTTGAAAGACCTTCAGAAAGTCTGGAAGCAAAATATAAAGAAATGAGGCGTGGCTCAAGACTTTTGCACAGCTGTTACAGCAGGGGCAAACAGGGGTAAATATTATTCGGGATCACTTGTACATGGTGCGTGTGTGTGTGAGAAAGAGAAAGAGTGAGCTTGGCTGACTGTTTAGACTCTGTGCAGATGTGTGTATGTGTGTGGGTCGTCTTCCTGAGTGTGTTTGTGTGTGTGCCTGAGTGTTTATTAACCTGTCTGTACAATGTGTATGTTAGTCAGATTTTTACCAAATGAGTAAAATGAGGCCACTTAAACGCTCCAGGAAATAAGCTGAGCCGTCAGACTTACTCTTTGCCTACATGTTATTTTAAGCCCAAATTACACATCATCTGATATCCATCCTAAATGGCTTTTCCAGCTTCACTGCTCCAGGTATTTTGAGCTAGAAGGACAGCAGTAAAAAAGGGGGCAGCAGGTTTAGCAGCAGTATAAAGAAAAGAGAAAGAAAAACAGGCCCAGCTCCACTAAGATGATGGAAATCTGCCAAATCCAATTCCCTGAGAAGGAGAGGGCAAGGCCCAAGAACTATGGAGATCCCACTTATCTCTTTTTCAAACATTTACACTCACAGCTTCAGTATTTCAGGAAGTTGATCTTCCCAGATGTTAAAGACTCATGTTGATAAAGGGCATCTAGTATAAATTTAAGCAAGAACGGGTTGAATAAATGTCCCTTGAGCGTCTCTTTAGTTTTATATAAAATGAGGAATACGTTATCTGTACTTTTTGTAGCAAGCAGCAACTATTTCTTTTAAGTAAGCTGATCTATATGAAAGGAAGTCTGTAATCAGCCTGTGATCAACAATCATAATTTAATGTTACCAAGAGCGCAAGTTACACTGCAATAATCAAACAGGTCTGAGCAGACTTTGGTTGCATGCAAGTGAACGGTTTTTGCAACATGCAAATGCAATCTTGAAATCATCAACTTGTGTCTAGCAACAATTTAATTATCAGAATCAGGATATCTTTATTGTCATTTTTAACAAGTGCAACAAAATAAGTGCAGTCCCTGCGGTGTCAAGAGAAAAAATATAAATATAAGCGAGGTAGAACACAGTCATTCAGTATAATAAATAGAACCTTACTGCACACAGACACTATTGCACAGGATGTCACCCACTGCACAGTATTTGGCAGGTTGAATTGTAGGTGATTACTTGTAATTCAATGCCCTAACAGCTACAGGGTAGAAACTGCTATTTAGTCTATTTGTCTTTGTTCTGATGCTCCTGTATCTTTTGCCTGATGGCAACAGTTGGAACAGATTATGATCGGGCTGTGAGGAGTCTTTTATGATGTTTCCTGCTTTCCTGAGACAGCGAGAGCGGCGCAGTTCGTCCAGAGAGGGTAAAGAACAGCCGACAATCCCCTGGGCAATCAGGAGCAATCATTAGCTTTATTAATTTATCTGCACTCTAAATAATAAAAGCAAACATAACAAACAGTAAGTCATTAGGACATCTGGTTGCTACACCAGAAACCTTTGCCCCCAGAGGCTGTCGACAGGCTAACTCCCAGATTATACATAAACCAGCTATTGTCTTTCTACTAGATGAAAAGGTTTGAATATTTCTGGTCTTTAGTTTACAAGAACTGAAAATGTATCTGCCTTTTTTGACTAGAATGAAAAAGATAAGATACTGGCTTACCAGACTCATTACTACAGGAGATAATGAACTTTACCTATTATAATTGTATTAATTATTAAATATTATTGCTGCTGAACAATTTTACTGCAAAGAATACAGTGAGTTGCAGTGTATTTAAGTGTAAACATAACATCAATATGAAAATGACATGTGCGTTTTGTTAATTCAGTGAGTATTTAATTAGTCCTAAAACAGCTTCTTTTTGTTTATTAACACACTGCTTAATCAAGAAAGGATAATTTGTCTTAAATGGCCCTTGACACACATGCCACAGGTTTTAGATATGAAAGGCGTACTGTGTCACCTCTCGTTGCTTGAGCCTACTCCTGAAGGCCAGACTCTAATGGAACACTAATGGCTTTCAACATGGTTACATTTCTCACCTCGTCACTGCTTCTGCCCTCAGAACAGCCTCACTGAAAAGGTCCCTCTGAGGTTGAAAGCCTCTCATAAAACACAGCCAACGTCTCGAAGTTAAGTGAGCTCTGAGGCTGTCGTCAAGGCTCTTAATGAATCCTCGTGCCTGTTCGGGACCAGAGCCGGCCGAGTGTTGGTGTTTACCGCAGGGAAGACGTCATCGCTGCTGAAGAAAGATCGTAATTATAAACATGCCACTGCTGTTTCCAGTCGTAGCAATTTAAGAACAGACCCCTGTCGCCCTAGGGTCTTAATGACGCCAGGAGAACAAGTGGCAATTTAGAAGGGTTCATGGTAACACCCTCAATGCAGGGCTGGCAGCCTCCAAATTTAAACTACAGTATGGAGGGATTATGAAGGGAGACACGGGCAAGTGGTCAGACTCTGGCAGCTGATTTTACCTCCTGTGAAAGGGAAACACATGACTGTCTTCTGTTGCGTTCACTTCTGTGTGTGTTTAAAGTGCTGAAATAATTGTTCATGGGTTTTTAATCGCTAAGTGATGTTGCAGTTAAGGTACAATAGCGTCAGTTTAAACAGCAACACTCGTCGATTACAACCCAGGAAGTTATTTTAACAGCTCTGTTCAAGCTGATTCATGAGGTGTATGAACACGGCAATATGTCTACAACCGTAGTGCCAAGATATGCAATCAGTCAGAGTGTCAGACAAGCAATTATTCTGAATTAAATGCAAGACACGACACAAACATGTTGCCCATAATCTCTAAGAGTGCAGGAAACTGTACTTGTAAAGCCTCTGATTTATTTGTTTACTTGTACCTGTTACATTGACCTGGGTATTTGTTCAAAGCAGTCTCATTAGCAGTCTGACTGCTCGGGTTTACTGTCATGTTTGGTGTCTTTTTGCTGCCAAATGTGAGCAATTAACTGGGTGAGGATGTTGCCAGTTTTTGGAAACGATGATTCAAATTATTATTGGATGACCCACAGCAAAACTCCACTCCCTTTTAAGTTGGATTTCACTTGTATTCCCTGAGGTTGTGACCTGTTCAATCAATGCAAATTATCAGCTCATTCTGTTGTAGTGAAACCAGGTGTGCATTATTGGCTTCAGGCAGTAACTGAATGGGCACAGTTTAGCTGTGTGAGTGAAAGTAAAATTGCTTTGCAGCAGATCGCACATTATTGAAGTTTGTGTGTGTGTCTGTATCCCCTAAGCTAAATTCAGGTGTCAGCAGTTAAAAGGTATTGAGTTAAAGCAATATTACTGCTTTGTTGTTGTGTGTCTTTGAATTCATACACCTGTACAACCCTGTGCGTATCTGGTCATGTGGTAGCTTGTAGTTTAAAGAGACAATGCCAGCCACTGCTCCATAGTCATTGTATGTACATGTTTTTGTTTATGGGCCTATATATTTTTTTATTATTATTATTTGAAGCACCTGGTGATATCAAGCCATGCAGATAGCTTTGGTTTGGGATTTTTGAGAAATTTGTTTTTTCAGCACTCAAGGCATTTGGAAAAATGAAATTTGGAATTTGGAAGACTTATATGTAACTTCACCTTCCATCTTTATGATATATTAATTGCTCTATTTTCAAATTCCAAGCTTCTGAGGAGTTTTTTGGTTGTAAAATCCTGAAACTCAGCTACCAAAATAGTGACAAAGAAAGCTAGGCTGGAGCCAAGACTCTTGGGAATCACCCTATCCATGGAGAAACACTGGAGCCACACAGGAAAGTCTGCAGATAGTTTTCCAGCAACCCCTCAGGGTGAGTTTTTAGGCTGCATTAGGAAAAGTTTAAATAAGTTAAAAAGTCATGTTATAATGAAAAAAAAAAACCTAAATGTTAGGGGTGGTTGATATGTAAAAAAAACAATATTTCAGCATATTTTACACCTTCTGGCTCCCATATCTGTGTGTGTGTGTGTGTGTGTGGTTTCAGGAGGTTGGTTAACACAGACATGGCTGTCATGGTCCTGCCCAGCAGTAGACTGATTGGATGGGAGGTATTTGTGTCAATGTTTGCTCTGGTTAATGAGCGGAAGGAAGGTGAGTCCATACAATACACACTCATACACACTCTATCAGTAGTGCAACACTGTCAGGATTTGTGTGTGCGCGAGTGCGTGTTTGTGTTAAGGGTGACTGCCCTAAGCCTCCCAACCCACCCCGGGCTGATTAGTAGTTTGTCTTTAAGTAAACATGGAAGAGAACCGCAGAGGAATCTAACCTGTGGAAGGAAGGAAGGGAGGAATCCTCTATCCATCACTGACCAGGAGATGCAGAATGGGCGCACACTGCAAGAAATTCCGATTTCCCCTGGGAAGTGACCGCCTTCCACTCAATAATGATCGCTCAGCCGTTAAAGGAAAAACACATTGTCAAAAAGAAACCTGCTTAAACAAAGTAAAGCTGATTTTTCTGACAGAAAATCGCGTTTATCTGAAATATCAGCAGATTCAAATTTGTCAAAAGTATTTGGCAAGGATGAGCACTTAAGTGAGTATTTATTGCTGAGTGTTGAATTTCCAGGCTGTTGAGTAATTAGCTCAGAGCAATTGACACTTCCAAAATCAGATATCATAGTTATTTATACTCTGATTATTTATCCAGCCAGTGAGAACTTGGTGACAGCAGCATTCCCTCTGAGATCAAGGGTGGCGTCTGAAAGACTGCATCCAAACTTAAAGAAAGTAAACATCTTCAGAAGTCAGGAGGGCCTTCACGTCTTATCTTGAAGACATACATCACATCTAATTAAACTCAGGCCTCTTCTCCCATGCGCACATGAAGTTTTAAATCAACCAAATTACCCTGGGGACCAAGGCGACACTCATTTAAATATTCATTTAATTGCCAGCTTCAGAAAGATATTATACGCGGAGTTGCAGGTTTCAATGAAATTGGGTCAGGTCGGTTATTGGTGCCTACAGAATGAAGTGGATGATGGTGGCGAAGACAAACATTGCTAACAAAGCATACATGTACATACTTGTAACCTGGAATTTAAGGGCATTAACGCATGCACAGTGGCTCAGACATGTTGCTCTCAGGGGGAATCTAATGTAAATGTTGTAGACATTGGGAAATATGACAGCAATTTCACATGCGCCAACTCTGCCCAAGTGCCATGAGTGAGTGGAGTGTGCTGCCCTTAAAATCTCTTGGCTAACTATTATCTACTGAATATCCAGAGAGGTGGTTAAGAATTACACAAGGGCTTGTATTTATTAATTTGTTCATAATGCGGAGAACCCGGTAATAAAGCTATAGCAAAAGGAAATTTCCCCTCATTTTTCTTTCTGTTGAGTATTCCTGCTACTTATTCTGTTTGGCAGTAAAATTCCCTTTTATTCCATCACCGTAATCTGAGTCTGAATCAACTTTATTGACCAAGTAAAAGGATTTGGGCTTTTTCTTCTCTTTCAGTGTAACAGGATAGACAACACACAATACTAACAATCAAAACATGTGTAACATGTGTGAGATGTTTATATTCATGGCACATGGTAGAGAGTTTGAAGATGTTGGAATAAATAAGATATGGATAACTAGTAAATAAATATATATATATATATATATATATAAAATATCATATCATACACACATTACTGTTTATAATATGTATAGAACATTATCCAGATAGCGATGCTTGTTTGGCACAAATTTAGCCCAAAGCAGAGGTTCTCTTGCGTGCCAGATTTGACCATGACTCATTGCACTGACTGAGGTAAGACTGGTTGCTTGACCAGGTTCAGTTTATATAGGCCAGATGTGAGGTGTGTACTGACATCTGGGTCACATCTGTCCCACAAAAAGCTTCCCCTAGTCTATGTCAAGTGCAGCTAATGACATTTGAGCCAAATCTGACACAAATGTCAGGTGCTCTGAGCTGTATGTGTGCAAAGACTCCCAGATTATGCACAAATGTGTCTTCTGAGTAATTATTCTTGTTCCTCACCCCAATCAGACTTCATAAACTTCCCTTTAATATAATTGCAGTTGTGACATTCTGTCTTTCAAGGCTAAAACAAAATGCCACTTTATCATCATTGCAGTGATGATCGTCTACGCTCTGTGGGAGCTTATGAACATGAGTTGATTTGTGAGGAAGCATCACATTAACTGAGACTTTATTATCTTGTCTGTTGTTAACCCTAATTCCCTTTTTGCTTATCGATCTAACCACATTTTTCAGAGAAACTACTCAAGACTGACAGGGTTGTGGCTCCACGGTGCGAATCAACTTAATTTTACCACATTAAATTATAGAAAGGAGAGTAGTGTTTGAGAGTATCACAAGCCCAAACTTCCCATGAGGAGGTTACAAAGACACAGACATTTCAGAGTTTCACAGCACGCCTCAGTAACTCTGTGAGAAGCCGCCCTCCTTTGCTACCCACCCACCTTTTTCTTTGGCGTCGTGAACTTTGAGAGCCCTGGGAGAATCGGGGGGAAACCTACCGAGAGTCAAGAAGGGAGGTTAGATAGAGGAGTGGCAGAGTGGGCAGCCCAGAGAATGCAGAAGTTGACTTCTAAACAGATGCAGTAATTCCATTTCCACCCTTTTAAATTTGGTATGCAGGGGGCCAGGGCGTAACCCTAAACCCACTATCGCTGTTGCACACAGAAGGGGGAGGCGCAGTCGACAGTTGGTGGCTGGGGCCACCGAGTCTATCGGCCTTGTTAATCAATACGGGTTCCACTCTGATAGACAGCGATTGGTGTAACCGATGCCCACCCTGCTATTTTGTTCCCTCTGGCAGGAGGAGCAGGCACCTGTTTCTTAAGACTTTCACCTGCAGTTCACAGCTCAGCTGGAGACGGCTGGCCCAGCGTGAGGCATCTGGATCAGCCCCAAAAAGTTCCTGCACATACATAAGAATGTCTGAGGAGTCTCATTTCTTCATGAGAAAATTGTCCCCCCCGTTCAGACAAAGTGAATGTTGTTTTGAAAGTAAAACCAGCTGCAAAAAGCATCATTTTTATGTGGAAGCGAACCAAAATGAGACACTATTATCTGAAATTAATAGTAAAAGAAATTCATTCAGGTTGTTTTTCTTGCTGTGTAAACAAATGTACTGTTTAAAACCACTAACATTGGTGGTCATAAAGTAATAATCAATAAAATAATCAAAAGAATGAACAAAAACTGCATTACTTTTGCATTATACACACACACACACAATATCCTTCTATTGGACAGTTATGTATTGGAGTTTCAGGAGCGGGACCACGCCTCCAAACACGCTCCTTCCGGTTCTCATCTATATAGGTTCCCCCAGTTCTGCAAGCTGATCGTTCTCGTTTATGTGCCTCCCCCTCCTTCCCCCTTTCAATTCTTTAACTTCTTGACTTCTATTTAGTACACAGGGATCTACCAGGCCCGGGAGCCATCGCTAGTCCCCCTCGAGGCCTTCCCCAAACCGCAGCTCAATTCATGTCCAAGCATTCACCTTTACCTACTAAAACGCTGTCAAACCTAAAATGAGGACGTGGGCCCAGCTAGTGAATTAGCATTTATTTGTTAACATACAGCATTCATCTAAGTTAGTGAAAAAAGAAAAACGAAAATGCTTCAAAGAAAAGCAATCAGGCCATTTCTGCCCACACCTGTTGGAGCAAGGACAGGTAGAACATCCCACAAACTGGCGGTTGTGACTGTAGGCCTGAACGCTCCTCATTCTCTAACCTCTGAAAAAAAATCACAGCTCAGCATACACTTTGGTTTAAGATTATTCTCTTTGTCATTAGCTCTGATATGTTATTTATGCAGACGTGTGGAAAGAGTTGATGTGTTGCTATCAGCAGTTGATAGTTGCTTCTGGCCACAGCGCAGTATGCACTTTGTCATTGTTTTCATATTTATGCATGCAATTGAACTGGAAGTAATATTCTTCTTGCTACTCCTCTGCAGTCTCAGACCATTCTGCTATTTTTCAACTCCTTCCACGCAAAGTGAAGTCAGCTGATTACAGTGAGCAGGAAAAGGACTATTTGTTTTTTGTTTCCTTTTTTCTGTCTGTCCATATTGCAGGTAAATGAAGTGCATGTAACTCAAGTCATGACTTGGGTTTTGAAAAGTTTTCTTAATGTGCAAATGTGCTGACACATTTGTAACTGGAAACACTTTAATATGCTGAAATATACTTTAAATTATTATCTGAAGAGAGTTGAAGGTTGACTGGGAATTCAGGATGGATCCAGGGGAATTTGGCAAGAATATATTTTTATTTTGAAAAACCGCAATTATACCACTGACAGAATCCGATTAGTTCTGTGCATTCTTCCTTTAGAATAGAAGAACCTCTGTTTTTACGTGTTAGATAATCTGAGGGCTAGTTTTAAGTTCTTCTGTATGTTGCGAGGTTAACCTATACGTTTGGGATTAGATTGACTTAAAAGAAAAAAAATATGTATCTTATAAATAAAGCTGTGATAGAACAACAGCTATCCATATTTAGAAAGACATGTTTGTCTGATAATGGTAAATAAAAACAGTTTTGCTCTTTTATTGATTTGATTAGAGGTTTTCTTATTGAGAGTTTAGCCAGAAACCACACAACCACACACATCGGAGAATCCAAACCCAGCTGAAACAAGCAGCCTTTTGCAAATACTGGAGTTTGGGGCTAATTAGTTCTGATAAAACCTGTGGATTGGAAACACACTGCCTGTCTGCCAAACTGTCTCAGCTCCATTTGAAGCTGCTGAATCCAATAAGAAGTGTGAATGACTTTAATTAGTGCTATCACAATGCTGTATTTGCCCATGTTAGCTTATTCTCTTAGAGCTGAGCTCTGAAACTGTTTGCAAACACACACACACACACACTATCCTGTCTATTAGGCCTGTGGTGTGTTGCAGTAATCGCTGGCCCAGCATGATCTTACTGAAACATTGGCACCAGCATTAAGACAAACAGCCCCCTCCCTTTCAAACAAGACGACCCCCTGCTGTGCACTAACAAGACTATAGCAACCACCCTTACCACACACACACATTTTCCCCGTAGTAGTTCTCCTACATGCAAGAAGACACATGCAAATGTGCATGTACAAACATTTTCATGTAGGCCACAGAAACATATTTACATTGTAAGATATAAGGGCAGGAGTTTTTTCATTGCACTGGATTGTGTCTAAATGACAGACAGCATCAAAAAGGAATGTTTCCTTGTGGCCTTCACAACCATTTGTTTACAGAATATTAGTAAAAATTAATTTTATCAAGCTCATCTTCAATGTGAACCAGGAGTTTTGCATGCAAAACTGAGTTTATACTGGTTTCCAATTAAAAACCAGAGAAACTAGTTTGTCCATGTGGCTTTAAACAGCGAATGAGCAAAACTGTTTTGTCTTTAGATTTAGACAAGTTATAATTTGAATGGATCAGGCTCTGATGATTGGGAATATGCTGTATCATCAGCAGCAATGACAGCTCTTTTTTCCTACTTGGACTGGAAGATGTTTGATCCACTGATTAACTTGAAAGATTGTCAATGAAAACCAGCTAAAGTACAGAGCAGGCTTCACTGGGGGAAGACAGCCATATTTTTTTGTTTAATTCATTAATTTGACAACATTAATGAACCGAAAAATCCTGTGAAATTAGTCAAAAAGCTAATTTTCAGAAACTGCCCAGATATTAAAGTAGCATTCTTAAATTCTAACTTAAGAGCTGTGACAGAATAAAGTGATCTGGTGTTGTGTAGGTACAAGATGTAATATTTCCATCCTCTGCAGATGAATCCTGTGAGTCTGCTGAGAATCTGATTTGCTTACTATTTTGGTAATGGCAATCACTACAGCACTGGATGCTCCTTATCATTTGAAGGTAGACGTTATAAATTCAGTAGAAAAAACAGCTAACATTTTAGTTTTCTCCTTCATTTCATGTTGCATTTTTGAGAAAATGAATGATTGAGTCAAGTGTTTTGACCTACAACCCACCACCAAGAGAACAGGCACTAATGTATTAAGTCCACACCCTAATTTGTTCATTTGTATCCTATTAGTTGGCTGTCTGCATTCCTATTTACATTCTTGCATAATGTATTTATTTTTTGATAACTTTTCCTTGTTTGTAAAGGGCGCTGTGACTCTGCGTCTGTGTGTGTCTCTTGGGGGAGTGCAAACAAGGGCAAAGTGATTATAACCCTTCCACCAGGGTGAACATTTTAAACAAACACCTATAGAAGGAAGTCTTGATTGACTTGACTTACTCTTCCTCTCCGCCCAGGCTGAGGGAGTGTCCTCTTCCAGCTCGTATAAAGCCAAACGCTCCCGTGTGTTACAGAGCATGCAGGCAGAGACGCGGTGCTGCACCGACACAAAGGAGAGAGAGAGGGAGGGTAGACTGGAAGTATCCACAGATTTTCAGAAAGTAAAACGCCTGTGTTGGATATCACACGTACTAAACATACTCGCAAACTGCGTGCGCATTAGCATGAGTTTGGCACTTCTCCTGGATTAACTGGACTTGCAGCCTGCTTGCAAAAAGCAAGTTCGCTCTGACTTTGGAGGACAAAACGCGCACAGAAAACAACGATGGATAGGAGCATCCCGGGATGGTGCGTGCTGTTAACCCTGGTTCTGCACGGAACGCGCTGCTTGGCTGCCAAAGAGCTCCAGTGCCAGGAGATCTCCGTACCTCTGTGCAAAGGCATCGGCTACAACTACACCTACATGCCCAACCAGTTCAAACACGACACGCAGGACGAAGCCGGCCTGGAAGTGCACCAGTTCTGGCCGCTGGTGGAAATAAAGTGTTCCCCCGACTTGCGCTTCTTCCTCTGCAGTATGTACACACCGATCTGCCTTGAAGACTACAAGAAGCCGCTGCCACCGTGCAGGAGTGTGTGTGAGCGGGCCAAAGCTGGATGTGCGCCGCTCATGAGACAGTACGGCTTCCCGTGGCCAGACCGGATGAGATGCGACCTGCTGCCCGAACAAGGCAACCAGGACACGCTGTGCATGGACTACAACCGCAGCCAGACCACCACTGTCTCTCCTGTGGTGGCGAAGCCAACCAACCGACCCTTAAAGCCGTACAACACCAAGAAAAAGAGCGGCTATGGTCGTGGGATCCCCGGTAAGCACAAACCAGCAGCGTCTACGTGTGAAACGGGATGCTTCTGCCGTGCGCCCATGGTGCCCGTTACCAGCGACAGCCACCCTCTGCACAACCGCGTCAAAACTGGACAGATCTTGAACTGTGCCATTCCGTGCCACAACCCTTACTTTACACCAGAAGAGAGGACTTTTACTGCCTTTTGGATCGGCCTGTGGTCGGTTCTGTGTTTCATCTCCACTTTTGCAACTGTGGCGACCTTTTTAATTGATATGGAGAGGTTTAAGTACCCGGAGCGCCCCATCATATTCCTCTCCGCCTGCTACATGTTCGTGTCAGTTGGATATATTGTCAGACTGATCGCTGGACACGAAGAAGTGGCCTGCAATAGAGAAAACGGCGGAGAATACATTCACTATGAAACCACTGGTCCTGCTCTTTGTACCATCGTTTTTCTGCTGATCTACTTCTTTGGCATGGCCAGCTCGATCTGGTGGGTGATTCTGTCCCTCACTTGGTTTCTCGCTGCAGGTATGAAGTGGGGTAACGAGGCAATAGCCAGTTACTCACAGTACTTTCATTTAGCCGCCTGGCTCATTCCCAGCATGAAGTCCATCGCGGTTCTGGCTCTGAGCTCAGTGGACGGGGACTCCGTAGCCGGGATTTGCTATGTAGGCAACCAGAATTTGGACAACTTGCGGGGCTTTGTGTTGGCACCGCTGGTTATCTACCTGTTCATCGGTACCATGTTTCTGCTGGCCGGCTTCGTCTCGCTGTTCAGGATCAGGAGTGTTATCAAACAAGGAGGCACAAAAACTGATAAACTGGAGAGGCTGATGATCAGGATAGGAGTTTTCACTGTTTTATATACAGTCCCGGCCACTGTCATAGTGGCGTGTTACTTTTACGAGCAGCATAACAAGCAGACGTGGGAAATTACGCACAACTGTACGTGCATGACGGACCCGAACAGGCAGAGGCCAGACTATGCTGTGTTTATGCTGAAATACTTCATGTGCCTCCTGGTGGGTATCACGTCGGGAGCTTGGATCTGGTCCGGGAAGACCTTGGACTCCTGGAGGACTTTTTGCACGCGGTGCTGCTGGGGTAGTAAAGCCTCAGCGGGCTCCATGTACAGTGACGTGAGCACTGGACTGACCTGGAGGTCTGGGACGGCCAGTTCCGTCTCCTGCCCCAAACAGATGCCACTTTCCCGGGTTTGATCAGGTGGATTGGACGCCCAGTTGCCCAATCTCATGTCATTTGACACTAAAGACTTAAAAGCAGCTTTCTGGGGGCAATGTGTCATAGAGAATGATTTTTGTTTTGTTTTTAATGGGTAAATTATTAAACGTCAGTCCCCAAACTGCTAGTTAAAGTCAAACTTTGTTCCTGAGCACTCCCCTAATGTGAAAGTTTAATGGATTTATGCTCCGGTTTGCTTATAAAACTTAGATCAGTTTGACTTATGGAAAGTGCTCTTCCCTTGCCTTCTTCCAGTGACGTCCAGGGGTTTTGAATAGAGGGTTTGAGAGGGGGAGGGGTGACTAATTGTGTTGGGATTGTCCATCAGCGTGTTGTAATTAGCACATTAATGAGCGCCTAATGGCTTCTCTTTAAATAATGAGACTGTCAGCAGCAGAACAATGTACCTGGCACGAAGAATGCAGAGTCTTATCTGGGCTTAATTGAATGCACACAGCTGACAAGATCCCCCTTGTCGATAGGTTATATGGTATATCTGAGTATCTCCTTATTCTCACTGCAAAGAGCCGCTGTGTCTTAAACACAATATTCACAATGAGACTGTTCTGCTAGAAATGAGGCCATTGCTGGGCTGTTTTGTCTACAAGATGGATTTATGCGTACATTAATCAATGCCTTAATACTGCCTCGTACGGGTTGCATTTGCGCATAAAGTGTATTTATATAATTATTGGTGTACATACATTGTACATTTGTACATTGAATTTTACGAGACTGTAAATATATATATAATTTCCATTTTGATAGAAGATTTTATTTTGAGAATAAAACAACTTTTATTGAACGTTTACTCGTGCTTCCTGGTTATTCTCAATACTTGTTTCTCCTGGAATCTGACACTGTCAAACTGTGTATTTCTTAGTTTTTGTTTTTAAGTTGTTGATGCAATTCATGCCTTGAAGCAGCATCTCAGTATTCAGACTAATGAGCAGAGTGCGCAAGGTGCTAAAGTCTCAGCATCTCTGTGCGCAATGGCTGAGCTACGACAGCTGTAGTTTCATTTATATTTAACTAAAACATGTAAATTGCTTTTGTAGTCACGTGGGATAAGCTCTATTAAGCGTCCCTGGTGCTGCAGATTTACATGCTGTGAGACGAGGAGAACAATATCGGCACGGCAATGGTGAAACTACAGGTGGTCTTCTTAGTTTAAAGCCCCCTGCGCTTAAGATTTGTTATTAACTGTTGACTTCTGTTCTCTGTCGAGCTTAATGTCTCACATTTTACTTTATCCCACATAGATCGCCCAGTCTTCAGTTATTCGTTTTTGGAACAGCGGTAGTGGAAGAGGGACATTTGTTATTCCCGGTGTTATTTTTGGTTTGGCCATCAGAAGTTAAAGAAGAAACCGTCTGTTAAGCCAGGACAAAAAAAATGCTTATTATAAGAGATTTAAGCTGAAGGCTCACATAACTCTTAATAAGATGGATCATTTACAAATGTGATGACCGAGGCTTCTAATTAAGACGTCAGAGAGGAGAGACAGATTTGAAACTCTCTCCATCGTGATCACGTCTCTGCAGTGTGTGGTCCGCTTATCCTGTTGAACACCATCACCCCATTGTGGTTCTATTTGTGTCCATAATTTGGAAAAGGAAAAAAAATGATTCCTGTTCTCCAGCATGATAAATCCACACGCTATTCATAAACTCAACTGTTACAGCAAAACCTTATGTGTTCAAAATTTGGGGGAAAATTGTACTTCGCTAAGAACGAGGGAAATGATAATAAAATGCCGCCATCTTCTGGTCAAATTATTAAAAGCTGTCAGCCATCAGTGACTCACAAAGCACAAAACTAACAGTAGCAGCTACAAATTAGTTTAATTTAACATAAAGCCTGAAAAACCTTCGTTTAATCTGAGAGTATGAAGATATGGCTCAACTCTTATGTAAGATAATGCCTCTAAAAACAATCTGTCATCTTAATGAAGATCCTTTCAAAAATTTCCATTTCCTTTTTCCCAAACACTCCCAGTTAAAGCTGTAAAGTTTCCATACATCACAAATCATATGGAAAATTAAATTAAATACATATTTTACGAATTTTCAAATCAAAAATAAGGAGAACAGTTGTCTTCACCTATTAAGTGGTCAGTGATTTATTTATTTATTTATTTTTGTGAATATGTTTTTATTCTGTTTATGGGGTTTGTTTTATTACTATTTTTAGGTAAACATATGGACATTTCTGACTCCAACGTTAAATGGCTTTTAAGTGACCTGATTCTGTCTGCACACAGGGCATCAGTTCGAATCACTTATTTCCTACAGAGGCCATTTTGACATGTTTCAATTTGTCTCAGAACAAATTGCTCTGCCACTACTTGTTAGGCATGAGACAAGTTTGCTTCCTCTTCCCGTGGTGTGTGTATATTTATGTTGTGGCAGGGGGGTTGGGCATGCTCCCTTAAGCCCACAAGCAAAAAATCAACAGAGGAAATGGGTCGAGAGGTCGTGCCCGATCCATCTCCTTCTAACATAAACAAGACGCTGACTTGCCAGTTCAGCTCATCGCAGCCAGATCCTATTGGTAAAACCCAGAGAGCCCAACTCGTCTTAGTTTCCTCCAATTAGGATCTTCGTGAATGCAGTCTTTGTATAATGACCTAATTCGATGTCAAACTGTGACTGGTTGGGAATAAATCATGTTAAGATGTCTGAATGGCTTATATGGGCTGTTAAAGGTCACATAGCAATAGGAACCTTTAATTTCATAGAGTATACAGAGCTGGGGGGAGAGCATTTAGCTTTCATTATCAACCATTGTCATGTCAGGGCTGATTTACAATGCAGTCTTAAGCAAACAGTGCTAACTGACAGGTCTGTGATGGACGGAGGATCTCACTGCTTTCTGTCTCAGAGCATGCTAGAACAAATGCCACATTACTCTGAAAAGAAGTGTTTAAGGAAAAAGAATGACTTAAAAATAATAATAATAAATAGCTGCATGAGAAGTTTGACAAGCCAATGTGGCCAAATGAAAACCTGCTTTCTAAGCTCTAAAGTGTCATAAAATTAGCCCACTGATATTCTAATAAGCTTATAAGAAATAATTTTTAATACCACTAGGTAAAAGTGAATGTTTTTTTATTTATCTGTGTAGTTTTTGACAGGATTACATAAATGCTATTAAGACCCATCAAGTTTACTCTACCTGCATTTTTTTAAAATCGCAAATGCCTACATGTCAAGTTATGCGAGGTGAAGGGTGCAGAGGTCACAGGTCAGAGGTCATATTTGTCTGGCATTCTGTGCGGGGGCAAAAAGATCAGCCCACTAAATAATTATTAGCTGTAACTTGATCGCTTTGGACATATCTGATTGTGCAGAATGGATTCCTCCAGTAAATGTCTTAATGATTAAAACATCCACTTTGTTTTAGATGTTTTTAATTTTTTATTTTATTTTCATTTTTCTTACAAGCAGGGACAGAGTGAGCAAAGATTATCTTTCACTTGAAAAGCAGAGTTATGACAAGGGTTAATAGAATATGATTGATGTGGGCATTTGCCGTAAAGTTTATGGTTCATTAAAAAGTGTAGGTGCTAGCACTTTTGGATCTCTAATACAAACATGAATCCAAAACAGAGTCCGAGATGCAGAGTAACAAACAATGCAAATGGAAAGATAACACAGAGGGAAAGAGGCAGGCAGGAAATCAGTACGATGCAACAAGGGAGCACAGGTAAGAGAAGGTTACTTATACACACAAGGGGATGAGAGAGGTGGAGAAAACCAGAACATGGGAACACTAGACACCAGCAATCTGAAAATGCAGGATTACTACAAGTAAAAAAAACTCAACCTACAACAGAGATAAAACAAAAGGGTTGAAATAATAAATGAAACGCAAACTTGGGAAACAAACTGAAGCTTTTTAATAATAAACAGGATTCAAAATGACACGACAAATAACGCTTTAGAAGAAAAGGGGCTTCTAAGTGTTTATGCTTTAGAAGAAATGATAATTGCATCAAGGTCCTTTTTAATGATGTACATAAAGCATAAGCTTTGCTCACAGCACAAGCCAGGGAAATGCTGGCTGAAACATTTTCTCCTTTTCCAAAAGATTTTCATGTGTTTGCTGAAATTAATTCGTGAGCTTTTTTGTCTTCTGCTTCGGCTCTTTAATAAGCTAATCTGCAGACAAGAAGCCACAGCTACTGTAAGAAAACACCTGAAAGCTATTCAACATTTCTTCACATAGGCTCGTTGTCTCTCTCTCTCTCTCTTTTATTTATTTATTTATTTATTTATTTATTTATTTATTTATTTATTTACTCTCCAATCCCTGTATCAAGAACATCAAAGGGGGCATGATAGATTTTCTCTTTCTCTGTATAGTCATCAGGGACAACCTTATCCTCCCATTCATCTCAGCTACATCCTCATAGGTGAGAAGGGTGCTGAGGGATCAATATTTTTGATGCCTCTGACATCTTCTCTGATGTGCTGCTGTGGTCAATGTTGAGTTTTCCCTCTTACTTCTCAATCTCCTCCGTCTGTCACCCATGAGATCCGACTGCGTTATAACACCGGAGGCGCTCGCAGGTTGACGCGTCAACTCCAGCTGAGGATCGATGAGGAGTCTAAGTGTCAACTCTTAATTCTCTGCTTTGTACTGATATACAACACAGACTCCACAAAAGAAGAACTTGGTTTCAGAATTAAACATTTAACAATGAACGAAATATGCTTTTTTTTTTTTATTAAAAAATGGAAACTGACCAGAGCTTTAATCAAAGAAATAATGGATCATACTTACATGGAAATGTAAGCATTAGTTATGTTTTATCAATCATTACAATCTTGTATATGATTTACTTTTATAGGTGTTGAACTAAATTGAATTGAGTTGAGTTAAAAATTTGAATTGACGCTCACTCCTTTGTCCTGTTGGCTGTGTTTCTCCTTCCTTGACCAGAAGGTGGCAGTAAAAGCAGTAATCAGCAAACTATTAAAGAAAATCATTGAGCTGTAACTATTAAATAATCACCCATGACATTGAACCCAAAACCAGAAGTATATAAAGACATTCATGGGTTTCCATTGATAAAGTTCTGTGCATGGCTTCATTGTGACTAATTCCACATGCACAAGCCAGCACTAAAAGAATTTTTCCCTGATTTGGTTGAGAAGAAATTCATTGACCGCAAAGTTCATAATGACAGTGTCCATGTTGTTGGGCCTGAGTGAGAATAACTGTGTGCAGCAAGGTTCCTAAATCTGGAGAAATGCCTACAGTAAGGAAATAAGAGATGTCCAGCTATCGCATATCAGCATAATGCGTAGATGTCCACATACTTTTGCTTTAATCACATTTTTTATGGAGTTTTAGACACTTCTGTAAAAAGTTCTGTGTATAAACATCTTTTAATAATAATTTTAATGCCGATGGATGAACAGACGAACGGACGGGTGGATGGATGGATGGATAATAATGGCCAACAACAGACATTGGTCTACAATGAATCTGGGTTAACACAGGTGTGGGTCACCAGGTTAGCTGGTCTGACCTGTGAACCAACACCAGTGACAGTGCAGTCCTTTGTCAGAGCACCCAGCCGATGACGTGCCAGCCTCCTAATACTGCTTTGTGTTTTAGTTGCCCCAAATAGCACAGCAGCACAATGAGAAGAGCACGAGGCATGTGTTAAGGAGTCATGCAACACTGTAGGTGCTCCATTGTTTTGTTCACAGTCACTGATTTAAACAGACTGAGCTCAGTAATTACATAGAACTACTGCATGACAATGGACAGTAAATGTTTCTTTGAATTTAAAATGGTGGTTCGCACTGTTGCTTCACAGCAAGAAGGTCCTGGGTTCAAATCCACAGAAAGGATGAGGCCTTTGCGTGTGGGTACTCCAGCTTCTAGGAGTTTAGGATAACTGGTGACTCTAAATTGCCCATAGGTGTGAATGTGAGTGCCCCTCTGTGTTGGCGCTGTGGCAGACTGGCAACGTGTCCAGGGTGTACCCTGCTTCTTGTCCTATGGGGCTGGGATAGGCTGCCAATCTGAATTAGATGAGCAAATAAAGATGGATGGAAAGTCATCAAAGTTTTGTTTTTCAGCACAAGTTTAGATATTTATATGGCGGAAATGTCACATAACTGTGTTTAAAAATGACTTCACACAGAAATTGTCTAAGTGCACAAAGAAACCAACAGTTCTTACTGTGAGACAAATAATAAAAGACGCACAACAAATAATCAGTTACTCACGGGAGAGAGTAGATTACTCAAATGCTGAAACAACAGCAATGTAAAGCCTGACATTCACAGAAAACATTCATCAAGTGCCCATCAACTACTCCTGTACTCTGTTGATGTTCTCCTTCATTAGAAACAAACTGTGCGCCTTTACTGTCAGAAAAAAGCAACGAATAGATCTAATGTGTCATGATGGCATTATTTCATCTTTTTAGCAGCAGCACTCCCTGACCTGCACGTTAAAATGTAAAGGTTTGCTTTGCATGTTGAGCTGATCATGTTTGATGGAGGTGACTAGGCTGAAGTCTGATGTAACCTGAGCAGGGTTAGCTTAAGTCAGGTCATGGCGAGGTCATCAGCTGGTCATATGAGAGGTCAGAAGTCAGGTTGGTGTGCATTGGTTGTGGCTGCTAGACGCACTGCCAGACACAGTAATCCAGACAACAGCTGAGCACTGTTACCGCTACTTTATTAAGGTCAGCCTCGATGAAGCAGTCGGGGATTTTTTCCTTACTTATTTTGAACGCCTCCTTTTCTCATAATGAAACACAAATAGCGCAGGGTGTAAAATAAACATGCTCAGACCTGCCATGACTGTTTCATAGAGTTAACAGTGAATTTTGTCGTATCAAGATGGCTTTGATTCTTAGAATTTAGCTTTTTTTTTCGTCATGAAAGAAATGTATTTATTTCTAATATGTAGCTGCTCAACATGTAACATTTGACATGCTGAAATACAAAATCTGCACTGTGTGTTTTAAAGCAGCATTAAATGATTTTGAGCCACTTGGAGGAAATTGAAGAAAATGTAAAGCAAAACTCTGACACATTATGTTCTTTTAATGTTGGCATGATGTACATGTTAGTTAGCATTTGTGTTTACATGTATAGAGAAGCACTACAGCATGGTTAGGACCGTTTTCCTTCTCCTTTTAGCTCTGGTGTTAATCTCCAACAATATCTGTATTCATTAGTAGAAACACAACTTTAGGTTACTAGCTGGTAACTCTATTCTTCTGCAAAATTAAAAGGATAAACACATTTTATGAGAGTGGAGTGGTCATCAAATCAAAACAACATGCTAAAAGATAATAAAAACGTTCTGTAGAGCTGGAGGAAGCTGCAGGGCTCTCGCTATGAGGTCCCTATTTCAGAATTTACAGTATTTTATCAACTGTAAATTTTATTAGTCCATAATTCCCAGAACTTCCTGGTAAAGAAGAATTTATTTATTCACATCTAGCAAAATATTTGGTTTTGTTAATGAGGTAAATGTGTGTGCAGGGCCAATAATGAACAGCCACGGTCAGCCAATTAGACCCATGCTCTCTTGTCTTGAGAGCCGTCGTTACGACACTGCCGGATTGGTGTTGTTGCTCTGGGGTTCGTTGGTGATCCCTTGTCTGTTTGAGAGAACAGTGGAGGTTTTAAGTGGTGCTGAGGGGCAAAGTGAGATGACACTGAAGTGCTTGTTGGTGACCGAGGCATCACCTCTTTGCCATCTGTATTTTCTGGCCTCTTGTCATTAGCTGCACTAGTTCTAACCGTGGTCCCAACACTCGCCTTCGTTTGAAAAAGTCCACTATTTGGCACAACTCCATCAGCAGGTTTTTCATCTCTGAGGCCATTCACCTTTGAGCTTCCACTTGGGCTGGATCGTCTGGTTAAAAGAATATCAGTGTCTTCTGTCACAGTTGCCACTCTAAACATGCTGTTTTGCTCTCTATTACTTATCTCCTCCATCAGCATCTCCCTCTTCCTCCTCCACCTCAGCATTGCTTTCACAGAGTTCACCAAATCAACCAAACTTAACAGGACTGATAAAAACGCAACGCAGAGCATGAAGTTGAGCATGAAGTTCTTTTCTGTTGGTCTGGATATGTAGCATTCAACTCCAGATGTGCAGGGAGCCTCATAACAGAGGAAACTCTTAGGAATCGACAAACCAAAGAGAAAGAACTGGGCTGCGCTAAAAATAGCTTCTAGAAGAATTCGTAGAATTATAACTATGAAGTAAGCGCCGTAGAAGCGTGGCGCTCCCACGCATGACCTCCCGAGTGGGAGGTCATGAAGCAGGGCTTTATGCGAGGACGACTCTCTCGAGGATTCTGAATTCTCGCTGCAAGGCGAGCCTCCTCGACTCCTGCCCCAGTAGAAACCTCCAAAATAGGGACATGACAAAACTTTGTGCATGATGTAGGTGGCAAACATCAAATGGGGAAGACCGAGAAGAGTAAGGTGGAAGAGCCAGAGACGGAGGACAGAGACGGGAGCAAATAGATCAAAGCACACGTTAGAGCAGCCTGGCTGCATGGTGTTACAGTTAAATCTGTCCTGTTCGTCACTAAAGAGCGTGAAGCCGGCCAGGAGGAGGACAAGCAGACGGAAAACCAACATCAGTATCCACCAGGTTTTGCCTGTAATGGAGATGGTGAATATGTGTGAATATGTGCTATCAAATCTTTTCAATGCCTAATAAGAAGCTGTATTTTTATTAAGTAAAGTTAAATACAGTTAAATAAGCATATAATGCATTAATGTTAGTAATTTAAAAATAATAGCAACAGTAAATTGTCACAGGAAATCCTTGTGTCGTGTTAGAGTGATAAATCATTATAAAGCACCCGCTTATACACAAATAATTCATGAAAACGTTTTAATGATTTCACTCGTTAATTTGAATATTCTGCCACACCGACTTACCAATAAAGGACACATTTTGATTTATAGTGATGAAGAATATCTCTTTTGCCCCCATCATCCTCATTCAACGCCTCTTTTAAACTGGCAAGTCCGACTTCTGATGATGTTTCGAGGTGATGTCCCCCGAGCTGCTCTCTCCTTTAACTTGCTTCTAAAATCACAATGCTGATCGTCAGCGCTTCCCACTAAACACACTGACCTCTAACGCGCTGATAGTGCCTCTTACCCCTGTCTGCAGAGCACAGGACCTGCGGAGAGAGCTATTCTTACCGTGCTGCCATCAAAGCATTGTTGGGATGTCTAGGTAGGCCTACAAGTCAACTTTACTGGAAACTGGCCGTCACACTCACACATGGCCAGGTTTGTTATCTGTTAATCATCCGCTAAAGTGAAAACAGGCAGTCACACCACAAAATAATTAATTTGATACTAATTAGATAACACCGGAAGCATAATTACAACATGACCATAAAAACATAAAAAATAATTAAAGGACAACGACTTATCAAACGAGAATATTTTGTTTTAATTAAAAACACAAATCAGTCACATCCATAAATAACTTAAATTTAACCTGTTTCAGTTTTTGAACTCTTTACACACTGTACAAAGTTAATTTCCAAAATAACTACACTATATTTCTATATTTTACTGGTTTAGCGTTGAGACACTGAGGTGAAAAGAAACATGGAAAAATTCATATCTTGCCCAAATGAGAAAATCCAAATTACAAAACAAAGTTTTTAAAGGTGAGTGGAAATTTAAAGATTAAGCAGTAGTACTAGCTTGTCATGATTAAACACAGGGATTCAAGACACCCTTTATCAAGGACACGTTGTTGATGATCAAAGACTACCAATCATACATAACTAGTAGATAAGACCTGTGTTTACTTTGCTTCTAATAAAAAAAAATATTTTGGGGTATGAGAGAAGAACTTTGTGGGATTTGAGGCATTAGATATTTGTGAAGTTGCAGTCATACAATTAATACACTTTTCTTTGGTTCATATTGTTATTTAGTTGCGTGCTATGTTACTAACATGTCCTGTGAAAACTTGTGTAACTACAAAAATGACCTCATCAAACACAAGGAAAACGGCTCTCTTTTTTGGCTTACCCCTATATTTGAGGAACTTTGGGTTTCACAGGGTTTGAGAAGTTGCAAAACAGAAACCCTGTAACCCAGACATGTCAGCAAGTCCTTCAAGCATCCATCCAAGAACATGTTAATACTGTAATAAAGACAGTAGCCAGGGTAGGATACACTGAGCATGAAGCTCATGAGACCGGGGCTTTTTACCAGATTTTCCAGATGAACAGTAAATGTGATATATACAGTCAGTAATATTCAGTAATACTGAACATATATAAACAAAGGAATGTTGGGTAACCTCCTCACATCTGCAATAGATCAGCATCCAGTGGTCAGTGCACTTGTCAGACCAGTTATGTCATTCTCTTTGTTTGAAGTTAGACATTAAATTTTACTTGACTATAAAACATTTTGTTAAGTAGCAACAGCACATTTGAGTTTGACAGTAAATGGATATTGTTTTGTTAAATAAATGTTCAGTACAAAACAACTTTCCATCTTTTCACCTATCTTTTCTCTTTTTTTTTTTTTCCCCCATTCAGCCAGTAACAAAAATTACTGTGTATAATTTGACTATAACGTCTATAAAGACTGTTCACTGCAAGAAATGTGGATTATTTGGGATAATAGGAAACATGTTCTCTGAAACATGTGTTGCAGGATACTTTTTCGAAGTAATGTTAACACGTAAGGTAACACGTAACTTCGTCCAGTCCTACCCTGGACTGGCAGCCTTTTTCTGCAACACCTCAAATGACCACTAGATGTCAGCAGAGGGTCGTGCTGTCTCCTGCTTTTGAATTGGTGGAGTCATGTTACTGAAGGAAAACCTGGTGATTTTTGCTATACTGATACACCTATAGGGATACTTTAAATGTATTCTAGCCCTTTCTTTCTATGGTGTTTATTTCATTATCTAATCTCATTTATCCTCCCAATAACTGAAATGAGGAGCATTACAGTCAATCGACATATCAACCAGACTACCTGAGCATAAAGAGGTACACTAGAACTGTAAACCTTGAATATTTCCAGAGAAGAAATCTTTATTATTCTTACTCCCATCAAAGAAATAAATAACCAGTAGAAAGTCCTGTGCTACACTACTAATTGCCAAACACAGTTGAAAATGTTGAAAAGTACTTAGAAAATAAATAAATAATACGCAGGGTTATCTGAAAGACAGGTTATTTAGAATCTCTGAAGCTAGTTAAAACCGAGAGATTTGTCTGGACAAAACCAGAAAGCCGAACTGAGACTTTTTACACTGAGACAGGTTGACAATGCCATGTGCTCAAAAGTTTCAGACCTATGTCTTGTCCTGGATTTCCTTTATACTCCAAAACTAGAGTTGTCTCCGAATGTCTTTGAATGGTTGACGTGGCAACCAGTAACTCCCTTCCCTCTTACAGTACAAAAATATCGAGGCACTATGAAGGCATTAAGTTAAAGTAGAAACACGTCTTGTTCGCTTAAACTGTAGTTTGCGATTCTTGACTCCAGGTCCATCGGATGGTGCCAGGTTACACTCGCTGTTCCAGAATGTAGCTTTGCATCCTGGGTCCATTCACACTGACACACTTCCACTGAGCACAAACACACGTTTTCTCCTTCAGGCAGCGTCTGTAGCATGATGTCACTCTTCACTATATGACAGCATATTAGTGGTTAAGAGAGGATTGCAGGAACCCATCGGATCCCGCATAGATTGTCCGTGCTCGCCGAGCGCTTCCTGGCAGCTTTCCGCACGTCTTTGTACTTGTCATCACATAGCCTGGAGATGGCCTGCAAAAAGGGCATAAAGGAATTTTAAGATATCGTTGTCATTTGGCTGCGTGCAGGGCTTTAATGTGATTGTAGCATTAACGTTTTAGTTTCTAGAAAACTTTTCAAATCTTGTTTAAAAGTAAATAGTGCAATTTGACGCCCCTTTACACATTTTCAATACACCGAAAGATCTGTAAAGGTAATTGTCCTATCCTGCTAAACTGGTTTTCTTCCCCTCGGCCTCTTAAAAGGGAGTTTTTCCTTCCTGCTGTTGCCCAGTACTTTGCTCGTAGACGGTCGTCTGATTATTGGGGTTTTCTCTGTATTATTGTGGAGTCTTTACCTTACAAAATAAAGCACCTTGGCGCTATACAAATAAAATTGAAACCCCAATCAGCAATTAGTTGCCCTGATCAGTCAGTGACACCTCCAACATGCACAGTCTCTTACAGCCAGCAGGCTCTACAGGAGCAAAGTCTCTCCACGCTACATAATTGGTTCTTTTTAGTTAACTAGTTTTAATAAATGCAGTACTTGGCTTATCCCTTTAGTTCCCTTCTCTATGTTGCTAACCCTGAGAAATAATGGTGGCAATCGGGCAAAGCTAAATTGTTACAATCTGGAACAATTTATAACTCCTGTATTTATTGGCTTTGAGTTTCTTTATTTTCATCGATTACTAATCAAGGGGAAAATGTAGTAATTTGATGGATAGAAAAGAAAGAAAAAAAAAAATTCGGATGGAAACCTTAACAGTGACGTCTCACCTCCAGTTTTTGAGCTTTCTCCCTGCTGAGCGGCTCCAGGGGGAAGCTGAGGTTGTTCGACTCTGAGAGAGATCGCAGGTCAAAGTAGTACTTGGCGTAGACGCTGGACGGCACGTTGATGTTGAACTGCAGCAGCTCCAGAAACTGTCGCTCCAATTCGTTCCTGGTCGCATGATCATACAATTTCTGTGTCAGTGCACTCCCCCAGTGACTTTTTAAAGATGTTTTCTTTGATATCAAGAAGAAAAAACGGCTCCTTGAAATCACAAATCATCTTTCAAAGTTCAAAGTTAGGTGTTGTTGAGTCTTTCATTCCCTTTATGTATTTGTTTGAAACCTTGAGGATTTAAATCTATGACTTGATGAAGAAGCTTATCACACCAAATCTCATGAGCATCGTTCCGGTTTTTCTCGGGCTGCTTGTCGTTTTCTTTTCTGTCTATTTTTAAATTTTGACCCAGTCCCCAACCTACTCCGAATTCAAACCTTAAACCTTGAATAAAATCCTAAATTTCAAGACCATTCCCATCCTTAATGCTAATCACTCACATGTCCTCTACTGTGATGTCCTTGAGAATCTGACAGTAGTCGACATTCCAGACAGCTTGATCATCCCAGACTTTGGAAGCCAGCAGGATAGCACCCAGAACGATCCTCTTCCAGTTTCCTGGACAGATGTCAATCTCTGCATAGGTCAGGAGCCTCTCCAGATAAACCTGCACAATCACATGGATAAAGACTGAAAACTAGATAGAAAATCAAAGCAGCAGATAATCATTAACATGGAAAAAACAGTTTACTAACAGAACCTGATTTGATCTAACTAATAGTGTTGGGAGGTAAACAATTGGGGGTGTTTTTTTCCCCCTGTATGACAAACTACATTCATCACTGATCTCTCAGAGCCCACAATAGTCACATGCATCACAGTAGTTATGATGCATAGTCTCATCAACAATTTGCACACATGCCTGGGTTGTCGGAACATATCAGGCTGCAATTTCCCAGGGGCCTAAACACAAACTGTGTGCGCACAACTGAAAGGTCCATCTTATCTCACCTTAGGGGGGCAAAGTGTCATGAAGATACCTTTTTTTTTTTTAATGCATTATTTAATGGCAATACACAAATAAATAAGCCTCACCAGTGTGACAATTGCACACTCAGCAGTGAGCTGAGCAGCACTGAACAGTGTCCTGACAAAACGGTAAATCTGCTTCTGCTCCGGATCGTGTTGATTGTAGTCCGGTGGAACTTCTGATTTCTGGATAAATGAAGGGAAGCAGAGATTGGATAAAAGAAGAACAACCATCAGGGAAAGTGAGAAAAGTGGATGATGGTGGATGACAATTTTGCGAGGAGGAAGAAAAGCCAAAACAGAGAGTGGGGTGAGAAAGACAACAAGGCATTAAAGAAAAGTGTGCAAGTGAAAATGAAGCAACAGACTGTGAGGGTGAGAGCAAAAATAAAGGGTTTAAAATGGGAGAGAAAAAAATCTTAACACATAGAACCAGAGTCTACCAAGGTGCATTAAAAATACAACAGAACATCTGACACAGGTTTGCCAAAACGAGCAGCAGGATAGTCAGCAGATTTAAAAATGAAATCGTTTATATTACCGAGAGAGGGTGAAGCCTCTCATCAAAGATATCTAATAGCGTCCCACCGTCTGCATCTCTGAAAAGGAATAAAACATTTATTTTTCCCCTCTTCTATCCATCCACTTTCTCAAACACTCATCCAATCCAGGGTCAAAGAGCCTGGAGCCTATTCCAGTTATCACAGAGCGCAAGGCAGGGTACGCTTCAGTGTGCTAGCCACAGTGAGCTACTACCGTAGCAAAAACGGAGATGTTCACAAACTGTAAATGCCATGGAGTTTTGGGTAAAGAGATACATATTAACTATTTTAAAGTAGACTATTATGGCTACGTTATGGATAAAGATCACTGCAACTGAAACAGTTTCAAGAAGAGTTTGAACAGCTTGAAGCTTCCTTAAATCCAAAAACACAGATCACTGTCACAGAAGTATACACTCGTCAAGGTCCTGCCGTTTGTCATTACGTGGGGTTTGGAATTCTTTACGTGTTATTCTGGGACTTGAAGTTTAGATTTCTGTTTTGGTTTCCAGATTTTGTTTAGCAACGTCCTTATTTTTTCCCTCCTGGATTAGTTTGTTCTTAGTTATTCTTTAGTGTCGTGTTTCGTGCCTTCTTGTTTCAGTTCTAGAAGTTCTTCATCCTGTTTTATTCTGATAACTCTTATGTCTTGCATCCCTCACATTGAATCCTTCAACAGTCCAGACACCCTTGACACTGTGAGAAGATTAAACATAAGTACAGACTTCAAACTGTGCTGAATTTTAGATGTAATTTTGTGCATTCATCATAAAAAGCTTAAAAAAGACAAAGAGAAGCACAAATAAACCATCCAGAATAGGCAGCAGTTCTGCATTTAGATTTTGGGATAAACTGAATATATTGTCCTTGATATCAGATGCCCAGATATTAACTGGCAGTCTTTAGGTAACATGAGAATCCTTACCTGTTTTTTATATGGTAGTATATTGCCAATGCTACACTGTAGACAGAAAGAAATGTTTATAATAATATCAGAAAAGCATGTAGGTTAAAAAAAAAAATACAAATGTTTCCTTCCTGGTGTTACAACCATTTGATGGTGTATTTGAGGTTGGGCTGGCTGACTGTGTTGTCATCCAGGAAGATGGTGGAGCAGGAGCTGTATTTGCGCCTCAAAGTTCCGTGCTACAAATACACAAACACACAAACAAAAGACTGTTATTAGAATTCACATGTTTTGGTGTCATCTATAGCATGCAAGGGTAATGTGCACAAAAAGAATAAAGAAGAAGAAAAAAATAGCAGAAAAATCTGTGCACTCACATTATTGATGAAGAGACTCTTTCTTTTCTCCCGCACTGTAAAAATAAATAGAAGACATCCAACATCTATAATTTTTCCTAAAATGCCAGAAGGAAAAAAAAAGCCAAACACAAAGCCCACCAAATGTAAAACACTGTAAAACACAATAAACACTATTAGCAAAGTGTTAATAGCAGCTAGCAAAAAAGGTTGCAATAAATTGCTGAGAAAAGACAGTTAAAGGAAGTGTTAAAGGGTAAAAGTAAAGAGTGAGCTGCCACACAGAGGCGGAAATGTGCAGTTTTGCCACTAGATGGAGACAAAGTTACACTACTCACCAGTCCTGTATGCTACCTCTGAAAAAAAGAGGAACCAACAGCCTTATTTCTTTGCATGAGAGTCACTGATTCATTTAAAGAAACAAATGGCATGCATTGTAGGGCAAAGCAAAACGTCCTCGTAAATGATCATCAAACAAACATTTCTAATGTCACAATGTTAATGCTTAAATATTCTAATATGGTTTGGGTTCTGATAACAGCGAGGGCATCCCTGAGGGTCGTGAGATACATCTAAGGGGTCAAAATAAATCCTTACAAAAGAGGAAATCTCTGATAAAGTCATTTATTGTTGCTTTGTGTCTCACTTGTGTCACACATTTTGGCTTTTCTCTGGGAACAGTGTCAGCACTTCAAGTACTAAAATAAGTACCTGAGGCAAAAAGATCACTCTTTAAGTAAACTTCTACTGCAAAAGCAATCTGTCATAAGCAGCTGAAGAACTTGTCCAACATTTTTATGCTCATAAGCCAAGTACTATGAATTTTAAACAAAACACAGAGCTGTGCAGTCATGAGCCATCACTCATTTCTTAATATTTTGCTTTCAAGGAGACAGATGTGTAATTCTTTTAAAGTGGCCTCAGGCAATAGTTTTCCAGTCCTTCTAAAGGTCTTTTTTCTTGTCTTTAGACACTGGCTGCTGTGTTGTCGCTCATTTTTAGTTCAGCCTTTGTATAATGATGATTTTCTGTATAAACCAGTTTTAAATTGTATCTGTAGGCACATTGTTAGTAGCAGTCTGTTACAAAAACGCATAATTTGTTCTCATTTTAGGTGAAACTAAGAAACACGCAGTAATAAAACTGTAGTGTTGCACCAACAAGCAGGGGCGTAATTTTCAGGGGGGTTAAGGGGGGTTATGACCCCCCCCAATAATCAGACCCAACCAATGTAACCCCATCTTGCATAAATAGGCTGTTGATTTTCTTTACTCATTTCAGGTATTACCAGCAAAATAGTTTCATGTTTAATCATCTGGGAATTTACCCAGATTTATTTATTTAGACAGAGATCTTGACCCCCCCAATGTTCAGCACAAAGTTACGCCCATGCCAACAAGGTCATTCCCAAAAAAGAGGAAAAGGGGCAATGACAAATGGACAACAAACATAACAAAAGGCAGCCAATATCCAAAGATGCCTTTTGTAATATCCTTCAGGGAACTTGGGTTCCACTTAACACCACTTAAAGCGATTTTAGGCTGTGCTGAAGAATAAAGGTGGTCAAATATTCAAACATTGGCTTTCAAGCACACTGAATAGCACAAACTCTGTTTTTGTCTTACATCCTGTATTTCAATGTGAATTTGCACGTTTCAGTAAAATGCTGCATGTTTTTTGCATTTTTCTAACTAAATATTAAGAAATGAGGTGTTGGTTGAGACTTGTGCTCAGTCCTGTGTTAAAGGATAGAGCTAGTGTTGCATCGTATTTTTAGTACAAGAGATAATATGAAAAGACCAAAAGCAGACAGAGTTAAAAACAAATTGCAAACACTGCTTTTATATTTGGAGCATTTCTGGATAATAAAACAGCTCAGAGGCACAAAGGCTTACATCACTCTGTGACTACATGAACAATATCAGCAAGTATAATTTATTTAACACTGATGTCTTTAGGGGATTCTTTGACTTCAGAAAAGAAAGCTATAAAAGCACCATTTTTTTTTTTTTGTTTAAAGCCACAAAAAAGATGGAGTTTGTTTCTAAATGTTGCAGATATTAAGCAATGATTATATTTTTAAAAAACTCACACATCTCACATCATTTTATTCCTTCTTTGTTTGGAGGAGGAACATTAATCAAATGTCACTTGGAAGTTCTCTACATGAACAAGTTCATACACTTCGTACAAAAAGAAATTCAATCCAATATAAAATATTAAAAAACAATAAAAAGCAAGCATCTTTAGTTGTTTCTGAAATTCCAGCAACAACAACAATCTCATGCTGGGACGTTAATGGATCTTAGTAACACTTTCTCTCTATATGTGCAAGCTTTCCCCAACAGGAAGCTAAAAGTCTCAGTCTTAATGCAACAGCACAAATTCAGCTGGCTGCAAACATTTGAGCTGCTGTGTGCACGGTGTCCAGACTTTTTCCCACACCCTCTTTATTGTGACTGCATTTGAGCAACTTGCAGTGCTCATAACAGGAAGTGCAGCGTGTCAGGCTAACGTCAATAAAGCCAAAACTGTGTTCTGAACTATACAACACTATCTGTATGTTTTTTGCAAACTGTGCTTTCTAAATGTTGGGTTTTTGTCTTGTTGTATATAATTACATCAGAACTAAACACTGGAAACCTGTTACGTGTCTTTCAGCTCCTCCCTTTATGGATCATCACAGCAGATCTTCTGTCTCTGTCTCACATTGTCCTAACATTGCTCCTTGTCACACAAACCCTCTACATGTCCTCCTTCAGTACATCTATGAATGTTCTCTGTGGCCTTCCTCGTCTCTTTTTTGTCTGGCATCTCCACATTCATCGTCCTTGGAAATCATAATATGTTCAGCTCCACCTCCTGTCTTCTTGCTGTCATCTCCAAACCATACATCGTAGGTCTCACTTCCACCTTGTATTTCTTTCCTGTCACTTTTGTTGCTGTCTTTCTGTCATAAATCACCTCTGAAACTCATCTCCACCCGCTCCACCCTCCCTGCAGACTCTTCTTCACCTCTCTTGTGCACTTTCTGTTGCTTTGGATGTTTGACCCCAGGTATTTGAACACATCTACCTTCAATAACAACTGACTTTCAAACCTCTTCTCTCCGCTGCATACCTCCACCTCTCCAGGCTCTCTTCCGCTTGATCCTGACTCTCACTAAAGATCACAATGTTGTCTGTGAACATCATAGTCCACGGAGACTCCCGACTAACCCTCATCTGTCAACCTGTCCATAACAATTGAGACAAAAAGGGACTCGCAGCCAATTCCTAATTGAATCCCACGCCCACCTTGAACCCATCTGTCATTGCTATCATACACCTCACCACTGTCTTGCTGCCTGACTTCTTCATGCAGTACCACAGATTGTCTCTTGGCATCCTATCATATGCTTCCTCTAGATCTATAAAAAGACACAATGCAACTCTTTCTGACCTTCTCTATATTTCTTTCTCAAGTGAGTATCAAATGTGATTAAATTATTTAATTACCAGAACCGAAAAACCCTAATAAACAGACAAATTTCCTGTTATGTGAAATTCTATAAAACCAAGCCACTCACCGTCATTCTGTGATTTGCTGAGGAATATTGTGCTCGCCCGTGGATGGTCTGATGGATTGTACTCCATATTCAACTCTGTCAAAAACAAAGAGCAAAGAATATGTAGGCCTTCCTGAAATATCAAAGATGAGCCAAAAAAACAAACAAACAAACCACGACAGTAGAAAAAACACAATGTTTTTCGGTGCAGCATTCACACATGCTCCAGACATATGTTGTGTTTAATTTGCACAAATGCTAAACCAAGGCTACTACTTTTAGCGGATTCACAATGGGGTCCCACAGCAGGTAGCCCTGCATGTTTCACGTTGTAGATTTCTATGCAGGACGCCCTTCATGAGGCAAACCCCAAAAGGATGTGTGTCTCCTCCCAGGAGGGATCTTTTGCTTGTTAGTCAAATGTGTGATCCACTACATTACCAAGTTTAACCAACTTTGGTGTATAAACTGATATTATTATCAATATATTAGCATGCAAATACTTACATGTTATAGGACTATAGATTCCTACTGATGCCTAATACTGCAAATGAAATTAAACTAAAAGGCTGCTCAGAGAGCACTCGCTCCTCCAAGCTCATGTAGCATTTTTAAATGAATTGTAATATTTTCTCCCTCTGTCCACGTTTCACCTCCTTGCCAAAATTCTGGCAATCAGCCGTGCACCATTGGCCGACAAGCAGTCATCACTATAACACACCTCTGGTCGGGCTCCTTTTTTATAGTGGCAGAGAAACCAGCAAATAAGAAGACTCGCTCATAAAGGATGACTAGTTTAGTCTGATTTAAATCACAGGCGTTACTCTTGTAAGTCTGTGTGCGGTTTTTGTTTTGTTTTTTGTTCCTCTACTCTAATAAATCCGGGCATGAATCATTCCCATCCAGAGCTAATCTGGATTGCATCATGGCCTAAAGGCATGGGCCAGCGAGGCATTTGTGCACGCATATTATACAGCAGAAGGACTCAGAACAGATGCCAAAAAATCCTTTCATGCCTTGTTCGTTGCCGATAACATCAGCTACTCTGACAACAGAGAGCACAGTTGTTATGAGTGAGAAGCTTTCTCTCTTCAGCGAGCGATCATTTCCACACCCAGCACATCTAAAAACAAATCCCGGCATTCGAAATCACGTGCGTATCAATCATGTGCATAAATAATTGAGAGTAATTGAAGTCAGATGACAAAATTGAATAAGCAACACCAAAAATGATACAGGTACAGCATCTGCTATTATTCACTTAACTCGTCACTACAAATCCTGTAGTGTCGTGCAACAAATTAGAAACATTTTACGAGCCTGTTTTTGGTGATGTCAGCTTTTAAACATTCCCGGCATGCAGTCTCCTACAATACGGCAGGAAAAGCCCCAGATTGAAATCCAGACTATTTGATTATAATGCAGACAGCAAGAGGGACACATGGTTGATCATCTGTCCCAGCCACAGCAACTGCTGGACTACGAATGACTGCTGGTAAATTAAAATGAGAACAAAACAGCTGTGACACTGCATAACAATTACAGTAACAAATTAAATTGCTTGAATAGTTTTGTACAGGGAGAAACAACGTTCACTTATTACAGCAGTTCTGCAAAACAGCAAAGACTTTGACAAACACCTCCTGTTGTGTGCAATAAAATAAAAAGTAAAAATAGCTAAGGTGCAGGTAGGATTTACTAGAAGCCTGTTATATAAGTCTGCTTAGTTTAAGCTTTTTCTGTCCATAAAGTAACAACTGAAGTTCAAATGAACTCTAGTCTTAGGCCAAAAAAAACAGCATTAACAGATGAACTGGTTGATGCCGAAAGGTTAGGCTAATCAACGATTCATTTTATTCATGTATTCCAGAATAATATTAATCAAATTAGGCATCTCCTAATTAGTTCGGGCTGTGCTGCTGTTTCCCCTGCTGCTTTCTTACAATATACAGCTGCACATGTGATTTGGTCTCGCCAAAAGCCTCTGAAATCCACCAGGGTGAATGGACCCAGCTTGGATTAGATTTGTGTCAAGTTAGCACCTTATGTAACAGTAGTCAGGAGCAGTTTAAATGGTAGCTTAACTGGTTTTCAATTTGTCTGAAACTTAAAAGAAAGCATGCCAAGAAAGCACAAGGGTGCAAAAATATATATATATATAAACTTTATCCCAGTGAAAACAGACACGGGACAAAAAAACACATTAAAACATATAAAAAAGGAAAGAAAAGCGTGTTTGTGTATTTGAGAGTGGGTGGATGAGGCTTGTAGTAAGAAAGAGTAGGAAAGCATTAAGTAGCAGTCCTTTCACAATATATTTTAGTCAGGCCATGATGCATGAGAGCTGTAGTTTGACTTTTTGATCACTTTGCTGCATTTGTGATCACAGACTTTGACCTGTTCCCAGTATGTCAAAGTCATACTGCCATTTCTATAAAGATCAGACTTAGCAATTTATTTATTGCAATTTATTACTATTAGGAACCCCCCCCCCCCCCACACACACACACACACACACACACATGCACACACACACACCTTTGTATCACGGTGGCGTGATTTCTCAAATGTACCACTGCTGTGTCAAATATATGATGCATGCGTCAGTTTGAGTCTTCCAGTCACACACAGCTAACTCTGCTTTTTACTGCATAGAGAACAATGGTGGAGCCACAGTCAAGAATCTTTCCAGGAAACCAGTAGGCCTGGGGCAAGGCCACATTAGTCAGCAGGACTATAAAATATAGCAAAGAAAATCTATCCATCCATCTTCTTCTGCTTTTCCAATTCAGGGTCGATGGGAGGCTGGAGCCTATCCCAGCTGCTGTAGGGTGAGAGGCAGACTGGTGTCCAGCCTTACACAGGGCTGACACAGAGAGACAACCGCTTTCACTTTTCTAGTTGTTTCTGTGGTTCAAAGATGATGTAACATTAAACATTGTTGGTCTCACAAGGTCCTTGAAGTGTTTTTTGACTAGCAGAAGCACTTCTGAATCAATCTCACAGGACCTCTAGGTCCCTCTAGGCCAACCTGCTGGATTTCCCGGGGTGTACAGTAGCTGGTGTCATGTGTTGACACATGATATTCACCACCTCAAGTAAACTTAACAGAGAGTTGTGGTCTGCTTTGGCACACCGAAACAGGAGGAGCTCAGCTAACCTATCAGCTGGCAAACTTACCTGTCTGTCTCACTACTCTTACATAATGAATTAAAAACAGGCACCATGCTTTTAACAGGCCAGTCCACTACTGCACTACACTGTTTCCAACACTGTGTCTGTTTTGCTACTTTTTAAACCTTATGGAGGAAAATTTATTGCAAAAAGTATTAATGCATCAATTTTTGTAGAAGTACGTGTTATATTCGGAGTATTGAATGTGGCAGCCTCAGCAACAATGTACTGCTGTTTTGTTTTAAGGACACATTAATGCTAATAATTTCTCCAATTCTGCTCTTTAAGTCCAACAACTTTCTATCTAATAGCCAAAAGCGCAGGCAAAACAAAAATCTTCTGGTCCTTTTCATCCATTCAAGGTAAATATTTATTTTTTATGTCTTTAATAATGTTCGTTTTACCACTGAATCTAGATGCTAAGGGTTACTGTTTAGGGTTACTGCTCATAAACTGAAACTTATAGGTCCTTCCATATAAAAACGAATTTAATAAATGTTCAGACAAGTTAAGATTGGCTGTTTGTTTTTTTTTAATTAATTGAAATCTTATTGGACGACTTTCAGTTTTAAATAATAAATTGAGTTCTTCTTGTGAAGCACATTCTGATGTTTATCTTGAAAGTTACTTCACACATTCATTTTGACTTATTTTACTTTACTTCTTATCTGTATTTAAGCTTCACCCATGACTTATTATCTTATGACCATGTCTACACTAAGAGCAGCTTTGCCTCTGTTAACTTTAGAGCCTGCCTGAGCAGGATCTAAAGTTCACTGTTATGAATGTGATGCCACTGTTATTGTTGGAGTCTGTGGTAGCATGAAAACTCACTCGCTCCCATGCAGAGAGTAATTCTGGTCACTGTTCAGTCATGTGTATTCAGTTTTTTCCTCTTAGCAGCGTTGTCTAAATTCATGTACTGTCCATGAATGTGTTTAATAATAAATAAATGCTGAGGTGAAATCGCTTTCTGAAGGACCTTACCCACATTTCAAACAGCAGAGTAAGGGATTTCTGAGTACCAGCATCTCAGGAAACAGTTAACATTTCGCACACTGCCAAACTCTGCATCAAGTAGGGTATGAAGTTTCCTACTGCTCTTCATCAGATAATGAAACACAGAGCGGCGCCATGTTGAATAAACTGTGATAGGTCATATGACCGCGACCAGTGATAATAATATTCAAACAGAACCACGTATTACATTGGAAAAATAGTTAATAAATGAATCATCTGCAAGTAATACATATTGTCTTTGCGTGAGTCGTGAGACTAACTAGAAAAACAAAAAGGAAACTTATAAGAACAAGTACGTGAAGAATTACATCTCGACAAATCCAGAAAAGATATACATATAATGCCTGAGACAATATCTAACAGTATAATCTTTGATACACCTGAATAGACATGTTTTAAACCTACTCAGCCAATTAATGTGATCTATGATGGCGCTGACCATCTTTATCAGGCCTTGTCATTGCGTGGTGAAGAGACGGCACTCTTAAAATGTCCAACACCAGCACATGCATTAAATTTTAAAAAAAATTAAGAGTTCTGCAGTGTGTGAGCAGTTTATTCTTTTCTATGTTAGTTTTCTTTTTTTTTTTTGGTCCTTTTTTCATTTTTTTGGTTTTGTTTTAGAGGTTTTTTTCCAAAACCCCATCCACTATTTGAACGCACACACACTGACCACTGGCTTTGAGTGGTATCAGACCAAGTTAAACAAACAGGACTTGCACACACACATGGCTTCATATTCCCAGGAGAGAAAGGGGGGGCTCCCTGGGAAAGCACTGATAAGCTTAAACATAAGCACACACACAAACATATACACACACAATCACATCAGTTATGCTATAGGGACTACTATGGACAAAAGTCATAAAGTAAGATTTATTGGAGATAAATTATCTGACTTTCAGGATTGGGACCACACCTCCAAACACGCCCCTTCTGGGTCTTATCTTACCTTATCTATATGACCCCCAGTTCTACAAGCTCTTCGTTCTTGTTTTCATGTCACACCCTTGCTCCCCTTTTTTTCAATTCTTTCACTTCTTCACTTCTCGTTAGCACATCGAGGCTTTCCCCAAACCGCAGCTCAATTCTTGATTAAGCCATTCACCTTTAAAACGCTGGCAATCCTAAAATAAGGATGTGGGCCCAGCTAGTAAATTAAATTTTGAACTTTTCTTGATCATTTTAGGATTCTCATTCGCAGACAACGGTGCATCATTACACTCCCAGTGGTGAGTGTTTAAATTCACTGCAATCTCCTTACCAAAAGTAAAATGGATAAATAAAACCAGTGCTAATCACACCTTCATTGTACAAAACACCTCGATCTGTATTTCATGACATGCTGGGTTAACGAGAGATTCGTCAAGAAGCTATGCACGAAGCAGTGAGCTTAACCTTGTTTTCAGCTTCGTGTAGCATCAATTGCACATTCAGGCCAAGATATCACAGACTGAACCTAAACATATTGGCATATTGCTTCATCGTAACACTTTTATTTATTCCCTCCTTTAATAATGACCAAATTCTATAAGTATTAGTTTGGGAAATGAGTTACAGCAAGAAAGATAAAACCTTTATAAGTAAACGTGTCATGGAAGACTTGGCAGAATTTGAAGGGGATCGGTCACAAGGTAAAATCAGGTGACATGTCAGTTTGAAAGTGCTTTTGATTCTGATTAGCTTTATAGTCAAGAGTTGACAGCTTCCTCTAAGTCCTCATTAATTTAAATGAGACTGTCTTTTAGGAGTTTTCTGCCTCAGCAGCTCAAAGCAAGCAGACCTTTCTGAAGTGATAATTAGTGGGATGAGGTGGTCTTGATGTGTAGTGGCAGACAAATTGCTCTCTCATTACTAGTCAGCAAGCCAAACAAGTACTTTCTCCTTCAAAGCGACCCTGAATGGACTTTTTTTTTTTCTCCAAAGGAAGAATAAGGGTGCCTAGTAATCTTTTTCTTTGTTTTAGAATATTTTAACTCCTTTATCTGAGTCGTTTCAGCTCTGCAAACATGTTGAGCTGAGCCAGTCATATGTCCCTGGGGAAACGCATGACTGCTAGTGCTGTAAAAATAGTAATGCTTCTTGATGTGGAAAGAAGTGGATATATTGAATGTTGTGCCACTTCAGCAATATTTTGTAATGTTACTTTTCTTACTGTTTTTTTTTATTTTGTTACACAATTTCAAGAGAAAATAGAAATAAAACATCTGAAAACTCTCATTTGTTTTCATCTCTTTATCTACTTTTTTTGCATTGCAGTGTTTTACAGCACTGTTTGTCAGAGTCGTCACCACGTTGTTTCCAGATCCTGGGTTCTCTCTGACGTCCATCGAGTCCTCTTATTGTCAAGAATTAATCCTGATTTCTACACACAGAAGTCAGATGACATTTCCCAAAGCAAAAGAAGAAGAAAAAATGACATTCAGATAAAAATTATAACTCAACTTTTCAAACGTAATTTCCATTTGGTAAATTTATATCTATTTATACACCTTTTTGCATTGCATGTGCTTTATAGCAGAACTGGCTGCTAAAAGCACTAAAAATGTTTCCTGGCTAAGTTTCGTTTACTGATGGCACACCCATGTCTACATCAATAAAACAAATAAGTCCTCTTCCTCTTATGAGAAAGCTTCACAGGGCAAAATGTGCTGTTTGTTTAGGCTGCTGTGAGCACATGAGGAGCAGCTGATTTGTTTTTTTAAGGATCTCAGTTGGTGTGTGGTAATAATGAGACACTTAATTAAAGATGTGGGTGTATTCATTTTCCTGAGTCCAGTTTATTTATCTTGTTGTTGTTGTTGCCCTGGACCCTTCCCACACTAACTAACCACTTGATCAGTCATCTTTCTCCACAGTTGCTCCATTCTAGACATCAGTGCAAGTATACACTCACCCAACACTTTATTAGGTACACTTTGATAGTACTAGGCTGGAGTTTGCCTTCGGAGCTATTTCTTTGTGTCATAGATTCAAAAAGTTGCTGGAAGCATTTTAAACTGATTTTTGGTCCATGACATGATGCAGCTGTCATACTGTTGCTGCAGATTGGCTGCATATCCATGATGGGAATCTCCTGTTCCACCGCATCCTAAAGGCTCTATATTGGATTAAACTCCGGTAACAGTGGAGGACATCTGAGCACAGTGAACGCATTGTCGTGTTCAAGAAACCAGTTTGAGTATATCATCTCATCTGTCTTCTTCTTTATGAGATGATTAAAATGTATGGCAGAATAAAAGAAGAGAAAAAGGCTGGAAGACAAAGACAAACTGTGTGTCTGTTGATTACGAGTAATAAATAGAGGTTTAGAGAAAACTGAGGAGGTAAATTGGTAAAAGGATAAGCTTTTGGTTTTAGATTTTCAGTGTTTCCTACTCACCTCTCTAGTGCCAAAATCAAAAGATTAAGCATATTATTACTTCACAAGTGCACACAACCCAAACAAAAGGAGGCTTTATTTCAGTTAGGGTTGTATGGCCCTGCACAAAGTCAAGTCGCAGAGCCACGTCTGTCTGCATTTAACCTTTGCCCCTTCTTGTCATCTTTTCATCCTTTTATTCTATTAACCATTTGTGTGAACCTTGGTTGACAGTGCTAAGACCTAAATGACAGCGACCATGATCTTTACCTGCCAAGCCGTGGACAAGGAAACAAATGTTCTGCTATTTTATAGATGTAGATTATGTAGATATAAATGTAAAACGCCTTTGAGTAACAAACATGCATATTTGCTTTTGCATTAGGTACGGAGCCCCCCAGGGGACATGGGAGAAAAAAAAATTATGGAGGAAAAAAAAAAAAATTATGGAGGAAAAAAAAATTAAGACGGACTTTTGCGAGCGCTCGCAAAAGTATTGCGAGCGCTCGCAAAAGTATTGCGAGATCTCGCAATAAGTATTGCGAGCGCTCGCAAAAGTATTGCGAGATCTCGCAAAAGTTTTAGCCGCATTCTTCGGAGGCCGCCAGCTCGAAGCCGACCGGGAGGTCGAGGCACGATGTGCCGGGAAAGCGGTGTTCCTCCCGGCTGTAGTAGGTCTCGACCTCCCGTTAGCTTCGAGCTGTGGGTGTCAGATCTCCAAAAACGTGGGAGCTCTTTTGCAAATATGTGATGTCTTGTAAACCGAGCAGGTATCTGACGTTTACACAACTACATTCACGCCTCAAAATATCTTAAAAGTGTATTTTGTGACCCAGAAAGAGTAATATTACAACTAAGTAGCTGCCACCATTGTTAGAGTTTTGCGAGATCTATACTCATATATATATATATATATATATATATATATATATATATATATATATATATATATATATATTTTTTTTTTTTTTTTTTTTTTTCCCCCTTCCACCCCCCCATACAAATATAAGCATGTGAGTTGATGTATGATACCTTACAGGAACAGAAAGACTTGTTTTAATAGAGAAACACAGACAGCTTTGTCAAAGAAAGGTAGATCACGTGACAGCTTTGTCTCTCATTCTCACTTTCTTTATCTTTTCCCTCCAGGACTGGTGTCTCGCTATATATGCAGAATGTTTTCACAGCACAAACCACATGTCAGTTTCTCAACATTTTAGCTTCTATTTCAGGCTTTAAGCCAGCTTTATCCCTCGTGAGATCACAACAGCTAAAAAAGTACAAATGTGAAGGAGCACTGGGCCAGTTCAGCGTGAATAAGATTAAAAGCAGCAATAATCAGTGTCATGTGACAAGCTCATCTTTAAAACTGGTGTTATGAAAGTAGGTTCCTAACCAGTGTAAGGAGAACTGCACCAAAATAAATGCATCCTTGCATGTCAAAATAGCAACAACTGAAATTCTCCTTTGCTGTCTTTTGTGAAACTAGCTACCGGCTTAGTTTACAACAGCATTCAAGATCCCAGGTTAGTGAAATGATGGTGTTATGTAGTGAAGCGTTTATCTGTCGTTATAAACAGAGCATGCTGGGAGGTCACTTCAGGACTCTAACACTAAAATCCCCCAAGTGACATAATAGCCCACACTGACTCAGACACAACTGTTTAAGGTTGAGGCACTGGAAAAACATCAGTCAAGCTATCAAGATATTTTAATCAAACTGAATTTCCAAGAAGGGCATCTGGTCGTTTCACGCCAACTCACCTAGTTCATGTCATGGGGAAAGAATTACGTGAGGACTTTATTCAGTTAATAGACCAAGCACAATCATACATCTCTACTTCAAATACTTTTTTGGACATTTTTTAATACTTTGGAGATAATTTAGAAGACCTTCCAGTTCTGTGATTATATATGTCTTCCTGCACTATAGGCTGTTTGTTCTCATTTGGTGACCACTGAGCCCCTCATCCAGCTTCAACAATCCCAGCACGCTTCCCCTTCAGACCCTCTGTTCATCACTGAGTCGCCACCACGTCGTTTCCAGACTCTGGGTCCTCTCTCACATCCATCTACCGGTAGTTCTCTTATTGTCTAGGATTTCTCCTGATCGCTACACACAGAAGTCAGACGCAATTTTCTCCGAGCAAAAAAGAAAAATCTGAATTCCGATAAAACTATTACTCAACAAACATGATTTTCGCATTAGTTGTTCTTCTCCAGATTCCTCGAAACCAAAGTGATTTGAAACAACTCAGGCTGAACTATGCCTGCCAAAGCCTGTCGGAGAAAGAGCTCAAACACTGTATAATAACGGTTTTCTCTTGATTATCTTGTTTTCATAATCAGAGGAAACCATAATTGCAACTGGGCTTAAATTTAATTACAGTTATGGTTTCCTACCCTAATAACAAACTCAAGATAGAAACATTACACGTAATCTCCTCTGTGAGATTATTTCAATAAATTAATTTTATTTACTGTTACTAAAAATCTTCTCTGATAAGATTACTATGCAGGGGAACATGGTGATCTTTTCTTATCTATCTCTAACAGTTTGCATAAACAAAACTTCTAATTCCCTTCTAAGCAGCTTGAAAGCCTCTGATGAAAACCACTGCACATCCTCAGATAACCTCTGTGCACCAAAACAACATTTTCTCATTTCTGTGAACTTTGAATTCAAGCACAACTAATTTTTTGCTCAGTAGGAAGAATAATCGGTCAAGGGCTTTAAAAATTGAGACATTCTATCAGCCTGCTAAAGTCACAGGAAAAAAGCCACAAGCATGGATGACAGCATTGCTGGTTGTTTGTAAGTCAGCTGAGAGAAACAACAACTGGAAAAAAAAAGCACATTTCTCCAACAACATCAGAGCATTTCGAGCTTCATTCAGATGTATCAAGAATCAAGGGATAGTAGTTAGTTCATGGCCAAATGATCCGTCAGATCCAACATTAAATTAAACACCAAAGAAAATCTGCTGCTTCGACAAAGACAACGCAATCTTACGATGTTACGATGAGCTCTGGGAAAATGGTGATAACAATTTTTCTGTTTTAATTAAAAATTAAAACGATAACTGACCCTGACCTCCCTACATGTACTCCCATTTAATACTGCAAAGTCAGCCCATTCACTACGAGGCACGCGATGATTTGAAAGCAGCATGTCGTGCTCTAAATTGAGGCGTTAATTCTTGGCAATCAACTGTCCCTTGAGGCTTCTTGTATCTGCTCTGACACAGGCTCACAGCTGCCTCTTTTTTGGGAAGGGACGAAGACTTCTTTCTTTTTTTCTGATGTTGCAGATTCTAATGAAGCCCACTAATCTGTCTGTGAATTCATAACAGTCCGAACACATTAGACACGCTCCGGTTTCAATCACCGCACCGCTGAGACAGACGGCCTCTCAGCGCGAGTAATCTTTATCCTCACCAGAAATGACAGTCGACTCTGAATCTTCATCATGGCTCTTTTCTTTCTCTGTTAGAAAGAGCATCTGGCTCCATGCTCAGACAATTATGCATCCGATTAAAGCAATGGTCCAAAACGTATTGGGGGGGGAAGATTTCCACTTCTCTATGCAATGTTTTCAGTGATCTTAAAGCCGCCTTGTCACAGATACTGAAGATATATTATCAACATTACCCTGCTGTAATGCAAAGCACTCAAGTCAGTAGTCTCCACAAATACCATGCAGAACATAAGCTGAATCTTTACAAGAGGAAGTGACATCGCTGATCAATAAAAGGCAGGTCTCTCACCATGCTGACTCAGTGTGAATAATGAAGGTCAATAGGCTTCCTATAGCAAAATATGTAAGCGAATATGGCTCCAAATGTTTTTAATTCATGTGCACTCAGATTTTAGACAACAGACACGGTTCTTCTAATGTGCTGCTGAGATGTTTCCTCTTTCGGGTTGTTTTCTGCTCTTCTTGAGCTTTGCAGTTATGCAAAGATTTGGCAAAAGAAATCAACACATCTAAAACAAGATTAGATCGGCAGGTGAGAATAATTTCCTCTTTTCCCGCCTCACATGATAACCCGTACAAAGTGTTCCTGGGCGAAGATCCTTTATCAGCACAGAACTGTAAACATGGCAAAGAGGAAAGATGATGCTATCAGATGTGTCAGGGCTCTCCAGCAAGTATGAGCACCTACTATGAATGTAGGACTTCTTTTAAAAAGCACAGATAATGAGGCTGTATCCTGTATAACATGAATGCAGTTAATGTGGAAGAGGATTCAGAACTGGTCAAATAAATTAAAAGTGACTAAAGGGGGAAAAAATAGGTCAAATGCATCTGTAAACATGGAAATTTGACCTCTTTACGTGACCCAAAGAAAATCAGGTGAAAACTACAGAGCAGATACAGGATTAAATACAGCTTAATTTGTGCACCAGATAAGTTAGCAGCCCTTGTCCCCGTGTGGCTATGCTTTGTTAGACTCCATATTTGAATCTATAGTGGTTGATGTTATGAGAATCTTCCTAAGCCAGAGTGAAAAGGTTACAACTTATCTGACAGACAGTGTCTTGTAATACAGTGTCTAGCAGTTTCAATAAAACAATGATTAATCAAACAGTTTCAAATAATCTTGCCAGGGACATAGTTTGTACAGGGGGGGTGATTTTGTACAGTTTTTGAGAAAAACCATTTATATGAAATGGTTTGCTGTTGGATGGAAATAGGCAGCCCATTTAGTAGCCACTTTCCAGCGTGAATGGGTCAATTGTAATGCATATTAGCATGTGTCAGTGGAGGGGGCTGCGTACCATGCTTGCAAAACAAAGACCGGCACAAAGACGCCTGCCCTCACGGACAGGATGTTCTCTGCAGCTCCATATCTCTGCAGTGCCACATGAGAATGAGAATGCACACAGATCCATGCATGTGCCCGGCTGTACTGAAGGTTGACATGTCTCTGCAGTCAACTCAGTATTTTTTGACACATGAGTAGTGCGAGCAGAGGTGGATATGTGAAAGCTACAGATTAATTTTTCAAGATTTGAAAATGGGTGTGACGTGTTTTTATTATGTTGTTTTGAGGGTCCTTTAGACTAAGCAGAGTCACCAGAATAGAAAAGGCTCAAAACTTTCCCACAGGAATAATAAAACATTTTCATTATAACTTATTTTCATTAGTTTACTGCACCTAACTGGTACATTTGAATGTTTCACTCCATGTTATTATTAGCTGCATTTCATTTATACATACGTGTAATTAGCTTCAATTAGGCTGTTTGTTTAATTCCAAAAATTTATACCAGCCATAAACTTTTATCTTTTATCGTCATGGCGCAAAATGCAACGTTGGCACCTTAAAGGGTTTTTTGTTTGTTTGTTTTGTTTTTACCGTCAACGTTCTCCCTGTCGCTGATGTGCTGCAGGTTGCATCCCGTCTCCTCCCTACTCATATCCGACTCCTGGTGGTACGACTCCAGCCTCGAGTGGGCATTTCTGCGGAGCTTGGGGCTCCCAGACACGCAGCAAGAGGTCGTGCTCCCCATCTTTACCCGTTCACTGCGCGTACAGGCAGGAGCTGTGCATATAATCTATCCTTTCCGTTTGAAACGGAAGCTGAAACGACCCCACAGAGCCGGTGAGCGTAGATCACGAGAGCGCACTTGAAGCATCCATCGTAGCGCCCACAGATGCTGTCAGTCTTTGGTGTCCACGGTGAGGCTGTCACGGGAGATAAAGATGACACTTCTCTAGAAGCCAGAGTAAATAACGGGCCGACCTACCACCGCTACCACAGGAATAGTACAACCCTGGAGTATCCCGTGCAGCACCGCTGATGATGTGAGCGACGACGGGCGCACGGTGATGTGTGGATCGGTGTTGAGGCTGGCTGTCAGCGCGATACAGCGACGGGGAGGGTGTAAATCCCGAGAAAAGGTTCCGGTTCAAGTGGGTGGATACAAATGAGACAGCAAAGAGAGAGGCTAAGGGGCGAGAGAGCTGATTTAATGATTTATTATTGTTAATTAATGATGGTATTTAATCCCTAATGTCGAAAGGTCCATTTATCTGCGTCTGTCTTTAATTTATTAATCCACCATTAAATAGATGGATCCATCTTTAAGAAGCAAATAGAAATTTGCAGGTTTTTACAGAAATGCTGTGTAAATGAGGTGTTACACGATGGTTTGTGCCTATGTGTTAATTTTAAAGAGAAATTGTCTTATTGTGACAGAATAATGCTAAATCTTTGTTATTGTAGACCAGGTTAAATGAGGCCAAGTTCAATGATCAGATGAAAACAAGCATTTTATAATCATTACACTCATAAACTGTTTTGTCGTTAAAACCTTTGAAGTTCGTGTTTTCCCAGCTCTGTGAGGCATCGGGCTATTTTGAATAAGCACAAGCGAACAATTAAAACAATTACATTTTAAAAAAAAATCGTGTGTGGGTGGCTGGGAGTGAGGAGCGTGGGTGGTAGTGTTGAAATAGGGTCATCTGCTGGCCAACTCCTGGCAATGCAGGACTATATAATACAAACAAATCTTAAGATTGTCAACAGTCAAAGCACAATAAGACACACTCATGACCAGAGATGGGCAGTAACGCGTTATTGTAATCCGATTACTTTTTTCAAGTAACGAGTAAAGTAAGGGATTACTATTGCAAAAACGGTAATTAGATTACCATTACTTTCCCGTAGGAACGCTGCGTTACTGCGTTACTAAAACCGTGATTTTTTTTTGCAAGAATGTCTCATGACAGTGACGTAAGCAAGTGCGACGTTTGTGACAACAGCTGTGGGCAGATCAACAATGGATCATATATTGAGTGCAGGAGAGAGCATGCAGCGTTTAAAGCGTGGAAGTACTGACCTTACTTTGAGTTTGATTCCATAAAAAGTGACAAAAACATTAGCGTCTGTTGTGCGTGGGAAGAAAACTTCTTTTTACAGCAAAAAAACCCCTAAACTTCCAAGCAAGCACAGGGAAACTCACAGAGAAACTCGCGGATTCTTCCGCTGACCGCCGCGGCACACCTGCACCAGGGTAAGCCTCCGCCTATGCCACTCCTGCTTTACAGGTGAAAATAGAGCAACAGGACCGCTAGTCTTTGATTTTATTTATTTTCTGCTGTGTTTTACTTGCATCTATTTGAAAGAGTGAATGTAAACACACATAAAAAAAAAATTATGTGCTGGAATGTGCAGAAAATAGGTTTAAATATTAAACAAATTTCTTCCAGTCAGAGAATGTTGCATATAATTAAATTTTTGCTTGATGCATAAAGTTAAAAGATTAAAACGAATAAAACAAGTTTTAAAAAGGGACTTTTCCATTTGATTACATTTTGTTTTGTTTACATATTGATGGATTATGTAGAAAAAGTAGAATTGGGCTGAAAGAGCTATCGCTTTATCACCTATTCAGGTTGTAAATCGTGTTTTTCAAAAGTAACTAAGTAATTAATTACTTTTGAAAATAAGTAATCAGTAAAGTAACGGGATTACTTTTTTGGGGAAGTAATCAGTAATTAGTTACTGATTACTTTTTTCAAGTAACTTGACCAACACTGCTCATGACTGAAATGATTTTATTCACAGGTTAAATCTTTTATTATTAAAAACAGATGATTTGAAATAGTAACCCACGCTGTCAATCATTGTGCATGTGTGATGTGAACCACATTTATGCATGTTTATGATGCATGTATACAAGAATCTAGGACAACTTTTGAGTGTGTACAAAATTAACCAGTGTTTCCACCAGAGTGCAGATCAGGACCAAATTATCAACTTAAGTAGGTTATTATTTAGTCAGAAAAATCACGCTTGAAATACTTTATTACAGCAGCAGAATACAGTAGAGTTTGGCTCCCAGACTCAAAGTCCAAATATGTTACATTATGAAGCAATTACGTCGGTCACGGCAGATGGCTGCTCCTCCCCGAGCCTGGTTCTGCTGGTGGTTTCTTCCTGTTAAAGGGGAGTTTTCCTTCCCAATGTCACAGAGTGCTTGCTCATAGGGGGTCATGTGACTGTTGAGATTTCTTTGACTGTACATTTCTAAAAAACTTTCCTTGACAGTTAGTCCTTGGAGAACCAAATGGAGAAAGTAGATAAGATAAGATAGAACTTTATTAATCCCTCGGGTGGGTTCCTCTGGGAAATTCGATTTCCAAAAAGCACAGCACCGACAGAAGTTACAGAGTTACAGAATATTATATATATATATATATATACATACACACACATATATAAATACAGAGACAAATATAAATAAAATATACGAAGGGGATAAATAGAATAAATAGGAATAAAAATATAAATACAAGTGAATTGCACATTTCAAGTATTGAGTCTATTGCACCATTGACTATTTACAAAAAGTATTGCACAAGGTATTGCACAGTGAGGTGAAGAGGCACTACAGCTTAGTTGTTCCCCCCTCCTTTACTCGTCATTCTCAAATAACACAACAATTCTTTACTGGGTTACATCTTGTCAGTGATTTTTCCGTGTTATAAATTTCTGCAGGTGAAAATGTAGCATCATAGTGCTGGCAAAATAAGCACCTACAGCCAAGCAAGATATAAGAAATAACACGTCATCTGAACATAAAGGTTTAATTTTAAAAAAAAAGTTTGACAGAGATAAAAAGTGAGAGATAATTTATATACTTTAAATAGCAACACTTGAGATAACAAGCACTATTCCTAGCTATCAGTTGGTTGCATATCACAGAATTTCGCATCTTTCTCCAGGAATACTTTGATTTTGAAATCTCTGTGTTCTCCAGACGCAGTGAACATTACAAATAGCTCCTGCTCTGACTCAGTTACACATGAAAAATGAGGTAATTATTTACAACACATTAAAAAAGGGGGATAGAGTTGAATCTGTGTATTACTTACATCCATGTACACCAGGCCAAACTAAGAGACTCGTAATTTAGCACCAACTCGATGATCAGAAACATTATTTCTTTAACGTATACAAGGTATAATGTTTTTGGTGCTAACATTAAAACTGGGATAAGGAAGGGATCACTATTAGAAAATCTGTAGACAAGAATTTTTTTTCAGGTGTTACTTGGACAATTACTCTGTATGAAACTGTAGAAGAGTATCACATAGATTATCTGATCGCTGTCAGTAAAATACTTTTGTTATAAAAACTGAATCGAATGTGTTTTATAAGTTCTGGTAATTTTTTTAATACATGAGGGCCATCGACATTTTTCAGAGTACAAAAAAAAAAAATTAGTAGTAGTAGTAGTATAATTATGAGAGGGTAGTTGCAGTATCGTGTACTGAACAGCAGAGGTCCGCCTTGACTTCTTCAGTGGAGGCGCTGTTCATGTTGTCAAGGTAGTGGGCCCCAGATTACTGGTAGGCAGCCAGTCTCTAGGTGGAAATTTCCACTCAAACCACACTTGACCAAAGGCCATGAAGATGTTTGACAAGAGTGATAATGAAACATTAAATAGACTCCCACGCTTAAAAATTTCCATTTTGGTTTGTTCTTCTGTAAACAGCATAAAAGTCGGGGTCATAAACAGCTTGGCTTTAGAGTTTGGGTAAATTGTTCCACAAGTTTGACTTGGAATTTATATATTTGCTTTTTAATTAGGATGTTAATATGTGTGTTAGCTTTAAGAATATTTTTGGTGCTGCGTCGTTGGGGAGTTGCAAAGTCTTTTCATGCACAGCAGCGTTCAAGGTTTCCCTCTGAGGCATTTTTCTCCAATCCGCTGTGCGTGAGTGTGTGTGAGTGTGTGTGTGTGTGAGAGAGAGAGAGAGAGACGTTTTTGGCAGTAGGTGTGTGTAACAGAGAGTGAAGCTGTATTTCAGTAGTTGAATCCACAGTGCAGAGCACAGAATACGTGTGCATGCATAATTCATTTTGGTGAGTGTATGAGACTGCAACATATGGTATAAGGTGAAGAGATCAATTTAAATTAAAAATCACACAGAATTATCTGTGCTTTTATCACCATCAACCCCTTTGAGGTCACTGTTATATTGCTATGAGGTTGCTATGGAAACTGTCCTCATTTGCTTCCACTCTTAAGAGTAATTTCGTTCTAAAAATTTTAGTTGGCTCATGAAGCATCTTTTCAGCTTCATTATTTGTCGGTAGTTTGTTTTTATCTTAAACAGCACACTATAAATATGTGTCTTTAGAAGAAAGGTATTATTTAAAACATTTGTTTTCTGCCCTCTTAGAAGATGTTTTTTTTTCTTTACATTCCATCTAATGTGCTTTGACGCAAACAAGGTTTATTACTTTCCAAAGAGGAACTAACCTTTGGTTTGCTTGGGGAAGCAAAATAAAAGCTGAGGTTTGTTACTCTTCAGCCTGCACATTACATAATCTGTGACCTTTAGGTGCTGGAGGAAATTTTAAACAGGTACAAACACACTGTCCCTGCCATTAGAGTTACAATAGGATATACACAAAGACAAAACTGCTACTCTTTTGCAAGGAAAAGTACTACAAACCTTTAGGAATGTCTTGGTGATACAGTAGCAACATGCTTTATAACTTAGATGCTGAACTTAAGTGCAGCATCAGGATGGAGAAGGCACTGGTTGCTTGATTTGGTACATTTTAGATACAAAGAAATCACTTTAACCAACAAAAAGATGAAACGACTAACATAAAATCTGCCCTGCAACATCACTGAAAATAGACTACAACACTGAGACTAATGAGCCAAGCTGATCTTTATCACTGTAACCTTAAACTGAGCTTAGTTCAGGCAGGTCAAGCTTCGCCCACGGTCCCAGTGTATCAGCTCAGCCTAGCTAATGCCTCAGCCGATCCAGTTTTGTGCATCCTGCTCCCAAATCTCATACTTCACTCGTGTTAGCCTTCTTACAGTTGTTGCTACCTCTGGAAGCCATTGTGCAGCCCTCCTCCACCCCCGCTTCCTCTTTTCACTGAGTTTTCGATTTAATCAGTGTAAAGTCCGCAGCCAGTGTTGCTGATGTTTTCATGCTCCACATGAAAGTGTAGGGAGGTCCCAGAAGAGAGCCATACCTTCAACTGTAAATTACTGCAGAAGGAAATATCAGTCTTCTTATGAGAAAAGTATGCCTGACTAGCACGAATGAATATGGCAAATATTTGCCATCAAGGCTTTTAAGTTTTATCCTTTTATTTGCTAAACTAAACACAGTGCAGATGTTAGCATTCAAGGCATAAGTGCTGTACTATTTGCTAACACAGCATGCCTGCGCTGCAGAGATACATGTATGCAGTTACCTAACTGCATTGAATACTTTAGCCTTGAGGCTGAAGTATGTGTATGCCGCATTCATATTGTGAAACTGACCTTTGTTCTATGAGGGCTTTCACAATTTTGACATACAAAAGCAGTGAGTGAAAGCAAGTGAAGAAATGAATAGAGAAAGTACAATATAACAGCGTCAAACTCCAGGCCTCGAGGGCCGGTATCCTGCAGGTTAGATGTGTCCTTGATCCAACACAGCTGATTTAAATGGCTAAATGACCTCCTCAACATGTCTTGAAGTTCTCTAGAAGCCTGGTAATGAACTAATCATTTCATTCAGGTGTGTTGACCCACGGTGATATCTAAAACCTGCAGGACACCGGCCCTCGAGGCCTGGAGTTCGGCACCCCTGAGCTACAGTGTGTACAATATTCCATATATTACAGCTCTGTGTTGGCTCCTAATTTCTGAAGTAGTCATAAACATCCATAAGATTTCTACTTCAGCTAATACTATGGCTTTAGTCTAATTACTATTTGAGGTTTTAGTTATCTATACAGCTATTGGAGATCAGTATATACAAATATTCTCTGTTGTTGGCTGCAATAAGTCACATTTGGTGCTTTTAGGTCTTGCTCTTCAGTCTGATGAACTGAAGACCAAGTTTTTTTAAAACCCATCAGATTGCTTGAAAATGTCCTAATACAGAAAACACTGGTGTTATTGTCTCTGACATTTTTTGGAAATGGGAAGAATCCCTATTGGTTAAAATTACCCAACAATTCTTAAAATGATTCAAGCTACCACCCATTTTCTCCTCTCCTAAGCTAATAAAGTAATATGCTGCTTATATATGATTATACAATTAATAATCATGCAATAATATAATATAGTTCCCTTATTTAATTTAATTTATATACTTAAGCCCATATGTTGTTGTGCAAAGACACAGTTTTGTAGCTTTACCTTTAAACACCATAATCAATCATTTTAAAATATTAGGACTGTTTTGCAGCATTTGGCTGCATCTACGTGGAGAGTGTAACCCAGTATACTTCATAATTCATCTTTTTACTTCTATAAGCAGTCACCTCATCAATAAACACCATCAATAAAGTATGGTGGTCCATTTCCACTGGCAGCCATACATGTTCATGCCACAGTAGTGGCTCCATCACGTCTGAGAGACGATGTGATTCGTTTCTTAATATGAGCCGTTTCTCTCCTTCTCCATACTTTTCTCTATCTTTATGCTACAAGTTCATCTTAGTTTCTTTGCACCTTGTGTTTCCATTTAAGAAGGCGCCACTTGATAGTACACACCAACAATAATACGCCTACCTCCTCGAGAAAGGTCTTCACTTGGTTAATGTTGCGATGTTTTTCTTAACCGTGGAAATGATTCTGTCATCGTGCACCTTATTTGACGTATGCTTATGACGGCCTCCCTCACTTGCATTAACATCTCTGTGGCCCTTATATTTAAAGTTACAGTGACCAGCTATAAGTTACAAATTCAACAGTGTGAATAAACTTCAGATTGTCTGCTTCACTTGTCATAAAACATGAGGGAACAGGCTTCACCTGGTCATGAAGCCATGTGTCAGTCAACTGTCCAATGAATTTTGAGCCTCTGATTGTCTGCACTTCAATTACATTTAAGTTGTTTTGGTGTACAGTGACAAAACCACAAAAATTGTGGCTTTGTCCAACAATTTATGGACCTGTAAAGTGCAGATTTATCTTGCACAGCTTTAACTGCACTAACATAAGATGGCTTCAGTGTTGAGGGAGTTTCATCAGCAGTATGTGAGCTAAACATTATCACACAATCCATGTCACATTTGTATATTTTATTAGATAAACAAAAATATTTTTTTTACAATTCAAATGAGGAAGTACATCAACAACAGAACACCTGGTAGAAGACTGAGCCATTTAAAACAGCAAAAACGAAGTGCAGAAAATATTCAGCTCATCTGATATTAAAGAAATAGAGATATAGAAGGCCTGGATGTTTTCCTTTTATAGAATTTAAAAGAATGGGCGCACGTCTGAGATCACAAACAGTAGCAGACTGTTTGGGTGGCAACTATCAAGACTGATACTGTTATGACTGAGTTAGTCAGTGGGTAGATCCCTTACTGTTACTTAAAGAGCTTTGGCAGCCGCATTGTAACAGATGTCAGGGTCTGCTACTCAGAGGAATGCTCTTTTGTGCATTTGTCTACATTCTTCATAGAAAATCAAATATTTTAATGAAGTATAATCAGAGAAACAATGCGAGCTACAACAGAAACAGAGAAAGCTTTTACATATATTACCAGAAACATGAACACAAAATGATACATTATTTGAGAAAGAATATTTTTACAAAAAAAAGACAAAAGAATTGGCATTACCCTTTAAACAGAGCATTTTAATATAACAATAAGCCATAAATACAGTTTTATTCCAAAATGGATATTCATCATTTCAAAAAGTTATTTAACAGCAGACCAAAACAGTTATTCTTGGGGCCATATTCAATGCAAAATGATTGTTTACAAATTTGATATTTCAATTTTTAAAACCTACAACAACTATCTTTGTAGAATATATACGTTTTTATGTGAAATCAGAATCAAAAGACTTTATTTATCCCTAAGGGGGATAAATTCAGGTAACTGCAATAGAATATAAACTCTAATATCTACACGTGTCCTTGGTTACTTTCTGTGCTTTCTCCAAAGTCCAACTGTGCTCTTTCGTTTCACTTCAAGTACTGTAACGTCGCTTCAGTAATGCAAAAATAAAGATTCTTTTGAACATTATTTGATTCTTTGAAACTATACTGTGATTCAGATAATGCCTCTCTCTATATTGGTATGAAATAGATTTCAACGCAAATGGATTTTTATGTTGATTTCATTGACTTTACCAGTGTTTTCTTAAAAAAAAAAAAAAAATCTTTTGTAACAAACTAACAATGACGAAAATCCACTTTACAGACAAAATGCTTGATAAATCTTCTTTCTTTCTTTTTTTTTTTTAACCGCATGAAGGAATGCAATGACCAAAAACAGAAGCATAAATAACATATAATCAGGTAAACACACTTTGAGTTGCCTTGTCGCAGTGCTGATGGATCTGCGTAGCAGCTCGTCTGACCTCAGAGAAACATGCTGGTTGCGGGACCTGGCTGACCCCTCGAAGGATTTTTCGTAATTGCCATAAATGAGCGGAACATTTTCAGGAAACACCTGTATTTCCTCTTCCTGTTCCTCTTCATCAGCTGGCTCTCATTGGTTAGCCTCGCTCGTGCGCAACAGCAACAGCAAACACAATGTGTACGACACTTGAGTCTTCACATGCAAAGAGCACAAGATAAGAACAAGAGCGAAACTGGCAAGCTCAAGCTATTTGACTTCCCTACGACACTTCTGAAATTTGGCGTAAATCAGGCCTGAGTGAGCAGAGAATAAAAGACGATGAAAGTAGTTTTTGTTCCAGAGTCTTTTCTTCTTTCTTTTTTTTTTTCTTTTTTGGTTTTTTGTTTTGTTTTGTCTTATTTTGCTGTAGAAGTTTGTAAACTGTCTTCAGCCCATGACCACAAACAGCCACTGCTACTCAGCTTTGTGGCAGTAAATGTCCTTTAGTGCTTTTAGCTCTTCAATCAAGGTCTTGTTTTGGTTTTCCAACACAGCCACACGGTTTTCCAGACATTTGACATACTCTTTCTTTTTCCTGCGGCACTCACGAGCTGCTTCCCTGAGGAGGAAATGGAGGAAAAATTTGGATGAGTCTCCAGATGAAAATATAATATAAGAGTCAAGACAAGTCTGCACAATCCATAAACAAAACAATGTCTGAGGCTTTTGAGTTTGAGTTTCATGAGTTCACGAATCTGTTTACGTAGAGATTCGCTGCAGTGTTTCGTTTTCAAATTTTTAAAAAAATCTGCCGATCACCTACAAAAGCAGGAATCTTTAGCTTTGACCTTTTGTGAATAGTCGCTTTGACACAAAGTGTGAACAGCAACCTCCAGACATGCACAATAACACTTCAGTCAAAGTTTCCAATATGCATGAATTAGGGGGTCCCCAACATTTATTCCCTTGCTTGCTTGCAATCATATTTCCATTACTGACATGGAATGATCTTACACCTCAAATACAATCTTTTACTTCTACTTCAGCTCCTACCTGTTTTTCATCAGCCGGACCTCCCTCTTGCGGGTGATCTCCTCGGCGTGCTGTGATGAGGGGTTCTGCATGCTGCCTGGAGACGCAGCCATTACAATGCTCTGAGCCAGGCCCGAGTTTGGTGAACGAAGCTGGTAGGCGGGGATGTCTCCAGTAGCGGCTGTAGATGAATACAGACAAAAGAATAGGAGATCAAGATTCTGCAACCTTTTACTTTTTGTAGATCTTTGTTGTCTTTATATTTTCCTCATAAAAACTCTAAATCTGTGCAAGAATCTTTACCTGCTTAATTTATCCTTATACCATCAGACTAACACAGAATACAAAATATTGCATTTTTTTTAAGAAAAATTCTTGAGGTGTGTCCTAACATTATGCTGTACTTATTATTTTATTACATTAAAAGCAGGAATTAGGAGCTCTAATAAAAAGATGCTGGCTCAAACAAACAAACTTCAAAACTTTGCTGCTGAAATACAAAGTCAAGCAGTTCCCACTTCTGAGGGATACTAAGCAACACAGCAAGTACCATAAAGTCTATTTCTGTTCTTTTTATGCAGACATTACTAAGATCTGCTTTTGTTTTTACTTAATTTGCCCTCATAAATTGTGAATTTATGCTCTAGGACCAGAGTTAAGTGCTTTTAACCATAGGAACTAAAGGTCAGAGGCCTGCTGTGTCCAAATACTCTAAAACACCTTCAGTCCTGCTATTGCTAATGTAATGCAATGTAACTTTATAGCCTGAAGCGGTGCAGAATAAAAAACTTGTTATCAGACTGTCCAATCTAAATAAGCTGCTCACTGTTTGATTTTTGAATAGAGAGTCATTATTGCCTTTATATTATACTAACATTTACTGAAACATATGATAAACTGCAAACAATATGACTGCGTTTATTCTCAGTAGAATAAACCCATAAGTTTCGTTTGTTTCCTCACAAGATCTGGTATCGCTCTAACAAGATAACAGCACTTGCATTTGGGAGGTGACGTTTTTGTAAACCACTGTGTGCTACTGATAACTGGTAGCCTCTCGAATTCTTAAAAGAAAGTGATGCTAATTCTGGAGAAGGCTGAAAAAAACAAAGCGATTCTGTGGATGTGGTTTATGAGCTGCTTGATTTGAGTCATCACTTTCATGACTCAACTGTGTGCTGCTCTGCCTGCTGCCTCGTAACATTTCACCCTCTCGTTTTCACTTTGTTCCTGAGAAGTTTCATTGCTCTGCCCTGACCTGCTGTTCACACACACACACACACACACACACACACACACAGACACACACACTCATTCAGAAAGAGACACAGCAGGTGCGAACACACAAACACGCACAGACACACAGAGCGTCTGTCTCTTTTTCTCTCATTGTGATAACAGAGTGACTCGGGCTGTGCTGACGTCAGTGCGTGCGTCTCACTTGCCCGTTTGCATTCTCTCTTCCCTGCCTGGCTTCTGTTCCAGGAAACTGGAGTGACGTCAAACCCCCAACTATCTTACCACCCCCTCCCCACCTCTCCCTTACTTATTACCCCCTCCCTGCCTGTCTGCCCAACAACCACTGTAGCGATTAAAAGACTGTGTGTGTGTGTGTGTGTGTGTGTGTGTGTGTGTGTGTGTGTGTGTGTGTGTGTGTGTGTGTGTGTGTGTGTGAGAACATACTCGCAACAGCGAGAAAGAGTCTGAATGGAGCAACGCTGAGCATACTAACTAAATGCTTGTTTACTTGCTAGATCTGAATTCAACCCTGAACTGTCATGAGTGTTTTTCCTGTTTTGCAACTGCAAGGACACCAGTATGATCTGTGTAAAGACTCATTTTTACTTTCACAAGGCATGAAATTGAAAGTCGAGTAAAAGTAATTTCAATTTCATAAATATGCCCCTGAATGCAAAAGCTTCTGCTCTCACAGTTTACTAAATAAAAGAGATCCTCTTGCAATTAGAAGCTCCGAATACCAAAAGCATATTTTTAAGAGGACTTACATTCAGGTATAATTAGAGCTATACATCAAATCAAAACATGCACAAATATCTCTCGAAAAAGCACAGAGAAAAGAGTCAGAGTGTTGCAGAGAACACATTATTAAACATGTGAAGAAGCTCTACCTGACTCAGTCTCATCCCCAGTTACAGCCATCTCTGGTTTCCAATAATCCAGCACCACGGCAGAGAGACACCTCACTACAAAAACTCTCCTCTACCACTATCCTTTTCTGCTTTACTTGTATCTCCTTTGCTCCCGCTTCTCCTTTCCTCTCAGCTCTCTGTATCAGAGTGCTCACTTGCCAACTTTACAGCCTGATTACAATTACAGGCATTGACATCACAATGACATCACTACTGCCCGCTGAAGTCAGTAAAACACCCTGGATTAGAGTTCCTCCCACCCTCCCCTCCTGCAGATGAGTAACTGAAGTACAGAAACACAATGTGAGCCAGGCAGGAACGGAGGGAGGGAGGCAGGGAAGGCGGGGGAGCTAATGGGGGGAGGGCGGTAGCTGAGGGGGTGTATTTTTAGCTCCAGTGACGCAACTAGAGCGACGCTCAACAAACAAGAGGATATTGTGTCCCAAGCGGCTGCCATGCAAACTGTTGAGCTCCCTGATTCAAGTTATGTGTGTGTGTGTGTGTGTGTGTGTGTGTGTGTGTGTGTGTGTGTGTGTGTGTGTGTGTGTGTGTGTGTGTGTGTTTTGGAAAGTGTTAAGGAAGTAAGAAAATAGTAAACATGGATAATGAAGGTTTTACATTTTTTTCAAGTTTAAGCAAACGTCCATTACTTATCCTGCTGAATTCTACAAAATAGTTATTTAACCAAACCTGTCAAAACAATATTAACCACTTAGTTGCCTGACGGGTCTTTGGTGGGAAAATCAGCAGCCAGGATGGAAAGGACGTGAGTGAAATTTATGGTATTACTAATTAGGAGGATCATGCATTATTTTTATTTTACTTTTTTTATTTGACAATTCTTGGCACTGTCACAGGTTTAAATTTATCACAGCTCAGCCTAACATTTGCAGGGCTTTCACTTTAGACAAAAACCTGCACTCTAACTCCTGGTAATATCGAGAAAAGAATACCAGAGGAACGAAAATAAAGACAGCAAAGCAACATTGATTATTGTTGGTTAACCATTGATTCTGAAATCAATTCAAAAAGGGAAACTCTGAACCTCTTAGTAATAGCAACATGCGTAAAAAATGTTTCTATGACTTTTCACCATGGTTAAAACGATCCTGATTAACTATTAGTACATCCACAGCCCTGCTGCTGAGCAGCTCTATTAGCTTTGTTGTTAATACAGAGCTCTTCAGCTGGAAGGAACGAATTAGCCCAAGCACATAGGTGGTTCTGTTTGTGCCAGCTGGATATGGACTTATGGACTGATAAGGTAAATAACACAGTGTCAGGCAGAGTTACTGAGTTAGTGAAAAAGCACCTACATGAACTGAAACCTGACCACTAATATGAGACATTCATCAGCTATTACACTGCAAAACTATCGGTTATGATCATAGGGTATGAAACGCGATGTCAGTGCATGTGACTCTGTGAAAGTATACAACGAACAGTCCCTGAAAAGCAGAGTATGAAGTAACGAATTACAAATACTGTTTCAGGTATCTGTACTTTAATTGTAGTTTTTTTCCTGACAACTTTTTACTTTTACTCTTTCTACTTCTTACATTTTCAAAACCGGCTCATTACTCTTGCTTTAATGCATCAGAGGGGAGGTACTATTTCATGTCACTCCGGGCCTTCAAACATCAAACCCATTTGAACCTGCAATTTGAACTGCAAATTTAAAGCTTACATGTAAGTCCTCATGCTTTTACATCAGATAAAGGTTGGTCACACGTAACATTATGTCTATGAGGTAGAACTATCTGTGTTATTTAAAGGTTGCATGGAAATATGTTATTGTGGGATAAACAGGTTGAATCCCACATCTACTGTTCTTCTGTTTAGAGTCAAAGTCACCCTCTACAGTGCAGCCAACAGAAAGCAGAGGCATTTTCTTTTATTTCCTTAATTTTTTCTGCTCACTTTCTGCTAATCTGATTCAAGATAAGAATATTTATAAGAAGGAAATTTTAGACTAAAATAAACCACTAATATTATTTTCTTATTACATCAATATGGCAAGTTTCAGTTAGCGTTGCATAAAAGTAGCTGGTAGAAATGTCCTTTAAAGAGATACTTTTTACTTTCTTACTTTGAGTCAATTTCAGAGCCTGTACTTTTTCACTTTTACTTGAGTAAACAAGTGGAATCACTACTTCATCTTTTACTGGAGTATTTTTTAACAATAGTATCTGCACTTCTACTTAAGTACAGACTTTCTGTACTTTTGGAACCTCTGCTGATAAGTCAAGCGCATGGGCGAGTGCTACTTTGATCTTATCATTGACTGTAAATCAAACGAGAACTTCACCTTCTAATTAACATGTTTCGGATGTTCTGAATGCAATTATTTTCTTAAAGCGTCAGTTCTCAAACCACAGATTTACTATTATGAACAAGTCAATGAGAGAAAATGCATGGGTTAGTTCGCCTTTTGTGTGTTCATCTTAATATCAGCAAAAAATGATCAGATATTGAAAACTTCCCTCGTCCTAACTAGCTTAAAATGAAAAGTCAGCAGTTTTATCCAGTTAACTTCAGGTTAACAAGCGTTGAGCACAACCAGCTCCTTCACAGATAACAACTTAATTCTGTTCTTTTTCCTATTCATTACTTTGATCTTCAGGTTAAAGGGTTTAGTTTGCATGGTGTTGAGGCTGAAGTGCAACATCAGAAAGACTGTTGTAGCTGAATTTCAAAAAGGACATGAAAGAAAGACAGAATTTTTTTTTAAACCCAATGAAAACAGGAGCCCACTCAAGGTGGTTCAGGGTATTTACTGATGATTACAGAAGTCGCAGGGGGGGAATTCTTCAGTATGCAGAGCTATACTCTCTTATTAGATTCACTCAAACACTGCAAAACGGACTAGCCAGCGCTTCGTGGTGCAAAAGGATATTAATCCAAACCATACTGCAAGACCAACCCAAGAGTTTATCAAGCAAAGAAATGGGACATTGTTCAATGGACGAGTCAGTCACCTGATCTCAACCCAACAGAGCATCCTGTTCAGTTAAATACAAAACTCAATGCAGAAAGATCCACAAACAAGCAGAAACTCAAGGGAAGAAAATCATCACCTGTAATGTCCATAGTTTTAGACTTCAGGCAGTCATTAACCCTTTGTCCAAAAAAACCAAAACTGACCTATTCGTGTCCTTTAACAGGTACCAGAGGCTCCAAGTTCTGCCAGATGACAGCGATAAGCTCTTTGCTGAGCTATGTGTTACTTTCGATATGAAGCAAGACATTAGACCTGACAACACAACATGGTCAACAACAGCTGGACAGAGAGATATCTTAGCTAAAGAAGAAAGAGAGTGGCTTGGAGTAGAGCAGATGAGTAAGCCTTCACCGCATCTTGATGAATTCAAGCACTTACTCAGAACAAATAATCATCTTTTTGGTGCTTTGAAGATGGAACTGCAGCTGTGTTCAAAGTAAGAAATGAACTTGAGGGAATTTTTTACAAACTTGCTTAAGAAATCACTGAAAGTAAAAGACGAATATATTGCACAATGAATCCAAGTGGTGTGGACACATTTGTGGAACGTAAGGGAAATCCTAATGAAACTTTAATATTGCAGAGTTATGAATCTCAAATGTTTTTTGAGATACAATTTACTGTCTGTAGGACGAATTACTGTCACAAAGGGTCTTGCATGTTTTCACTGAGAAACATCCCATAATTTATTGAGTCCTTAATCCCACGATGTCAGATGGGGATTACCATATTATTATTTTTTTACACAGATTTTGATCTCTGCTATCATTTATGGCTTATATCTGTGGAGAAAATAAATAAATAAAAATCTGAGGTGATGTTAGAAAAAGCCAAAACATTCAATATTTACACCCCAACATGTATGCTGCTGTTTCGTAAAGGATGTTTCTGATATAAATTCAAAGTTGCACCCTACCTTGGATGAGTACCTGTCCTCCCTGGATAAAGAGCTGCTGTGGAGAATCTCCAGGCTGAGCTGCACACTGTAAAACAGCGGCTCCAGGCTGTGGGGTGGGACTACTTGTTACTGGCAGGTTCTGGACCCCCTGTAGACCTGGAACCCCAGGGCTGGACAACTGGATGGCTCTCCCTTGGGTGATTGCAACTGTGTAGGGGATTTCATGAAGTTAGAATGAAGAAATAGTAACATCTAATGCTTGAAATTTGATTTTCTCTGCTCCAATAGCTCACAGAGCTTTATGGTCCTAACAGGAGCCATAAAGCTCTATAAGCTATTGGAGAGCATTTTCTCTAAACGACTTAGATAATTAGAAATTGCTGTGTACACATTTGGAAGCTTTAAGTGTTCACAGTGGGTTAACACTGTGAACACTTAAAGCTTCCAAATGTGTACACAGGAAGGAAAGGAATACCTTTGCCTTTCATTCCTCTTCAAGCAATGAAATATTTCCTGTAATTGCATGTACCCAATGAACTGATTATATGCAACAATCTTGAGCCACTCTCACTTCTTTATATTTTCTGGGAAACATTTAAAACATGAATGGGAATTTGGTACACAAGGCAAAAACAGAGTTTTTACAAATTTAACAAATTTGAAAATCAATATTTGGTATGACCGCCTTTGTTCTTCAGCACAGCCTGAACTCTGTTAGGCAAGCTTTCTTTTAATTTCTTTTAACGGACTTCATGAAGCGTTCCCCATAGCTCATAGGTCAGTGTTAATTGGATTCATGAAGAAAGAAAGAAACAGAAATGGTCAGGAACAAGAACTGGATCGAAAAGAAGTGAAAAAGCTGCCAATATCTAAAGAAAATGCCTGGACAACTATTACTCAAGACCACTGTAAAAATTACAGGCTCCTTGGAAGCACGGTATAAATAGTGAAGTGTGTCTAAAACTCTTTTGTACAATTCTGTAAATGTATGTTCCAGAGCAGAAAATGCTGAAGATGACTCTATAGTGAGTGGACCATTCTCGTGTGTACTGACTGTATTGTCCTGAGCTGGTCTGGTAGATGGAGGTTGGCACTGTGGGGGAGTTGGAAACTGGCACTTCATCCTCTGTCTTTTCCTCTTCAATTTTAGGAACTGCCAGTGAGTTGGAGGAAAGCTCATTCAAAATTTTCCTGCCAAACAAAATAAAGTATTTTCATAAAGACCTTTTAACACTAGCAGACTTTTTATGACATATATCACAATTTAGCTTACTCTTCATATCCTCTCACCAATATGAAGGACGCCTAGAGAGAAGCTCCCGCCTTTTCTGTGTGTCTGTTACTGACTCGTCATCCTCCAGTTCTGCTACAGTAGCAATCTGAGCAAAAAGCAGGCAGTAATTAATAGTGATGAGTAATCCACATTGTTTTCTTTTTTAAATTATTTTGGCAACATCATTTGTGCTAAATGTTGTCACTGAGTGGGTGTATCTTTCCACACACTGTCTTTTGTGGAACACTGGGAGGTGTTTGTGAGAGACAAAGATGACGTCAAAGAAGGAATTTGAGCTGCATTTTTTCAAGCCCTACTCTTTTCAACGCATTGCATGTCACAAGAGACAATAACTGTACTGCGCACAAGTCTTGCCACTCTTGATTTCTTTATAGTTTTCCAGGGAAAATTGTGTATTGAAGTGTGCAAATATATATGGAAATACAGTATAAAAGGCAAAAATTGAGTTTTTACATTTCTAACAAGCTTAAACTCTTAGCGAAAGCTTTTTTTGTAACTTTTTTAAGTCTCCAGGCTTCTTAAAGCACATTCAAAGCTCTTTTTTTAGGTATTTGCTGCCTTTTGCTCTGTTCTTGGTCATGATGATCCAACACCACCTCTGTAATATTGAGGTCTTAGCTCTGGGGAGGCTAATCCATGACTGATATTGATTCATTGTGTCTTTTTCCATCCAGCTATGTTTTACTCCATTGGCAGTGTATAGAGAGGTACTAGTCTGCATTCTTAATTCCAACAATTTTCACAAGATCCCCAACACCACTGACTGACATGGAGTCCTAACCCATGACACACACTCACTGTTGCCCCTCTCTCTTGACCTCCTCCGCACATATTGATTATGATTTTAACCAAAAATGTCAAATTTGGATTCATCACTCTGTAAGACTCACCATGTTGATTTTCAACCAAGCTCCTGTGCAATCTTGCATAACTGAGCTATTTCTTTCTGCTTCCCTTCCTTAAGATTGGCCCAATTCTTCCACTGAGACATTTCTGATGAGGCTTAAACTGACAGTAGATGGGTCAACTGGAAGGCCTGATGCATTGAGTATTTACAGAATTTTTTCCCTATTTCCTAAGGACATGAATAGATTTTTTTAGGCCTGCCACTTCTTTTTTTGTCCTCCATCTGTCCACACAATCCCAAGATATGCCAACTTTGTGGCTGATATCAAGGACTCAACTCTTTAGGAATCACCTTGGTGAGATATATATCTCGATGTCCATCAAACTCTTGTTGTTGACATTTTTCACAGATTCAACTAAAGAAATTGGAATAAAATGATGTGCCTTTGCAATAGGTTGTTTGCAACAAAGTGCCTGAAGATATGATTTACATTGGTTCACTGCTAAGTTGTCTGTAATGTGTTGACACAGCACTGCTTTATCCCTTGAGATGGGTGCCTGTTTTATGTTCGAGTGATTCATAGATCAGTGTTAAGCAAAAACAAATTTAAAAAAATCATAAATCCTGAAATTGGTCAGGTACAAGGTTTGAACTATGAATGAGTGAAAAGCAGTCAAAGTCCAAAGGAAAAAACTTTCAGAAACACTGGAGAACTGTGGTTCAAGCCACTTTCAAATTACAAGAAAGTCTGGCTTTTTAGAAACAACATATAAAGGGTCAAGACATTTGCACAGCATTGTATATTCTGCACAATTATTTGCAAAAAAAAGTTACCACCTTTCTCCCCTCAAGCATTTGTTTGTTTTCCCAACTGAAACATACTGTGGGAATAATAACAAAGTCACCCTGGTAATGTGTCATAAGCCAAAGGGCTTTTATGACTCACGCTGCTGTGTAATGAATGTACATTAGGATAATATCTGTACCAGACAAAGGTGCCGGGTTAAACAGAGGTGTGTCCATTAATTTGTAATAGAGTAGAGGCTGGAACTAAGCTTGTTAGCTTTATGCTCTGGAAGCAAATTTAAAGCAAGAAATAACTGTGCTGTGCTGTTACGCACACAGTGTTAGTGCTGACTTTAAACAGGATGTTTTGCATCCTCCAGATGTTTAATGGCACTCAATCAGAGTCTTACGTTAAGACTTACTGATGCAGGATTTATTTAAATAACAGTTATTACTGGAAGCGTACAGCTAATACCAGCAGTCAATCGGCAACAAGTCAAACTTGCTACCTATAGTTTCACAGATAAGAAGTACAGAGTAGTTTGAAACCAGTCAACAAAACCACGTTGTGGTGTAGATCTATGCCATCTGACTGTGCATTTCAAAGATATAATCTATTTTCATGCTAATTTCCTTGAAAAAATACTTTCCATGAGACGACAAAGTAACCTCTGCTTTGCAAACAAAGCTGCACAGTAGAGAAAAGTCTGCTTCTCCATTTTAACCACTGTTTCCTTTCTCAGGCCCTATACTTCTAGACACTGGTCCTCAATACAATAATATTAATAACTTCTTGCCAGCATTTTCACATGACAGATCACTGTTATCTGATGCATCTGCAGCTCTACAGCAGTCATCTAAACGAGACACAACATCTCCTGAGAGTGAAGGTTAGACTGATGAGCTTAAACCTCAGTTCCTGCCGCTCGCTTGAATCCTATTAACAGATGCACTACATTAAACCATAAGCCCTGCAGTGTGCCTTGTACACAGCAGTTACAAGTTCATTGACCAAGATATTGATCTCGATCTAAATTAGTGTACAGAGCAGAGTGAGGACAGTATTTACTGCTTTTCTAGGTGTTATTGTCAGGCTTTGTGGCTTAAATGTTCATCTTACGGTACTAGAGCATTTGCATCAGGAGTGCTTTGACAGAGATACTTATCTTGAAACATGTTCAAATGACTCGAGGTGTTACTGGAGGCTCGACTTGACTTAAGATTTGTCGGGACTTGTTTTCAGTGACTTGAAGCATAATCTGGACTTATCCTAATAGACTTGAAACTTGCTCTGAAACGTCTGACCTGATCATATCTTGAATTATGTAAGACCTGAGACCCACCCTGAGAGACTGGCAACTTGGCTAAGAGTTGACTTCAGTCTCCTGATTGACTTGGGTTCTGACTCTGGCATGACCCATAGGAGCCTCTAACTACTTTGCTTACTGCATACAGATGTTTCATTAGTCTCCAGTTAAAATTTGGAACTGAAATTAAATTTTGCATGTATTGACAAAGCTATTCTCTGATGTGAAAAAGTGAGTCATCCATTAAAAGAGTTCAAATGAGTTCTGAGGCAAGCATGGGCCCTCACCTGGACAGTCTGAACTTGTGGTGATTGTATAACAGAGGCCTGCGGGGCCTGGATGACCCCCTGGATTTGAACTGTCTGACCAGGCAGCTGAACAACAGTCACACCGGAAGACTCTTCTGCTAGTGACGCCTGCAGGCACACATGAAATGATGAATGTTTGCCTGCAACAGTTAGACTTGAGTGTCTGAACACCTCTTGTCTCTGAACACATCTTAAAGTTTGTTTGTTCTCTTCCGGTTAAAACCACCAAACACTTCCTAACCGCGCATGTGTGCACCTGAGCAGCAGCTGCAGGAGAAGGGCTGGTTTCACTCTGGTTTTCCTCTCCATCTGTCAATGAGTCATTTAAACTGCTGTCCAGCTGAGACGATACGGAGCTATCCATAGTCGCTCACCTAGACAGACAGATGGACGGGCAAATTAATAATGATACAACTGAAGCAGACAAAGGCAATCCTAATGTTTTCTTCTCTAACATCATTACACAGGTAAAAGACAAATAAATGTGTTTTTGCAGTCCAATTTTCCCCTCAGTATTCATTAAACATTGGCTACAGATAGACATTTAACCTTGGAATATCGGCAAGAATTGTCTTGTGTTTACAAGACCTGTGTTATATTTTTATATTGTGTTATAAGTGTTCTATCTGCACTTAATTACTTTGTTCAGTACGATTCCGTTCAAGCTTAACTGACACGCAAAAAAGATCCAGACAGCCGGGTGCATAGAGGCAGAAATAACAACATTAACTGCACTGTAATGAAGTGCAGAATAATGAGATGGTGAACTGAATGCTCCTCAATCAGTGAGTCTGAAATGCAATTTGAGAAGACAGAGCCAACAGAAATAAATGAAATGAAAACACTCCTGATTTAAATCAAAATTATTTGTCCGAAGATCTGTGCTGAGAGTGAGTGTTTTTCAGCTTGTGACAAATTTGCATTATATAACTAGCAAGCTCATTAAGTGTGGCAGCCACCAGGTGAAGCTGGCTGACTGAATTTAGGCTTTTTTTTTTTCCCCACAATTTGGACGACAGACTGTTACAAACTCGAGTACAATTTTGTTAGAGGGCAATAATGACAATGAAAGGCTGTAAAGATTTGTGTCCAACTGGGTTTTAGAAAATTAAAAGAGGTTTGCTTCAAATTAGAGGCTGGCTGCAGTGTCAAAACTAAACAAATGGAGGGATTCTAATTCTATTTTTACAGGGTCTCTGCAACAAAAATTGGACTGATGTAAACAGCCAGCATCATAACTGGAAAGCATTAATATTTACATATTATACACATCAGGGACCCTCATGATGAGCCACAGAGCCCTGCCTTTTAGACTAGCCTCAAACTGTTTATTCTCTCCTACTGATGGCAAACTCTGAAGTTTCTTACTAGTGAAAATCTGAAACATTTCAATAAAATTAAATTAGCAATCCACAGCCGTTTGCCCTAGAAATGTCCTGAACCCGTTTTAATATATTTCGAGATGTGTGAATTTTTCTTAAAGCAGCACCCGTATTTGTTAACAAGACAGCCACTTTTTAACGTTTCAAGTAAAACAAATTACACGCAGTTACAGCACATCTTTGTCGGTTGAACTAAGAAAAAATAGGGGACAAAATGGACTTCCGTTTTAAGGGCAGACCTTACGGGGTGAAAATTTGACAAATGTTGGACTTTTATTTTGAGCAACATATTTTAATACAATTTTAAAATAAATTGTGTTACACGTGACGAATTTGGAATAAAAAAAAACAAAGTCTTCACATTGGATATTTTAGAATATTTTACGTAGTTGGGTTTAGGATTTTTATTTTGAAGAGGTCGCGTCCACTCCACTTCCGACATCTATTCCGCCTGACTTGACTTAGCTCAGTAAACTTCAGAGAGGAACTGCTGACAGTTCAGAACATTTTGTTTAACTCCATGATGGTCGGCAATTTATCAGCTGTGGTTACAAAATTAGGCTTTAATGGAGCGTTTCGCACCGAAGATGTATTTGCACATTTTCCTTCGACTCTGCCCGACTGGCGCTGACCAAAAATGTGACAGCTTTGCAGCGACTTACCGAAGTTTTACGTAGCCTGAGTCGTCACTAATGACAGTATGGGTGAACGGCCCGTGCCTTCGCTCACGTAGTTTCCACGTCAGCGCTGATGATGCTGTGCCGAAAATGTCGACAGGCGAGTCAGTTTAACGCCGAAGAGTGTCGAGGTGGAGCGAGAGCATTCACTCCTTCCTGCTTCCTTGTTTACACTCGGCGGGCGAAAAAAAAACAAGCCGTGGCTAAATTCGTGCTTTAAGTCAACAGAATGCAGGAATTTCACGGGAAGACGCCACACATAACATCTTAGAATCTGGAAATCAATTCAAATGTTTATCTTTTAGTTTTTCTACCGTGTATGTGTCCGCGAAATGTTTGAAATAAATTGTTTCCGAAAAACAGTCATAGCTACAGCTTAACTCGACCCCTTTATGTTAAAGTTTTCAAAAGGATAATTGTTTTAATTTAGCATGGTGAGAGAAGTGTATTCATATTCATACATTCAATTTTCGGAACAAGGACATTTCAAATTAAACAACAAAAGTCGAAGTGTGCAATAACAGTGCTACAGTGATAGTTTTGTAACTTGGACACTCATGTTTACAGAGCAAAGTAATGCTGCTTTCTAGTGCCCGTAAGAAGCAATTACACTTTGAAAAGCCGAAGCAGATTAAGAGGAATGTATTGCATTTTGTTTGAGACATTTTTTTTAACTTAAGAGTACACGGAATTTATATTTAAGAGGGCAAACTTCATAGACTCCAATAAGAAAGTGATGCTTGTGTTGGCAGTTATGTCTACCACAATCAACCAACCAACCAACCCTGGGCATTTAAATTCAGTTGGATGTTTGATAGACAGTGATTAATAATAATAATAATAATAATAATAATAATAATAATAATAGATTGTATAGAGTATAAACTGACCACACAATCTAAAGAACAAATAATGTTTTAATGTTACAAAATAGAGGTTATATTTGGACTGTTAATGGTTACCTCACCTGTTAGAACTACATTATAAACTCAGACTTGTTTCCTGGTGCTAATTTTCCGTATAATGTCAGTCTGTTTAAAAAAAATGTGCAGATAACTGTGGTTTACTGCAGATTCCGTGATGTACTTGCTGGGTTCCTTTATTTAGCACTGACTGGCTGACCCCTGAGCCACCATCTGTCCTCCTGTATGCCTGGAGAGGCTGCACTGTTACAACAGCGCCACCCGATGTTATCAAAGAGTAGTCCTCTTCATCTCAAACGGTGTGGCATAAATTTATATAATTCAAGAAAAAATTATTATGTGTGTTGTTGGGTGCAATGCATTGATGTATACAACATGAGTGCAGCATGCATTACATTCACTGTAGTGCAAACCATTCTTTCAGCATTATGATGATTGATATTAGTATTAGTCTGACTACAGTATTTAAGTTTTCCCAGTTTTGCTGTCCATCATTTTGTAAAGGTTTTGTGTCATATACTTTAACTAGCACAGCTTTATATTACAAAATTACATTGTCTTAATGCTCCCCCACTGCTGCTCCCTCCTCCTCCTCCATCTCCTTGGCCTATCCTGTAGCCAGAGGATGGAGTCTCCAGATGGCCAAGTACCAGCAACAGAAGGGGGACCCTGGGGTGACACAAAGGCCTGACAGCGGGGAGTTACATATGACCTGGGCCAGACAGCTCTTTAGCACAAAATTAGCCTGGGATAACTACACAACACAATTTCACGCTGATAATACCATCAAAGAGGTATTTGAGCATCTGCCATGGCCTTTCCAGCTTGACTGCCATATTTCTGGAAGATGCATGGCCTTTTTCGGGAAAGTCAAAGTTTAAAATGTGAGGGTAAAGTAATGTCATCTCATGATAACCATACACAAAATGATGAAGATACAGAGGCTTTATAGCTGTGTTTTTCCAAGTATTAATTTGCAGATTAAAAAGATCAATTGTAGCATCTTATACCAAGTGAAAGACTGCAGGTAATGTCTGCAAAGGGGTAGGCCCATCTCATCTGGCGTTTATTGTGCTTACTGCGCATCCTAAAACCATATACTATATTTTCATTGAAATTGCAAATGGAAGATGTTTCTGTTTGGGGAAACACTGATATTAAATAAGTGCAATACACATAGGAAATTCTATAAATGCCATAACTGAGCTTACCAAGAAGTAGTATATTTGCTCTTTTAATAAAGGTTATGCCAAATAAGATTTAAAATCATCTTAAAGAGGTACCACAGCAGTGCACCACAAGAGGTCACTACTGAAACACATATGGTCCTTGGTTATGTTGACTGGTGGATACTTGAATTTAAATCCTCTTGAAACTAGGAGCTTTTTAGCTTGCGTACCTCAAGACATTAATTATATTACAGATTGAAGTTTGTAGCAGCCCATCACACTACCACCATCATATTTAACTGCTGGTATAAAGTTCCTGTTATAAAATGCTTTGTTAGTTTTATAACAATTGTAACATGATTGAAACCTTCCAAAAAACGTTAAGAGTGTATATATCGCCAGTTCACAGAATATTTTTCCAAAAGTCTTGGAGATCAGTAACATGTAGCATTATTCATGAATCATGATCTTAACTGAGGCAAGTGAGGCCTCCTTGTTCTTTTGTGCCCTCGTGGATGAGTCGTCAGTGCATAATTCTAGTAGGCTGGTAACTTCCAGGAAGATTCAGCACTGTTCCAAGTTTTCTCCGTTTGTCCATAAGGGCTCTCACCATGATTCACTGGAGAAACAACGTTTTAGAAATGGCTTTGTAGCCCTTCTGGACTGATAGATGTCAAGGACTTTTAGTTTTTTTTAACTCGGGCCATGATGTGTTGCTTTTTAAGATCTTTTAGCCTGCTTGACTTTGTTATTGTTATAAAATATTAAAATGTGTTTGATGATCTGAAACGTGAAAGTGTGAGAAATATGTAAATGAATAAGAAATCAGGAAGGGATCAAATACTTCTTGATGGTACTGTGTGTGGTTCCTTGTGAGGCATATCAAATACAGGCTTTCTTGTCTATTAAGAATGGAAGTTAATTTTTGACTTTGGGAAGTGTAATCATCTGAAAAATTGACTCATGGTCAGCTTCTACATCTTCTGCATCTCATTATTGTTTTTACTCCTGCTGTTTTTAATATAGAATAAATGCCAGCCAATGACTGTTGCTTTTTTTGTTTGCCAGGATATCCCTTTATTTGGTGGATTTTCTAACCTGTTCTTGCTTTCTCTAGAAAGGTTGAAGGCCAAAGCCATTTTCCCCTTCACCCCTTTGCTTGTTGTAGAAACTGGATCCACTGTTGCTCTGCAGCTACATATATCTGTACCAGAACGTCAGTGAGATGTTTCTTCATTTGCCCCCCTCACTATAATTATAGGTTACTTTCTTTTGTTATGACAGTGTGATTGCACATTTCCTCTGTTATGTTTTGTGCAAATGATGATAAACAAGTGCTCATATATCCAAAGGTGAGGTTGTTTAATCCATTGCGACAGCTGCTGTGGCTGTGGTTGGTGGCCTGTGAGTACTCCAGCTGTGTTAAGAGTTAAAATAGCCTCCCAGCTGCATGCTGGCACTACATGATGGAGCGATCCTGTTGAAACACTGACCATATAAACCACACACACACTTTCTGCATACTTCAAATTCAGCAGTTCTCTTTTCTTGTACTAAACCTCGCACTGCATCATTTCTTGGCACTATAACTCACTGTGTTCAGCCAGAGGAAGGCGATCCATGTGATCCATGCATGTTCTGAGGAAGCTGTTCCTGAAAGCTCCCCACATGGGTTTGGACTGGTTTTTGTAAAGGGGCTTGTTTTAATCCCAGGTGAGGCAGTAGACAAAAGTAGTAAAGGGCTGGGTACACACGAAACTTTTAATAAGTGGCGTCTCATCAAATTAGATGTTGGAAAAAAGAAAGTATACTTCACTGAGTAATAAAAAGAAATGTGCACTGGTGGTGGAAACACACATAATTCCCAAGTCTTTAATTACTTATTAAGTCATTTCCTATTACCAAACTTAATCTCTGCCTAATCCTAATTCGTCCTTTAAAACCAAACTCAAGTCTTAACTTTAAAGCAGCTTCTTAAGTCAAAGAAACAAAAGTGTTTCACTTTGGAGGATTTCACACAGCTTTCTGTCCTTGTAAGGCAGAATTACAAACACAGTAAGTTGCTGGTTTCGGCTTTATTTTCATTCAGTGTGTCGATTCTCATTATTTCTTCCCTCCGCTGCCCCGTGGGCGCCAAACATTACCCACATTGACCACAGCGCGGAGTCACGGTGCAACTCCGGCCATCACTACTAGAGGTTGCATTTAAGTCCCGCTCGTAAGGCCTGCAATCCTGAAATAGCAGTTCTACCTCTAATAGGTTGTGGTATCTGTGTGTATCATCATGTCCGTGTTTTATTTCAGTTTCTCAAGAAAAACATTTTGGCCAACAGCATTTTTTTTCCATGGTCAAAATTGTTTTTTGGTAATGAGTCTGTGTTAATGTACCTAACTGAAATCTGTGCATTTTACCTATTTTTCTGGCCTTTCGGGAAATAAAATTAACTTTATACCCGAGTAAATGAAAATCGACTTAAAAAAATAGAATTTTTAATGAGGTCCTGGTTATTTTTCTTTTGGGGAAGAACAAAGCGTCTTTGGATAAGCTTAGGGTTCAATATAAACTGATCACTAGAATAAACCTTAACTTGCATGGTAAATGAAATAACCACATTCTACCGACTGATATAGCTAGATTGTAACAAACTGGTCCAAGTCGAGCACTGATTGCTAAAATAGATTTTTCTTTAATTGATTTAAGTTGGTCAACTTTAGTTAAACTTTACCAGGTGCACGTGAAGGCAACATATGACCGCGCATTAGCTCAGCAGAGACAGAGGGAGAGAGAGGGATTGGGATCGAGAGAGGGAAGGAAGGAAGGAGAGAGAGAGACACAGCTAAACAGGTGGTCTGAAAACACGCAGAAAACAATGTCGTCCGGCGGGGAGAGGCGGAAAGACCGTTAGCTCTCGCTTCTGTGAAGGAATACCGGGACAGCCTCGGAGCAGAGCAAACGAAAAACCCATGCTCCTTTTAATTTTCTCGCGGATTTCTCCTCCTCCTCTCTTCTCGGTTTTGCTCCGAATCTGGTGAAGATCTCGGATACTAAACCATGAAAGTCACGGTGTGTTTTGGCAGGACCCGGGTGGTTGTGCCGTGCGGGGATGGGAATATTAAAGTCCACACACTCATCCAGCAGGCTGTCATGAGATATAAGAAGGCTATCGCCAAGGTGAGTGGCGGCTACTTTGTTTTCTTGCGGCTTTTGTTTTCCTGGAAACAATATTGCGCCGTGCAGGCAGGCTCTGCGGGCACGCTCAATATGGCGCAAAGTTCACACAGATGCAAAGAAGAGGGGGTGAAACAAAAAGAGGGGCTTGTATTTACTCTCTTGCGCTTGCTTTGCACAATTTGCTCATCTCCAAACCGTGAGCGTGTGTGCATTCGCCCGTGTGTTGGTGCTTTCAAAGAAAGGCGCACCGCCATTGTGGTTCTTGTGTTTGTAAACCCACAAAACTTCCACAGGGATTTCTAACTGCGGCACACAACACAGCGGTCCGCGTTTGGCTGCAACCTCGAAGCATAAAACGTGAATTTCTAACGCCGATCTGGGCACGCACTTTTTGTAGACTTCGCATCCAAGTTGCAAGTCCACGGGGTCGTGCTTCTGAAAGTTGCCAGCAGAGATTAGCCTACTAGCGAGTTAGCCAGCGGGCTGCAGGAGGAGGACTTGCAGGACTGAGGGGATTTGGCACCAGGTCAGTGCAATTAGCAACTGGAGAGGCCTAATGTATATATCCCGTTTGAAGGAAGGGACTAAAGAACCACGTTTCTGCTCTTTTATTTGGTTCATCATAGTGGCTTGAAGGTTCAGTTGGTATGTGCAGGTAATGATGGAGCAAATCAGCAATGCAAGAGAAAATAGGGAGAGGAAGATCACACTCGGGGACTTTTTGAAAAGTTATGTAAGGCTGTAGGTAGAATCATCAGAGAAGGAGCTGTCTTCAGCTGCACGGCTGGGTGAGCAGGCACTGGGCCCTGCAGGACGGACAGGGAAACTGCAGAGCCAGTTCCAGCTGACTGTTGGGAGACGTGATGGACCTGACACATAAATCATGCAGATAAAATGGAAAGAAAAGAAAATTTGTAGCTGCAGATAACCTCTGAATTATCTTAGTGTTCGAGGTTGTCTAGTGAGATAAGATGATGCCGGGGAACAGTAGGATCATAGAATATTGTTTCCAGTAGCGCTGACCATTTACATCATCATAATCTGATAAATATTCACTTACAGTGTTGAAATATTCAGTGGAGTCATGGCTTGGAGTGACTAAAGCTTTTACATATTCCTGCTTTAAGAACACTTTTGATCCTTATGTCATTCCCCTGATGGATATTATGCCATTAGTTGGTCAGATGTTACAGGTAGTAGTTTTATTATTCTTCCAGCTATTTCAAAGAATTGAAGTTGCTGCAAATATTCAGTGGATGTAATTTGAATACTCGTGAATAACGGGCTAGTCTCCTTTAAGGAACAAACCTTAAGCAGCAACTCGGGTTTCATAATTTATGAATGCTTTTCCCATCCGTGTGCTAAGTTTAAGCTCATCTCTTTCTGCTGTAATGATAGTGACCCACCTAGAAGTCCTACTGTATTCTCCTCTCCCTCTCCTTTTGAATAATTCAGCTTCAGCAGCCAGGATAAGATCTCTGCATGTTGAGAGGCAGGTTTAAAGAGTTGCTCTGTGAACCTTGTGTGATGAACCAATACTAACTCAGTAAAGCGTTGTGAAGAAGGTTGAGTGACGTGCAGGATAGGAGCGTTTCTTAAATAGTTTTACAACGTGAAACCTTTATTTTTATCAGTGGCATTTTTCCTTGAAAGCGGGCATGGGTAGTAGGGCATGAGCTGCAATGTCAAAGTGGAACTGTGTGATTAACATGATGTTATAGAGGCTGGTGTGTGCAGTTGTATTTGTCCCATATGTGATTTCTGTGACTGGGATGTAACAGATTTCCACTGACTTTCAAGTTTCAGATTGCCGCAGCTGTAAGACAGAAAACTAGCCAGCAAATAGGCTGACACTTCACTTGAAATCTAGACACAATCTTCTACACCTCTTCTAGACAAAAAGAAAGGACAGATTTTCCTCGTGAAAAAGTACAACATTTGCTACCTAACCCAAAAGCAGTTTGAACAATATTATTTTCTTTGTGATTATTGGGGAGATTGAATCTTTGTAAGATTCTGAGAGCATAGATTGTGTTATGTATAATGTGCTGAACCTAAAGGCTGACTTGACTTGTAACACAATTTGTAAGGTCTGGAAAAAATCCCATTTAAATCAGGCTTCACGGTAGTAAGGTTAGATTTATTGCCTGGTGCTACACATGACTTTTTTTGTGGTTACTAGCTGAAATTGTTGTTGAACTTGGCTAGAAGCTCACTTAACTTTAATAGCTATGTTTTTAGACTATTATCACAATTTAGCAAAGGGCGATCGTCTGGAAAACTAGACTTTGCCGCTTTTTAACGCCAGTCGATGGAACTGTGGTGGGAGCGGTGGCACCGAGGCCACTTTTGATCTAAATAAAATAAACCAGAGCTCTTCACGCACTCCTCACCCACAACTTTAAATCCACAACACTTTATCCTCTTATATCTGCGTTTATTGCTTGAGCCCCACCCAGCCCTTTTCGTCGCAACCTAGGTTTGAACAAGAGTCTCAGGAAGTTTGTTGGCCACAGATGTCGTGTTGAAGATCACAGCTTCTTTGCTCGACCCACCTTTTAATAAGATGACCAAATTTAGGTTGGGTGTTTTCTCCTGGTTCACTGTTTGCATGGACCTTCTTGTAACTTCCCCTGTCATTAGAGAGGAATGCTTCCTGCAGAAAAGGGAAAAGTGCACTTCTGAGGGCCTTTTGCCATCTCATAAGCATGGAATTAGAAAGATGAGGACACCAGGATAACTGTTTACATTGTACAGTGCTCTCACTTAGACATCTGACTGCACTCGAGAGCAAAAAGCTTTAATTTCTCTCAACGCCTAGGAGAAAAAATATTGTGTCAGATGATCTTCCACTCTCATTTTTCCTTCCACAGATCATAATGCGGATAATCTCTAATGTTCACCATTTAACCAAGAGTGTGGAAACAGCTTTAAATATTAGACCCTGTGCTTGAAAACTGATGGTGTATTGCTCCAAACCTTAAAGGGGCTGGAATGTTGGCATGTCAGGAAATTTTTTGATAATATTTTTTGTTGGATTGTTCCCAACGCCCACAATCCTCCTCTAGATATCAGGTGTCTGTTAGGTCATTTCCACACGAGCGCACAGCCCACGAGCATGTACAGTTTCACACTGCTGATGCTTCCTCTGGCAGTGTCTGGGCTATTGTGTTCATACTTGACCATTGAGGCAGAGATTTAACATGACGTTGACCTGTTCCAGACAATAGAAGCAGATGGCTTAAACAAATTAAAAAAAATATTTCCCATTTATCTCAACTGCAAAATGCTGATAAGCACACTCATGATTATTTCATTACCAGTGGCATGTATGTAACTAGAGGAAACTGGTCTTTAGGGCAGGGCAATATGGCCAAAAATATTTATTACGATATATATTTGAAAATTTGCAATAACGGTATACTGACAATATAATTGACACGAGACAAAGTACTTTACAACTCCACAACTTTATTAGTTAAAAAAAAAATCAATTTATTTTCACTTAAGCAAGCAGCTGTTCTTTGGCCTCACCACCACGCTAGTTGAAGCGGACGCCTCTTCACGTGCTTTAACTGCTTTGTTGTACTCCAACAACTGCTTCTGCTTCAAACACATTAGTGCGGTTAGCTAGTTAACGCCGTCCAGCCCCAAGCACGGGGCAATCCGCGGTAACTCGTTAACGGAGATTTGCCGCATTAATGCAGTTATAGCATTAACGTCATTTTACCGAGATTAATGCTGACAGCACTAGATGAAATAGGTTTGCGGTAGGGCTGTTCGATATAACGATATATATATGGGATGACTATAAAAACGTCTATTGTTTCATTTTACGCTAGCGTTTGTTTCGTGGTGTCGCAAAATAAGCTGTTTACGGCAATATTTTTTTCATCGTTTTGATGGTCACTGTAGTGGCTATATTAATTTCTTAAAGTTCTCTCTTTCTCTTATATTTTATATAACCACACTACGGACGGACAAGCGCCTGTTTTTATGCATTAGCAACAACCATCGCGTGTTCGCTTGTTTATTTTCCACATAAACCTTTCACAATAAAGCTCAAGATCCTGTTGAGACTTTTCAAAATAAACTGAATCACGTGAAAGAGCAGATTATTTACGGATGAGAAGCAAAAAAGAGCCGCCAGGTGCTAAAAAAATAAACCTTAGACTCAAACGTTAGAACGGGCTTTTCCCCACAGCACGCCATGTAATAAATACTCAAAAAGAACATGGCGGCCGTTACAACTTATGTCTAAAAATGTATCGTTTCATACATCGATTACAACACTCGACTCCAGGTACACGACGCCCAGCTGGAAACACTTCAGCCAAGCAAGATTCGCAGAATTTACAGAAAATGTTAAATTTTTGTGATTTATATCGTTATCGGGACGATAGATGTCTTATATCGGGATATGAGATTTTGGTCATATCGCACAGCCCTAGTTTGCGGTGTTTCCTCCCTTCGCCACGACGGCCCGCTTGCAACATGTTCTACAAAAAATTGTGCTTTGGTTGCACAAGCTAACATATGGCCCAGCCCTACTGGCCTTTAAAAAATTATGGATTTTTTTTGGGTGGGGGGGAGCTTACTTTAAAAAAAAAAAAAAAAAGGATATAAAAAGGATAAAGGGTTTGATCAAGTGTCAGAGTTGACACTTTGGTGGAAAAACCTCCCTCAGTGTGGCTCAAGCTCAGAAAATCATCACATTTGAGCAGCTGTCAACTGCTGTTGACTGAGCCCAATCTGTCGGTTTTTTCCTTTTAATCTTATCCTGATGTCATTTCAATGTGCTTTAGTGTGCTCAAGATATTACACAATTCATTACACAAATGACTGTTTTTAATTAGGCGTGCATCGGCCTTTGATGGCTGACTGAGCCTGGAGATATGCGCTAGTGCGTGCCGTGTGAGAGTTAACCGCCGCTGTTCTGGTCATACGCTAATGGATTAAAATGTTTTCCACTAGATGTATTCTTCATCTTTAAAGCGAAAGTTACAGCTATTGAGGCTGGCCCCATTTTTTTTGTTCAAACAAGCAACACAATTGCATGCATGAAATGGTACATTACGCTTGGCATGGTATCGATGAAGGATGGTGTCATGTATCCATTGGAGTGCAAAGTGTGAGCAGAAAAAGCCTGAATGACAAGTGTGCTCTAAGGCAGCATTCACTCAGGGTTTGTTAGAGTGAAGTGTCTCTGGTCTGCTTTTGATGTGATTTATTCTGTGGGTTGTTTCCATGTAATTCTTATCATTAAAGTTCCTTCTGTTTGCCACAGTCGTCAAACACCTAGCACCTGTTTTGGCATATAGCAGTTTGCTTGATCACGTTTTGCTTGTACGTCAGTAAAACTTGTTTATTCCTCCTGTTTTCTTGCCAGCTATGCAAGAATAGTGTTATTGATGTTATCGGGGTATTTCCAAAGTACTGACTCAGTTTGACATTATCGAAACATCTAAACAGTACGTGGTTATATTTGTTTGCATATGGGGCGTGTACGTGCCAAGCATACTTTGAGCTATTTATTCCAACTCTGGCAGGAAGATGAGTAGTCCTTCCTATCTAAAGCGATATTATTCAAGTTCAGGTGTCAGAGAAACTTATGTAACCTTTTCTATCCATTTCCTGACTGAGGCCGACGTGCGCAGTCAGACTGGACACTAGAGGTTTCTAGTGTCTGACTTGTGAGAGTAATGTGAATGTACAGGGAGCATTAATGCTTATTCAGGCAGCATCGCTTACCTGAACAATTTCCATCAGAAAAGAACCATATCCTGTTTAAGTTTATGTGGAAAGATCTTTATGCACTTCAGAGACGTTGAACTGATTTTTGTCCTTGGAACTAGCTAAACCTAAAGATGTGACTGTGCAGTAGCTCTCCCTCGTGTCAGGTCACAAACCTTAAAAATTTTTACAGTTCAACTGTTTGATCCTCATGTCACCAGGCTGTACCAGCCAGGGTTTCCTGCTTCCAAAACGAGCACAGTGCAGGATTAAAAGCTTCGCTGATGATCCCCGGGCCGCTGACTTTGCCCTTGACCAAACTACTGTGAAAAATATTCTAAAACATGACCTGGCACAGCGTTTCATTTCCTAAAGGAGCCTGTTAAAGACACGCTGGGATGAATGAGCGGTTGAAAGAAAATGAGCAAAGTGAGGCTTCCTGTGCGAATGTGGAATAATAATAATACAAAAATCAGGTTGAGATGATCCAAGTATGTAAACAGAGTTTTTGCAATTTAAGAATTTTAAGTGTGAAATCACTGGCTTTAAACATCTAAAGGGATGGTTATCGAGAGCAGCTCATCTTTTTTCCCAGAGGTTGTGAGAAAGTCTGCCCGTTCTGCGTCACATGATGACGCTCACGTTACCACTTTTCCCACTGTGCTTCTTTGCTGTGCTGTGCATTCTGAATGCTCCACCCCCGTTACAAAACGCTGCTTCACTGTAAGGCATTATACAAGCGAGCTGTTATCCTTATCACGTTGCATATCGTGACACTGATGTGATTTAGAAAAAAAAAGAAAATAAAGAAGAGTCACTATCGTCAGTTGCCGCTGGGCTTTTCTCAGGTGGAGACACCCCAGCAGCACTGGAGTCACTAATGGGGAAGAACAACTGTTTGGGCGGAGAGGGAGCGAAATGCTAAGTATGAGGTTGTAAAGTGCTGACTGCAGAGTTCTCACATTGTGGGAAGACTGCTGCTTCTTTTGAAGTTCATTTACATTTCAGAAGTTAAGCTCATGTTGTTATCCACAGCTGTTTACTTTAAAGTTAGCACTTGAATATTAAATTGACACTTCTTTAAATTGCCTGTAACACAAGAAATCTGTGTTAAGACGCACAATCATTAAGGCAACCCCGACAGAAGATTAAACTATTGCTGCAAGTTCAAACGGTTGTTGGGAAAACTTGGTGAAAATCTTTTATACTGGCAAGTTTCAGGGGGTTATTTATAATAATTAACATTATATTGACATATAAGTTTTTTTAAATTAACTTTCTTCATCATTTTCTTAGCTCAGGCTTTATGATGGTTTGGACATGTGTAAAGGAAGGACAGTGGATATACTGGACAAAGGATTTTGAATATGGAGCTGCCTGGCAGGAGGAAAAGAGAAGACCTCAGAGGAGGTTCTTGGTTGTCGGTGTGACAGGATGCTAGGGATAGGTGTGATGGAGGCAGGTGATCTGCTGTGTTGACCCCTAAAGGGAGCAGCTCAAAAAGAAAAATACTATCCTAATATCATGCATTCTCGACTTTAGGGTTATCTCCTTGTAGGGCTCTGGAGCTATCCCAGCACAGCTGCTACATTTTAGATTGCTTCCTAGAACCACTTGAACTTAAGTGATTGTGTTTTCATCTTGGACCTCAAACTTGCTCAGAGAGCAACTGAGCAGCCTATCGTGTTGAGGATCATCACGAGTGCTTAGTGTTAGCTCTCCAAACAAAATGTTTTTGTTAAAGGGTTCATGGTCGCTTGTAGTTTTCTTTTCCCCCCCTAAAACTGATGGGGGTTTTTATTTTGAATTTGTTCCCTGGTGTGAGGAGGCCAATTCCGACTTCGACTGACCATCCTGATGAATCTGAAAATGCATTTGGTGGAAGAAAAACCTCAGCTGCGGCTAGCATGCCATTCTGCACAGGGCGTTCAGCCACGCCAGTACAATCTTAAATATAATCAAGATGAAATTTCCATTGAACTGGTGCCATTTCAAGTCAGTGGATGAGATACAGCGTGCGTCACAGACATGCGAGTGGCCAGGCTGGCAGTTTCAGGGAATGCAATTGAAAAATGACAGCCCCTCTGGAAGTGGTGTGGTGGTGTCCAAGGACACAACCTTAAACTAGAAACCAAATGTAAATAAGATGCGGTTTTTCAGTTCTGTGAGCGGCGTTGCAGATGTTATGGTGCAGCTAATAATCTTCTTACTAGTTGTATTTGGAAACATTACCAATACATTGGTATTCAGGATGTAGAAGAACTGTAGACTTTAGATCTCAGATTTCATATCTCAACTTCAGTTAGATTTTAAGGCACTAATATTAATACTTGAATATCTTCAGGTGCCATGGTGCTTTTCGGGTTGCTTGTTAGGGTCTGAAATGCCTTGGGGGTGTAGGTGTTCAGCTGCATTGCACCTTTTTTTTTTTAACATTGCGGTAATTGTGTGTCAATGTGTGGATGTGAGAATTAATGCAAGACTGAATGTACGCTCAAATGTAACTATGAACGCCCTTGAGGAGAGTCTGAAAATGTGCATAATCCTTGTCCCAACTGGTCAAGGATTATCACATCATGCTTCACTCTGTGATTTTAGGTTCTTGGGGAGGAGGCCTTTTAAAAGTGGCCTTTGGAAGTACCTCTAACCACTTTGCCAGCTGGCGTGATTAGATGACACAGAAGCATATACTGCACGTGACCTTTAGACTTGACTCCCTGAAAACCTGACTTTTATTTATATATTTTTTTTATAATTTTCCTCTCGATCACTTGAAGAACACAAGATGAAACTTGCCAACTGAACTCTTGAGCACGATGGAGGGAGGCCTTAGTTAATAAGGGAGCAGATCACGAGACTTAATGGCACAGAGAGCTTAAAGTTGAGAGAGTGCGATGTAAACAGATTACTCGAGCTCTGGCTTGGGTCCAGTCGGCCGAGCATTGGCAGCCCAACCATGTGAAGCAAGGTCTGCTCCATATGGAACTGCATCCCTCGGCCGGCCTTGCAGACAGAGTAGGCCATGCAGACACAGGCTGACAGCAGCCTATTTTAGGTGATGGATGCTTCAAAAATTATCAGCAGCACTCGAAGATCTCTTGATGAATGCTTGCATCACAGGGTGGTGTTTAGAGGTCAAAGATTTTTCTTTCCCCCGCCCATTCTGTTCAGCTGTAGGCTTTCTTCCATAAACAAGGGAAGAGCCTGAATGTAAACTTGTGCATGGAAGAATGACCCGGAAGCTAGTAAAAAAAGTTTCTACATCTGTGCTCATGTTTTTGTCCATCTTTGTCCGTCAAACTTTCTGCTAATAGCCAAATAATTTCGTTATGAAAGAGAGTGTTCACAGAAGGATGTTTATGAAAAACCTGATTGTGTGGCTGAGTGTTTTCAGGAGAATAAAGTCCTTGTAGAAGCTGAAATCAAGAAAATGTAATGGCTTGAGTGTTAGATTCTCCCCTCCCTAAGTACAGCAACACTAAAGCTACACTGTGTACGTTTTCTAAAACAAATGGACCCATAAAACATCTGGTATGAAATTAAAACTTAGCAGTCCATGTTATTGAAGCCATTAGCAAGTTGAATGATTGCTTACAGAACAGTGTCATTGCTTGTACTGAGAACACTGCGCCATATTCATCTTTGTGCCTTTTTTTTAATTTTTAAAGAAAATTTTGGTTCAACAGTCGACCTGCAGTGAATTTACACTGGAGTTCTGTGGCTTCAGCCTCAGTAACATTTAGACGATCTCAACTGATAGTTATACTAAGCTGGCCAAGTGTAGCTGGGTACTCATCAACTTTCTCCCGTAATAAACGCCGAGGTTTCATAGCCTAGACGACGTCTCGTAGAGCAGAAAGGAACAATATTCTCTTTGGACGCCGAGCTGTTTGGGCAGAGTGTGGAAGGACCTTTTCCTTTCTCTGGTTTAAAACTAAGCAAAGATTTTATGCCTTGCACTCTTTCAATTTTGCTTCATGTTATAAAAGCATGTGAACCTGCCTTTGGAGTTGCATCTGGCTGGGAGAACTGGTCGCTCACATCATTTTCCTAATTATAGGGCTGCAAATCACAAGATATTATTCATTTTCCATGTTGAATTTGCTGATTATTTTGCTTTTCATTTCATTGTTTTTTTTTTTTTTTTTTAGGAAAGTAAGTCAAAAATGTTTTCTTTTCACAAAATTGCTACATTTGAATTTTCTGTCAGTCTGGGTCTTCTGTTCGCCCATTTCAGCTCAGATTCAAGTAGAGCAGAACTCTCTATAACTGCTTATTTTATGATCTATTGGCCTGTTGTGGTGCTTGTTAGCAAGAAGTGGAGTCCCTATCTGCCCTCTACTACTTGCAGACTGATTGCATGATTTGCTTTAGAACAGAGTATCAGATAAATGTAAAATGAATGTGCATTTGTTTTCAGCGTGCAGACTGGCCTTGTTCATAGGATGACTGTCCCTTGTCCATTAAGTGGACAGACACCGACTGAAATGTCAAGGACTTGCTGTGTGTGGCTTGCTGAGCACAGGGAGAGGATTGTCTGTGAGGAATGTCAGGACAGTACAGCTCAGATGTAGCGTTTCCCTCAGTGCACCGTGCTACAAATTGGATGTTTGATTAAGTCAGGAGAATATTCTTACTAAAACTGTTCTCTTGCTTTTCTGCTGTTGACCCTTTATTTTTGTTCAGATTTTCCAAACTCTTGTTTTGCTTCTGTGTGTTGTTGCTTTCCTCTGGAATTCCCAGTATAAGTGTTCTTAGAAGGTAATTTTATTTTCCCCCTCATAACAGACTTTCTCATTCTCAGCCAGATGTTAATTACTGGCAGCTAAGTGAGAAACCTAGTGGTATTGTGATGCAAAGTGCAAAGCTTAGACTGCCAGGCATGTTCTCCATGGAAACCCAAATGCATTTCAAAGGGATGGCGGGTACTGCATCGGCATAATTCATATTTTTGAAACATGGTTGTAACCAGAGATAAATGCAAGGTTACGCTTTGTGCAAAAGAAAATTTGATGTTGAGCAGAGGAAAGAGGAACCCACATTAGCATAGCACAAATGATTTATGAGTGTAGATTAATGATGTCCCTTTAAATTGAATTCAGTACTTAGGCTGATAAGGCTTTGTCTGCTAAATATAGGACAGACCAAATGAAAGCTGTGCCTGTGACAGATGATTATTGGCCTTCAAGCAGAGCACAGACACACAAGGGCCTTGAACTCCATTCTTCATCCTCTCCGGGATGGCTGTAGGAGTGTTGCAGTTGCTTCTGGTGCAGTTGACAAAGAAAATGGATGGAAAGGTATCACCTGATGCTGATGCCTGATTCTAAAGACTAGCAGTGTAGGTCGTTTTTAAAATAATTTCATCGTATTAGTCCTGTGAGCTAAAGCTGAGGAGCTGATGTCCGTGCAGTAGACTGATGTCAGTCAGCTGGAGAAACCGCTCTGTGAGATCGGCATGCTGCTCAACTGGAAAAACTGCTTTCTGCCTGACCAGTTAATGTACAACATTTGGATAGCGCCACCAAGTGGGTACTCAAGCTAACAGAGGGCCTGCAGTTTAATTTTTTTATCCTGTCAACTTTGTCGACTTGTGTTGACTATGGCAACGTCAACCTTTCTTGTGCCGTTTGTGATTCACAGACATAAAGTGCATGATCGAAGTGCATATTAAGGTTGTACTAGTTCAATTGCAGTCTGATGATTTTTGCCAGTACCAGTTAGGAGTTTGGATTAAGAAAAACGTATAAAAAATACCAACAGAAGCTCTCAAACTCTCACTGAGATGGTTTCTGTTGAGGTGAACAGTAGAGGGATCAACTGAAGGCCTAGATGCATCTCTCAGGTACTGTGTTTGGTCTTTGCACGATTATTTCTCAAGGACATGACTTTTAGATAGATTTATTATTTTAAGGCCTGCAACTTTGTTTTTGTCCTCTACTTGTCCAGTTCCTCAAAATTTTTAAGGGCAGTCTGCACACAGCCTTTGGAGAATCACCTTATTGGTGTGAAAATACTACACATTTCAGTTATACCTGTCAAACTTAATAGATTCAACTAAAGAATTAGGAATGTTCGTGTTGCAGACCTTCAGAAAGCCGGAAGAGAACTATTGCTGAAAGCTACTTTTAAAAGTAGCAAGTTTTTAAAAGTAGTAAGTTTCATGTAGTCCCTGTGAAACAGTTTGTTGCTGGAGGAAGCCACCTCAGCCCAGATGGCATCGAATTACTGGTGTATCACAGTGGAAGATGGGTTTTCCTGTCTTTTCTCGTTAGTGTGCAGGAAATTAGTGTAGAGGAAATGCATGGAGGGGGGTGGCTGTGCTCTCAGAGAGACATCAGAGTCATTGAGAGTTCAGTTTATATACTGTAGCCATTTCAAACTCTAATTTGATTAATGATGAATAACTGACCATTGTTTTGCTATGGAGAGCAGAAGGGAGCTAAGTGTAGCTACTAACAATGAGGAGGATACAACAGACAATGTATATAAATATCACTGAAAAAATTTAGATATTTTTATGTAACATAAATGAAAGACATTTTTGGTCTGTTGTGAGTTGGTGAAACCAGAAATGGTGTTCTCCAAGACACAAGAGAGAACAGTAGTGATGCTGCGGTGAAGGAACATCTGAAGTCATAGAAAAAGGTTGCAGTTGTTTAATTGTGATCCAAGATTTAAAAAAAAGACCTAAAATAAGGATTAAGAGAAAAAGAAAAAACACCACAAATAAATGCATGTTATTTTACACCAGCTGGTGCTCTGTTAGGGCTATTTTAGGAAAACTACAGCGAGTTCAATAAGTGAGATATTTCTTACTGCAGAGCCTGAAGCCAATCCAGAGATGAGATATTTCGGGCTTCATTGGCAGGTGTAATTTGGTGGCAGTGGATTCTGCTGAAGTTTCTTTCTGCAGGAAGGTTTCAGTTTTGCTTAGTTCACAGAACGTTGCAGAAAGGAAGTGATTAAAAAAAACAATAAGCTGGAAAATGTAAGATTTGCTAAAAAAGTAGCTTGAGAGAATCTTCTCTGCACGATGACCAAACGTTCCAGCGTTTCCCTTTGTTGCATAAATGTTGCACGAAGTTGCATGCAAAAACCAGCTTGACACATTCCCTCTAAAATGTTGTGGCTTTTACAAAGCTTCCTTTTCAGCTTTGTTCTGTAGAAACGAGTTAAAGCTGAAGAAAATGATTTCTGTAATAAACTGTGCATTCTGAATACTTCTGACTTGAATGCAGCTTATTTTACTGCTGTCAGCAGAGGCAGAATAGGGCCTTCGCGGGATAAAAAGCTTACTGTGTGAAAGAACTGTGTCAGGTTTGGCCTGGGACTGCTGCCTCTTTTGACATGATCGAACAAGATTGTGTGTGTGTGTGTGTGTGTGTGTGTGTGTGTGTGTGTGTGTGTGTGTGTGTGTGTGTGTGTGTGTGTGTGTGTGTGTGTGTGTGTGTGTGTGTGTGTGTGTGTGTGTGTGTGTGTGTGTATTCAGCTCTCAAGTTTGCCCTCTCGCACACATGAATTAGGACACCAAACCCAACACGCCTGGCATTTCAAAGAGGAGGCCATTTGTTGAAGACAAGCGCCCCATTTAGACTATCCTGATCCATGTATTGAAGTGTGCCCAGAATCGCAACCCTGTAGGTTGGACTTCAATATTCAGTTGCACTCGTGTCCCAGTAAAGGAATGTATGAGTTTTATCTCTTCATGCAGAATGAGACTTTGTCTGCAAACGAGAATCCATACGTTGGCTAAAGGTTTCTCTGCTTAGGGAAACAAGCAGCCATTTATGTTGAAAAGTCGTAAATCCAGAAGTGGGAAATTGATCTGCTGTAAAGGCTTGTAACTACAAATCACTGCATAGTCAGCCTTGTTATGGCAGATATTATAATTGTATTTCTCAAACTGTGGTGCTGATGGAAGTGGCACGAGGCTGTACTTCTCCAAAACGGCCTCGGAGGGGAAGTCAAGTTGATGGTTGTGTTGAAAAGCATTGTCTGTCCCATTGTTCAAGCCATCAACTGCTGTTTAAACTTCGGTGAAGACGGTTTTGTGACCTTAGCTTTGCTGTAAGCTCTTTTCACCAATGAACCTTGGACATTTTCAGGAGAATCAGGTTTGGCTATTCTTCACGTTTGTTGTTTCTCACATGTAGTACCCAGAAGAAAGGAAGCATTTGTAGCTGATGTGAGCTCTGTGTAGTCTAGGTGAAGGAGCTGTTTCAGTGGACCACTGACACTTGCTAGCATCAGAGTATTTGCTGCGCTATTTGTACATTGATACAATGTAATTACACAGGTTTTGCACAAAGGAGTCACAGCACATTCACATTGGAGATTTGGTATTTTCACATGCACCTCTTTTTGATTTCAAGTTGAGGCAAGCATTGGATATGGTTTAAAAAACTGACTTTAGTCTCATTGTATTTAAATGCCCTAAAAAGTTACCTGTTTTGTCTTCAAGGTAATGTGTGTTTTTAGTGCTTCTATCCTTCATTTTCTCAGCGTCACTCCCCTTTTGCCCGATTATTAAAGTGGATTTGGTTGTGGGAATCTTATCAGGTAGTGTGATTGGTGGTGGTGTGGTTTCATTGTTGCTGAATATTATCGCTGTGTTGACATGTGCACTCCAAGGTGAGTGCACATGTCAACAGAAACAGTTCCAGCTCCAAATGACTTGATTTACATTTAAAGTGACCCAAGCTTCAAAGTTGCACGCTCTACTTATTCCCCAATTACATGCCCACTGCAGAAGCCTTTCCTGCTGTGTCACAACAGGAAAACCCTTCAGGCATTCTCATGATGCTTGGCTCTTTCTGGTCCTCACATGTGGCCAGATTCCTTAGTGAACCAGATGACTGCTAAATGTCTTTCATCATAGTCATGGTCAATAAACTAGGGTATGCTTGGATTTATCTACCCTCAATGAAAAGTGCATTTAAGCTTATAATTGTGCATCACGAGAAGCTGATTGGTTCTGATTGGTAATCATTTGTGTTTGCTGCTCATTTTTTCTTTATTTCACAGTCAGCAGCTGCAAGTCTGTGTTGCTCTTCAAAATTCATGTGGCTAACTTCTTTTACTCTGATGCTGTTTGCTGATGTGTCCACCGTTTTAAAGCTTAGTTGAAGCTTAGTCGCAAGTGAAGCTGTGTGAAAGTCTGGCAAAGAGCAGGAGATGCTGCAAATACCTCTATCTCCACCATCCAGACTCCAGATGGATGGAAAAGCCTAACCCCTGCCAGAGTTTGGAACCATGTGCTGTAGTTCACTTGGTTCTCTATAAAAAGCTCCTATTCCATGTTTGTAGAGAAGATTGTACACCCATCAGAGACTCGTAAAGAAGCTTTTTTTTTTTTTAAATATAAAAACCCCGTCATTGTATAAGGAGCACATTCACATTGGAGATCTATTGATCTTCATATGGGTATGATGTATGCTACCAATGCCTTTAGCAACAAGAAAAATGGATTCTCTAGATGCAAAACTTTTCTGCTATCATGTATCATGTCCGTGTCTGTTGTCTCATGGGATCAGACAGTGTCCTGACCCTGCAGTTTATCCTCTTACGTAACCAGCGTTAGACTTGCAGAGGGTAAATCAGTGCAGTGAGTCCTGCTTTGAGCATGCTGATGCATACATGCTATATTGTTGTTATTATGGAATAAAAATCTAAATTGCAGTTGGGTTAGAAATGCTTAGACTTTAAGTCACGTGATCCTAGCGACCAAAAGCAATGTTTCATTTCTTTTTTTCCTTCTTTTTTTTGCCCCCAGCCCTTGGTACATTCTCAAAGATCATATTAAGCAACTGATGTTTAGGAAGTAAGTAGGGATTGTTTTTTCCTCGATTGTGTCCTAACATATGTGCACACCTTGATTAGATCAAATCACAAATTTTATTATTTTTGTAATGCAGATGTAAATTACAGCCCTGAGTCATTTCTGACCCAAAGTCCAAATGGATATGAAATACTTCTAGGGTTATGACTGTTATTTCATCATACGTTTCAGAGAGCCAAAGAAAATGATCTCCTCGCCTCTCTTGCTGTAACTAACACCCCCCTTCAACTTCTCTCCAAAGGAGGAAACGACTGCAGTTTGCATCTCCGTCTCCCAGCGCTCCATCCTCCATGCTTTGTTACCTCCCCCACCATCTGCACAACCCACTTCTTGAAACAACCCCCCTCCCATTTCTCAGCTTTGATCCACATGGGCCTGTGCTTGAGCTTTAAACGGTGCAGCTCTGCATCTTTTTCTTGACACGTATGCACAAAGAAATGCGCATTAGTCCTTTGGAGTAACTCTATATTCGTACATTCTTTCCTCGCATTTTCTACATATTGTTTTTTCACAGTCCTTTTGTTGTTTATTTGGTTTTTTGCCAGTTTTGAAAATGCATCCCAAACTTTCTTGAGGATGCACTGATCTTGTTTGTCATCATTACAAAATGATGAGTGCAGATGTAGCTTGGAGGCTTATAGGATGTTGCCCGTGCACCTGTGGATGTTGAAGGATGCGCTCCAGCTGTTGTAAAGAGGTTTTGCCATCTTCGTTGCAGAATCACCTCTGTGTAACCCCGATGCTCGACACTTGGGGATGCACACTTTTTTCCCCCCTGTGCCTTTCCATCGCCTTTTCAATGAACTGCTCTCTGTTTGAACTGCATCCATAAACATTACGCAACGATGTCTGTAAACCATCAGTGACTGTACCGTACTTTGTTTTCTGCCTGCCTGGGCCTGTCTGTTACATTTGCTGTTAGCACAAGCCTCTGTAGTCCCCATAGATGTTAACTCCTGGGTCCCTACTCCACACCTTGGCCATGCACTTCTGCTCACACCACTAGAAATGGCGTAACGCATGCGATCAAATTGGAGATGTCCAGAGCAGACTGCATCAGACCCAAGCATTTTTATAATCCCTATACACATTTGACATATTGTCAATATTGCGATGAATACTGTCTCTGTCGATCAGAGACAGTATTCTTGGTGCAGTCTGCTTGTGGGCACAGTTTAATAAAAAAAAAAAAAAACAGAACAGGAAATGTTGAACAGGATATCTGTTATTTGACATCTGGACATCTTATCTCCATCGGAAGGCCAAGAAAAAATGGCTGTTGGGTTCAGATTTATAAATCTTAAAGCCTGATTGAGTGCTTCTTTGTCATTTACTTGAAGCCTGCCAACATGGTGAGGTTTCTCTCACAAACAAACACACACACACGAAAACACCCCCCCCCCCCCACACACACACACACACACACACACACACACAATCAGTTAACAGTCAACAGTGTAAGTTCATGACAGAGGTTACAGTAGAGTAGTTTTTTTTTTTAAACATATTTCAACAATAATTTACAAATCTAATGCATTTGTTAACCTTATAGGCTGCCAGAATAGACCAATTAAATGTGACCTGCTTCTTGCATTATTAAGATAGATCTATTGTTAATGAATGCCTCTTGCCAGTAATCAGGATATTGACTTTGCGAACTTATAATCAGATATTTGGAGCACATGTAAGCGCACTGTTTCACTTGTTAAAGCCCCTACGACTTAGTTAATATCCACCTACTCTTGGTCTGTTGGCTTCTCACAGTGATCCGCTGTTTGTTTTGAGCAAGCACCCGTAAGCCCAGGTCAGGTGCAGTCACATCTTGGAGCTGCCGTAGATGCACCAAATGGCAGTCCTGGTTTTGGGTTTTGTTTTTTTTTTTTGTCTCTTCAAATTTGTCTTTTTTAAGTTTAAGTATTGTAACTTGTGTTCATGTTGTTATCATCATCGTTATTATTATTTTTTGCTTTCTCTTCAGTTCAGACATTGATTTATTGTGTCGTATATTATTAAATATTTATAACTTACTTCACTGTCAGTAAGTTTCCTATTGTAACATCTTTAAAAATGTATCGGAGTCTGAAAGGTCTTGCTGTGCTTCTCCACAGCGGAACTCTTCTGGCAGCCCGTGCCTCCCTGTGGTGCAGTGAGCTTTTATTTTGGCAGGCTTCCTCTGCATCCCTCTGCTCTTCCACTTATGGATAATAGGACATATCTCAGACCACTACAAATAAGCCTCCTTAGTTTTGCCTTTTCCATTTGGTGAGCTGTAATCTGATACGGCTGAGGCCACTGGCAGTTATTCCTCTCCACTGTCAAACTGTCACATGACGCTGGCAGTGAGAGCGCTGCTCCTGATTCTGTGTGCGAGTCTGTGTTTTTCAGAATAATCCCATGCCACCGCTGTCTGCCTATTGACCAACTGTTCCTACAACTTCTGCTCTCGCAAATCCTCTTGTACAACATCTCCCAATCCCCTGGATAACATTCAGTCTTTATAACTGGATCAGGAATTGTATGTGAGTAAGTTGTTTTTATTCAGACTGTTGTCACCAGCTGCTTTTATACCCAAACTACTGATTTTGATGTGACTCATCCCCCGAAAGACTCCTTGTCATCTCCTTTTCATTTGGGTTGGGAAGCAGAATGGCCAAGGTGTGTGCCGCTTTGGTCATAACATGTATGGACCTGCTGGAGCACAGTATGGCTACAGCAGAATTCGTCCACATCATGGAGACGGCATATAAAAACTTTAAATGAGAGCGTTCATCTGTTAGATCGCTGCACTTCAAAGAGGTGTAAGCGTGTGTGCGTGTTTTCTTAGGAGGTGTGAGTTAGATGTGTGTGTTGGAGCTTAACTGCCACAAACGATTATTTTGATAGTCAACTAGTCACCGATTAATTTTACGATTAGTCGACTAATCAGATCATCATCCATTGAATGTAAAACGTACAGCTTATTGCACCAGCAGCATCTGCTCTTCTATAACTATCATTAGCTTACAGCTTTAAGTGTTTACGGTATGTGCTAACTAAAGATAAAGACAAGATGATAGTTTATTAAATTTTAATGAAATCTGCAGGTTGTTTCAGTGAAGTTTAATAAACTCCTTGCTATCTAAAATATAACAGGACATCTCGAGCATCTCACACTTCTGATAATCAGCTGTCTGCTTGACGTTTATTCAGCTGCGTAAGAACTATAACTTTAATCTCAGCCAAACCGATTTACTCAGGAACAAATAAAATACTAAAAAAAAGCCAAACAATAACATTTATCATATTAAGTTATCTAAGTGACTTATATATGTTTAACCTGAGTAGCGAAAGACGGCGGTGGGTTTGAAAACGATTTGCCGGGAGTCCGGTGTTCTCACGGGCTCTAGTGATCCTTGCCCCCGGCTAGCTATCGAGCTAGTGGGTAACAGACGTCTCCGAAAACGTCGGAGCGCTTTTGAAAATATGTGGTGTCTTGATAAACTGAGCAGATATTTGAGGTTTACACAGCTACATTCTCGCCTGAAAATATGTTAAATGTTTATTTTGTGACCCAGAAAGAATAATAAGAGTAATATTAAAACTAAGTAGCTGCCGCCATTGTTGGAAACTGAGCAGGGCTGCGCTATGAATTCTGGGACAGAGCTACTTCTTCTTCTTCGGGGTTTAACGGCGTGCTGGCATCCTTGTAGATGCAGTGCTGCCATCTTCTGTTTCAGTCCGTTATTACACTCTTGAATCCTACTACTTATTCCTGCGTCTTTTGTGATCTTACAAAGATTCAAACGAGGCGTCGACTATTAAATCAGTCGTCGGCGATTTTGATAGTCGACTAATCGTGGCAGCCCTACTTGAAACCCAGTCTGGACAACTAGAACTTGCAGATTCAGAATTAATTTCCATTTGGCGGTGGTGTCGGTATGCACATGCACATATGGACGGATGTGTTTGTGCATGCAAAGCATGCCCAATGTTTATTAAATGTTTTTGAAACTAATGCTATATATACTCTGTGGCAGTAAATAACAGCATCTCCAGTTAGTGGATGGACTTGTGCTGCACCTTCTTGGACTGCAGCTGCAGATCTTCTTCCCCCATGCAACTTCAGTGTAATTCTCCAGCAGCTACAGGTTCTGGTTAGAATGGCCTTCCAGCTCTCTGCAGAGTGAAGCCTCTCCGACCACGAAACAAGAGGCTTTCTGGAGAAGCAGCTGAATGATACAATAGCAGCCTAGTCGTCAAAGAGATGGTAAGGACCAGAGCTGGTTAGTTGCTTGTAAAATGCTCCCAGATGGCAGTATAGTCTGGTAAATAAAATGGAGATATTCACTGAGTTGTAAAATGTATTTGCAGTCATACATATACATTCATACTAAATCTGTTTTTTCCACAAAACCTGTTGCTGGCACTCTTTTTCTTTTTAGAGAAGAGATCAAATGATTTCACATGTATCTCTGTCAAACTGGATTGTTGATCTGCTTTGGTCCAGCACTGTTGAAGCTCTTAAGCTTGATCCCTTTTAAAGCATCTTGGAACTATTCCACAAAATAAAAGTTCAGTAAAATGAGAAAAGGGGGGCCTTGTTGCCAAGTAGAGCAAATAATGGTTGTCAACCTTCTTCTATGCAAGCCTTTGGCAAACAGGGTAACATGAGATTTACCAGTTTTATGCCCGGTTCACATCAGTTTTTATAACAGCCAGCATGCTGGAAATAATGTCGTTGGGTGTTGTAATAAATGTAATAAAATGCTAATAAATTGTGTGAAGCCTTGTTTTAACTAGCAAGAATTAACATTTCCACTATAAAGCAGTAACACTAATGTAAAAGCAAAAACTTGAGAATTTAGGAAGACCCAATCTAAAATCAGTCCTGCCTCCACAAAGGACATAATGTAGTGGAAACACTGTAAAGAACAGGCATTCAAACACAGGCAGAAATATGTTTCTAAAAATAAAACAATGGCTGTTATACTAATATCCGTCTTGCATTTCTGCGTTTCTGCAGGATTCGTTTATCTGAATTTTCCTGGACTTTGTGCTTCTGTTTTATAAAAAAGTCAGAGGATATCAGAAAATGTTTTATTGCCTCCGTTGTAAATAAATAAATGCAAGCGAAATGGAACAGATATATTTTCCAGACGGTGATGGAAACCATGTGATCTGTGAAAATCTTTGCTTTTGACTTCATATTGCCACAGATGCCAAGTAGAGGATCTGATAAAGTCCCAAAATGTGTATTTCCACCCCACCTTACTTAACTGACCCTCCACTGCCCCATTATGACTACCCATGGAGAGAGGGTGTAGGGGCCGTATTGGAGTTGGGGCCACCCACTTTCCTAGGAAGAGTGGTGAACGACTGTTTGGGCCTTCCACTGTTTATTTCATTGTTTGATTGGCTGAAGTGAGAAACGACAGCGATGATGTCATTTCAGTCTCCATGGTTTTGGTTTGTTTGTCATCCAAGCCTGGGATGTGTCGGTGTTGGAGATGACCAAAGCTCTTCTTGGCTGAGCTTCTGTCAGTGTTGGAGTGGGGAAAGCCAGGATAGAGTCTGAGCTAACAAGGATTTAGAGCTTTAAATGTTCGTGCCTTTGAAGAGCAGTTTCTGAAAACATTGACGCAATGATGCAGTTACTGTTTTCATGAAATCATCATGGGGCTGCTTTGAGACTTAACATAGTTTTGCATCATAACTATTGCCACTTACTAATCTATTTATTGTTATATTGCCCACCTGATGTGAGTTTAGGGAAGTTTGTCTCCAAAGCATACATAATGCGTAATAGCAAAGCACTCTTTGCAGTTTACATCTGCTGTGAGTTGTTACTATTGTGGGCCCAACCAGCGTATTCATTTCTCAGCAGTTATGTTGCACTTTTTGGTGATTTGCCCAGTCATCAGGGTGCCAGTATATTAAATGAATTAGCCCGTTTATAATGAAATGATAATAATCACAAGGTACATATCTGCTGTCAAGTAATTAAAAAAAAATGTTGTAAAAGTACTTATTTCAAAGAAATACTTCCTGGTTGAAAAGGAAAGATGAGAACATTCAGTTCATTAGATGTGGTGCATGTGATGGCTGTCAGAAGGCGATGGGCTTTTAATCACACATGAGGGCGTAAAACAGGTTGTTCTGGAAGGTAGAAGGAAGTGGCTTTGGTTGAACTGGTTCTTTAAAGTTGCCACAATTTTGTCTGTGAGGCTTCTACCGCTGACAGACAGGATATCCTCCTGTCACATTCCTTCAGAAACCAGACGGGAGCAAACGCGAGATTGTCTGCTGATGGCAGTCAGTCATGGAGTCAGAAGTGATGCCTGTGCTGACAGGATTTTGTAATACGAGGCGGCGGTGACCACAGAAGGTTTGTTTGGGTTTTTTTGCCCTTGCCAGAATTTACAGAAACAAATTTGTTGTCTTTAATTTTTAACTCCATCTTAGAAAAGTTTATTGAAACAATTACTGAAGGCGTTTGGACCCAAATATAAAACAGTAAAACAGAAACAGGCTTGTAAGCGAAACGTGGCACAGACCTCTCTGTTGCGATCACTGAGACGGCCTTTCAGCAGCATATGCTTTGAGCCTGATGGCTTTGCTTTGTTCGGCCTCAGTAGATTGTTCATCTGATCTGAGTCAGCTGCCTGCAGAGTCTCCTGCACCTGTCCGCCACATTCACTTCTGCTTCCACCTCAGGACGTAAGACTGTGAAATGGCTCACATGAGGTCAGTGGGTTTTTTGCTTTGTAGCTTGGGCCCAGATCCAGACATGATTTAGAAGTGATCCGTAAAATCAGTTCATGGAACCAATGGAGAGAAGCCAGGGCTGGGTTGATGTGACATCATCTCCTAAAACGAGTGTGAAGCTGGTTTCAGAGGCATTTTGAACTCAGTGGAGTTAAGAGTGATGTTTAATTTATACGGGAGAGGGTAGAGAAAATAAAAGCATAAGTGAACTTTTCAAGGTTGGGCCTCATGACTACTGGTTTTGTTTTGATCTTATTGGGAAGAAGCAGGAGTGGAACGCTTTTCTGATGTGTGGGTCAAAGCGCAGGGTTCATTGAAATGCAGTACTACTTAAACAACAGAATATAATTGGCAAGCAAAGTTTTTGTCTTTCAAAAATGAAGTGTGTTTGCTACACTTCTGTCACAGCAAAATGAATGTCTGTTCTGGTCATTTATATGACACTGAACCATAACACAGAGATTTGTGCTTCATGAAACGATTATTCACGGCCCGACGTGGCTGTCACAACAAGGCGTATAAATGCAAACAGCGTGCAGCTTGTGAAGCTCCGTTATCAACTGTAATTTTTCACGCAGTTCAATCTGTACAGCTTCTTGTTACCCTGCTAGAGTATCCATAACCAGCGATACCGGTGGCAATTTGATACACGCCGTCTCTGAAGCAAGGAAAGCAGGTTGCTGTGCAGCCGTGTGTCTCCTTTCATGTCCCTTTCATGGGATAGGTTGCATTTACACACATGCAAGAGAAGACCTGCACATGCAACACAACGCGAAATGTCAGATGCACAAATGCACACACCAGTATGTGCGATCCTAGACGAGGCTAAAGCTGCAGGTTGTTTGCAGTGGAAGAACAGTGGAGGGTGTGTAGTGGAAGCTACAGATGAAATGTGGAAGCACCACCATGGTCTCAAGAAGAGACTCAAAGTGGAGTCATGCCGAGGCAGTCAGGTATGTTCCAGCGTTTTCTTTAGATGGATGATCTTTTATTCTGTTTGTAGTGCAGCGCTACAGAAAAAGAGAGAGAGGGGTTCGACTCAGTGTATCCATGTATTTAGTACTGTGTAGTGAATGCTGCAGTGTTATCATTTCGCACTGCTTACTAGGAATGACCTTTGTTGGATGGGATTGGGATTATGTTTGGGATACTGGGATGGGCTCCAGTTGTATTCAATTTCTGATCTTTTGCCAACTATCAGCATCCAAGCTCTTCAATCTATGCTACATTGGTAAATCTTGTTTTGAGGGACAGACGAAGCTAAGATGACAAAGTTGCCAACTGCTCCATTTTACTGCAGGGAGTGTCATGAGCAGAGCTGGTTTAGATGAAAACAGTAATCAGGTTTTTAATTTTAGGGTACCAAATCTTTGACGTGTCTTGCTCTTTGGAAAGGTCCTTGAACAGTCTGTCAAGACTGACACTGCACTTCTACAGTTGTTAGATGTAATAGGCTATCCAAAATGCAACAGGAACCCTAAATATTACTGTTTTTAATCATTTATGGCGGTAGGTATCACCCCTACGCTGGGTATTACTTTCTGAGGACCTTTCAGGGGACACATCCCTTTCTTCCTGTCACTGTAATTTCACCTTTGTAGCTGGACGATAAAGACTGAAAACGACTCCTCCAAGGAATCAATTGAAATCCTAAAACGCACCGAATAACGTTATTGAACTCGTCTCGTGTCACTGTGCGTTCTGTGCCGAGGCCTGCCGAAGCAGGTCTGTTGTGGATGACAGCGCTGAGAAAGAATCAAGTGTCGCAACTGAACTTTTCATCACCGGTTTCTCAAACACCTGAGCTCTTTGTCCCCGACTCACCTTCTGATTATATCTCCTCCTTCCTGTCACACTAGTTGCTGCTCTTGTGGTTTTCTTTTCATTCTCTTCTGCGCATCTCGTGCTTTTCTCTGAAAAGGATAATAAAAATGAAGCATTGCCTCGCTCTAGCAGTGATGTTGAAAGGAAGAAAGACACTTGATAAAGGGCATATTAATCTTTCTTCTTCTCTTCTCTTCCCTTCCCTTGTCGTGCTATGACAAGTTTGCAAGTCAGGTGGGGGAAATGATAAAACACAAATTAACATGTCTGGCAACAACATTGAAATCGATTGACGGCTAAGTGAGTCTGCCAGCGAGTCCTAGCAAATTATCTCTTGAACAGCTTTGTATGCCTTTTCAAAATCTTCCATTGTGTCAGTTTGTGGTCTCCTATAGGGTATTTAACATCTCAGGCTCACATAGACAGTTGCCAGGTTTCTGCTTTGCTTTTTTGAAAAAGCGTTTTAAGAGTCTAGATTTTGTATTGTTTTTTTTGTTTTTTTTCCTCGCCACTCGGGCTGGATTTCAGTTCCCCTCGTTGTTGTAGGATGAAGAGATGCCGGGCTAAGGGCCGACGTGCTGGCAGGCTAACAGTTGGTGTAACCTTAGACACCACGCCGACGTGCGTCTTCACTTTACCTCTCGACCCTTGAAAGAAACCAAACTTAAAACTAATTTATTATGTGTAGCTTTCTCTGGTTGACCACAAAAAGGCTTTACATCGGAAAAAAGGAAACTCTTTAAAGTATTTTTAGAATTCAAGTAAGAACTTTAAGGCCCAGATTTCCCCCATAACTGTTGGAGATGATCGCATCAGTATTTTGTTCCGATTTTTCTTTTGTGATTTGCTTAGTGGAAGAAGTATTTATCCAGAAAGCATTTGACCTACTGCTTCAATTGATGTTGGGTTTTTAGAAAATGTAATTCAAATTACATGTAGTAAACAGTATTACGGTTGTGATACTGTAAACCATCTACGTGCTGTTCCAAAAGGAGTTAAATGTAACACTAACCCTCCGGTTTTAAATGCAGCCAAACAGAACTGTACCAAAGAGTTAGTGTTGTTGAGTAGTGAAATATTTGACCCTGTCTGAAAGAGTAAGAGCAATGTTAATATAAGCAGCTATTGGTAGTGAGAAAATGAACCTATATTAAGGCCATTTTTGTAAAACGTTGGCAAATTTGTTGACACGACAGGAAAAAAAGAACCTGATGAAATTGAGATTTATCAGCTTGTTTTCCTGAAACCTTCTGTGCTGCTGACTTGTGTGTATTCAAACTTTAAAATAGACTTTAGTTTAGGAAAATGACTTTATTTGAGGGCTGTTGGGATTAAAGTAAACATAACCGAAATATTTCAGCCTGGGAAATTTTTTTTTTTTTTTTTTTTTTAAGAACTCAACCATGGCCATCAGTGTAAATACCAACGACAGATTACTGCTTTTTCCCCAGTGAGGCATTTCTTGAATTTCAGGGATCTCATCTGAATCACCTCGACGCTGCTGATGAGAAATTCTTTTGTGTCTCGTGGCGATGATGCAACTTTATAGCAACACTTGAAGGTGCACACAAAGTAAACAGCGGTGAATTTTTAAAAAAGAAAAAAAAAGTTTCTCACCACCCAAAGACATAGTTTGGGGTTTATGGAGGCAGCACAGGCTCACTGCCATTACTGTGCTTACGTGAGTATTTACCCTCCACCCCCACCCTACCCCCAAGGCCTACGCTGAGCCAGGAAAAACTGAAAGCGTGTCAAGTTTATTAGCAGCCACAAGTTGCTTATTGGATTTCAGTGCAGCTGTGCCAGCTTCACTTGCATCAAGTGTCATGCAGCTTCACTCTAATGCAGACCTGACTAATTAATCAGATCAATAAATTCTATTGGAAGACGAATCCTCGCCTCAACATCGTACAAGAAAGCGACACTGCAACCGTAGATGGTTGTTCTACATCCATATCATTAAGGAGCGTGTGCGGTTTTCCTGACTTAGTTTGGTTCTCGAGAGCATCTCAAAGTGACTGTTTTAAAAGTTCAGACAATATAACCGAACTAAACAGCTGTTGTCGTTTTAAAATTGTTGGTACTTTGAGATTATCAAATTCTTTTGCATGTTATCTCCTTTCACTCGAGTTTAACGTGAAAACCTTTGCTCCCAGCATTCCCTGTGGTTCCATTGATTTTTCATTTATTTTTTGGCCTTATCTTGTTAACGTGCAACCAGTGTGAAGGTCATTATAGCGATGAGCTCGAAGACAATGCATTCAATTGATCATAATGAAGGCCTGAAGTCTGCTTTGCCTACAATGCTGTGGTCAACTGAACTCAACTATGTGTGTGTATATTTTTGTGTGACACACAAAATGACTTAGTTTGCAGCGTTTTCCCCCCATTTTGCACCTTATATACTACAAGTAACTTGTGATTTGTCAAATACACGACAAAAACCACGTTTTCATTTCATGGATTTGACTGCACACTCTTCCACTGCTTGATTTCTGTTATTTTTGAAACAGATTAAAATAAACAAATAATTTTTACTCCAAAAAATTTGAGTGGGATTTGCAGGCACTTGCAGTGAACTTCACATTTCTCTGATTTTTGTGGCTCCCATGAGCCACAATTTCCATTTACTCTTCTTTCCTCTCGGGCTTCTTTGGATTTTGCTGCATGTGAGGAATTAAAAGATGCAGGCTGCTTAATGATTGTTCATGATTCATTAAATTAATTGGGCTACAGGCGTAAATCTCCTGCGTCTTTCTCTTTGGATTGCAAGTGAAATCCTCTTTTGCATTTTTGCACAGGTATCTTTTTCCCCCCTCTGTTAATCAGATAAGTAATTTATAAGACGGAGAGCTCTCTCCTTGCACGACTCGGAGCAGTGGTTCACACATGCTGTAATAAAGATACCTTTGTTTGGTTTCTTTTAAAGCTTAATGCGCTGGATAAAGTCTGCTGATTAATCCTACCTGCCTAGTTTTAATGTTTGCTCCCAGACGGTGTAATTTTTGACTATTTTTGGAGAGTAATACGTTATGCTGTCAAGTGGTTGCCTGTTTTGATCAGATATGAGTGTTTCTTTGAATGGCAACATTGTTCTGTGTATGGCTCAGCACCATTTCTGTCTTTTCTCAGTTTATTATCCCTACGTTTCAGTTCCTGAGACAAAGACTTTAACATTAGCGGATTTGAATGGAAAGACAGAGCGATGGTGTTGGTGCCCCAGGAGTGATTTTGACACAGGGTATAATGGATAAGAAACATAATTCAAGACATTGCTGTAGTTGACCCCTGGTGATCGCTCTATGCTCATGCGTGTCTAATGATAGGAAGTGATGTTCAGGTTTTATTTAAATAAATTTACTGGTAAACTGTGGCATTTGTCATCAAGATCATAATGAAGTGATTCTGATTCAGGAAGTGAGCGAGTGCACAGAGAAGAACCTAACCTTTTCATTATCTGCACCTCTTTCCATTCAGAATGAATATTTATATGTGAAGACCACAGTTAGTCTGTTACTACATGGTGAGCATTGAGTCCTGACACATAAAGCAGAAGGAATGGTTGGTGCTTGAAGAGGACAGAACGAGTCAGAGTGATGTCATCAAAGCTTTCTGAAAACCTTGAGGACATGTATTTACATATATCATGCAACTCCCTAGGACATGTATCTTGCAAAAAATTTGGGGAAGAAGTGCTGAATTATCAAATGAACAAGCCCAGTATGTGGAAAACATCTTATTACAACACATAATGGGTTTTATTGGATGGTAAGAACAAAAGAAAGGAGAAAAATGGCTCTTATTATTTTGACATGGGTAGTGGGTTGGTCTTTGGGACCCCCAAACAATGAGAAAGAAAAGCCAATGGCAACACAACTCTGGGGTTAAAAGATTAATATCAAAGCACGAGTGAGGCTTTGAAATGATAAGCATGATCCAAGTGCACTGGTAAAGTTAATAATGTTAGTGTTGGTGTTCACTTCAGTGGAGCCCAGCAGGGCACTCGTTCAAATCGAACCCAAAGTGTACTCGACGTCAAACTGACAGCTAATAAAACGTATTATTAGATTACACACAGTCCTTACACTCGCACACGCGTATCGGTGTGCGTTTGTGCACACGTCTGTCTGCGGTTTTACACACATCGCGTAGCACTTTAGTGGCTTTTTCCAATTCCTGTTTCTCTTCTCACTGATGTCATTGTACTTGAATGAAAGGGTCTTTTGTACCTTACGCCAGCCTTACTTTGACCCTACAATCCAGGAAACGTACAGTGTGCTGCCCTACCGTGGCTGTGTACACATCCGAACAACAGATGTGATTGAAAGGGGATTTTGTCAGTCGTCATGAACGGAGCACTCACATTGTTTGTCTGCAAGATTGAGATGGGTGATAATATCTACAAGGTGACCTTTTCTCCTTTTTAAAAAAAGGGAGAAAGTCATCACTCAGATTGTTGTAAGCATGTTTTGTTTTTAAGGTTTTAAAATCACAGCTCTTATAAAGATGTTCTGTACAGTCTTGAGGAAACTTTTATTTATCCAGGGAGGGTTTGCCTGGAAAAATAAGCGTGTGCTTCCAGCAGTAACCCGCTTTGTATTTTTACTGTCAGCCTGAGCTGCTTATTACTACAATAGTCCTTCCTTGAGCAGTAAAAAGAAAACAGATTAGTATTTAGCTCCTTTTCACATATCACAGCAAGGTTACCTCATCACGTCTTGTACCAACATGAGTGCAAATGTATATTTATTCAAACGTTAAAAGGAGGCGGAGCTTTGTCCTGCTTATCGCCACATATCCATCCCCTGATTGTAAACTCCAGTTTATTTCCATGCAATTCTTCAAATTCAGCTCAATTCGGTTTAATTCAGTTTTGAGTTCACAGCAAGTGTCATCATACGAAGGTTTATATTCCAAGGGGAAAAAAACAAACAAAACAAAACATAACCCTGTTAGAACAGGAGCACCATTGATCTGATCGTGATCTTTGAGCAACCAGTTGGGGACATTGGGGAGGAAGACCTCCCTTGTGTTTCATGATACTTAACCTATATTGGCTATTATTCTATTATTTTATATGTTACCCTTCTGCCTTTTGAATGATAGAGAAAAATAATGGAAAAGTTTGTTGCTTGTATAGAAATATTATGCAATTTGTGTTACTGGGAGCAAGTTCAGGCAATGTACTCATTATACAGTCAGTGTACTCTACTGCTTATTCTTTCTCAATACTGTTTTTCTCAAGTTTTTCCTTTTTTTTATAAAGTTTTTGCATTATTAAGTTTTATTTTAAAAACATTTTCTGATATGGTTCTGGAATAGGTTACAGAGTCCGCGTTGAGACATGTTTTCACACCAGTAATCAAGACCTCTTCTAGTTGTTGGACCAGTGTTAACTGTTTGTTACGGATTGTGGTTCACGAAAGGTTTAAATCCTGTAATTTTTGGTTTGGAACAATCTGGAAAAATCCGAAAGTGTGGATGAAAAATCTAGCTTTCAATTGCAGACGCTAATTCAATTACAGGGAAAGAGATCTCTGACTTTTGCAAGCTACACGCATGAATCGGAGTCCTTTTGTTATTAAAAGGAAAATAGCGTATACAGAAAGTTAAACTGGGTGAACTGATAAAGTAAGTGAGGTTTATTGGCTGTTGTGAAATGCCAAGGTCAGGGAAACTACAGTGAGTTGAGCGTGCACACATTCATGCACCACTTAAGTGACAAAAACCCCACTGTGTGCTCTTAATCCACTGTTCATTAGTGGAGCCTGCTGTGAGGATAAAGCATGTGTTTGCCCTCGCCATAAGATGAGTGTCACATTGTCTTGATTTTTGGGAGCTTCCACCATCTCATTTCCTTTAAGTGACTTCCTCCCCAGGTCTCCATCTGGCCTGTGTTTAGAATCTACATGCTCTTAAATATTCTTTCAGATCTTCTGTGCTTCACAGCTCTTTCCTCTGCCCCATCTTCCTAAATTAAAAGGGAGGAGGAGAGAAGACTGCAGCAAAATGCATTTTTTAGTGACGGGGAAGCTCTCTGGAGAGTACAAAACGGTGTCACACTCAACTTGCAAATTAAAGTTGACACAACAAATGCTTTTGGATCTGCACTGATCCAGCACCGTAGGCTTTGAGTTGGGTAGATGTGTAGAGGATTCCCAGTAAAGGGGAACACTGCAGGCGACTTCTGAAATAATAAACACATTTTAATTCGTATAAAGCATAAGGCAGCAATCTGTTACTTTTATTAAAACAAAGATTTAAAAAAAATATGTTAAAAAATGACTGAAATGTTTGACAAAAGACAGAATAAAGAGCAAGGAGGGCTGAAAAGGGAGTTTAAAAAACAAAAAAGAGACCTCCTTTACAGTAAGACGAAGAGCAGACTGGTGGTAAATACAGGAGTAGGTGGGAACATGACCTACAGTTTGTCATGTCTCTTTTGTGGCACAGTAATGCATAACCACTGCAAGAGATCATAACAAAACCCAAACCTTTGGCAAGAACACAGAGTGTCTACAAGCTCTGACACACTGTGCAGCAGAAGGCTGGATCTGGCAGAACAATGCTGCGTTTCTTTAAGGCACACAGGAGTGTCTTTGGCTCAAAATTCACCCCCAAAAAACCTCTTTATGATCTGCTCAACAAAGGGATGATTGATAGAGAGTGAACATTTGAGAACTGGTTTCATTCAGCCCCGAGGTGAACACAGTTCAGTTTCACAAGTTTGCATGTACCTAGAACATTTTTAATCTGTGCCACTGAAGACAAGTTGGTATCTGCGGTCAGGTGACACACTGAGTTTTTTCTAACTATAGTAAACAGTGTCAATGTCACAAAATGCCTGAATACCAGGTAATCTGTGCTAAAGCCTCTAACCTAACAGCATAGATTGTTTTCTGTGTGAGAACTGTGAACACATAACCCTCTTTAGCCAAAGTTTAAACAACAAAAACTCTATGGCTTTAATTTTGTCCATAGTTTTATTAATTTCTTCAAAATTAAAACCATTACCATCAAATAAAGCTCTAAAAGCTCTTTTCTGGTTAAATCTGGACTGAGTTTGTTAAAATCTGAGTGTCATTGGCTCATTTTGGGGTTTTTTAATTCTTCTGGCCATGGAATAAATAAAATGTTTATAGTTTAACCCGGCTACAAAAAATTTTTACTTCTGTACTTCCTACAGAAATAAAATAATTGGCATGAAGACTGTGATGCACTTGTTTATTGGATAATTGCTCACACCATCGAGGTTGGCGCTCTAGATTTTCATTCCGAGGTGTCTATGTCATCCCAGTTGGTCCCCTGTAAATCTGACTCACTTGAGTCTGATGAAGTGGAGGAGAATGAGGCGAGCATGTTTTGAAACACCTGGGTAAAATCTTCTAAAACTTGGAGCAACCTCACAGTAGAGTTCTCCGAGTCATCTGTGTCTGGGCTCGCTGCAGCTTCAGGTGGTACAACAGAAGGTGATGAGGAGGAACTGCTGGGCAACAGCTCTTCAGTGCTTTCCATATAGTCTTGAATCAGAGCAATTGGAGAGTCTCTGCTGTCATTTTCAAAGCTTTGTCCACCCTCACTCACCAAGTAGTGCTAAAAATAAAGAAATCGTTTCTGCCACCAACATCATTTATGATTTATTGTGGCATAAAATACAAAGCTATTCAATGTTTCAGCTATAACACTATTTAATCACCTAAAATAACCTTACCTCCATGTCTATAATTGCGTTGTTTAAGTAGATGTTTTCAAAGTTCACCAGATTGTCATGCAGGCAAACAAGATCCCTGTAATTCGCCTCGCTGCCTTCGTCGTCAGATTCACCGTAACTCCAGAGTTTTTTAGCCTCGTCGTCACTCTCGTCCGATTCGAAGTATACGCTGAGGTCTTCCAGAGACATTGTGGTGCAAAGTCTCGTACAGCACAATGCTGTGATCAGAATGAGTGTTGCTACGATAAATCCACGTATTGTTTTGTATGCTGGACAACAGTTTGGTGCTTTGATTTGAAAAGTACTGTAGAGTTCTGGACTGATGCTGTTACTTCAGCTCAGGAATACAGTTTCCTCATTTAAACAAACAAACAAAAGCTTGTCCTGATAGTTTCATTAATGTCCTCAAAATTAAAATAACTACCATCAAGTAAAAACACAGCCCTTATTTGCATGTATTATTCACCTTATTGTTATTCTTGTTTAACACGCTGTGCGTGAGAAGTTGTGCACTGAAAGTATTAAAACATAGTTTTTTCTTTTTCTTGTCCTTACATGCAAATGTCTCTTTCTCCTCACACATTTCTTGTACTGGACAAATTCCAAGGCTGCTACATGTGATGCAATTTATGTCATATAAATGTGTTATTGGGACTCTGTGAAAATAGTATCGTGTAAGACCTTGAAAGATTTGTTATTGAAAAGCAAATTTTTTTTTTAAGGCCTATATTTCACATCATTTTGATGGCTTCCTGTTAAACAGGCGGCTTTATTTATGCTGTAAGAGATCAAATGTTAAAAAAAAAATCTATATCTTATTAAATGATTCAGCATTTTTCCAGGCTTTTTTCCCTTTATAGTTAAAAATTGTAACATATTGTAGAGTATCTTGCGAAATACATCGAGTTAGTCTGCGTCCACAACTTTGCATACAGTGTCTTCGTCACATGTCAGTACACTCAGGACTGTGTAATACCATTTGAATACTTCTCAACTGTGGACACTGGCACTTCCAGACATTCCTTTTCACGGTGTCAGGGAGATCTTGGTGCTCACGACTCGGCATTGTCTCGCTAAAACGTAGTGATGGGCTTCCCCTGCTGCCAACCTGTTTGCCTTGGCCTCCTTTCAAGTCTGCTGTTGGACTGTTGAGGGCTCCAATAGTTTAGATCGGTCCTCCTTTCTTTAGCAGAGAGCTTCAGCAGAATAATGTCGTGAGAATCTCAATGAGGCCCAGAGGGATCAAACTAGAGTGAGAAAGAAGATGCCACATTAACTTGTTTGTAATGTTTTGTTTTGTTTTTCTCTCTCCGAAAGTCGAGCGAGACAGTTTGAGGGATGATGTGCACAGAAAGTTGTAATACCCACATCAGAGAGCTGTTATGTTGAAACATTGTTTACTATGTGACTTAGTCCCTTGTCTTAAGTCTGGCACTGTGACATTTTGCTGTGAGCTATTTTTGCGCGATGAACTTGGCACCACAGAACGACACACAAACGCACACATCAGTTTTCTCTTTGTGCCCAAACCTGGTCTGTCCCCACACTGACATACTATAGGGGACTTTAAATGGATTGTGCTGCTATGTGCACTTATTATGTGTGACTATCTTCTTAAAGCCTCAACTAAAGAGCAGGCTGGATTAGTATTACTTTTTAAATCTGCATCCTTATTATCTTAAAGTGCATTAGATACATTGTATATAAATATTCTAATAAGCTGATGGGTTATCGGGGTCATTCTCAAATTGACGTAACAGTTTTTGTAAAGTAGGTAAAATCCTGGCTTTTTAAGCCATTCTTGAACGCTCACTCATTGTTAATCATAAACAATAAATCAAAGTGTTTAGATTTTATGGTTTTTGGGGAGACGCCCCAGTTGATTCAAAACAAAACAGTAAAATGCGTTTTGGCTGAACTGGCTTAAAGGCAGTGGCTTGTGGCTTTCTTTCCCACAACAAACACAAAAGTTGGACGTGCTGGCTCTGTTTCAGATGAATACTTTGGACTGAATGCTTTCAGTTATAACAGGCAGCGATAAATTAAAAAAAAAAAAAAGTTCTTGAGCACACACAGAAACCTACAGTAATTCGTTTGCATTGGCTTGTTTGCAGATGTAGTTCTGGTGAGTGCTGGCTACTGCTTTTCTGTGTCAGATAAGTTTTACAGCTTAGCTTTGATTTCCAGAACTTCCATCTTTTATTTATAGTCGCATACAGCAGAGTGTTCCTAATAAACTTCAAGTTTCATTTTGTTACAAACCCTCTGTGTTTGAGGTCTCCATTTCTTTTTAAACTAGTGTTTCTGAGACAGTGATGCTTTAGGATGGTTCACTGTTAATGATTACGGTTCAGTCACTACTAAAGTCTGGTCTGGCCAAACTTCTTTTTCATTTTTTCCTTTATAAAATCGCTGACATTAAATGTTTTGTGTGTTTGTGTCTGAGATCCATCCTTTAGAATCCACAGGGTCTTTGTGTGTGGGGTTGCACAAAGTGACACTGGCTGTAATAAACTATGACATCTGTCACAGCAGCGAGTGGGTGAGTTAAAGAGAAGCTAAAAAAGAGCAACACATGAAAAATACTAATGCAGCTGTTTGAATTGTCGTGTTTTCACTGAGTGCTTTTAGACTCAGACTATCAAAACTATCATTGCTGTATAGTTGCATTTTTTCCCCCCCCAAAAAATCAGTTTCCTTCTCCGAGGCAGGCCTGTCATGTAGTATTAGTTTGCCAGTTAAACACATCAGACGTGTGTCTGGTGCCCTTTTGCAGTGAGCTGCGTGTGTTGCAGTGGAGTGGAACCGTATAAGTGGGTAATGAGGCTGTAACCCTCAAGGCTGCTGTGTGTGTGGGACGAAGCCAAACAGTCACTTCAAAAGTTAATACTTTGTCAAATGATGCCAGGACACTGGGCACTTCCATGCATGTGCACTCGACTCGTTCTCCCCTTTAGCTTGGAGCAAGTTACATGTGCACATGTTTTTGCGTGTCAAGACCCAGGGAGGGGGCTTTACAATCATCTGGGAGTTGGATTTCCTATTTAGAACTGCGTGATGGCGGTAATACTCTACCTTTTATCCCTGCCTTATATTGTTATTGTAAAGCTACATTTTTCTATAATTGTACAGTGTCTTTTTCTTTCCCCTCTCTTTTCTTAACCCTTCATGCACCCTTGCCTTTATTCCCACTTATTTCAATCAAGCGTGACCTTTGCGTGTGCTTTTCATGTCAGAAACTTTGACACGTAATTGAACTTGATTATATAGTAATGGTGGGTGGCATTCCTCGCAGGTCTCGATGACTGTGATAGTCTTGCTTTAAAGAGCCAACAATGATGAGATGAGCGGCATCTCAAAGTGTTTGGAGTGTCCGCTGGTGGACTCGTGTAAGCTCCAAAGAGATTTCGAGGGATTTTCAGTCATGTCTACTTTTCTACTAAAACCCTTCATGATTTTTATGCTTTAAGGTTGTATGTACTCATTTCTTTGCATTTAAAATATAAAATGAATAAAATGGGTCTTGAAGGTCATTTGGAATATATGCATCTTCTTACAATTGCTGCCACACATTTTCATGTGTCGGGTCATTTTAAAACGACTGTTGATTTTGACCTTGTTGCCTCCTTGTTCTGCAGGATGCCAGCTACTGGCTGCAGGTTCACCGGTTGGAGCATGGCGATGGGGGAATCCTCGACCTGGATGATGTGCTTTGCGATGTGGCTGATGACAAAGACAGGGTGAGTAGACATGAAGTCTTTAAAAATTTTCTTTTTTTTCTGTTTTCCAAGGCACAGGAAGTGCTCACTAACCAGACAGATAAGAGAATTTGTTGTGCACCAAAGCGCCTCTTATCGGTTTCTGGATTTTCATTAATGCCGTCGTTAACCATCTCTTTAATCAGTTAAACGCTCCCCATATATTTACATGGCCTCGCCTATCTCTTGGTAAATCTAAGTTAAACAGATCGAGCAGTGTGCTTTACTTTAGAGCTCCTGAACCACGACTTTCTGAGGTCAGGAATGTAAATATTCAGTTGTTTTCTTCCCAAAGTCTACAGCTATCAAACTAGGCACTCATCATTTGTGCGTGCAAATAAACTCCAACCTCCCTGACTGTGTTGCCATTCTGATTCAGGTCATGGTGGTTGTGGGGGGTGTTATGGTTAAAAATCCCAAAAAAGAACAATGAAGGACAAAAAAGTTGGTCCAGAAAAAAAAATATTTGTATAGATAACTGAAACATTTTTTTTACTGCTGTTATTCATGAGCAGCGTCTCAGCCACTGGTGGTGTGCGACAATTTTGGGAGAGTGTGTCATGATTTATGAGTTTGATCGTCGACTTGCAAATTCTGAACACATTTTAACGGCTACTAAATCACTGTGATTTTGACTTTCTACAATAATTAGTTAATGCAACAAAACCCCCGTCCACTTCTTATATAGTTCTTTGGAGACCTGGAATGTAAATCTGCCCGTCTGTGAAGCACTTTGGGTCGACTTCTGTCGTTTAAATGTGCTCTAGGCTATAAAAAAATAGATGCGACACTCAACTCAGCATTTTTATAGTGAAAATTTTAAGTACATTTTCATTTAAAAAATGATAATAATTGCACAATTCAGTGGCCTACATACTAAACTTAAAGGATAGAAAGTATCAATCCTTTTGAGCCAGTATTGATCCAGTACCAATACCAGGATTGGTATCGACGCTATCGATATTTGGATCTCCCACTTCTATTCGCTGCACTCATTTGTTTTCAGCCAATCAATGCCAGGTATTATTTCTAAGCGGTTCATTTGAGCGAGCAATCTGAAAATATATCGAGAGTCTCTGTGAGGTATTCCACTGGAAACAGACTTCTGCACATAGATAAAAACTACTGATTGTATTTTCAAAGATGAAGAGCTGATTTTTCCAAAGGTGCTAACAGTTTTAGAAGTCGTAACATTTGGTAGAAGTTTGGGGACCCAAACACGAAAACTCCAGCTAAAGTTAAAGTAAGAATTGAGATTTCAGGTGCACAGGATCTACTTAACTTCTCCCATCTGCTCTACAGTCAGTGGCTCAAAGGAGTCTTTGTGCTTTCTGTGGCGCACACTCTCTCATGCAACCCTTTCAACCTTTGTTTATAAGCCCTCATGCCTCAGTGTTTATCTGCACGTTTGTGAGTTCATGTGTTTACGTGTGCACCCTTACAACGAGCTGTCATCATGCTCATCTTTTCGCATCCCTCGGTCTTTTATGCTCGGCTTTCATTGGTCCCTGCAGGCGTTTCGCGCAGAAGAGTGTGCGTACATTTCATGCATGACAACCTGTCAGCCTCGCTGACACACATCTGCATCACTCTCACCGCTATGACACAAAATCCTTTGCGGGTGGATGTTTTGCTTTTCTACTAAGTTTGAACGTACACAGGCATCAGCCATAAGAGCAGAAGCACCCGTTTAATGTAGTGTAGCAGAACATTAAACAGCAGAACGTGACATTGTAACGAGATGTTACCCTTTCTATATTAGCCCAGTGAGCGCTTGAAGAGATGCTCTTCCTTTTGTGTAATTATTTATGATGATGACAAAGTGATAATGTTACACAGCTAATACAGACGCTACAAATAAATGGGGATTTTTTTAAAATATAAATTGTTTATGTTTATAATGTGGCTTTATCAAGTGGCGCTCATACCAAAAGAAATATCCCTTATAAGGATGTGAAACAGCACCACAACCAGCTTTCTAAACATTCTTTCAAGTACCAGCGATGTCAGGGAACCTTAATATTTTTACTTTTAAATTTAAATTTGTCATCAGTAGTTTTAAATGTTCTCCCATTGTTTTTAGTTTTTTGAAAACTGTGGATTTGTGTAGATTTAACACTCCAACAGGAAGAGTCTGATGTGCTTTTTACACTGATCCACATTCATGTACACTTAGCGCGAGAAAAGAGGGGAAACGTAGGGACATCAAACATGCATGAGTGTGAGTGACTCCGTGTGTCCCACTGAACATGACTGGTGGTCTCCTGGCAGCTGTGACTCATCTCTGCCATTGCACAGGAGCTTTTTAAAGACTGGAAGGAATGTCTGGCCCATCACACAAGGACACTTTTATTAGCTTACACTGGAATGAAATGGGCTGCGTGTAGTGCTCATCTGGGGAATACAAGTATATACAACACAGTTTAATACTTTACCGAGTGTTTGTGTCTGTATCTGTGGAAGCACCTTTAAGTATAAAGTGTGTATTTAACACAGTACAGTCAGTATCATCGTTGCCAGAAAAAAGTGGCAGTTTGAACTCACAGAGGGAATATTTTTTCAGATGCCATCTTTTCCTTCTTTCATCGGACTTCCTTCCTTTCCCCCCTTCATACCATATTTTCTATGAACTGTAACAACATCAATAACTAAGTATCTACTTTGGCTGCTGACTCTCTTTATAGTTCATAATTCAGTTAGTAGTCATTGCTTGTGGTCATAGAAGATACCTGTTTGATTGGCTGGATGGTTTAAATGGTATTACTTGGGACATTCACTAGAATAGAACAGAATATCCCTTAATTGTCATTGTACATGTGCAATGAAATTGTGGGTGCTCCACACCAACAGTGCCAGAATAAAATATAAACAGTAGACAAAAAGAATAAGTAGCAAGCAGGGGAAATGTATATAATCAAGAGGGATACATAGAAAAATAAGAGAAGGGCACAAATTAGGGAAGAAGTTGCAAAGTGCTTGGAAGTAGTGCAAAGAAAAGCCTGACTAGAGTCCATGTGTGAGTGACCCGAGCGAGGTGGGTTACTCGGATCATGGCTCAGAGTGGTGCAGTGAGTGGGCTGGGGTGGGGTTAGGGTTAGGCCCAGGGCAAGGAGCTGTTAGTGAGACTGGAGGTGCGGGACCTGATCGACCTGAGGCGCCTACCAGAGGGCAGCGGGTCAAACAGGTGGTGGACGGAGTGCTGTGATGGCCCAGGTTTTACTGAGACAGGAGGATCTGCCGATGACCTCCAGGGGTGGCAGAGGGCAGCCAGAGGGCAGTATTAATTATACTGTCTGCAGCCTCCCTGTTCTCAGTACAGCATTACTGTACTATATGTGCTTAATGTATTTAAATAACTCAGTCAAGGAACAATATTAATTGCAAGTGAATGAGCTAATTATTAAATAGAAACCAAATCTCTCTCTTGCTCTCTCTTTCTAGTCTTATGCTGTGGCTCCCTCTTCCCTTTCTCCCCTTCATGTTCATGTTTATTAGCCATATGGAGGTGTGGTAGTTAATGTGTGGTGAAAGCATGATAGGTGAAGCAAAACTGGAATTATAATGGAGTCTTAAAAATATATATATATATTAAAAAATGTATGACTTCTTTTTCACTCGGGCGACCCAACACTGTACATTGTTACTAATGGAGATCATGAAGCGTCTTGCTTTGATTGGATTACATGAAAGTGGAAATTTTTCTGCTACTTTGCGATGGATAAGTACAGCTGTACAGTAGTCACCTGCAGACACAGTGTACGTGCTAAGGTTTGGCCTGCAACGTAAAAATACTTTGATCATCCTCACCAATCTTTATTGTGTTGTCTAAAGTCCAGGGGCAGTACATTAATAGTTACCTAAGACATGCACACACTCTTCTGCACTGCAGCGCACACACGTGCAGTCTTGGCAGCACAACACTACCCAGCATTACCCACCTTATATCTTCCCCTCGTGCTTGCATTGTTTTTTTTTTTTCCAGGAGCCCAACGAAAATAACTATCCAGTTCTCTTTGGTCTCTTCTGACGCGCACCCACCGACGTACCCCGGGAGTCTTGATGACAGACTTGTCCCTACACAAACTCCTGCAGCGATGTCACAACCCTAAGTGACGGCACCTGGGCTGTGCCAGCACCGCATTCCTCTGAGCGCGTGTGGTGTCAGGGTGTGCCGCACAGCTGCGCTTGCCTTCACTCCATCGCTGACACGTCTGGCCCCGGTCAGCATGGTGTCTGGCTCTGTGACAGGCGCACTGAATATTTAGCTCCGTGTGCCGGGGTGTGCGTGTGCAGACATCTGTGCCTTCTTCAAACATGTTAAATTTACACAGCGTCTTCATTGCATCGGTGTTTAACTTGGATGTGGAAAAGTTTGAGTGTTTTTGTACGTTTTGTTATGTTTTGATTGATACGATACACTGAACAGAAAGACCGAGTGATGTTCCTTGTATACTAGTTCTGGCTTGAGTTTGCCTTATGCATGTTTTTGATTTTGATCCAGGCGATATCTTAGTCTGAGCTGAATATAGAAGAGTTTTCCCGTGTAGGAGACGAATAGACACAGACAGGAGGGGCCGCTGGGTTAAATAAACCCAGAGAAGTTTCTTAAAACCACTCCATCAGTCTTCTGTTTATCTTGTCACAGAATATCAACAGACGAGCAGGCTACCACTCACAGTTGGCGTTGCGTGTGCATGTGTGTGCATGTGTGTGCATGTGTGTGCATGTGTGGAATCGGAGCAATATGATCCTTGTGAGCAAGTGTGCTGACTGTCATTCATGCCTTTGCAGGGCTTGCTACTAAATTACTTAGTGTTACTTTCTTTGAAGCTTTTTTTTGTGCATAATTTAAGATTTTAATGTTGACACTATTAAAAATATATTTAATAGCTTTTGTGCAAGAACTAAATATTTAAGAAATGATCCCATTGGTGGAAGATATGATAATAAATATAGCTTGAAAACAAGGCTGCCACCTATTTAAATCAAAAAGAAGCGTTTACACGTATTGATCTAAAGTCTTTGTATTTGTTGTGTCTGTGGTTGGTATTGATTTTTCTAAGTGCATGCACTAGGATGGGGAAGTGCTGTGAAACTGATCCCCTCTGAGGCCTCTTAAAGGCAGATGCTGACTGATGCTGAGTATGGAGATTTTTTTTTTTTTCCTCAGATAGGAAACGGGTCATATTGGAAAGAGAGAGGAGCGCTTGGGAATTGAAGGGTGTAGTGAAATATTTTCAGTAAAACTGATTATGTATTTCTCACATTATACTCTCATTGCCTTGTTGTTTGGGGAGGATTTTTGTCCAGATTATGAATCGAACCTTAGACAGATACTGCCGATCTGAGCCACCTGAGCGTGAAAAAGAAAGTTGTTTTTTAAAAACCATATAGGGAGATGGATACCGTGGATGGTGCTGCTGCGAGGCGGATTTTGGTTTGGACCACTGCCTGTGTGGAGCTGTTCCAACAACAGTTGGTTGAGATATATGTATCAGATGACCTCTCATCTATGTGGTGGTTAAAAAGTAACAAAAATAGCATCTTACATACTGAAATAAATTCTGTCGTTTGCAAGTGAGAGTTTTCTTTAATATTTCAGCAATTGTCAGCTTCATGCCAGTCAGCAGCAGCACTGAAAAAAGCTCTGGTTGTAGAAGGCACTGTGTACTTCTACTTATACAGCTGCGTGTTTGCTGTTTATGACTTTTATCCTGTTTTTCAAACTCCTGGAGCTGCTGCTGTAAACAGAAAATGCATAAGCTTCTGTGTACTTTCTGTTCACTTCTAGTTCTAGAGAAAGCCCTCTAAGAACTCGTGGAAAACTAAAAGTGCAGGATGCAGAATACGATATGACTATATAATATAAATATTTCCCCAACAAACAGAGAGGTTGTCTTGTTTTGGACTGCTAAAACACATCTCGCTTTTACCAAACTACGGCCGACCGGGCCCCTCCTCCAGGCCTCAGTGATCCTCCTCAGGGAGTGTTAGTGGTGACCTCATTTATTCCAGGCTAGCCCTCCTCCTTCTCTTCCTCCTCCCTTTCTCTCTTCCCTCTTTCTAGCCTCCTAATGAGAACAAGATGACAACTTTATACCAGAATCAGATGGGTGACACAGAATTTTTCTGAGCAAGTCTTCCTGCATGAGTCGAGGGGGTGGACACAGAAAGAGCAATCAACTCTAGAAATGCTATGCATGAATATATGGAAGTGACTGCCTTTTTCAAAAAGTTAATATAGTATCTTAACTATTTTCAGTTGCGTGTAAGTGTCAAAATGTTTTTTTCGCATTTGTGTTGAGGCGAGTAGACACACAAAAAGTAGAGTTTGAATGACCGTTTTTTGCTGGCAGATGTCAGAATTAATATTCAGAGTAATTACAAATGATTTTATACTGGCCAGTACATACAAACATATACATTTAGTATAATACAGACTGTATATTGAGCCATTGTAACACATGCACAACAGCCCTGAACTCAACTCGACGTCACCCGACAGAGGCGCCAGTGTCTGGCGCAGTCATACGCACGTTAGTTGCTCTTTAACCTGCCTGCTCCTTACTGAAGTCTGATGTGCAAATAATGCCGCTAAAGGTCCAGTACATAACTGCATGCATTATATCTGTGATTGCATTATTGCGGGGTCTTTGCCTTACAATATAAAGCACCTTGGAGCGACTGTTGCAGTGATTTGGCGCTACATATAGATAAAATACCAAACACAAGCCCACATGCTCAGGCACGATGGAGAACCAGTATTTATGTTCTCTGCCGACGTTATGATGAAATCTGATTTATGGTTCCTTCATAATTACGTTATGACTCCAAAAAGATCAGAGTCAGACTCTTCACTATGATGAATGTGATATTAACATCGATCAGATTACCTATTTTGGAGTCTTGTCAAAACAGTCGTGCCCAACCTCGCCTTGTCGTTCCGTGTGAAGCAACACGAAGCTTTTTATGAAATGAATTTACGCGTACTTGCTGGATTGATGACATCCACTTGGCTTGCCATCAGTGCGGAGTTTAGCATGTTTGTCTTAACAAGCACTTACTCTCTCCCTCTTTGTAAACCGTTTAAGCTCGTTGTTTGGAGCGCGTTTAATAGCCGTAGCAGACGTACTTGTTTAAACAGAAGAAATGTTGCAAATGTTAGAGCTGTTTAAACTTCGGAGGTGTGTTTCCGCTGCTGTGCCTGGTCATGTTTCAAACAGCCCACCTCTTGTGCTCTGCAGACAGTGGCTTCACTCACCCGACAGATGAATACTATGGCGTTATTTTTGTGCCACAAATTTATGAATTTAGGTTTTCTTGACCATAATTGAATTCTTTAGGAAGTCTATGCAATCTTTAAGCCTGTATCAGTGAAATGTAGGCCTTTTCTTCATACGGTCTTTGAACTAGTCTGTATCGTGTACAAATCATAGGTATACTGTCTTGGTTGGTATACAGTTCTGTCTTTGTGCTTCCCAGATGAAAATCAGCGTTAGACTGTTTGATGTTGCGATGAATTTGTGACTTCTTCGTAGGTCTTCCTGCTTTAATTAGTTGCAGTATGCTGGCATTGATGCCACACATTTAATAGCCTATTACCTCTAAATCAGGGCGACAGACCGGCAACCTGTCCAGATTGTACCCTGCCTCTCGCCCTATGACAGCTGGGATAGGCTCCAGCCCCCCCAACGACCCCGACAAGGATAAGCGGAAGAGGACGGATGGATGGAATTACCTCTAAATAATGAAGTGAAAATCAACATTTTAAACATATATTTTTGCTGAACGGAGTCAAATGTGTGCATGCACAGTGTCAGTATATGAGCAAGTAAATAAAATCACTTGTCTTCTTTTCTTTACAAGTCATCCGTTCTTACTGTGCATGTTTATATTACGAACATGATTAAAATAAATAGGATTTATGTGTCACAGTTAACTTAGCTGACCTATTGTTGCTGTTATGGACTCATTATCATTAAAAAAAGGTCACACTGCCTACGAGCTGCAATAATTGGTTATGTGTGAAAACCATGGTCTCAATTTCTTCTATAATTAACATCAGATTGCAGATTGCTTCATCATAAATTTGTAAGATTGGGACAGAAAAAACAGTTTAAATAAGATTCTTCTATACCTCCTATGCCCCTAATAAGCCGTCTATTATTCACAGTGCTGTGCGGAACGATTACTCACCCACACTTAAGCAGTCTCAGCACTTCACCTCGAGTAACTGTCACCCACACGAATCCAGAGTAATGATTACTCAAGTGTGTTTGTGTGTGCATGCATATGTGCGTAGACTTCCTGCACGTTAAGTGCATTTGCACTCTGTGCATTGTCTTATGCGTTCATCTTTTGTATTGCGGGTCCTTCAGCATAATTGCAGGTTAGCAGTGAGGTAAGCGTCGCCGGCTGTCATCTCCTTCTGTGGTAACAGTGTGGTGAGTCTTCGCTTCCCTGCCTCGTTCTGTGTCTGATACGGTCAGAGACCAGAGAACCGACAACACGGCCTGAGCTCGACAACACCGTACATGGACATGGAGAAATAAATCCATGTCACGCTGAAGAGCGTAGGAAAAAATCCAGTCGCTTTAAAAAGTAGACTGACTGACATTGTAATAAACTATTACTGAGCTCTTAAAGATTCATTACTCATAAACGCCACTCTCTGTCGTCATGGTGATAAAGTGAAATTGGATTGAAAACTCTAAACTGAGGAAACATAGCTTACGCTGGCCGTTGTAACCATATACACTGTTTTTGAAGCTAAAAATGGTACTTCACCTCTATTTATATTGAACACGTCGGTTCACATCCGGCATAAATACCTCGTGCATTCACTTAATTGTATCATCTCATTTTAGCACAGCTTTAATTCAGCGTCCCGTACCGGTTTTAGTTCAGTGCTGCCCACCAGCAATGCAAGCTCATTTAAACTTGGCACAGGGAGCTTTCAGCCTGGCAACTAAACATTGATGAAACTAAAATAAGAGTGATGAGCTGAGGTGTTTTAGCAGGGCACCCAGAAATCCCAATATTCAAACATTCCTTGCATGACTGCTGCTGTTCAATGTATTTCTGATTTTTCTCACTTTGTGTTAAATTGATGGCAATGTAGTTCACATGACCCCCTGTAAGAAAAGTCAAACTATATGGATTTTTGTTTAGAATAGTTGAATAAGAATATGCTTTTATAGCAAAAAGAAAGAAAAACATAAATTAACTCAAAAGATTTGAACAAAAGGCAGCAGCTGCCAAAGAGAAAAGACTTTTGTTAATCCGTGAACCACACATTTGACTAAAACCTGCTTTCGCAGGAATTTGCATTGGCCTTGAGGTTTTTAATCTTAATTTGTGATAGAAAACTGTCAGGAGGAAACAAAGACTACGCGTAAGGAGTCAACAGGAGTGTTTGGATTACAGCGTCTCACAACAGATGTTTTTGTGTCTCTGTGTTGGCGGTAATGAGATTATGACTCCCCTCGCCCCCGCCTCCCCTCCTTGTCTCCTTTATCTCTGCTCCTCCATCCACTCTCTTCGCCATCCATCTCTCTCTGCTTTTTCTCCCCTGCCTCAATGCTTGATTTCCTTTTTTGTGTGTGTTTTTTGCTTCCCCACCACAATAGTGTTTTTGGCAGGATATAGTCAAATATTGAACTACTGGCTCCGTGTTGTACTTAGGTTTTGTGCGGTAATATAGTCCTCATATAAAAATCTTCAACTATCATGATTGAGGAAGAGTAAGATTAGGCCTGTCCTGCCATCTAGTGGTGTTGTTGTGTCAGTGCATCTTGCAGTACTTTTGCATAGCTGTGTGCAAATAGAAAAGTTTTCTTTAAAGTTGAGTTGGAACAGCAAAAATATAGACGTGGTGACTTCTGGTTGTTGCTGCAGAGATGTTTGCTTTGGCTCTCACACAGTTTTAAGACTGTTCACTCTGTAACTGTAACTGACAAGTCTATGAACTTTGTTAGTCTCCTTTTTAAAAGTGGGCTCTTGTGCTTTTGCACATTTCATGAGCTTATGTCAGCTTATGTACAGGTCGTCCCTGTGAGCCCAAAGCTCAGGCTTCAGACTGCTCTAAACACTCAGACAGGTTATGTTTTCTACTCTCTGCTCGGTATATCAGTGAAAGCAGATGTTCCAGATGTGGTCCTCTTGGGCATACATTTCAGATGTTCTGGTTATGAGCAGCAGTAAATAAGACCGTGATCTTAAAGGGTGAATGGGCTTAAAAGGGGTGATGGCTTTAAAAAGAGAGGAGCAAAAAAAGAGAAAGCTTCTCTTTTTTTTTTTTTTTTTTTTTTTACACAGTGGATAAACTGATGGTCTGGATCAGAGCCTGGTGTCAGATAAATACGGAGTATTTTGCGCTGTGATTAATGCGAAGCTGCTCAGTCCAAGGATAAAAATACGCAGGTGTCGATGAGCATAGCAGGTTCTTTTGAAGGATTAAACATGGAGCTCCTCAAGCTCTTTAAAAAGGACTGTGAGCTTCTTGTTGTCGCTGTTTCAGCACCGGCCATTCTACCAAAATAACTGCTAACGACAGCCTCTGGGCCACAGAAGCAACAGTGGGAGACCACAGAGACGAACATAGACAGTGATGCTGTGATCGTCTGACCCTGTGGGGGCTCTTTGATTTTGTTGGTCAGGGTCTGGTGCTGAGGGTTGTTTCAGTGACCAGTGGAGGTCATACATGCAGAGTGCAGATTTTGTTGCAACGTGTGGGGGCAGGTCAGCTCGTTTTTCCAGTGAAGTTTCTCACCGCTTTCAGGAATCTCTGCAGAGATATTTACTGGTGCATGATCCACCACGATGCACCTGGCTTAAATTAACATGAGTGTTTCCTGTTGATTTTATGCATTAATTGTTTCCCCTGCTTCTTTTCTTTTGTCTGTTTCTCTTGTCTGCCTGGTTTAGATATTAAAACTGACAAACACACACTGGTTAGGGTCCAAGCCCAGAGGGCAAAACTGTTCTCTAGAAGATTTTAGCCCCCCCCCCCTCTTGTAAACATTGAAACTGTTGTTAAGAAACCGCTCACTTGCACTCTGTCTCAGTCACACAACAGATTCAGCAGATCAGTGCCCACAATGACTACACTGGAGCACAACGCACAAATATAGAAATACTATAAAACCAAGCATGAAAAATTTAGTACTTTACAGGTCGTTTTAAACAAAATTATTGCCACTTAAAAATGTGCTGCTTGCTGCTGGAAAGGAAAGCAATAAACTCATTTAAATATTTTCATTTAAATGAGTATAAACATTTCCTTGTAGCAAAATATGCAAATGCCTGCATTTTTAAAAAAAAAAATTGTTTTTCATCATGGCTTATTTTTTATCTTTCTTAGACATTTTTCTTTGACTCTTACTTTTCTATGTTAACTTACTCCCTCACTCGTACGTAGACTCTGCCAGAGGGGTTCTCACCACGGTGACTCAGCCAGCCCAGCTGTGGTCTGTGGGAACGGGCTGCACAGTCAGGAAGTGGTGTGGGACTATTTCTGTGTGTTGTGTCTGCATTATGTCTAAAGTTGACACAGATCTGAAAAGAGCCCCAAGGGTTTTTGTAATAGTTCATCACTTGTATATGTGGGATTTCCAGCCAAAATCTTAAATGTACTTCCTGTAAATCCTGTGAATTTAATCCAGAATATTATAAGTATCAGGTAATGTAACAACTTATTGTGACAAATATCAGAATATGCGGGATTAAATGAATCCATCCTGCATATTTTTCTTAGTAATTTTCGTATAGGTTTTAGTAGGTGGTTATTTCTGTGTTCTTATATAGGCTGTAACTGCACTAAGATCTCAAAGACCCAGTCTGTCTTGTAGTACTTTCTCATTGCACCAGCAGGGGGCAGTGTGGGTTTAGGATTAACCAGGCTGAGGTCGTGGACTTTGTGCTGCTTGCAGAGGGGGTAGAGCAGGAGTAATTGTGTCTCTTAAAGCTGTGAGGCCTTGCATCACGCTCCCCCGGGTGTTTTCTGTGCCTGCTGGGACTGTAGTTACTGTTAGGATGCTTGTAGAAGGTTCTTTTAGAGTGTTTGTGGGGGATGGCAGGAAATAGGTGATTTTATGTGTTACTTGCACTAATACTGAATGTCCACAATTCTCTGGCTCTGTGGCAGAGGTCAGTAGAGGATGTAGCATAGGATCGATAACACACAGGGCATTCATCTTGCAGTATTTAACTGTAAGGTTTCTGTTATATCCTCATCCAAATCTCTCATGATACGTTTTTGAAACGCGTAGCACGAATTGCCATTTCCAAAATATTCCCCCGATCTTGCGACCTCCACCTTTAACGACCAACAGTCATCATTTCCTCTCTTCTTCTACCAAAGGGCAACTATAAAATTTTAATTCCTACTGCAGGAAGTGGCAGAAAGCAGACAGGAAGTGAGTGTTGGGGGGAATAAACAGGATGTTGTGATGTGATCGGCACTGTTTGTGTAGTCACTTCCTTCCAGCATCCGCGCTTTGATGGTCGTCAGGAATAAATCAGAGTGAGAAAATAAATTGTTTTCTCTCATCTGCAGGCACAGACTCGACTTGAATAGAAATATTCAGTGAAAGCTTGCCATTGATCTTCCCGTTGTAGCTGGAATGTTCCATTTAAAATGACATGCAATGAATTGAGGACGTTCCTTGATTGTTTGTTGTTTTGCATCTGGGGTCCCATTTTATTTTGCAGCGCATTTTAGTTTAGTCATTGAAATCTTTTGAAAGCATTCCCATTCTCACAGTGTTGGTCACCATACATGATGCTATACTATTTATGGGAGGTTTGCTGCCCTTATGTTAAAATTAAGAAAGCAATAAAATAATAAACTGTGAAGTGTGCACAGAAGTTTTAGTGAACATTTATATTATTTGTACAGTTTCCTGCATGTGCTGTACATACCTTCACTCAAAATATAGACTTCCTTTAAGCAGCTAATTCCAATGCCAGAACGGCGTGAAGCACGGAAAACCACCTTCTCACAACAAACTCATTAACCTCTAAGAGTCAGAGTTCTTTCAAATGGACTCGGCACTTCATCTCACCTGTCAGCACTTCATCCTCCCATTGTTACACTAAAGACAACCCAAACACAGCACTGCTACTCCAGAAGAGCCATATAATGGTTTGCATGTTGTCAGGGTTTTCAGTAGCAGTTCCTGTTGTTTGTACTTCTGCCCCCAACTGTGTCCTGATGACATGGTCATAGATTTGTCAGGTAAAAAAATAGAGGCTTAATGTTACACCTGTGCTCCCAGAATATCGCCGATAATAACAATTTAACCAATTGATCTCATCTTTTTTTTCATAATTCTTTCATTAGATTTTTGCTAATCCAATTCTAAATGTATGTCTTGCCAAATAAAGAAGCAATGACAGGTGAAATGTACAAAACTGCATCCTAGATTGGAAAAATTTAAATGGTGGTGAGGCCAAGACATATAATCACAAACACTCCAGATCCTAGTCAGATCAAGCTTACTGTTTTTGACGTCATCCTAACATAATTTCTGAAGGAAGTGACAACCTTAAAAAAAAAAAAAAAAAAAATCAAGCCAGTGTGAAGGTGAGTCTTAAAATGTCACCAAGTTAAAAATCATGTTTTGATGGTACAAAGAATAGCTTTGGACTGCTAGGCTGCTAACACACTATTGATACTTAAGGCTTAAATTATGCACCGTTGCCCCTTTGAATGGCGTTTGCAGATCTGCTAGGCTTCACCTCTGCCAGTTCAGTCAACTGGACCTCTGAACCGTTGACCATTTCAGCTTTTAGAACATCCTTAACCTTTAATCGCCTGAGTGTCATACAGGCCATTCCATTCCACCTTAATAATGATCTGTTCTGAAGACTTTTGGAGTAATTAGAGTAATTTGTCATAAACATGAGCAGAAAAATCAAACTGTCTGTGTTTCTGAGATCACTGAATGATGAAACCTGAAGAAATGTGTTTTATCAACGGGTTTTTTTTTTGTGCAGTCTACACAATTCAGGCAAAATTGTTGCGTCAGTACGTGATAAGTGGACTCCAGTGCAATTGAGCAGATCTCCTGGTGTCTTCACATATTTACATCTGCCACAAAAGACTTTTCTCAGAGTGGCGTGAGCAGCATTTTGCCTGATAGGCTGTGTAAACAGATGGCCACATTATCGGGAGCTGCAGGTTGAGGGGCTGCCGGATGTGATGGAGTGCCCTGATATCCTGCCATTCGTTTATTCCTTCATTCACAAACTCTGGCATGTGGGGATAAAGGCCAGTGCCTCTTTGCTCTCAGCGCATGTTAAATCCATTACGGCTAATCAACAAGTGCCAAGTTCACCCCGGCTAGTCTGGAGAAGCATATGTGTGTGTGCGTGCTCTTCTTTCTTTTTTCTTTTTTTTTGATCTGAGGGACTCTACGTGAGTGTTAAGTAAGCAAATTCTTGACTTGCGGCCAGCCGCGCTACTTTCTGGCTTTTTTTTAATCAGATCTAAACACCACTTCTGAACGCTCCGGTCAGCAGTTGACCCAAATGGGAAGACATCCTGTTATCGTCTGATATATGAAGTGACTAAAGTGTGGGAAGGATGTAAAGTATGTGTTTGTGGTATAATGGCTCCTTTTGTATCGTGTCATTTCTGGCCTTTAACACACTTTGCCATTAATTAAGCAGATTTTGGCTCTATTGATTCGAATCACATGTGTTTTACATTTTTCTACCATTCTGGTAGAATTTGTTCTTAGTGAGTTTAAAAGCAAAATTTAAACCATACACCAAAAAAAACTAAACAAAACTTAAAAACTGCAGACTTGATGGTTTTTGCAAGCAGCAACCATGATTCAGCCAAAACTTCCAAAAGCTAATCAAAAATAATTGCTACACAGTCAGCAAAAATGTAACGCGTACATGATTTGTAGCCATGGTGCTTGCACACACAACTGTTAGGACCTATGAACCAAATGGCTGCTATGTCTGCAGACTGTGGTAAACCTCCAGGGTACAGTCATGTAGGAAAGTGATTGTGCATCCAAGAAAAAAAAGAGGAAAACTTTACTATTTCCAAAGTCACAAGGGACTGTGGTTTAGGCAAACGATTTCCAGATGTATTTCCAAAAAGACATTTTTACAAGTCAGATATTACAGGAAATATTTAGTTCTGAAGTTCCAAACTAAGAGGTTTGATTCATCTGTCATTGAAAGTTCAATGCTTGGGCCCCAAAGTCATTTAAAAAAAAAAATAATAATTGAGTCAGGACCCATGTGATGAGCAAGAACTCTCTACCGTCTCAGTTACTGTTAACCTCATCCCAAACATTTGGTTGCTATAACAGAGACAGCCATGAAGACGATGCAAACACAGGCACGCGCACACACACAGAAACACATTTTTAATCAGCTCGGTTGCCATAACAGAGACGCTGATAAGTCTGACTTTGGCTCCTGGAGCTCTCGGAGGACGAGCAGCAGTAGAATCGTTTGTGAACGTGAGATGCGGATCTGCGGTGTTGGTTCGCATTAGGCTCAAACTCACTATCTGGTGCACGCTTGTGACCCTCCTTGCTTCCCGCAGCACAGAACCATATGGAAACTTCAGCAATTTAATAAGAGTAAAGCCCATCATTCATCAATTTATGCAGCATATTGGCACTAACCATGTTAGACATGTGGCACATGGGAATTTCATCTCTGTAAAGTAATGGCATATTTGTTGTTTGATGCAGTCAGCATCTGCATAGTTATTTACTCGGTTTCCGAGTATTATAGCCAGGTATCTAAACTGTTAGCAGGCAACATGTTTGTTATGAGATTGCACACAGGTGAGTGTGAAAGGTTTGTGGATGTTGCCACAGAGCCCTCGAATGGCAAAATCTGACCTTGCAAACCCTCGTGCATATCAAATGCATCCAGATGTTGAGACCGCATAAGATAGTTGATGATAGTTAGCTTTAACTCTGCAGTTTGATCTAAAACTTACATTCTATGTGAGATAGTGTAATGGCAAAGTCAGCGTCCTCCAGCTTCTTTATTTTTGTTCCAAAAGCAGCGTCGCTGCAGGCTGCTGCAGTATAGAGTTAGCAGCAGAAATGGCCGTCATGTCCCCGGGGCTTTGGTCTAAATGAGATTTGCTGGCGGGATGATTCGGTCTGAGGCAGGGCTGGAGATGGACCTTTATGAAATAACCCTCGCAATCTCTCACAGAACAGCAGGGGAGAGAGCAGACACACATGAGCACAGTGATGTACTTAAATAAAAAAAAAAAAAAAAACGTGTGTGGACACAGTGTCAGAACATAGACCGGATTATATTTGGCATACGGTCATACACAGAGATACACACATAAGCCTTCTTTGGAAATACTTTGACTTCAACACCTAAAGTTCAAAGAAGAGAATGTTATCAGTGCCTTATGCAGACTTTATTATTTTAATACACAGAGCCTGTAATTATCTTCATTAACACCTCTTTAACCTTTATCTGCGTGACTGTAGTGTGACTGCACTGATATGTAGCAACAATAATTGCAATTCAATACTGGATCCACACAGCTGCGCCCTACATTTGAAACTGTGACCCCCTCTCGCCTGTCATAGAACCAGTTGTGTAATTGTGCAGCGTTATTTCAGACACACAAACCGCTCAAAAACCAGTCCGACCCCTGGCACGGGGACTTTTCTGCTGCCGTTGCTGTTCCTGAGATGTTTTTGCCCTACACTGTCACAATGAGTTAGAACACAATGTGGCAACTCATAAAAGGCTCCAAATGTCCGGAGTTGGTCTTTGTGAATGTCCTGGTAAATGTGGTCACCAAAGAAAGGAACAAACACAGACCCTTTTAACGTTTTAAGGATTAATTTGAAGGGGGTGAAACATCCCTATTGGTATTAGAGCAGCGGTCCCCAACCATTTTTGCGCCACGGACCTGTTTATGTCTGACAATATTTTCACAGACCAGCCTTTAAGGTGGTGCAGATAAATACAACAAAATAAAACCAGTACCGGTAGCATGATTGGAAGGTTGGGGGTTCAAATCCACTAAATGGCTACCCTGAGGTACCCCTGAGCAACGAACCATCCCTACACCCCGGGCGCCCAATGGCTGGCCACTGCTTCACTGAGTGAATGCAGAGAGGAATTTCCCCACAGGGATCAATAAAGTAAAGTATACATTATTATTATTAACACACGGGGAAAGGCCCAGGGAAACTGAGCCTAACGATAAAAACGATGAAAAATAACGCTAAAAACCTTGAAAACCATAAATGTCACAATTCTACGGAATTTCTACTAGAGCTCGACTGATATATCAGCAGGGCCGATATTGACTGTTACTAATATGTTGAGCGATTGGAAAAGTCTTCTAACGTGCCCACCAGAGGGCGCTTCTTTGATGGCAACACCATTTGATCTGAACAAAACTGGGCGTGTCATAAACAAGTAATCCATGGCTTTTAACAGCAGTCATATTAAATTAGTAAGGACTCATAAATAATGTCGAATGGATAATGGGAAATGCATTTTTATATTTTGTGTCTGAAAGCAAACGGGGAAAAATAATTGGCGGACGCGTCAGATTTTAAAAGCACCAAATATCGATACCAGTTTGGCTCTGAATTATACATATATTTATTCTCACGTTCCTCGAAACGATCCTGTTTCTTCATAGTCTCGTGGGAGTTTAAAAAATGTTCCTGGCTTAACTACTTTTAGGGGAAATCATCTCATTGTACAAGCTGCCTTCAGTGTCTTTATATCTCTGTTCGCAGCATCATTTGATGATGGTGTCTTCTATAATAACGGTTATCTGTCAAAGTAAGTGCATTACTGACAGCTAAGCTCTCAAAGTATCAGACTTCACATCCTCTTTTCATGCACGTTGAGGACTAGTGATTTCTGTGACACACTGATTTATATTTTCATTTTGACAAGTTGGGATAGTCGTACTCTGAGCTTTTGTTGACAGCTTACAGCCCTCTTTTTGCTTTTCAAGCACTTTTTTGACCTTAGAACCAAGTCGTGGCATCTTTCCTTACTGCTTTCTCATTTTTTGTTTCGTATCCTCATTTATGTTCCCAAATGCCTCCTTTTTCCTTAACCTCCTTCCTCGTTCTCTTTCTGTCCAACCACCTCTCTCCCTCCTCTCCCCTTCACTCTCCTCACCCCTCCTCTTCTTGTCACGGTAATTGGCTCAGAAAAATTATGCAGACTTATTTTAGCCCTCTCTGAAATCTCTTTGCTTGGCTCACGCAAGATTAATTGCCTAGTAGAGAAGCAGAGCAGCACTTGTTGTCCGTTTGGTTGAATTAACATTAAAACAGAGCCCCGGTGCAGTTGTCTTTGAACCGGAGCCACTGAGAGCTCCATCTCTCTGCACGCCTGTTTCTTTTTCTCTTCCTGCCCATCTCTTCTGCTTGTTTTCTGCCTGTCTTTCTGTCTTAAACTCCTCAGTACCACCCAGGCCTTCGCCCATCATGGGAATTTTAGCCTTTGATACTTTGCAACTGGGGATAAGGTTGAACTTTTGGTCTGACAGGGCTGATCAAGACCAATCTAGACCAAATCTGTCTCAGATCAGCCAGAGAGAAAGCTTTTTAATGGAGATGATGAAGATGATGCAATTATTCCATAACGGTTGTAAGAGGACTTTGTATGAGTATTAACTCAGTCATGGGAACTTATTTCTGAAGCTTTTTCAGGGAATTGCGATAAGACTCAAGGATGCAGAAGTCCAACTTGGCCCATATAAGGAGATTGTGAGTGGCCATGTTTGCAAATGAATTCACGTCCATAAATATCACCATGTTTTCTTTCTTTGCTTAGTCAAACTTGGACGTGCACATACAGCCTCGGATTTTGCAAAGATGTGTGTTAGGAATCGCACTGTGAAACTGTGCGTTTCCATGTCTAGTCAGAGTGCACCTTCTGCTTCAGGGTTGGTGATGAATTGCACGGGCTTATCTGTCACACATGACTAGTGTACCGAATTCAGAATACCAAGTAGATCCATCCAACATATATCGTCAATATTCAGGAGCACAGAGAGAAAACTACGTCAGATGCTAAAAATGAGTTTCTTTATGGATTATTTTTATATCAACAACTTTTTATCTCATGTCAAGACAGCTCTCCCGCATATATTGGATCTACCTTGGAAATGCCAGTTGGACATGCCTGAAATGCCTCATCATTTTAGTCAAACACCTGAACCACACACTTAGTTCCTTTCAGTGCAGACGAGTAACGGCTCTACCCCGAGCTTCTTCCAAATAACCCGGCTGCTCATCCTAAAGGTGAGGAAGCTCATTTTCATTTTGATTTTATTCCCCTTCTTCACAATCCACGGTTCATGGGGAGGCAAGGAAGGTCAAGCAGTCAGTTGATAGCTTTGAATTCACGCTTGGCTCTTTTTACAACAGCTGACCAGCACATCTTTGAAATCCCTGCACTTGCACTTTGATCTTTCTACAGAAAACAAATAAGTCATTTAAAAAAAAATTTTTTCCTCAGAAGTTAAAATGCTGCTTTTAATCCAGTTTATGTGTTTTAGGTCATTCGTTGAGTGTTTTCACTTTAAAGGGAGGATAAATAGATAATTCATACTCGTCTTTTATACTAATCTTTTTTGGGGAAAGGCTGAAACGAGGTCTCAGGGCGTTTCATTCACAATTTAGCATTTCTCAGAAACTGAGTGCTTTCGAAACCACATAGCCTATCTTTAACTTGCAGTGTACATTATTTATCAAACTAGAAGTGCTGCTCAAATCATCTGGCTATACTCGGGCCAATCGCAGATCTCCTTAGATGTTTCGTACCCATTCACATTTTAAAAAATATAGACTACAGACAGCTTCTTAAATAGCTTTATTCAGCTTTATGCATTGAAAGTTCCCATAAAATCAAATGTGACCATTTCAGCTTATGGCCTGTACCGTTTACTCTGTAGTGTTATGCATCCCTATTGTTTCAAGAGACGTACGACACAGTGCAAATAGCAGAGGAAGGTGTGCAGTGGTGAAGTGTCAGCTCACGTGTTGTTACTAATAAAGAAAAAAGATGTCTTTACTCGCTGCCTCTGTAGGAATAAAGGGAAGACAACAAAGTGTGATCCATAAAGGTGACGTGAGGAGTGACCGCCTTTGTTTGCAGCATTTCTTCAGGATTGATAAAGGATAAATGTAGTGAATGAGAGGCTTCTGTTGTTGCTCCTATTATTTTGCTTTCTGTAGACATTTTTCTGTCAGCCACGCAGCGTCTTTTCCACGGAGATCAGAGTCAGACAAGACGGGATCGCACGCTCTCTCTAATCCCCTCTCGCGCCTTAATGCAACAGAAATGTGTCATTGCTGAGCTGTCACCAACATCCTTTTGTTCACACAGCAAATTAGCCCATTTGCTTGCTCTTCCCTTACGGCTTTGCCTCCTACAATGGCCATTGTGTAAGGTATCGTTGTCAGGTTTCTGCTGTCTGTGCGAGACTGAAAGTGCTTATTTCAACAACAAGGGCGGCGTAGTCGGCCCCACTCTCCTATTCCCTTGGTATTCGGTTAAGTATCGGTGTCTTTTAAGACAAGCATTACTTTGCAGAGAGTGGGATAATGTACTTTTTATTCCCTAAGTGGTATGGAAAGCATGGGATACTGGAGAAAAATGTTAGATTAAATGGGAATCTGCTGTTTAGCTACCGTTAAATTCAAGAGGATTGCTTTCAGACGCATATTTAACCTCTCACACTTGAATTGCACAACACTTTCTTAATGGTGAAATCAAATCTCCTCAAACCACAGTTAAAACCTGTATTTGAATAGCGCACCGTCACATCTCGTATCACGAGGTTTGTTTCGTTGTGAGGGGAAAAAATGCCAGACGAGCGTTGATGTATTTCAGCAGAAGAAGTTTCGTCTTTTTACTTGTAAATTAAATCATTACAGTGGGGGAGGGAAAAAAAGAGTAGACTGTTTGGCACCCACTGGTTTTTGTATGGAAACAATGCGTTTGTTGTTTGGCGATTTGATATTGTGTAACGTATAATTAGGTTTGAAGCCTGTGGGGGGAGATTAGTTCACACAGCACGAATGAAATCCTGGCCAATAAAAGCTGGTGTTGTCTGAAATATCTCTTGGCTCTCTCTTAGTGAACTGTAGGAAATTTTGGGGGGGGTGGGGATTGCAGAATTGCACCCCAAACATGTGAAAGTGTCAAACACCTTGTTGTTGCTTTAAGTTAAGTTATAGTGTAGATGAAAGGTGTAGGGGTGTGTTATAAGAGGTGCACTGGCTTACTGAAGAAGCTCATTTGTATTTTCTCTCTCTTTTTTTCGTGTTCATGTTTTCCTTTCAATATCTTCTCGACTTTCATCCATGCAGGTAAGTCGTTCTCCCTTCTTTAAACCGTTGTTCCAGTTCACCTGTAAATCCTCTGAATCTTCCCACAACAGTCCACTGAAACCTGCTGCATGCGGGATTCAGTTTACATTAGAAGTTCTGTCAAAAACATCATCCTCATACTGCGCTTTGTCTGATACAGTGTGCTAGTTTGTGGGGGATTTATGCAAAAGGAAACACTGAAAGTTGGGCCACTTTCGGAACAACACCTGGAGCAGCAAGTTATGGCTGCACACTTATTAAAAAGTAATGCGCTTCATTTTGCAGGCTTGTAAAATAAATAAAATCCGTATAACAATCTATTTTACAAGAAATAAAGTTTCCCACTTGGCTCCCTCAAGTAGATTTGCACAGTTCTCAGAAAAATGTATGGGGTTTTTAAATAGATCAGTGACGCGAACAGACAGTGTGACTCACATTGAGCTATAATATATTAACTTGGATCCTTTGTCAGAAACCCAGATTTTTATAAATCCAAGCTTGTGACTAGTGCCGCTCCCAGAACAGTGGGATAAATATGTAGAGTGAAAATACTCTACATATGTACATTTATGTACATATATGTACATATACATAAGAATAAAAGCTAGTAGCAGTATGCTAAGCTTTGTTTCGTTTATTTCTTTTTTTTAACTTGATGCTTTTTGCCGCACAGGGTCAAATATTACTTGAAAGCTTCGGCTGACGTCACAAAGATCCAATAAAGGTGATCTTGGACGTCGGTGGCCATGACACAGTGGCCTTATTTTAGAGCAGGGGTTTGGATGTACTTTTTTTTCCCCTGTTGCTTTCAGTTGTTTGTACTTATGTTTTACTTTCACTCACTTGTTCGGTTTATTTACCAAAATTAAAGGAAACCAACTCAGCATATGGCCTGTCATAACACTAAACCTGCCTGTGGGAAGGAGGCGCTTACTCAGTGTGTTTAAGAGCAACCGCAAGGAGTTGGGAGTCAGGTGGGCTAAACTATTACCTAAACCCTGTACATTGTAGCATCAAAACCAAGGGATGTATTGTGTGTTTATTATCGACACACCCGGCAGTAAGTAAACTGGGTGACTTGAGAAGAATTGGAAATAAGATGTCGTAGAGCAGCGATAACCTTTAAAAGACACAGAACCTGATTCTGTAATGCGCTCAGGGTGAAGAAGGTGAAACTAATCAAAGTCACACTCTTAATTAAATCCGGATTTTGTTGGGCAGACATAGAAACTAATAGATAGACAAAGAAGAGCCCTTTCTCCTCCCACCTGAGTGGAGTCTGACTGGCCTAATCCCAGCCCAGGTCTGCTCAGGAGTCTCCGGGGTGCAGGGGGATCTGCCGAAGCTCTCAATCTTATTGATTTGTGTCATTCCGTCCCAGCTGCGACTTTGATGTGACAGTTTCATTTGAGCTCTGCTTATAGAGCCTTTAATTAGATTTCAGTGCTGGGGCTCCTCTCCTGAGGATGGAGGTGGTGAAAGGCAAAGAGATTTGATGATGGGTTTGGGGAGGTGTATGTGTGTGAGAAAGAGAGATGAGGAAACTTCGGGTTCTTTTAAGGTAAGAGTTAACTTCTGCGTTGGTGTGTATGCAGGTTAGAACTCATAAATTTGCACAGAGTTAACTTGTGGGGGTGTGCGTTTCCTCCTGAGAGTGAGTGTGGGTGTAAGAGATAGACTCGAGGAAAACCTTGACGTCTGCGCTACCTCGGCCTGGATTAAAGCCTAAACTCGCAGGGCTAATACCACTGCACCTCAAATCCACTGCCTCTTACCTCTGACTTAGCAGAAGCACTTCAAATCTCAAGTGCACTATCTGTGGTAATGGGAAAGCTGCCGCAGCCTGAAATATTCTCTATGCAAACTTTAGGTGTCCCATTGTCAACAGTGGTCATAAAAGCAGTTAGACTGACCCAGAAAGGCCTCCCAAGTGAAATAAAGGTTGAAGCAGTCACTGAGTTGGAGGCTTCTGGCCCTTTTTATGAGCTTTAAGTTGAATTCAGACCAAAGCATGCACGTTTTATAACACACCTAGTATTCATAATACGATGCGATATACAATACTATAATATGGTGTCGCAAAATAAACAGTTTACGGCAATTTTTTTTCTCGTTTTGATCGTCGCTACAGTGGTTATATTAATTTCTTAAAGTTCTCTCTTTCTCTTATATTTAAAATAACCACACTACGGACGGACAAGCGGCTGTTTTTACGCGCTGTCGTTAGCAACAACGACGGTAAACCCAGCGTGTGGCTCCGCCGTCCGCTTGTTTATTTTCCACATAAACCTTTCACAATAAAGCTGAAGATCCTGTTGAGATTTTTCAAAATAAACTGAAATGATGACAAAATACATTATTCTCAAACATCAAATTTCAGAATATGCATCAAACAAATTACCTCAAATAAAAACACGAGTAACTATAAATGGCGCTTACAGTCACCCTGTGGATGCAGAGAATACCAGCATGGCCAGTGAAGATGAGAGGTTCACAGAATGTACAGAAAATGTAAAATTTAAGTTATATATATCGTTGTCTGGGCGATAAATGTCTTATGTCGGGATATGAGATTTTGGTCATATTGCAGAGCCCTACATGAAATATATTCATTTTATATAGTATTACTTCAGTTGGTCCAGAACAGAATCTGCAGGACTTTTCTTCATTTTGCTCGCAGCCTGCACTGTGCTGTGGACTGAGCACTTACCCACTCACAGTTGTACCTTTCTTTTAGCTTAAACAGCTTCTTAGAAATGCACAATTTTCAGGAAGAAGTAGATGGGAAATATCAAGAGTGCACAAAATCATTCGAACCCGCCGGAGCCAGTTGTGTATGCATCAAGGCTAATCTAGTGTGATCACCACCTTGGAGACACTTAGTTATGTTAGTCCTGTTCTTCTGTAATGGCACTAATCACTGTAATTTGAGCAAATTGACAAAGCGAAGATGATTCATATAAGGTCACGGTATTATTTATGTATTAATGACCAGTGAATTCCCTTACAAACGCACACAAAAATGAGGTTGTGTGTGTGTTGGGGGTTGCTAAGGGGCTGTGGGGGTCTCGGGTCTCAGATGAGTGTTAATCCCAGCAGAGTTTATCCTCTCCTATTTCAGTTGTAATATTTCCTAATCCAAATAAGGAGCTTGCGTAATGAAACCATATGAGATGTAATTACTATCAAATGGAGTCAGGTTTTCTGAAAGCATCAGCACAACTATAATTTCTCATTAAACGACCGTCACTCCCGAGGTGCTCCCTTGGCCCTCAATTACAGCAAGGCTTACGAGACCTCCGCCTGGCTGGAGAACGGCTGCATATGTGGGTCAGTCTTACATCTTGAGGTTTCAAATCCTTGGACAGACATATGTGCACATAAAGTCGCAGATGCCGTCTAATGACAGGCACGCAGTTTGAAAGTATCCCTAAATCCTCCATAACACAAAGTGTTTCTGCAGATTTTTTAAGGGCACTAACATGTTTAGTATTAGCACTTTCATTCCCACTGGGGCTGCTCTTATACAGATCTGGACTTTATTTATGATGGGTTACTGCCCACACAGCTCAGGGGTAATAGTTGTTCTGCAAATATTCTTTTAATGATGTCTTCAGAGATTATATTGGTGTAGTTTTTGGAATTCTACCATGTAGTACTTGCAGGCTTTATGAACAACAGTATGTGTAAGTGTAGCAGAGTGCAACAAATATATTTCTCCATGGACTTGGAGAACAGGTTTGGGGTAAAGTAGCCTGTGTAGGAGCAGGTTAGAAGAAAAGGTGCTCATCCAGTCCAATGTCTCATTACGAAAGGGTCCAGGGTCGTCCTCCAAGTTAACACACTCATGTAAATAATATTGAGTTGGGTTTTGTCTGTACAGTGCAGCGAGGAATGCTCAGAGCTCTACATTGGAGAGACCAAACAGCCACTTCATAAACGCACGGCACAGCATAGAAGAGCCACCTCCATGGGACAAGACTCGGCAGTCCATCTGCATCTAAAGGACAAAGGTCACTTTTTTGAGGACGCCAATGTTCACATTTTGGACGGAGAAGACAGGTGGTTTGAAAGAAGAGTGAAAGAAGCCATCTATGTCCACTGTGAGCGACCATCTTTGAACAGAGGCGATGGTTTATGAAACCAACTGTCTGCCATCTATAATCCAGTTTTGAGATCCCTTCCCAGACTTCTTAACGCCCACTCACATCCTGGGCCTTTTGAACTCAGGAAATCAAATGGGGTGGGGCTAGGTTTCACAGCGGGTTCACCTGAAACCTTGGCTGATTGTGACCTACACCCATTTTCACACCTTGGCTCGTGTGATTAGGTAGAGGATCGTTAAGGGGTTCATGACCCCCTTGAGGGACACTCCCCTAGGACTTAAATCTGGGACTGTCCACCTAGAACTGAAGATGCTTCTCAGATGAGCGGTGAAACATCTTCAAGAACTTAAAGAAGTCCAGATGCTTTTCTTTCTAAGCTCTTTAGATTGAGTTGGGTTGCTCCAATTTAATCTACCAGTCTTTTATTAGGAGGGCAACATCAGGCTCAACTTTGAGATTGCTTTCTTAGCTTTGTAAAATACAATGTAACAAATAAATATGCCCAGGAATATCATTATACTGTACAATATGTGCAAGTACAGTAGTGCGACACAGCAGCACAGTCTTGTAGTCTTTTAGCGACTGAGCGCAAACACAGGCAAACATGAAAAACATCAGTTTAATTTACAGGCACTGCTGTCATTAATATAAATGGTTCTTTGAGCTAATGCAGAGCTCCTTTTGTTCATTTATTTATCATAATGTTTGAAGTTGTAGAGCCTTTTGATTAAATCTCATGAAGCAAAAGAAAATATTACAATGCTTTTTCACAGCACTGTAAATGAAAACTGAACCAAGATAACCCTTACCCCTCTGTGTTTTCATTATTGATGTAATTTGTTTGCACTGGACTCATTTCGGCTCAGTGGGAGTCATTAGGCTGATGCATACTGATGGTCATGCTACTTTCTTTCCCCCTTATTCTCACTAGTGCACCTTCTCACATGGGTGAATGCAATTTTTACCATAATTGCAGTAAAAACTCCCCCCAAAAATCTTACACCGACCAGAAAGAGAGAAAGCAGACAACTAGGGAAGAATTGTCGTTGAAGCTTTTCAGTATTAGACTGCGGTTTTCTGTTAAGCAGAAAATTATTGCAAACATAACATTAAAAAGAGTTCGGACCTCTCCTTTGTGTTTGAGATTTTGGAGCATTTTTACTGCAGATATCTGGAAAAATGTGTGGCCTGCTAGGTGCAGCATGCACAAGAAGTTTACTCTGGTTTTTCAGTGATGGCATTCTGGTATTGCATTTATTGCAGGTGCGTGTGTGTGTGCTTAGGGACCGTGCACGGATTCACATTGATAAACAAGCTAGCTCCAGTGTTGGCTGGTGATGTGGCATTTCAACCTCTCATCCAAATATGGACAGCCCCCAAAAACAATATTTACAAGACTCTAATGCGTGTTCATCAGAAATAGTTGTAGCCCCATTAGTGTGTTAGCTTTATGTGTGAACAAGTAATTTCCTTTGCTGCTGCCATGCGATGTGTTTGAACTTCTCTTTAGGGTTTTAAAACTTGAAAGGTCTCTTATAAAGTATATGCTTAATACAGGCAATAGAGTCTAAGTCTTTTTTTTTTCTTTTTTCCAAGTGTGTGTGTGTGTGTCTCTTCAACGTCCTTTCTGCCATTCAATCTCCCATCAACCCCCCCTCTTTTTCCTCCCCCTGCCTCCCATCACTTCCCACCTTCTTTACCTCAGCTGATTTATTGCTAAAAAAAAGAGTGGGTTCCCCTTCGCTGATGGCTGTTTCATTGTGCAACAGAAAATGCCCCACCACTCGAGCCAGCGTGAGGCTTGCCAGCTGTGTTGCTGCAATCTCTTTCTCTCTCACACACTCACACACACACACGCTGATTTCGCTCATGCTACACTAACACTTCTCCCAGCACCACTTGTCCAGGCCAAGGGAGTGACAGAATAATTCCCGGCAAAGAGAGAAGGGAAGCTGTCCAGTTCGCTGTGTTCTGAGCATCTCAGCCAGGCTCTGTGAAGAAACAGCTTAGTTTAAAGCACCGTCGGCTCCATCGTGAGAGCTTGTGCTATTTCCGACGAGTCTTTCTCATGGGCGATTGGTCTCGCCTCTTTCCTCCTTTCACCCACTTCCTCTTCATTCTTCTGCTAACCCCATCATCTCCTTGCTCCTTGTCCTTTTCTTATCTATTCCTTCCTTTTTCTTCCTTTTCTCCCCTCTCTAGCTTCTTCCATCCAAACGTATTCTTTTTTCTTTCCTCACACTTCTCTTTTTTTGTATTTTGCATCTACATTTTTACATCTTATGCAGCCTTTTTTTTTTTTTTTACCCCCTTTTTAAAAAAAAAAAGACAAAAAAAAAAAAACCCTTTGTTGTACCTGAGTCACCTAGGGCTGTGCAATATGACCAAAATCTCATATCCCGATATAAGACATCTATCGTCCCGATAACGATATAAATCACAAAAATGTAACATTTTCTGTGAATCTCGGGCAGCTCGACTTGCGTGAAGTGTTTCCAGCTGTGCGTCATGTAGCTGGAGTCGAGTGTTTTAACCGATGCATGAAGCGATACATTTTTAGACATAAGTTGTAGCAGCCGAGGTTTTCTTTGTGAGTATTTGTTACACGGCGTGCTGCGGGGAACAGCCTGTTCTAACGTTTGAGTCTAGGGTTTATTTTTTAGCACCTGGCGGCTCTTTTTTGCTTCTCATCCGTAAATAATCTGCTCTTTCAGTGATTCAGTTTATTTTGAAAAGTCTCAACAGGATCTTGAGCTTTATTGTGAAAGGTTTATTTGGTACATAAAGACGCGGACACGCAATGGTGTTACCGTCGTTGTTGCTAACGACAACGCATAAAAACAGGCGCGTGTCCGTCTGTAGTGTGGTTATATTAAATATAAGAGAAAGAGAGAACTTTAAGAAATTAATATAGCCACTACAGTGACCGTCAAAACGGTGAAAAAATATTGCCGTAAACAGTTTATTTTGCGACACCACGAAACAAACGATAGCGTAAAATGAAATGATAGACGTTTTTATATCGTCATCTGATATATATCCTTATATCACACCTCTGTTTACTTCTCTTTTTTTCAGGACACATCCAGTAAGTGTGCTGTCTGTTTCTCATATTACGTAATGGGAGTAAAATGAATAACACGTTTGTTATCGTGAAATAGGCACATGGAGGAAAAGTAAGACCTTTGTTCTACACTTGCACATTTTTTTGTCAGCTAAAGGGGAAAAGCCGTTGTTTAAGTTGAAGAAATGTGTGTTTTCTCATGAAAATGGGAGCCATCACAGCAAAACATAAACAAGGAATGTCTATTAATGTCTTTCAAATTTGAATTTAGACCTTTTTATGTAATCTCAAAGTAGTTGTAAGTAAGTGTAAGTAAGTGGTTGGCTGTAAGTGATTGGTGTTTTGATTTCTGTAGCCATAGTTCATGAGTTTTTAACCGAAGGTCCATCTGACAACCACTGTTCATGATGCCAAAAATGTGTATTCCCTGACCAGTTGGTTGCTCGAGGTTGCTTGGAGTCGTCGTGAAATTACTGCTAAAGCATCATCCAGGTGCTGCTAGAGACCTGTTGGTGATCCCTGCAACCACTGGTGTGTAAATATGTGCTATAAGTGTGGGAAAAGTGTCTACTCTACAACTGATTAACAAGTGGATGCTAGACGTTTGCTTACTAGGTGATAACAACAGCAAGCATGTGGGATACTGTACAGTACCAAACACCTCCTTGGGGTTGCTTTGGTTGCAAGTTGCTGTAGGCTGAGTGGAAGACGCCAACTTGTCTGTAAATATTTGCAAATTACTCACTAAGCAGTAATGAAACTGTGAAAAGTGCAACACGGGAAATGGACACCATTTGGTTTCAAAGTAAAATACACTCTTCTTAAAGCAAAGTTTTCACACAAGTGAGCACCTTTCATGAAGATTTTTGGCGACTGTTGCAACCATCTAGCAACCAAAGCAATTGCAAGGAGCTGTCTCGAGGACTGTGGCACTGAAACCTAAGATGACCTAAGATGAGTTTTATGAGTTTATGCTGAGAGCCACAGGTTCCTCCCAAGAGCTCTTATTTTCATGTAGATTGTCTTACCTAAAACACACCTACTGTATAAACGTAAACGTCCACACACAGACCTAGACTCAGTATCGCCTGCTACGTGTTCCCTACTAAGTACTGATTACTTCTATGGAAAACGGGTAATTAAAGCTAAATGGCTAAATATAGCCCTAAGTGTGATTAACAGTGATAGCATGTGATGTATGGTGCTCATTAGTTTGCTAGCTTACAACCCCCTCAACCCAGAACCCAGAACCAGCTTATCTACACACGCACACACGCACGCACGCGCGCACACACACACACACCGTTGTGTGGCCGTTCAATTAAAGGAGTCCCCGTTTGCTTTTCAGCCTCATCTTTATCTCCTTATCTCTCTGTTTGATGGCAGGAGTGGTGATCAATACAGGACGTAAAGTGTGTCGGTGCCATCTCCGTCAGATCAGGTTTCACAAGGATATGTTAGGCTGGTGTGTGCTCGGTTCAGGCTTGGTTTTCTACTTGTTATTTAGTCTAACGTGAGTTCCAAAACTTTATGTTGAGCTTAAAAATGTAGTGACCTTTCCTTTAGGCTCACAAAGGTAAGAGCTAAAACGACCAGTCGTGGTTACTTTACAAATATACAACTGGTTCACCAGATACGGTGCACAATATATCAGTGAGCATTGCTGAGCAGACTAACAGATTTTCCTTGTGCTATTTTGTATATTTTCTTTTAGCCAGCAGCACTGGCTTGTCTGGGTTGTTTACTCTGGTTACTGAAATGATAGAGACGGATCACCACACAGTTCGGCCCTGAAGCTGCTGTGTGAAAAGCTGTCCATAGCTCACAAGGTTTATTCTGCAGAAACAGCCTCCGAGCTCGGTACAACTGTGTGGGGATTTCATATCAGAAAACATGATTTCAAGATCCAAAACCTTTTAGTCCTGGACAGCTGATTTTAAAAAAAGTAGGCCAGTTTGGATAAGAATGTTAGTGGGGATTGAATGTTTAGATATCTAACAACTGAATTTATGTATATATTTGTTACAAAATGATTTTAAGTTTGAAGAAGTGGTCAGGGCTAGTTTGTACTTCCAGTAATATTGAAATAGAAAGAACTCCTCCTGCAGTCTGTAGTTTACAGTGAACACCTGAATCTGCCTGCTGTTAGTGTATATACACCAAACTTGTCAGCATGGTGGTGCAGTGGTGGTGCAGCCTTACTCTGGGGTCCTCTCACAGTTCTAAGACATGAATGTTAAGGAGTTGGTGATTCTAAATTGGCTGTAAGTGTGAATACAACGTATATAAAGCAGTCAATGACATGAGTGATAAGTTGATGATGATGGAGATTATTTTGTTTTTAGAGCGGGCAGCCTCAATGAGAAACGAAGCTGTGCTCATGCCGATAGATGTATTTTGCTCTACCCACCAAACCAGAGGATATTTAACTCTTACAGAGGTTTCAGTAATGGGTTCAGCGTGCAGTATCAGGTTTTTGGCCATAGGAAATGGTCTGTGTGTCTCCATTCACTTGGATTTTTTTTCTTTCTTTTTTTGTGCTGTATCAACATCTATCAGCTTTCAGCAGCTTAAATTAAACACACTTCTCACCCAGCTGAAAGACTGTCCGCACTCTTATTCAGTGTTGTTGTTTTTTTAAAGCTCAGATATCCAGAATAGTCAGTTTAGTTGTCGCAGGTAAGTGAATGAGCAGATGGGGCTCAGTTGAGAACAAGGCTTCTCTAATTTGACAAGAGAAGATGAGCCTGAAATAAAACTCCACGGTGGGAGTCGATAGAAAAATCTTTTATTTCATATAACCAGATTTAAATGATTGTAAAAGAATAATACATCAAATAATTGAGTCATAAATAACTAGTTAGTAGGTATTCATTAAGTAATTACTGAAATGAATTTGGAGGGGCAATACGTTTTCACCAAAGTGATTTAAATACAGCAATAAAGAACACTGACTGGTACGGCAGCAGCATCACTGCAGCCACACTGTTTCTCCTCTGAGGTTTGACTAATGGATGGACTCTCCTCTCCAGCAGCCTGGCTAAAATGTCTAAGCCATATTAGTGGAGAGAATGGGAGGTTTAAACCTGAGCCTTTGGAGAAGCCTTATGTGGGTCGCCTGCTTCTATACATGCTTGGCTTCTATAAACAACAGCATTTCAGTCAGGTTGAGGTCTGGACATGACTGGGTCATTGCAACACCTTGATTCTTTCCTTTTTCACCATCACTGTGCCTGATGGTTGGTATGAGGTGTTTGTGCTGATATGTTCTTTGGTTTTTGCCAAACATGACACTGTGCATGATGTCCATGCACCTTGACTTTGGTCTTGTCTGTCCAAAGAATACTGTTCCATAAGGCCATAACCTTTCCAAACAAGCCATGAACTTTAATATTTTACGTGCTAACCGAGGCCTGCAGAGTCTGAGTTGTAGCTCTTGAGTTTTTTTCCAGTTTATCTGAGTATCTCACAGTCTGCCAATGGGGTGAATTTGCCAATCCAGGGATAATTAGCAACTGTCTTAAGTGTTTTTCACATGTGGATAATGGACTCCAAATTGTTTGGAAATGGCCTTATGATCCTTCCCTGATTGATGGGCAGCAACAATTGTTTCATTGTTGTTAATGTCTTTCCTCCTTGCCATTAAACCTCAATGCTCCAGATCAGATCAGAAGACAAATGTCTTCCAAAACCTGTCTTCAAGTTTATATTTAAGAAAAGAAATCAAAGATAAAAGTATATGGCTATGCAAAGTAAATATTTTGCAAGTACTGTTTCCGTACATGTGGCCAAAGTTCAGTAGAACTTGAGTTGAGTAAAAAGCGGTGTACTAGGGGAGTATCTTTCAGGGAATACGAGTCACAGCTCAGCCCTGCTCTCATTTTGGAGAATGAATTGCCTTCAGTGCCTCGCTCCCTCACTCCCTCCTGGCTCTGCCTGATTGCCGTTTTCATTTGTCCGTTTGGCCTCGACTCAGGCTGCACACTGCTTTCCCCCCACATGTTTTCTATTGTCTGGATTAAAGTGAAATGGATAGTAGGTCATCAGTGTGACTGGGATTGTTTCACACTGGTCTGAGCTGTCCCCAATTCTATTACACAGTAATCCTAAATGTGTGCTTTCTCACAAATGAATGTGTTTTTGTGTCAGATTGAGTTTTGAATGAGAAACTGAATGAACGAAACGGCACGAAGGTGTTTTTTGGAGTGGATGTTTGAAAGGTTTGGGAAGGTTGGCTCGCACCTGGTCAGTGTCGGGTCTCCTTCCCCTGTGTTTAATACATCTCCTTCTCCTTTGTGTGTTTTTTTTGTGAAACTCATTGAGGTCAAGGTTACTGCGTGCTCTGCCTGAGCTCACCCAGTCTCTGTGGGAGTTTGGGGTTGCATTGCTCGTCTGGCAACCTCAGCTAATCTCAGTCACATCAGTCACACATCCAAACCACTGCCCCTTTGGCTTGTGCTGCTCAGATTAACACTTTTCCACAAAGACTAATTGTTGCAACACTCTTTTCTGAGTACAAAAAGGAGTCAAATTAAATTAAAAAGCAAGAGAAAGTTTTAAACAATCAGACATCTTGACCTTTACCCTATTTACGCAGACTTAAGTAATTAAGGATTGCACACTGTCGAGAAAACAAAGTAAAAGTATGTAGGGAAAAGTGGCGTTTGTGGGCAGTAAACATGTTTCGTATTTGTTTCGTTCATAGTGCATGCTTCGAATCTGCTTTACACAACTTCCTCTAGTCTCTGGGAGCTCTTCTCCAGTGATTTCCCACAAAGTCTTAAATTTGTGTTTCTGAACCTTGTAGATGTGAGTGGATTAGAGTGATATCTGTTGACTGTGAAGGAGTGTTTCAGAATAACTAAACACTTTTATATCCAGCACTTCTTGCATTAACTGCATTGTGAAGTTAATGCAAGAATCTAGTAGTGGCTCTGAATACACATTTAATGCTCCAAGGACAGCGATGTGTTGAAAGGGAAGCTTTAGAAAAGCAAGTGTACTCTGATGTCAGTTATGACGTTTTTAATAGAAATATATATTTTTGGAGGATAGATTTATTACACACAAAGTGAGATAGGACTCATTGTGATACATGAGACTTTCCACTGTGTTTTAATCGGAGGATGTCGTCCCTGCGTTGATGCACTATTCCTCAGCGGTCCTTGTTGAAAGAGCTACAGAAGCTACGTTAGGAGTCTCAGGAGGTTGTAGTTGAGGAAGGCCATCATTTGTGTCGTGTGTGGGAGCTTTGAACAAACCGGAATTGGTTAGGTTTAGACACTATGAGCAGCTTGGCGTTTATATGTGATGCCAAGAGGTTCGTTTACGTGCACCCGTACGTGACAAGTTAGAAGTGACAGGCTCCTCTGTATATTGCCCTAAACTGATTAGTCAGGCACAGATGCTAGATACTAATCAAATTTCAGTTTTGCCAATGATTTTTGCTTCTAGCTATTACAAAAACAACATTTTTGTGAGCTTTCTGCCAACAGTATGTATTTGGGGAAAGTAAATCTAACATTTTTTATTCTGTGAACCCATAATGATAATAAAGGATTCTTATTCTTAACAAGGTCACCTGATTTACTTTTAGCAGCTTGGAACAGCTAACTCTTTGTCGCTCCGTGGCTACTGTACAGTTCCCCTGGCACATCCCATCTGCATCCACAGACATCCTGTGGCGAAGGCAGACCGAACGGCATTTGCCTTTCCGAGACCATCAAATACATCTCATAATCGGGGCCTAACTCCCTACCAGATTCCCCACCATCGTCATCCCCATTTTCACTCAGTTCTCCCTATTTTCAGTATTTAATGTCCTGGGAAATAAGACGGTCTTTACTGTTCCAGTTGGTTCTAGAGGTCTCGGATTCATACCACAGGCTGTGTTTTAAGCCACATGCTTTTCCTTTTGTTAATAAAAGCTGAGGAAAATACCATATATCCTACCAGATATGTGATAATGTACCTTTTTATATGACCTCGCCGTACAGCTTTCCACCAGCAGCTACATTAAAAACTTTCACGAACCTCTCAGTTTACAAGTCAAACGTCTTCTTTCCCTACTTTTGATAAATTGCTCTCGCCGCCTTCATGTATATGTTACTGATGTAGCAGAAACCATGTAACCATAACTCTTGTCACAGCGTTTTCACCTTTTTTAGGGTTCTAAAGAAAGACATAATGTACAGTCGGTTTCCTGCTTTTACCTAATGAACCTGTCAAGAGTCGTGTTCCTCCTGTTTCCCAAACCTCAGATTTCATGAGTGAAAGAAATGGATGTAATGACAAAATAAGTATGTGCTTCATTTTTAAATATTTGAAGTAAATATCTATTTTCAAATAAGAAATGATCTAAAGTTCATCTTTTAAAAACTTAGATGACAGTTTTATCATACTGTCATCTGAGGTTTTAAGTTGCAACCATTCTTTAAAACTGATGGTGTGTCTCGTCTTTTCCCGCATCGCTAGATATCTCATTTTGAAACTAAACTCCTCACATAAATACTGTGGTATACTGACCCAGGAGTAACATTGGTCACTGCCTGTCTGCACCGTGTGGGTTTTGGCTCTGGCGAGCTGATGGTGAGGGCTTTGATGGCTGTTGCTTTTGGGAAAAGGCCTGTTGCAACCTCGCACTTTCGACATAAAGTGTGTAACCAAGAAAATTTGTTCCAGGCTGCTGTTTCTTGACCTGAGAGGAGAGTCGGGACGACATGCTTTGGATTACACAGCTGTGTAGGTGAAAGTTTAGCGGTTACTTCCTTCATTTTGCTGACGGTTTTCCTTTTTGCCCTCTTACTTCCTGGTCTGAAACTGGTATAGTGCAAGCCAAAGAACTGAAAGGCCTTGATTCCCAGAATCAGGGTAATCTTTGATGGCGAAGAATAACTCAAAAGAAAATGTTTGAGCTCTTTGATTTTGGCTTGAAATAGCCTTCTACCAATATTTATATCTGAAAAATTTCAATTTCTTTCATACGTTATTACATTTTTAGCCTTTAGCTTCATTCTGGACTGTCAGTGCACCAAACCAGCAGAACATAAACGCAAACTGGGACCTGTGAAAGTAGATAACAATCTAAGATACCAGTGTCTGCTTGTAATTTGACGAGCAGTGCCCATGCATTAGAGAGTTAACACATAAAGAGAGAATTTGTTAAAATGAAAATCGCTAATAATAAAAATAATCAGTTTTATCACCATTTTTAATCCTGTCTTTCATTTATAATTTCAGTGACACATTTGGTATCGTGTCAGGATCCAACCTCTCGTCATTTGCAGTGTGTATGACAAGCATAATTTCCCCTCTGCTCAAATAATCAGTCGAGCTCACTTTCGTTTTATGCGTCTGCGTTTATTGATATATACAGTTTAGATTAAATAAATCTTATGAAAGAACAGAGGATATGCAATGTGGAGCTTGACATGAGGGAAAATGCGGTCTGTTGATGTAATATAATTCTGTGTGAAACTGTAATGACTTGACGTTATTTTATGTGACGGGGGAATAAATCAAACGCTCGATAGATGGAGGCTCAACTTGGAAAGATTTATGTTTTGGAGTTGATAGCCAGAACTAAGGCAAGTGTAACTTTTGGACGGTCGCACCGCAAAAGCCTGGGGAATTTCGATGAAATAAAAATGGGCAATTGCTGATGTGGCACAAGCGGTGACTGCGTCTTGCTAAATTCAATCCTCTCCCCAACACACATCCGTGAGGATTAATTCCCCTTTGAGAAACCTCTGGTTTCCTCTCTCTGGCCCCGCTGCCAGCATATTGTTCTAGCCAGAGTTATGATGATGATTTACGAGCTGAAAGTGACTGCTGAAAAGTGGGCTGACTCACACTTTCCACTGTAATTTGCTCTTCGGTAATTGTTAGTTTTTGAGTATATAAAGGAATCTAAGTGCAAGAAAGGGGATACAAGTTGATAAAAGTATCGAAGGACAGCGTTTGGCAAATCTGCTTAACACATATTATCTCATTGTTATTGTGATTTTACACTGTGTAAATAAAGTTGGATTAAACTGATTCACCTGAATTAGTTCATAACTGTTCTAATATTCCATGCTGTGATTTCTACAGTTGCACACAAGTTTCCCTGAGAATTTACTGTTGCTGTGTTAGCCACAGTACTGCTATATTTTTGCTATGTGACATCAATCTGTGCTTTAAAAAGGGATTTACAGAATGAAGAGAGAGTTGCATCTTTTTCCAACATTTCAGAGGCTTTACTTAAATTATGTTAGGGAGGCAGTACAGCCCGTCAGCAAATTATGTTTTTATTGGACTTGTTTTAGAGAAAATTGTTCCAAAATACCTCTTTGCTAACTCTTAACTGTCATCTGCTTGGGTTTTTTGGTTTTTGATTGATTGATTGATTTGTTTATTTATTGTTTGTTCATATGAAGACCAGAATCAGCCATTTTTTCCACCTGGCATACACCCATTGTTGCTAACATGATCCAGCTTATGACAAGTGTGACCGCCATGTGTAATATTCCTGACTTGCTAGGTGCTATTTTCTGGTTTTCTTAGCTCTAGCAGTCTGTGTACAAACTTAGTCTATATCTAGGTCTGCTATTTGTGTGTGTGTGTGTGTGTGTGTGTGTGTGTGTGTGGTAGGGCTGCCACAAACGATTATTTTGATAGTCGACTAGTCACCGATTATTTTTGCGATTAGTTGACTAATCAGATCATGCATCCATTGGACGTAAAACGGATGCTTATTGCACCAGCAGCATCTGCTCTTATATAACTATCATTACCTTAAACACTTAAAGCTGTAAGCTATGTGCTAACTAAAGATAAAGACAAGATGATAGTTTATTAAATTTTAATGAAATCTGCAGGTTGTTTCAGTGAAGTTTAATAAACTCCTTGCTATCTAAAATATAACAGGACACCGGAGTATATTCTCGAGCATCTCACACTTCTGATGATCAGCTGTCTGCTTGACGTTTATTCAGCTGTGTAAAAACTATAACTTTAATCTCAGCCAAACCGATTTACTCAGGAACAAATAAAATACTAAAAAAAAAGCCAAACAATAACACTTTTAAAGTTATCTAAGTGACTTATATATGTTTAACCTGAGTAGCGAAAGACTGCGGTGGGTTTGAAAACGATTTGCCGGGAGTCCGGTGTTCTCACGCTTAATCAATGCCAAAGGCTTCAGCGAATAAATATGTTTTAAGAAGACTTTTAAATTCAGAGAGAGAAGAGGCCTGCCTAACATGCAAGGGTAGATCATTCCACAACTTTGGAGCAACTACAGCAAAAGCACGATCACCTTTAGATTTATACTTAGTTTTTGGTACCTTAAGGAGCTGCTGATTGGCGGTCCTAAGGGAACGGGGAGGTGTATATGGTTATAGTAGCTCCGAGAGGTAGGGAGGGGCCAGGCCATTAAGAGATTTAAAAGCAAATAAGAGAATTTTAAAAAACAATCCTTAAATGTACAGGTAGCCAGTGGAGTGAAATTAAAATTGGGGTAATGTGCTCAAACTTTTTTGTTCCAGTTAAAAGACGTGCTGCAGCATTTTGCACAACCTGCAGGTGCCTAATGGACGCATCACTAACCCCAAAATAAAGTGCGTTACAATAATCCAGCCTAGTAGTAACAAAGGCATGGATTACTGTCTCAAAATGCTGTTTCCTGTCCCCGGCTAGCTATCGAGCTAGTGGGTAACAGACGTCTCCGAAAACGTCGCTTTTGAAAATATGTGGTGTCTTGATAAACTGAGCAGATATTTGAGGTTTACACAGCTACATTCTCGCCTAAAAATGTGTTAAACATTTATTTTGTGACCCAGAAAGAATAATAAGAGTAATATTAAAACTAAGTAGCTGCCGCCATTGTTGGAAACTGAGCTGGGCTGCGCTATGAATTCTGGGACAAAGCTTCTTCTTCTTCGGGGTTTAACGGCAGCTGGCATCCTTGTAGATGCAGTGCTGCCATCTTCTGTTTCAGTCCGTTATTACACTCTTAAATCCTACTACTTATTCCTGCGTCTTTTGCGATCTTACAAAGCTTCAAAGGACGCGTCGACTATTAAATCAGTCGTCGACGATTTTGATAGTCGACGTAATCGTGACTAGTCGACTAATCGTGGCAGCCCTAGTGTGTTGCAGTGTTTACTGTTAGCTCCATCTCTGATTTATTCTGCTCAGCTCAGTGGGCAAGAATATCAGCAGTGCGTAGAAACCTCAGGTCAACTCGAGTTTTGCAGGTGTAATTGCAGAGCTATGCAGAAATGTAGCACATAATAAAGCCGGATGGATTGCAAATCATTTTCATTTGGATTTTATAATTACCATAAAAGTTCTTTCCTTTAATCTGAAGTCCTTTAGTTTCATATTTTTTTTGTTATTATTAGATTCTTAATAACACAAATGGCAAGTTACACAAAGGAAAAGTTGCAAATGTAGTTGTGTTTTCGATAAGTACTCTTACTTTGAAAGACAAGTGAAAAATACACATAGTGCCTTGCAAACAGCAGGTTACATATTAATTTTTGTTGTCTTCAACATATTGACACAGTTCCACAGACCAATCAACACCTAATTCTCACTCTACATCCTCTGTTTTTCTCAGAACCTTGCTAATTGGATGTCACCCTTGTTTTGTGGTGTGTGTGTGTGTGTGTGTGTGTGTGTGTGTGCGCTCCTATGCGTTTAAGCAGCTCTCCTGTGGCAGGGTCAGGGCTGTGCTTGTCAACAAACCTCAGCAATTAGCTTTGACTCGGGGCTGTTTCTTAGCTCGCAGACAACAATTCAAAACCTCCGACAGAAATAACACGTAACCTCGAGGGAGCATCTGTCAGTCACAACGCTGCCCTGTACTGCTGAAGCTACGGCATATTCACTTATTAAAAACCCATGTTTGGTCAGTTTCCAAGGGAAGTCTGGCAACGGCTGATGTTCCCTTTGACCTTATTCAGCGTGTAAAGTAATAGCAGCCAAAAGCCAAATCCACCGAGACACTGAAAGTCAACTCGGATTATAAGTAATGTATTTTTAATTTTTGTTTAAACATTTTTACTTTACTGTGCATTTTAGCGTTACGTATGACACTCGAGCGGAACATTAAGCTTGAAGTCTTGTGCTGCATTCAAATGATGGACATGTTAGTAGGAAATATGACATTCCAAACCACCAAGCTTCTGCTCATATTGTTACGACTTAAATAATTCCACCCTTCCAAAGTTTGGCGCATGCCGCTTGCTGCAATCTGATACAAGCTTTTCATGGGAATGCAAATTAAGGCTTGAATGCATATTTTGGGGTTTAAAAAAATACTCTTGGGGACTTTTCTTGAACAGCATTTATTCCTGACAGTTCCTTCTGAAAGCTTGAGGCGCGTTTGCTAGTTAAAAGTTTTTTTTTTTAGCAGCTACACTCTTGCAACGTTTGTGTCTTATTGGTGTACCCCGCAGCAAGCGTTTGTTTTTGTACTGAAAAATGTTTATTACTATCTACTCATCTGCATATGGATGTATTCACTGTAAGCAAATGGTCCCGTACATGCGCAATTTGTATGCCGTGTAGAAAACAATGCAATGCAAATACTTCTAGTGACTGTTTCTGGGTTTCAATAATTTAAATTATGCGAAAAACTTTGAGGTCCCTGCAGGCTTTTTCAGGCGTCAAAGACTGGGAGCTTAATGCCATAGAATAATAATAATGCAGAAAAGCGTCAGGGATAATGGGCGAATGTGATTAACGATCTGTCCAAAATGGCTTTAGCAGCAGATATTTGTATGTCTCAACAGGTTTTATGATTGCTGCTGTTTTTTGTCAGATATCCCAGCGCTGTACGGCTTTTATTTTTGCAATGCTAATTGCTGCAGATTATTTCTACTTTGAGCGATATCAGGTAAGCTCAGCCTGAACACATTTTTAGTGCCCGCTGCAGCTGAACCGATTACCATGTAATAACAGCCACATGGGCTGAAAAAGCACATGGGGTTGAGAGCTCTTCTTCTGTGGTGCCCTCGGGGAGTAGCCCGGGGAGGCAGGGAGTTTGCTGACTCAGCCCTTGTGGCCTGAACTGAGCTTTAATGAGGGAGCAGCAGACTACACTCACAGGTTTATATAGATTTGTACACATAAAACACACAATTACAAACACACAGCACACACTCCCTTTTCTCATGAGTCTCACTAAAGCGCACACACGCTCGCACCTGAGCGCACACACCTGTTTTACTTGTCAGTCCACTATTTTCACCTCTTCTCCTTTCTTTTCTGTCTTTATTCGCACTTTCATTACTTCTGCAGCGCACACATAGCCTCGCCCTTTGACCTTTGTAATCCTCATTAACGTGCGCTCACATTAGCCTCTGGCTGTAGCGAGCTGTAATTTGAAGTAAATGTGTTTGCGTTTATGTAAAGGGACTAATGGGGAAAAATGAGTGTTGAGGTCTGTAAATGTTTTTAAGTGTGCGTGTGTTTGTGTGTGTGCCCTGGAGAGTGTGTTTCTCTCACCAGGGGAGCCTGTCCAGCAAGCTATAAAACTCCACAGCTCTCAGGCTAAATGTGGCTGAAATGAAGGTTTAATGTGCTGGAAAAATGGTCGTTGGATTTGAATGGTGTGTGTGTGTGTTTTAATGGATTCTGTGGGTGTCTTTGTGTCTCTAGATGTAATTGTGTGTGTATCAATGCATTTCTTTTTATTTGTCCGTGTGTGTGTGTGTGTGTGTGTGTGTGTGTGTGTGTGTGTAGAGAGAGAGAGAGAGAGAGATTTAGAGAATGTGATGTATTTTAATTTGCACTGTATGCAGCCTGAATGTCTTGAAGTGTTAATATTTTGTGCTTACAGTTTCTTTTCATCTTTAGTGTGATGAAGATGATGTTTGGACTTTGATGTTACTTGTGAGAATCATTGAAGCAATAGACGCACAACGACTCCACCATGGAATTGGTTTCATTTATTTTAGTCATACGTTACGTACAAATATACTACTTTTTAAAAACAAATATACTACTTTTAAAAGAACCCTCCAGTCATTTTGTACCGTACGCTCATAAACGGCGAGGTGTGACCCTTTAGTTCCCCGTCTATGCCCATAAAAAAGTCAAAAACCGCATGGAATAGAAATTTGGCTGATCTTCTTTGGTCATTTCTCCAGTGGCGCCCCTCGACCTTGGTTTGAGTGGCGGCTGTTTTTTTTAAATCGCTGCTTGGATGTCCCGGTGTGACCACTTGCACTTGAGCGCTTGGGATGGACTCTTGTCATCGCTGATCAGAATTGGGTCAGTTTGAAACAGAATTTCTCTCTTGGTTGCCCGTAGTGAAATTAGACCGTGTTTCTGCACGGTGTAAGATCAGAACTTCCTGAGATTAGTATAAAAGATTTTCCTCCTCTGACTGCAGTCGAAGCGAGGCTTCTTATGTAGACACCTTCGCTTGTAGTGATTGTTTTGCTTTCATACTCCTGAGCGTTACCTTACTGATTACATGATATTAAAAGCAGTATTCATGATGCATATGCAACTAAAATTGTTGATTAAAGAACTGCTTGCTTCGAAGAAGTGAAATGCTTCTCCTTTTGAATTCCCTCCTCTTATAAATGTTAAACTGGCTTCATTTGAAACTCTTCCTCTAAGAGGAAAATCTATTTCTGACGCTAAATAAAATCGATAAACCTGGAAACCCTTATTACTGATCTTCAAAGAGCCCTTGCAAAAACATATCTTTATTTCACACGCAGCATGGTATTTTTAAAATATATATATATTTTCCTTGAGGTGAAATTAGTATGTTGTCTGTGACTAGCTGCTTTTGGTCAGTTTTTCTTTAAAGTTCAGGCGTTTCCTTTGGTTAGGATCATGTCAATAAACCCAGATAAAGTGAAGTGATGTCTTGAAGATGTTTGAGCGGTTGAGCACGTGTGCTAGTTTTGAATGTGGTTAATATTTTGTGCATTAGGGGGCAAACCTTATCGCAGTCGTGCTTCTGCATCAGATCTCACCTCGAGGGACGCTCGGATCACATCCCTCGAATTGGCACGTGTTGGATGGATTTTTCATTTTCTCCTCAGCTAACTGAAGCCAGCTGAGCACATACGCCGGCCTAGTGGGAGTCGCAGAGAGATGGCATGAATGTAATCTTTAATCTAATAAAGGGACTCTGCAGAGGCTGGAATTAATCAGATCTGTGAGGTCTTTGAACATAAAGACGTGGAGTGAAAGACGAAGCTTTTTGAGTGGAGGGAGAATATGATTGGACATAATGAGTGTGTCTCTGTCATAGAATAAAATAGGGGGGGGGGGTCTAAATCACCTCAATTTTCCTTTGGACTTTACGTGCGGCCCCCGTGCATTTGAGCCGAGAAGGACCACCGTGTCTTCTATTTATCTGTGCATGTTTTCAGGGAAGCCACTTCTACATTTATAGAACACCAGCTATGATTTGGACTTCCTGATTACACCCAGTAGGACTGATTTTTGAGCCAGTGTGGTTCAGTTGGTGTTAATGCCTACCTTCAAAAATCACACAGTGTGCTGTGTTTTAATTATTCTTATTTGCCTCTTCCTGGATTAAATGGATTAAAATCAGATTTGCAGATAATGAAGTCTCTCCTTTCCCATATAGTTTTAAATATATAGGGGGGAAATGCATGAATGCTGCTTAATTTCAAGTCTGAGGGAAAATGAGTAGGTATCGCTACAAAAGAGTCGTTCATCATTATCATCTTCTTCTTTTTAGGTGTTTATCATTTTTTGTTTCCTGTCATTGCACCTTCTTTGTAATTGTTCTCTATATCCAGATTACAGCTAAGCATTGTCATTCCATAAAGTTAAAAATATATATATTTTTCCTGTGCTATATTACTTCGATACTGCGGTGTAACATTAAGCTACATATTTCTGAAATCTGACCTTTTGTGCTCTCTCCTCTGTTTTTCCTCTTTCCTGCAGTTAATAGCTATATATGATGAACAGGAACCCCATCATGGCGGTGATGGCACCAGTGCCAGCTCCACAGGCACCCAGAGCCCCGACCTGTTTGCTGCAGACCTCAGCGCAGGCAGCGGACCCTCTGCTTTCCAACCTTACCAGGCCGCCAGCGAGATCGAGGTCACGCCTTCGGCCCTGCGCACCAGTAAGTCGCGAGACTGGAGAACACGCGTTTCTGGATCAAATACCATTAGGGTTATTAGCACAGGCATGCATTATTTTGACAGATGGATCATTACCCTAAAGATACAATCAGGAACTGCAACATTGGCTGATTAATATTTAATTCAGTTCGTCTTATATTCCTCACGTTATCATCTTCATTGGAGTCAAATGTCATCAACCACAGCAGTATAGAGAAAACACAACAAATCACCTTATCACGTCCGAGCCGTACCGTCGCCCTGTTCATAAATTTTGTTAATTGGACAGGAGGTGCCTTTTTTATTTTATTTTTTTCAGACACAGATAGCCGTTTGATCCCCGGCCAAAGTGGCTAATTGGTTCTATTCGCTGCCTCCTAAATCAAATGTGACGCTGAGGCCATTCACCTCTGCAGTTTCGCTGGCCAAGTCGCTTCTTCTACTGCAGTTACTCTGAGTTTGGATGGGAAAGTGACTCGTGTAGGTGATTTGTCAATTCGGCTCAAGCGAGATCTTTTGCACAGAAGCAAGCAAACATGTACACGCAAATATACAGAAAGACAACCGTCACCACCCGTCCATATTTTTATCAGACTACCTAAAGTGAAAGAAGTGTTCCTTCTATTTGTATTAGAATAATTAATAATTATGGTTTTATGGGCGCCAGTTTAGCTCAGTACGTTGAGCGGGCGACCACATGCCATGCAGCTGAGAGCAGCTGGCCCGGGTTAGCGTAGAGTCCGACCTGCAGCCCTTTGCCGCCAGTGTTGCCAACTTAGCGACTTTGTCGCTATATTTAGCGATTTTTCAGACCCCCTTAGCGACTTTTTTTTCCTAAAAAGCGACTAGCGACAAATCTGGCGACTTTTTCTGGTGTTATTGGAGACTTATTTATGACGACTTTTTGACGTGAAAGCGGGTATCGCTTTTACTCTCAACAAGCAGCGGTGCTGCCGGGGGCACCTCACCCGTTCCAAAGCGCTCACGGGCGGAGGATAGTCCTCCCCCAGCTGCTATCAGGGCAGAAGATGTTCATACCTATGCGTCCGAACTGCAAATGAATCGCGCATGAGCGAAGCCGCTGCTCCCGCACTGACTGTAACGCAGTCAGTTCTTCTTTTACTGTTATGCTGTTTTGTGGATCAGGTTTAAAACTACTTATAAACACACACACACAGTGTAACTCCACCAGAGTGCCTATTTCGGGCCACTTTTGCCGGTCCAAGCCCAGATAAAGGAACAGGGTTGGAATAGTGACATTACAAAAAACAATAATTGCTAAAATAAATTTAATTTGTAGTTCTAAATAAATTCTAAATGCATTTAGGACGTTTTTTACCCTGTCTCTTCCCTGATGTTATTTCTCTGTCCAACAACGTAGGTTACAATTATATTAGCATGACCAATTATGCAAATTAGGCGGTGACGTCATGTAGCGACTTCTAGCGACTTTTAGGACAGCCAATAGCGATTTTCCTTGCTGAGGAGCTGGCAACACTGTTTGCCGCATGTCTGCCCCTGCTTTCCTGTCCTCTCTTCACCGTCTATTGAATACAGTTGATATAAAAAATATGGTTTTATTAATATAAAATTGAATAACAAAAATAGAGAAAATCATAAATTCAAAATATTTTTTTGGTCCAAAAGAAATGCGTCTAATTCATACCAAGTTTTTTTTTTTTTTTTTTTTTTTTTTTTTTTTTTGTAATGAATAGGAAGCAGACAAAAATATATTAAAGTAAATCTATAGTTACAGACTGTATTAAAACAAATCGAAGGCTCATGTTTGCCTTTCTTTTTCTCTTTGTATTTATTTGTTTGTTGGTGCTGTGTTTTTTGTGGTCTCTTTTGGAGGTGGGTAGTTGTCAGCTAATGCTAATGCTAGCTAGCTTGCTAGCCACTCTGAAGTGGCTAAGTCAGTCTTATTTAAACAGAGAATTAGCGTGTTAGCATGTAGTGATCACAGCAGCACTGTAAAGTAGGCTCCTGCACTAAACTAGAAGTTTGATTAAGATTTTTCACTTTTAGCATAGAGCTTGTTTACCTCTAGACTGGATGTGTCGAGCACCTTTATGTGTAGTTATCAGAAAGAGTAAAAGTTAAAAGGAGTTTTTTTTCCATTACTGTCTTTTAATTAGCACCAAAGCCCTCTACTGTCTTATTCACTAATGACCTTTGAAATAGCATTGACTGACAGAGACAGCACAATTTTCCTTTTCTCTTGGTCTCAATAACACACACACACACACACACACACACACACACACACACACACACACACACACACACAGTGCGACGGAGGTCACTTTAGCCCTAATTGCGTTTCTGGATGAGAATGCTGATTGTGAATTTTCAGTAAGAAATTGACATCTCTGCTACAATCACACCTGCCAGATACGTCCAATTTAACTTTCTTCATAATAAATTCTAACCCTGCTTAATTGACGACTCAGAATCTCATCAGCTGAATTTTAATGGGTTTTAAGAAAAATGTCTGACATGGAAGAGAAAGAATTCGATTATTTTTTTCATAAGCACCCTAATGAGACTAGCTTTCAATCACTGATTTATGTTGGAGAGAAGAGGAGATGAGAAGCGCTGGACTCTGTGGGGCTTTGCCAGTTTTCTTGTTCGGCCCAGGAGCTTAAAAGAAAAATGATTAAGCTTATTAGACAGAGAGCTCTATCGAAATTCACAAATGGATTGATGTTATTTTCTTGGCTTTGTTAAATTGAAAAACCTCTGCAGATAAGAAAATAATAATTAAGGGACAATACTACTGTTGTGGATGTGTGAGGCTTTCAGATGCCAACTTGAAAAAGATTGTCTTTTTGAACATAGCAAAAAAACTGAGCTTGGTGTACCCTGTGTGATTTTGCGCTATTCCACATGAGAGATGATCAAAGTGAAATAATTGTGGTGATTTCTTTAGTTTTTTTTTTCTCCAGAGCAGTAGTCTTTTGTTGCACAGTGATGGTGAAAGTTGGCTATTGCATCTTGTCTTGTGATCAGAGATGGCCTGGGATCAAATGAAGGTTGGCCATCTCACAGCGTGACTGCTGCTTTGACCCGTGTCAACTAACAAAACAACAAAAATTGGGCATAAAATGATTTCACTCCATATCACACTGGTGCAAATGGTAAAAATCCCCAAAACAACCTGATATGAATAGACGGAGGTAAAAACAGAGCTCTGTTTGTGTCGGGGATGAAGAAGCATCATTTGTTTTGTGTGAACTAGCTGTAATGAAGACCAGCAAAAAAAAATTATTTGAGGAACTTTTTGCATACATCATACATTTGACATACATCAAAGTACGCTGTATGGGGACCGTAATCATGGCTTAGAGCAGTGGTCCCCAACCCCCGGGGACCGGTACCGATCCGCAAGAGTTGAGGCTCAGGTGTGAAATTTATGGTTTTCGGGTTTTTTATCGTTAACTCAGTTTCCCTGGGTCTTTTCCCGTGTTGTAGTTGTGTGTCTTATTTTGAAAGAAATATTTACCCATTACCATAGCGACCAGAGAGCATTAAGGGGCAGAGAGGAGGATGTTACTCTCAATGTTGTTGACGCATTTCAAGAGGACGCTGCTAATAAAGTTACACAATTACACAGTGAATTCATGTTTATTATTATATTTACAAAATACCACAGTTTTTGTCTTGATCGTATTGTTTTATTTTATTATATTTATCCGCGACACCTTAAAGGCCGGTCCATGAAAATATTGTCTGACATTAAACTGGTCCCTGGGGCAAAAAAAGTTTGGGACTTCAGCCTTAGAGTTCCCAAATCCTGTTTTTATGTCGGGAATGTTATTGCCGAACTGCCCTGCATCCCTTAAATATTGCAATTACTTCTAAATGACACACCTGCTTTTAATAACTCCTCATTTAATTTGATTAGGTCTTGTACTCAAAGAGTTATGCAGACTTTGGTGTAATTTATTCTGTGTTTTGTTGCAGCTGCGTTCATGACATAGGTGCTGTCATTATGCACTTCTTTTTTTTTTCTCACTTATGAGATGTCTGAAGTAGCGTGAAATTTGAGCTGGTGAACGGTATCTTAACCGGCACTCATTAACCAAGCTGTTGTGCTGTAGTTAGAATAATTGTTTTCTGATCACTGCGTCTGACAAGACGAACAAAAGGTTAATGACTGCAGCTGTGCCGCGAGATCACAATGGCATTTAAGATGAGCGATGACAAAGAAGGGTAGCGACCTGTCTTTGTTTAAAGCATTGTGACTGCGTGAAACCGCCAAGCTTTTTCCACAGCGCCGATGCAAATTCAATAGATGTGGGTTCGGGACACATTAGTCTTGACCGTGATTCGGTTCGAGGGAAGCACCCCTGCATCCTAATGCCTCCTGGGAGTTGCAGTTTCAGCTGTAGGTGTTGTTGAGACCTGTCAGGCAGCCCGCACTCTGTCCCCTCCTGAACTCCATCCCCCAGAGAGCCACTGCCTCCCACAGCTCAGAGCGATTCATATCCCACGCTCTGGATGACCCAGAAGAACCACCGAGCCAAGTACATGAGTGTACACATTTACACACTCTCATCAACCACTGTAGCTGTGGGCTCTAGTATTTCCAAACATAAACAACATTGGTCACTGATTTGTGCACATCCGAAATTAAAACTCATCATTAATGTGTATTCTTTACACAAGTTGAACACACACACAAAGATCCACTTAATGTGAACGCATCCTACTCTAAACAAAACTATTAGATGATCTCATGCGCAAACTCACCAGTTTGTCAGGAAACACAAATAAACAGGCACACTAACACACACAGACGACCACAGTCAATCTAGTCTCACAATACACACACACACACACACACAAAAACAAGCTGTTGACTCAGATACACACTCTTTGGGAAGATCACAGCATTTCCTGTATGAGCACACACCACCATCTCCAAACATCTGAAAGCTTGTAAACAGCAATATGTTTTGGAAGAGAACATGGGAACATGACACTTGGCGTGGTCGTCCCGAGACGACGCTCTGGCTTTTTAAACACTTCTAACCTTTTATAATCCGTGTCTCCTGTGTGGTCTGATGGCTGCCCTTTCAGCTAATCAAATGAGCTCGTGGAAATTTCCAGAGGTTATTTTTATTGTCATAACGTCGTGTCTTGTGTACAAGCGCGGGCTGCGGTGTTTTCGTGCACGCTGCCCCTGTTGGAGGTTGTTATTTGGACCTTGGCCCGCCGCCCACACACTGGAACTTTTCAGAGTGAAGAGTTTTAATGGAAGGCATCCACTAACGCTGGGGTTTCTCAATAGGCTCTTCCTCTTATTGTTGTTCCCACACAGAGCCTGCTGCTCTGCGTTATGGTTGAGATGCACTGACAGTAAAGCAGGGCTGCCTGATTAGACTTGTGGCGATAAGTCACATTAATTCACAATGGGATGATAATGGAATCTGTTTCTTTTATTAGCCCACATTGTTTGAGACGTAAAATTTGTTCCAGCAAATTTACATCAATCTTCTCCAAACTGTCTTCTTCCTCAGCCTTTGCCGTTAGTCTTTAACAGATAGAGCCGAGGGTTTCTTTTGTTGTTTGTTTGTTTTTTGTTTTTTACATAAGTATGAAAGTGGAACTTTTCCATTGAAAAGTAAAAAACAAAAAGGTACAACAATGCTTTGACGCCCTGGTGTATGACCTGTTCCTCAGATATGCCCCTCCACGTCCGGCGCAGCAGTGACCCTGCTCTGATGACCATCAATGGGCCATTCAGCGGCGGTGAGTCACGGGTCCAACCAGATGAGACGCCATCAAGGAAGAACCCAACCCGCTGGTCGACCACCGCTGGCTTCCTGAAAGCTCGCCACTCGTCTGGCACAAATAGCCTGGAAAGGAAGGTTGGTGCTTGGATGTCAAAACCAGACATGGCTTTGCGCTAGCTAATTTTGAATAATTTGACGGTAATGAAGGAAATTGCACACACAAAACTGCATGAGGGATGCTATTGTCTTTTTAGTACAAATGCACTAAAGGTTCCTTTGCATCTGTTATATATCAACATCTTGTTTTCGTCACCATAGAACTCCTTAAAAGCTGCTTTATGGCTTTTTGTACTTTCCCAAGATGAAACTGATCACATTGAACATTTGCACCCTTCTGCTCGGTTTGTGCCTAAAGCCACATACCTCCACACTGTTGTTTAAGATGCACCTCCCAATAAGTGTGAATAAACATAATCGACTAAGAGATGCTCGTTGTATCTAGCTTGCTTGTATTTAACCACAGAAGCCACAACTCTGCTATTTGGACATCTTTGATTTTCTTGTTTTTGTAGCTCTGCTGAGCCACAGATAGACTCACTTTAATTCCAACATCTTCTGTCTCTCCTTTTCTTTTTGTAAAAGTAACTGTTTAATGTTTTGCTCCGAGCCCACCAGACACCCACCGACTTGTGTTTGTCAGTGTGAAGACTAGGGTTGCCACGATTAGTCGACTAGTCACGATTATGTCGACTATCAAAATCGTCGACGACTGATTTAATAGTCGACGCGTCGTTTGAAGTAGTAGGAATTAAGAGTGTAATAACGGATTGAAACAGAAGATGGCAGCACTGCATGTACAAGGATGCCAGCTGCCGTTAAACCCCGAAGAAGAAGAAGCAGCTTTGTCCCAGAATTCATAGCGCAGCGCAGCCCAGTTCAGTTTCCAACAATGGCGGCAGCTACTTAGTTTTAATATTACTCTTATTATTCTTTCTGGGTCACAAAATAAACGTTTAACATATTTTCAGGCGAGAATGTAGCTGTGTAAACCTCAAATATCTGCTCAGTTTATCAAGACACCACATATTTTCAAAAGTGCTCCGAAGTCTGTTACCCACTAGCTCGATAGCTAGCCGGGGTCAAGGCTCACTAGAGCCCGTGAGAACACCGGACTCCCGGCAAATCGTTTTCAAACCCACCGCCGTCTTTCGCTACTCAGGTTATATATATATAAGTCACTTAGATAACTTTAAAATGTTATTGTTTGGCTTTTTTTAGTATTTTATTTGTTCCTGAGTAAATCGGTTTGGCTGAGATTAAAGTTATAGTTTTTACACAGCTGAATAAACGTCAAGCAGACAGCTGATTATCAGAAGTGTGAGATGCTCGAGAATATACTCCGATGTACACACACCAGCTCACAACTATAAAGTGGTCCGGTCTGTCTTTAAAAAGACTTGTGAACAAATTCAGCGCAGGTTGATTAGCCTTTATTGTTAAGGTTTTAATGCTTGATGTGCATTTTTCAGTAAGAAAAGAAACATTTACTTAACAAAAAGCAGACATGGCATATGTCTGAGAAATGTAGTAACAGTATTAAAAGTAAAAACAAAAACTATTCCTTTTTTTTTTTCTCCTTGTAGGGTAAAGGGATGGACACGTACCGCAGTCTGCCACGAGACGCTGGGACCTGGGCCAATCAGAGAGAATTCCAGAGAGAGACAGCACGGTCATCGCTCAGCGCCAATCATCCCATGGTGGACCGCTGGCTGGAGAGACAGGAACAGGTAGGGGTTTATTTCTGCATGTGTACTACCAGGGCTTTCCTTCAAAGCAGTGCATTCTGTCTGTGTATTGTTCCCAAAGTGTGTGTGGAAAGTGAAGACATGAGGATTAATCAACTGTTCCGGAAGAAAGCACTGCATCTGTTAGACTTTTATGGCTTTACATGACGCGCACACCTGATAAGTTCAACTCTCCAGGTCAAGAGATTTACAGCCAGTTCTACCCTGAGACTACCCATCAGGCCCAGGCTCTTTGAAAGCCTGTCTGAGTGGCCTAGATCCACTCCAGAGCCCAAGCGCAGTTCTATCACTCCCCTTGGATCTCTGCAGAAAGGTTAAAAAGTGAAGAATTTCTACCATAAATCCACAATGAGCGAGCAGCTGAGGATGGGGAAATAACATAATGTTGATATAGTAAATAACATAAGCACCCGTAGTACATGTGGTTTTGTTTAACTGGATCCCGAGAACATTGCCGAGTTGGGGGATCTTTTCCCACTGGGGTCATGTATGCCATGAAGTATAACATGGAGTTTTTCGGAATATCACGATAAATACTGATGACTGGGTATGATCTGCATGTATCCTTTGGATTGTATTCTGTTTGGAAATGAACAGTTTTCAGTTTCATAGCTTCAGGATGTTTTTCTGTTGGTTGGCCTTTCAGCTTTGCACTAGTAGAACTGTTTAGCTTCGATGACTTGGGTTTAAAGTCGAGTCCTGTGTTGAAATAATGATGATCTCTTGTATAATGCAGAAGATGAAACGGAAGAAAACAAAGCAGTCGATTCGGCGTTGATCCACAATCGTTGTGAAAACTGAGCGTTCATTAAAATGTTTCACTTTAATGCCCATAGTGTAAACTGAACATATAAAGACTAGCATCAAAGTGTGGTTGTGGAGATGAGCTAATCTTGGGTTTGAATGCGTCACGTTTAATCGATTTAGATTCTGTGTCTCTTGGTTTGTCAGCTCTTAACGCTAAACACATGGCCAATTGAAAATGTTGAATTTTCTTAACATTCAGGCCGTTTCTTCATGCTCATGAAGAAATCCAACATCATCAGCGTGTTTTTTGTCACCCAACAAAAAAGTAACAAATTCAAACTATTTGTTTGTTTGTTTTTCATTTTCATGCATATGTGCTTTACAATTAGCTAAACGTTGCCTACGCTGTGCTCTGGTGGAACCTCATTAAGAAATAATCTGTGATATGTCATAATTTCCTGGTGCTCGTTCTGTAATAGCCAGAACAATTTAACCCGTTTCTCAGAAGCTTTAAAAGCAGTTTGAAACTGTTTATGGATTAATGTTGATTTATTGTCTTAAGCACTTAGATTCTCTGCAAAGTGCCATTTAGCTTAAAGTGGTTGCTTCCTTTGTTGTTATATAAGGTCTTTCGTAAACTGGTTGATGGGTTAAATGTACAACATGTTGTCACCATTTATTAGTTTGGGGCTGCGCCGTTTTCCTCCTTCCGCCTTACAACAGGTTTTGGTTTGAAGGGGATTAAGTGATGGGATAAGTGCAGGATGTGTAGTTGGTATTAATGACCTGCTGAAAGCCATCTGCCCTCCTAAAGTCACACACATGCACACTCGAGCACGTGTTCCCCAACCATATGTTCATCCTGACAGCTCCCACAATGACAGGACCAACTACAATATTCTGTGTGGCCTTGGAGTGTGTGAGTGTGTGTCTGTCTTATTTGAAGCTGTCTCTCTCCTTGTGATGGAGAGAGACAGCTTTTTTTTGTGCTAGCTCTGCAAGAGCTCAGGTGGAGTGTGAGTGAGTGAGTGTGTGTGTGTGTGTGTGTGTGTGGCCGAGCAGAAAAAAACCCAATGAAACGGTTTGAATCTTGTTACATTACATCATATGTAAAGTTGGATTGGTTTTTGCAGTGTTACAAACGCAGTCTTGAGACCTCACGAGTTGCTTGTGTTGGCCGACTCTGCACGGGAACCCTCTGTGTGCAGGGTTGTATCACATTGATTTAAGCTCCAGTTAGCTTACTTTGTTCCAGGAAGGATGGTGCAACTTTAGTGCATGATGAGAAAAGCCTTGATTTTGTTCCGGACTTTTACTGTAATCAAATGAAAGAATATGAGATATACCAGACCAGGGGGGTGGGGTGGCTTGTGTTTGAAGCTAAAGTCTGCTGGTATACGCTTGATTATAGACCGTGACTGCTGCTTTATTAAGTTTAAAATGCTCTCGTTTGTCTTATTCTATTGTTGCATTGACTGAAACACTGTTCATCGCTATATTTCATTTTGTTAGTCTGAATTTAAATGAAAAGGAGACATTTCTTTGTTTTATATAGAAATGCAACCCTTTAAACCAGACCCGGCCCTCTGAGAAGTTTTGTCTTTAGACATCATGTCTGAATTATGAAATAGCACAAAGTCTGCTGCCTGTTTAGGTAAAAACAAATGTTCATTTTTAGCTTTGTATTTGTATTTTTTTTTTAAATTGTTTGAGTCAAAGTTGAAAAATTACCCATTTATCTTATACTAAAGTTGAAGTGTGCCGCTGGATTTATCTACTATGTAAAACAATGCTTTTAAGGTGGAACAGTGTTAGCATTAGCATAACCGAAAAACTAGCTTCATACTGAGCTTTGTTGATGAAAGCCCTCTGTGAAGTGAGCGTGTGCCTTTACCTCCTGTTGGGTTCAAAAAAGATTTTTTTTTTATGTGGATTCTTTGTTGCTAAGTGCATTTAGCTTTACCACAATAAAGGCATTTTTGATTAACTTTGAAAACCTGCAGAGTAGCTAGGTCAAAGCAGGAAGTGTTGGATAAAAATTTAAGTCGACAGAACATGTGCTGTGCTTGGGGTGCAGCTCATCTAGTAACCGATAAAGGGAAAAGTCTTGTTGAAATCAACCAAAACCAGGAGTGCAAAAAGAGAGCAGTCTGAATCGTGAGATTATTTGTGCATATGCCATCATTATTTTAAACTTTAAAAACATTTAATATGAGCATCTACTTCCACTTTGACTATAGCAAGACGGTGCCATTTAATTATCAGTTGTCACTTTCAGCACCGTCTTCGTACACAGTGTAACAGACTTTTGATTGACCTTTGCTCAGGCTGAAGGAAAGCCATCTCACTAGACTCCATGTGAAAATCAAAATGATCAAGGTAAAAAAAATCCCCTCCCTAAAGAATGCAACTAAATAAGTGAGTGACTGAGATTTCAGCTTTAATTCATTTGTACACACCCACACAGTGCTGAAGCAAGAAAAATCACCTATATAGGTGTAACATGGATATGCTTGACCTTTGATATTATAAAAGGTCAACATTTAACTACCAATTAAACATACAGCATTTAGGTCCATACCTCTGTGTGCGCATGTGTATGTATAGTGCGAGCAGCAGGAAACATCCTGGGCAGGTTGCCAGTCTGACGCAGGGCTAACACAGCGAGACAGACAACCACTCACACTCAGCTTGACACCTATGGGCAATTTAGAATCACCAGTTAACCTAACCCCACTAACTGCGTGTCTTTGGGCTTTAGAAGGAAGCTGGTGTACCTGGAGGGAACCCACGCATTCACAAGAACATGCAAACTTTACACATAATGACGCTAAAACCCTACATCCTACCCTAACCCCAGCAATCCCTGGCCAACATGGCTGCACAGGCATGTAAGCCATGGGTCATTAAAAAAATAACACCACACATTAGCAGAATATAGACGAATAGAAAAAAACTGTAGAGTTTGAAGTTATCGTGGTGCATAAAAACCTGTGGGAGAAACTGCAGCAAGGGTGTGATTTTTAAGCATCTTCTCTTAATAGTGCTGATTTGGAATATTTCATGTATTTTTAATGGATGTACAGTTTCTGTATAGTTCCTAAACTTCCTCTTGAGAAGCAAGAAGAATCCCTCCACGGCACAATTAGCCCAGAAAGCCATTTTCCAGCAGTGTATAAAACCTTTGTTAACAATATAAAATAGAATGGTGTGGCGAAGAAGAATAGCAGAGCAAGAATAGAATATGCAGTGATTTAATTAGAATAGAGCAGCTCGGAATGATGAATTAAGCAAAGCAATTTCCTCAAGTTAGTTTCATCTTATCTTCCCGGAATGAATAACGTCGAACAGACGAGTACGAAAATGAAGAGAAGAATTAGAATAGAGCATCATATATTGGAGTAGGCCTATTTTACTCCTGAGGAGAATTCAGCCTCTCTCATAACAAAACGCACAGAACAGGGCATAGCTTTGCACTGAAGTGAGCCAGATTGAATTGCATTAAAATGAATGAAACTATTCTCTGTTCCAAAGTGGTTAATTGTGCGTGCCTGGAGCAGCACTGGCAGCTTCCTGACACACAGCTAAAAAATAAAAATAAAAATTGAGCTGCAATAGTTTTGAGCAGCGTTCACAAGCCCCCTAAACTACCAGCCTCCTTTGGCAACAGGTAGGGGGTCGCCATGGCAACAGCGAGCTGTCATTCGAGTGTGTATTAATGAGAGCCGGGTGGAGGTGCCGAGGCTATGCAGAGAAAAGAGGCCTGCACTGTGCTGCCGTCTGCGTTTGTGTGTATATTCATGAGTCGTGAGGGCATTTATGGATCTTTGCATCTGTGTGTGTGTGCGTGTGTGTTTATGCATTAACATGTCTGTGGCATCGTCTGTGTGTGTGTATGCGTTGTGTGTGTGTTTTGTGTGTCAGCTGTGAGCAGGTGTCAAAAATCCAAACAGTTTTCGAGTGGGTTGCAAATCAACCAATTAAGAGGAAATACCAAAAGCCACTGAACCACCTGCAGTGTTAGTGAGCTGAACCCTGACAACACACACTCTCACACACACACACACACACACACACGCACGCACGCGTACACACTCTCACTGTAACATGTCAGGGTCAGTCTTCGACGGCGGTCTCTGAGGCCTTGCAGGTCAGTGCATGTCTGCTTCTGTTTGGTGCACTGGGTGTATTTCTTTTTAATATCTGGCATCTGTGTTTATGTGAATTGCACTTCTATGTAGTTTAGATACAAAACTGTATATTTGTCCATTAAATGTCAGCAAATTAATAAATTGTAATAAATTGCTTAAAAAAAGAAAGAAAAAAAAGATCAGATTGGTGGATAAAAAAAGTAAAGAACTCCAACTCACACTTTTACAATTCAAATAAAGGCTCCTTTTTATTACCTAAAAATTCAGTAACTGAGAACTGGGATGAACAACTCACAGGACCGCAGTGAGCTTCTTTCTGTGCATGTGTAATATGCCTGGAGCCCTTCCCTTGACATTCCTGATACCCAGAGCTGGAGCTTCCATAGTGTTAATGCAGGAAATGTACTTTCTCTTCTCAACTCATTTCTAACACTCATACATATCATTAAACTCAGGCATAATGTTGTTTTTTGGGTTTTTTTTTTCTATTAGTTGAAGTCGTAAACCATTTTAATTCTATTTACTTATTTAATTTATAATTAATTGTTGTATCTGCATATTTATGCCACGATTAGAAGGAGTAATCTGCTTACTGCGTATTCTTATTAGGATTGTTTCATACTTTTAGGTGAGTGGTGGACTGTGGGCTAGTTTAAAACAATTACCATTTGATAGCAAGACTTCTTTCCAGACAACTAAAATAAAGTCAAATGATTTTTTGAAGAAAATGCTTTTGATTTTTCTATCAGCAGCTCCAGGGGTGCTCGCTACAGACCATCTACTGACAAAGCTGCAGCCGCCATGGCCTCAGAAACAGTACAGACCTCATTAAACTGGCTGTAGCCTTTAAAAAAACTGAGATTTTTTTTTTTTTCAAAATGTAATATTAAAAGAAAAAAAAAAATCCTTGGTAGCATAAAGCAGCTCAGTGTATCACAGCATGTGATGCAGCGATCACAGAAGCTTGTTTTGCTGCTGCGTGTCCTCAGCCATTAGACTGCTGGGGGACCAGGTTATCTTTCATGGTGGGATGGAGGCTTCACACGGCTCACTGGGGATGTTGTTGTTACAGACATTCTGACGGTGGATCTGCTCACACACCTACAGACCTGTGCAGGAATGTCAGTGCCTTTGCATATCTGCACTGTGAGCTTTGCTACACACGAGTAACATGCTACGTTGCAAGCTTGCAGATACTAGCACAATGTTATGATCCGTCCACATGATAAACGTACACGAAGATTTCATTAAAACACAGAAGTACCTTATACTTATATTATGGATTCAAGGCACTCCTTAGCCAGAGTGATCATGGCCGTGTGCACACCTACACAATAAAAGCAAATTACACTCGAAGTGTGCACAAAAACAAAACTGTGTAAGCACGCACACAAACGCACATTCCTCTGCTGCTTTGCCGTTAACAAGCCTCCATGCATTGTGTGTAGTGGAGGGTTGAGTCCCTCAGGTGCACAGTGCAGCTTTAGCAGGATAAATCATGCAAACCTGAGCCGCACAGTCATAAATCACCTCAGACTGTGTGAGACTGTGTTCGTATGTGCACTGAAACCTGCATGTTCAAGTTTTGTGGCATGTCTGTGTCTCTGTGTATATGATTTTCTTTTATTTTGTTGTTGTTTTTTTTTTCCATTTGTGCAGCTGTCTGGTGTACATATCATTTTCTGTGTGATGGTTCAGGAGATTTGTGGGTGCATACTTATAGAGTCTGTGTGTGTGTGTCTGTGCGTTAATAAGACAGATGAAAGTGATGGGTGAAAGCAGTACGATCAGTGCAAACAGATTCTGTGCAAGCGACCAGTAGGTGCTGCTGTGGAGCTTAGATTGAAGGTGTTTCCTTCTGTTTTTGTACAATATGTTGGTGTGGTGTAAATGAGTGTATCGATAAATGCTGTAGGTGTGTGTTTGCAGATGTGTGAACAGTGTTAATCTGCTGTCACCTTGTTATAATGAGCCTCTAATCTTTTTTTCCTTCTCACTCTTCCAATGTTATTATTTTAATTTGAACTTTGTTATTCTGTCTCATACATCATAACCCTCATGTCTTTTTTTTGTGCCACTCTTTCAGCTCCATGCACACTGTAGGTAATTACAGTCTTCTTTTCATTCAATCAGTTTTTCTTTTCTTTCTCATCTTAACATTTGTGCTCATTAGCTTTGATGTCCACTCGTCAGACATGACATACACCTACCACAGCATACTGTCATTTATACATTTTTCCTTTTTACTTATAGTAGTGCTAATTTAGAAAAAAAAATCTCCACAGCACAGATAAAACTATGCTTTTCTAGGACTAAATGGCTTCATTAACACTTGTAAAGAGTACTAGGAATAGTATATGTATACAGTTATGTGAAAAAGAAAGTGCACCCTCTTTCAGCTGTGACATTTTATGTATTAGGACATAATGGAAATAATAATCTGGTCCTCTGCAGGTCTTAAAGATGATGTAAATACAATCTCAGGTGAATTATTACACCATGTTGTTGGTTATTTAACAATAATTAAGCCAAAAATGCAGAATCAGTGGAAAAAAGCTGAGTTTACCCTTCCTGCTTCCATAGGAATTAAGGTGGTTAAGTAGCAGCCAGGTGCCGCTAATCAGATCTGTTTAATTAATTCATCATCAGCAAGTGTGAGCGCACCTAAAAAAAGCAGGACTCTTGATAGTTTGCTGGACTGGAGCCTTCAAGTGTTAACGCAGTGACATCAGCAATGATCATAAAGAAGCAATTGTTGCTGTCCATCAATCTGGGAAGGGTTGTAAGAACATTTCAGAACTATTTGAAGTGCGTCATTCTAAAGTGTGAGAGATTATTCGCAAGAGCAAAACATTTGAGACAGCTTCCCAGGAGTGGATGCCCCACCAAATTCACCCAAAGGTCAGACCGTGCATTGTTCAGAGAACCTGCAAAAAACCCTGAAAAGAAACCAAGAACTATATCTCAGACTCTACAGGCCTCAGTTAGCATAGAAAACGTCAGCACAAACGGCCACACATTAAACTGTCAGGCTAAATGGTGGAGGGGCAATGATTTTGGCTTGCTTTGCAGCCAGAGGACTTGGGAGGCTTGCAGTCATTGAGTTGACCGTGACCACTTCTGTATGCCAAAGACCCAATCTGTCTGACAGAGTGTGCCATGCAACAGGACGAGGATCCCGAGCACACCAGCAGATCTACAGCAGGAATGGCTGGTGGGAAAAAGAATAAAGACAGAATCAAGTGAATGGCCCAGTCAAAATCCAGACCTCAACCTGATTGAAATGTTGAGGCAGGACCATAACAGAGCTGTGCAGACAAATCTCAATAAACTAAAGCAAGGTTGTGGAAAGAGCCAAAATTCATCTAATAATATGAAAAGAGCACAGAAAATGCTTACTTTAAGCTATTACTGCTAAAGGGACTTCTACAAGTTGTAAATCATTGAGTGTACTTTGTTTTTCGCACACTGCACCTTCATTCTGGCTTAATTTTTGCTAGATAAGATGAAGATGAAATCTTTTATTTGCCTTTTTCACACAGTCACCAGGTCTGGGTGCATATCTGGGGGGAATCTTACAGTCAAATAATACAAATATAAAACAAAACGCACACAGAGGAAAAGGTTTGTTTTTTAAGAGATAAAGATAAGAACAAAGAGGCATGTGTCAAGTAACTGACTTATTGCCAGTTATGCAATTGTAACTAATGACAGAGTAATATGGCATGTTTACTATCTAAGGACATATCTACCTAATTGTCATACCACCTCCTCTTTCTTTCACATACTTGTGAACAAAAGATTAAATTCATTTATATCTAGTAATCTGGTATTGTGACAAGACTGGCTATGTCTAACAGGAGGCTCTTCTTACACTGTGAGAAGTTGAAATACGATCCAGGAAGTATATGGAATATCTCCATGAGCTTGCAGTGTTAACATACTGGCAGTTATTTATCATCCATCTCAATGATCATGAGGTTAAAAGCAGAATAATGCTATTCAAGCCAGCGTTGCACCGGCCCATCAGTCCCATTGCCAGCTCACATGTGCTTACACAAATTTCTTTTAATTCTGTATTTTTCCCATAGAGCCAAAGCTGGCCCTTCTGCAGCTCATGTTTCAACTTTAAACAGACTTGAACTGTGAGAATGAAGTCTCAGATGTTTATGTACTTAGCCAAACATGATCAAAGTGACCTTGAAATGACGATCTGCTGGTTGTGACCAGCTATTGCTAGCTTGTTTAAGCAGTGTGGTTGTTAATTTTGTGTAGTAGTTGTTTCATGTTCCGTGGGAGGAGTTGTTTTTATTAATTATATTCATACACAGAGAGATGGCTTCATTTTATTCTTTTTCCTGTATTTCTAAAGGCCTCTGAGGAGGAGTGATGTTGCTGTTGTAATAATAAGAAGGTTACAGTAACAGTTTCTTTCACACATGACTGAAGGACAAGGACATCACGCTTACAGCCTCGAAGCCACCTGGAATAACCGCCCGTGTTTGACTTGCATGTCTCCGTCCTTCATTTACAAACGTCTCCACGTGTGAAATCCAATCTCACATATTCATCATTGTTTATTTGACATGTGCTTCCGCTGCTGTTGATTGAACAAATTCTTTGCTTAAACACCCCCCTCCTTTTTTTTTCTTCCTCTGCTTCAATCAGGAAGACGTTTAGTTGAGTAGAATTAGCGTCAGCTTTTTTTAGAGCGACACATTGTAACTCCAAAAAACTTTCCATTTCACTTCATCTTTCCGTTCTCACAGATCCCGCTCCTCATCTCTCTCTATTGATCCTCCTCTTCTCTTTGCTCTTTATATCCCGTCCTCACATCAGTCCCTTTGTTTTGACTCCTCTCATTTCTCTTTTCTTTCTGTCTGTTCTTTGGTCCTCCACTCCTCATCACCTTTGATCTTTTGGTTTTAATATGACAGAGAGCTGTGGGAGCCCAGATCTTTTCCAACCGGGAGGGACGCAGGGAGAGAGCCGGAACAGAGAGACGGAGGAGAGATGAAAGACAGCTCTCCCCCTCTTGTGGGTACACAGTTTTCCCAAAGGGAGCTCCATCTTAGGCTGCAAGCTGCTGTCAGAACATTGCAGGCACACACGCGAGCATGTAATTCCATGTTGCTCACCTGCTACCAAGAAGTAATTACACCTAAAAGAGACCTGCGCTGGTTGGACAGATGGTAGCTCTTTCTCAAAACTTAATCCACCTGTTGCCTGTTGATGTTCAGCAAGGGTTAGAAACACATACAGCAGAGACTGAAATCCAAGATAAGGATCTCAGTTTTGTACATCTGCAGCGCTCTACGGGCTCCGTGAGCAACAGAGTTTATCGGCGGTCTATAAAACGATCAAAGACAGATGAGAAGGATGACAACAGCAGGTGCCAGCTGTTATCAGAGGAGAATCAGAGATCTGACAAAAGAGGGACGGAGCTGATTATTGAGGTCTGTTGTGCTCTGGAAATGAAACCTGCCCACCGAAGAGTCGAGCAGATTGTCCTGAAATGAAGGACGACGAGTGCACATCCAAAACAGCTGATCTCAAAACCTGCAAGCAGGTTCAAAGTGCATTTTTCTAACCATCTGAATAAAACTGCAATAGTGAATATAGATGAAACTTTTTTTCATTTTAGGCTCCAGAGTGATTTGCCAGTTCACTACAAATTAATTCATTTTGCCCTCATTTGCAAAACACGAGAATTTCAATTTGTTAATTAGCTTAGTTTTGATTTCTGTCCAGAAAGGGTCCAGAACATGCAGAAAACTTTATAATAAATGCAAATCACCAGTTGATAAGACCAAAAAATGTCAAATGTGTGACATGCTGTAAGCCCTAGGTGGATTTCTCTAAAATGTAAAAAAAAAAAATTATCAAATTTTGAAATTGGGGCTTATTTTAAATTACAGTTCGCTGAATTTTAATAGTAAGAATAAACACTCTTATATATGCACTATGTTCAGTCATAGCTCAGCTAAAGTTTTTGACTCATCAACGGTGCTGTGAGAGTTACAGAAGTTCTGCTGAAGGTACAGAACGCATTGCTGCAGGAAGGAAAAAGCCAGAGGGAGACGATAGAGAGAAGTTTTGTTTTTTCCCCTTGACTTGTTTATATAGACACGCTCTTCTCAGCTGCAGCCATTACAGTTTGAGTCAGTCAGAATAATGGCTTTCAATCTGACATCTCTACCGCTGTGTGTGTGTGTGTGTTTCTTGTCACTATTATCTATAGCTCCCTTCCTCTCAGAGGGGTAGTTTGGTCAGCTTTACCTGTTATTTTGCTCTATTGCAGCGGCTCTATCGGGAGTGTCATCTTGGTAAATGGTGCATCACATAACAAGCTGTGTGACTGGTCACGGCCCATGCTGCTCACCTCTGTTGTAAGGGCATATGGCGAATACACCACGAAGATTAGACCTGCGGTAGCTCTAAGACCTCTGATGAAAGCACACAAATGAATAAAAACTTCTTCAAGTTTGACGTAAGCTCTATAAAGAAAACGCTGTTTGGGTTTTTGTTACTGTGGCAGCTAAAAGGTTGACGTTGTAACATCAGGAAGTACTTGGGTTCATTATCTGATCATTTTGTTATAAATGATATCTACTCTTCATGCTCTAAAACATTCCCCACACCCTCGCCACTCCAGCTGTGTTCTGTCTCCAGGTGAATAATTTCAGAAAACTACCAACATAAAAGACGTTTCGTTGCGCTAACGCCATTAGAATGTCCAGGAAGTAAATATTGCTTCAAACGTGTTCACCACTTCCTTCCTCTGTCGGGATATTTGTCTGAAATTGAACTTACTTGCAGAGATTTGAACATGCTGCATTAGTGCAGAGCTTGCTCAGAAAGCTTCAGTGTAATCAGCTGGTATGTACTGTTTATGCAAAGAATCATGGTATATTTGAAGTTGACAGTTCTTTCGTGACTTTTAAAAGATCAATCAGCAGCTTAATCAGCCCGGGAGGTCAGTTTAAAAGAATTACGCAGCCCTCCTCAGCAGACTCGGTCTGTGTTTTTTCTGTCCAACTGAACATGCTTGCACTGCTCATTATTTTGAGCATTCATGTTGATTAGCTTCCTGAGTTAAAACCTTTAGAAGCTGACACGCGCAACAGCAAGAACTTCAGCAATGGCACCGTGCCTCGTTACTTTCATGCAGCACGTTTTTGCAACATACGCATATGCACCCCATCCCCTTTATTTGCTCTCTACGTGGAATGAATTGCACTTCAAAGTTTATATATGCAAGTAAGTGCAACGTGTGTAGGCTTGATCTGTTCCAGTTGCCACATACTTCGACTCTCCATATGGGATGCATATGGTTTAAAGTCGAACACATTCGCTCTTCCTCCTGTTTCTCGTACCTCCACTCTGTGTGACTCATATCAGTGGATGTCGCGTCACCATTCAGGATGTGTTCGGGAGTGACAATGGCAGGTATAACCCCCACAGCAAACATTAGATAGTTAACCCCCTGGTGGTATTTCCAGCTCACTCGTGCGACTCTCCTTTAGTATTTCTAAATACTCCGTTTGAATGATTGACACATCCGGAGAACCTCAAACTTTCAGCTTCTTTTTTGTTTTGACAGCCAAAAGTGTGAAAGTGTAAAATGTCAGAAGATCTCAGAATCCCCTCAGATTTATAGCTGGGAGTTTTCAAAGTGTCATTTGTCATCCTTTGAACGAGGTTTGTCGTGGCTCTCTGTCCCTCGTGTAATGCGTTTTTGTCTGTCTCGCTATCTGCCTCTCTGTCATCCTTTGAGTCACTCCCTCAATCTACTGTTCCTTTTATTCTGTAGTTTTTCATTTCTCTGTCCCATCACTCGCTTCATCTCCCCTTCACTCTCTGGAGGAATACTGATACACCTCTCTGTAACCTTTGTATTCACTTATTTTTCTTGTAGACTACATCTGATAACTTTGGGAAAGGAATAAAGTTGGCTTAAAAGGGAAACCCCCCCTTTGCCCTCCTCCGCGTCTTCAGTCAGACTCACAATACGAGCGTTTTTAACACAACCCACAAATTTACTTCAAACGAGACTGACTGAGCTCTTAGGGGACATCTCTTCTAAAATGTGAGTTTTGAAATTGCTTTGATTCCTGATGAGGCCTCCATTGTCTATTATGTTTGAGTAAATTGCATTGCATATTTTGGTGCGCTGATACCCCTCCACCAACCCCAGCCACTTTGATTGAATTGGATCGGAGAAATTGCAGTTGAATTAAGTGGATTGCTACAGCGGCTCTGCGGTAATTTAGGAAGTGCTGGAAGTCTCATTTTGTGCACGCCGATATTACTGCTGCCTCTTGTAGTTCCATGAGGTACATGAGTGTCGCAGAAACAGTGCTGTATGTGTGGAGACGGGGCCGAGGAAAGGACGTGCCGTTACTGTCAGCATTTTTTTTGGTCTTCAAAGACACCTAAACTTTTCTGGAATGTGATTTTGTACATTTACCTAGAAAATCACAGTCACCATAGTCGCCACTGTTCTGCAAAGGCCTTTCACCAGAACCATGGGGACCTAGAGCTGTTAGGGACTGGCAGTAATGGAATAACCTAAAGAGTTAACACAATACTTTTGTTCAGAAGAGTTAAAGTTAAAAGTCTGCAAAGTTATAAAAATGTTATGACTATCTCGAGGTTACAAGAGCGCAGCAGAGGGAGGACGGGGAAAAAATACATTATAAAAAAAATGGGAAGATTTCCTTCCAGGAGAAAGAAGAAAAATATCCTACCGTCAGGAAAGCTGAACACATTAAAATGGAAAATATAAACATTTACACACTCTTCTGGAGGATCAAGTAAGATCAAGGAGGGGATGAGTTTTTTAATGTTTTATTTACCGGTCTAAATAAAGGGCTTACAATCCAGCCCTGTGAGACGTGTATAAATCAGAAGAAAACACACAGGATAATTTTACCTGAAACCATCAAATATAGAGAAGAAATGAGAAGAGTGACTATTCTGCAGAGTGGCCTTGAGAAATCATTTAGCCCGTCAAACGCACTCCTCCTCATCGGGCTCATCGGGAGACATCAGATATGGAGAGTTGATGAGGATGACCTCTACATTCAAAGAAAGAATTATATTTGCACGGTGATGCCCTTTTGCATTGAAAGAAGGAAAAGTAGCTTCTTTGATAAGGGTCACAATCAGAGACGGTGCAAACGACCTTCACAAGAGAGTGTGTTGGAAGTGCGCTGTATCAGCAGGCCTTTAGAAAGAGGCATTAAGAGGGAGGGAGATGATTTCAAAGAAGGTGACTGTGGATTGGGAGTGATGGCACTGTAACCGGCACAGAATTTACCTGCATAAGGAATTTTCTTGAGGAATAACGGTCTCTGCATCTCCTAGTTTTGAGCTGGAATCTGTAGTACGGCTGCCACCAGTCCAACCACGCCTGAAACCCAACAGTTTGAAGATGGGATCATCGTAAAGCTGTGCCAGTGCAAGGATGGGTTGAAGATAATGTGCCCACATCTGGTGAATGGACGTGTTGTTGCTATTGAATAGAAGTTAACGCTTTCACATTGGCCGGTGAGAGAACTACGCAGATCAATCAAACTGATTGGGATGTTTGGCAACAAAGGAAAGCTGGCTGGGACTGAGTCACTGCGAAATAATCCTGAGCCGGGGGAAACGATCCATGCCAGCCTGGCGCTGCAGACACAGAACCCAGAGATAACAGACGTGACCAAAGAAATGCAGCCGATTTCATCTTATTAACGCTGAACCCTGAACTTTAATGTGGGGCCTGGTTTACTATATGTGGTCTAGTTCATCCTAATGGTGTTGGATAACACTGTAAACCTGACTAAGGCTACAAAACCAAGAAGGTCCACGTAGACTCGCAAGAGCAGAAATAAAATAAACATGTTACAGTTCGATACAAAAACATCGCTGGCTATAGAAAGTTTGCATTATATATGTCATGGTTGCTGTAACTGACAGGTGGATGCTAACGCATGCGGCTAATTAGAGTCACTGTACTGGGCAAACAGCCATGCTTGTGGTGTTGGTGTTATAGGATACATTTAATGCAATTATCTGACAAAAGCCTGAGCAAGTCCACCAAAAATAGAACATACAGGATTTTATTTGTATGCTGCTCAGCAGGAATGAGCTGGTATCTGTTTGCTGTATGTTAGACCAATACAGTGTATCGATGCACTTTGCCCTCCACCCAGGCTGTAAAAAAACAAAACAAAAAAAAGATGCACACACTAAACAGAGGCTTCAAAGCAGGACTTCAAAAACCACTGTGTGACCTCCCAATGGCAACGTTAATCTATGGGCAGATAGCATGACGCCATAAACCGGTTTAATGGTCCCAAAGCAACTGAAATGGGCTGAGACCAAAGGAACTCAAATGATTGAAGTTAAGGTCGTCTTTGTTCATATTATGTTTAAACGATCAGGCGAAACAAGCTTTTAAAAGTTGAGGAGGACCAGTTAAGTTAACGCTCATTGTAATTCAATACAGAAACACAATAAAATATTGTTATTCCATTTTTAACAAGCACCACTCACTAGAACGAGGGAACATTTCCTCCCCTTACACTGGAGGAACCGTTCAGCCATGTGACAATACGGGAAACTCTTACAGCAAATTGTTTAGGACTCATTTAAGAGCAAGAAAAATATTCAAATCCTTCTCTGTGCCAGGATTTAAGAGAAGTGACACCACAAAGATGCACACACTAAAGATAAAGTAAAGTCCTTGAAAGTGAAATACATTCAAAATTGCACGTTATCTTTTGAAATCTTCTATATATTTTTCAATATGCCCTTCATGCAAAACCGCACAATTCACGTGAACACGTAGCGTTCTCCTCTCCTTGTGTAGCACCGCGACAGGCTGCCAGGATGATATAAACTCCGATAACGTCCCCTTGGCTCAATAAATCCTCGAGTTATTGACGATGCCGTCCGCCCGTCTGGATCCCATTATCAAAGTGTCTTCAAAGGAGACTAATTGAATTAGTGCAGGGATCTGTAATTGAAAGCTTGCTTTTAATGATGCATTGTGGTCTTGCACGGAGACAAGCATCAGCATTCATTATACGTCTCTGTGTCGGGATGGATTGGACTGTGTGCAGCGCAATATCAAACTTATCAGGGACACGAGTTTATTTGATCCTGCATCAAATGTTTAAAGCTAGTAAAGCTGAACTTGAGATGAGCTAGTGTTCTTTTACTATTTGCTATTTTTATCCTCTTAGGTGGATGTTTGCCTCCTCTCTGCCAGAATGTGAATAAGACATCGAAGGTCATGTGCAGCCATGTTTGATCATTACATCCCTTGACGTGATGAAATGTGTGAGTTCGTTCAGGTGGCCTCTAATGAACCTTTTGAGTGCTTTCAGTAAATGTTCTGGTGAAAATCTGAAGCTGTCTGTATTTGTTGTCTAACTCACCAAGAAATTGAGTAGATGTTTTTTGTTGTTGTTGTTTTTATTTCTTCCTGAAAGGATCACACAGCCACGGCCCCAGAAACTATTAGTGGTTTTGTGGTGTTGTTGTTATTGTCTGTCTTTAAGGAAAGATTCTCATTCTATTGAAGCACTTTGGCCTTGTGTATGAGTTGCTCTGCTTGAGTTATTTTAGGCAAAGTGCTAATGCTAACAAACCAGTTCTCTGTTTTAAAGTCTATCACATCATTATCTCCAACGTTACAGGATTTTTCCATGAGGGGAAAAAAAGAGCTTAAAAGCTTACAGCAGCTGTGTTGCGCTCACAGAAGACCGAATGCTGCAAAGATGGTCTGGAGCTTTATTTGAAGTCCACCTTTAACTTTCATCTGTCTGTCAGCCACAGATGGTGTGTGGTGGCTTTCAGGTTAGAGGTTAAAGGTTAAGGCTAATTTATAGTCTTTAGTTCAGTGTTTCATCCGGTTGGGAACATATGGAGTTCTGCTGGAGAGGACACAGATACCAGTTAACACAGATAAATGTTTGTGCGCTTGTGTTTTAATGTAGCATTGGTTATCTTGAAAAGGAATGTTCATCGAAGTGATAGGACTATGCAATATAACTGCATGTATATATGACATTTTGAAATAAAACAGAGGCAATCCAATTCCAATGCAAAAGTACTGAAGTAATAGGAGGAAAAAATCACATATTAATGAGCACCATTCATTTTTAAGTGTTTTTAAAAGTAAAGATTTAGACCTCGTATCATAATGAAACTGAAAATAAAAAGGTGCTATATTATGATGATATTTTGCGATGTATTTATATTTTTATCGTTCGCTTTTGAGATTTTAAGGAGTGTCCTTTTGAATTTTACTGTTTAAAACTGCATATTTGCTGCACAGTAGCCAGTATGTAACACTAATCATATAAGACCACCTAAGTTGACGGGTCATGGATGTTGACCAGCGGTTGCAACTGAACACAGGCAACCTGATATAGTCTATTTATTCTGTTTTTAAAATCTAAAAAATAAATTGCCAAGAACAGAATGCCTGATTAGCCTGCCTGTGTGCGTATAAAGCTTTATTTATACTTTGCTAAAGGCCATCATAAAGGCAATTTCATTATTCCTGAACCTGCTGTTTATTTTTACTGATTTTAAAAATGCAGCATTTTGCAAAGATTGATTTTTATGTGAGGCGCCACTTTGTATGATTCTTTTTTTTCTTTTTTTTTTTCAACTTGACTTGACTTAATTGGCACTGCTAACAGTCAGCTTGACAAAGCAAATCAACGCTTCTCACCGCTGCACCAGTTCAAAGCACTTCCTGTGAAGTCTTTCTCAGAGGTTGTCACTATGATGGGCAGCTTTAACATCAAACCTAATGATCAAAAACTTTCCGTACTCCGGAGACACGATCATTCATATTTAAACGGATCGGGATTTTAAAATTTTAATGCGAGTTTCAAAGAAATGAAAGGATCCAGGTACGATGCCACAAATGACTGTAACTACGGTTGTTAATGGTTTTAAACATTTACGCTTCACCGTCACATTTAACATTCCTGCCACGTCAAAATGTTTGCATTTGGTCTCTGCAGATTTGTGTTAGCGTCTTCAGAAAGTTGTACTCGTTTCTGCAAATAACACTCACTCCTCTATCTGTCTGCGTGTGTGCGTTTATGTGTGCGTTTATGTGTGCATTCGCATCAGTTCATAAGTGACAGTATGGTCAAAGTGGCAGGACAGGGGAGTGGGCAACACTTCATTAAAGTGCAGCAATACTCCACTCAGTCTCCCTCCCATGCATACACACCAGGTGCAGACCACTTCATTTAGTCTGAGAGATAGAAAGGACAGACCCCAATGGATTCTCCTATTAATCTTTAATGAGCCCCCGGGCCTGAAAACTGCCTGCCTGCCTCTACTTTTCCACATCCAGGAAACAAACAATGACTCGGCTGGAAAACACATCGGCCGCCGGCCCTCGTACCTGCCTGTCTGCCTGCTAGCCATTAACCCCCCAACTCGACCCTGAATTATTAATGCTTCTATCCTTTGCTTTGCTCGCTCGGCCCCCTCCCAGCAACGGGAATGGGCGACGTCTTGATTGTGTGGTTTGCAAAGTGTGGCGATGCCTCTCAGAGTGTCTCCAGCTGGACTTCTGAAAAGGATGCCGAAGTAAAAAAAAAATTTGTTCCATTAAACCGGTCGAATCAAGTTGTCGCCAAAATTGTCTGAGAAAAACGATTTTTTTGTTTGTTTGTTTTTTTCTTTACAGCGAGTACTTCCTTTTTTTTTAATTGCACGTCTCTTCCCATCATCTCTTTTGAAGCTTTCAGTCATTTCACAGAAAGTTCATCAGCAGATGGCGTTATCCATGTTTCACTAGTAAACTTTCTATTGTGTTGATGTTATTTGACGACAACTGGCAAATCCATCTATGCACATTAGCCCATGGGAGTTGCCATGAATGAATAATATGATGTTGTTAATACATTCTTCCCGGCACACTTTGTCTTTTATAAATGTCTCTCATTTTGTTCCTCTAATGAAATAAAACAGCGTGTGCTGTGATGAATGTGGATCTCATTTGGTCTTCCCCAGATAGCGACTCCTCTCCCCCCTCTGATGTCCCCCTGCCTCACTTCCTCATCTCCTGATAAGTGTTGAATAGTATTAGGACTAGGCGCTTTGAGGTGCTATTGTTTCTCTGCCTGCTGGGTTTTTTGCTCTGGTTTTTGTGTGTTTTCTTTCTAATGCGCACATGAACAAGGCTGCATGGTTTTGGCAAATATTCAGTGGAGGATTAGATCATAGGTTTGCACCATTTTATAGAAGAGTTTTTCTGCAATGTCAAAATGACACATTAGAATGTTCTCTTTTAAAATATTATTATTACATAACTTCTTTATGATCATGTAAAAAAAAACTTGGAATTCGGTGCTTCTCTCCACCGATCAGAGAGAGCTCTTTTAAGAGCCACGCTGGCTTCTTTATAGTGTTCCCCATAGTGCTTATATTATCAACTCTGTATCCAGGAGACTGAGGCAGAACACTTTAATGTTCTTCTTCATTGAGCCATTTTTGAACTAAATTTCTTATTTGATGATGCAGAGAATATTGAATATTATTAGATACAGCCACACTAAAAGTTGCAGAATATAGCACTGAAACTTTATTGCATTTATGATGCAGTTGTCTAAGTTGTAAGTGCTGCACTACTGTAAGGGGGATGGATGGATTACAAATTGTCAGCATGTCTAACATGTTTGCTGTTGTTTATCGATGCATATGTGATGGAAGATCAGTGATTCCGATCATTTAAATAAATAAATCAATTATATTAATGTTGGTGGTGGTTGTGTAAACTGCATTGTGTTGCACAGCTTGTTCACACACAAATTGGGCAAAACAGCGATGAGACATTATAAGACTGTCCTGCGCCATTCTGCACTGTATGTAGCATATATCATGTCTTGTACAAAAACCCAGAGAGAGTCAGTGGAATGAATAAAAAGTTGACTTGGATGCTAAATAAATGTTGCATGGAGAGGAGCACGTTATTTATACTTTGTGTTATTACACTAATGATGATGTTTTCAATACCTTGTTTTGGGGGGATTCAGGGCTTTTCAGAAATAATGTTAGAAGTAAGCCCTTTTTTATTTCTTGCGAAACGTTTGTTCTGCAGTTAGCTCAACAACAATACTCAATTACAATTTTTGCAAAGCAGTACTTTTTTTGGTAGGGGATTTTCTGAACAGTTGCTAGAGGGCTAGAAAAAGCCTCTTTCGACGCTGAAACAAGGAGCTGATGTGTGATGATCACTGCTATAAGTGGCAGGGAAGTCGAGTGCCAAAGCTGATATGAAGAAAAACTAAATCATGAAAAAGAAAGCTGAATGTCTATGGATCAAAACGTTTAAGATTTATGCATCTCTTCAAATTTAGAATAGAAAACGGTCACAGGTAGCCAAATCTGTGACCAAACCAACTCTTGCTAAAAGCAATGTGGTCAGCAGTGGTTTTGCTCATGTGGTGTAAAAGATGCTGTTTTTCATCAGTGTTTCCCACTGCATGATGAAATAAGTGTATGTGGTGGTTTGGCCAAAGGTTTTTCATGAGGTTAAAGTAAATCTTGGTGCTGATGGACTAACCTGGAAGAATTCAGGGTGCAAAGTTCAGTGCAAAGCAATGCTTATGCTCCTAGTGTGGTTTTGTCTCAGTGTATTAGTCTAATCGCCAGCGATTGGCCCTGACATTGAAGTTGGGTCAGTTTGGCACAGAGGTCGTCTGGTTTAAAGCTCCACACAGCCACACTTTATTAGCAGGAAGACTGGGAGTGCACTGGGAAATTTAGAGGTGGGCATGGTGAAATGAGCTAAATTTCAATCAGAGGTGCTCAGTGGTTTTAATGGGTGGAGTCCCAGAATTGTACGATTTTACCAAGTATGAGATGCATTAGATTTCAGCATTAGTCATTAGTGTTTGAACGCTTATTCCTAACCTGGTCCCTGGATGGCATAGACCAAAACAAAACAAGGTGTAAAATAAAAGAAATGTACGTCCTCAGAGTCCCAGGTGTGTATCCCTGTAAATATAAAAAGACATTTAATTAATATCTAAATTCCTGTAACTTTTCTAACTATCTAGAGTCCTTGAAAATTCAGGTTTTTGTCTGTTTGTAAATAATGCGTATACTGCATTTGTCATATTTGTTGACTTTTCTGTTTTCACTGTTACAGTCAGCACTTCGGGCTGGCAGAAGACGACTTAAATTAAAAGACAGCAGCCGAAAGTTCTTCACACTCATGCTTACACTCGTGTGCTGCCCTGTAGCTCCATGTCCTCAAGGCAACCAAAGTGTCATGGCAACCGTACGGCAGCCACGGTAACAGCAGGCTCATTTTCATACTGATGAGGCCAGTTGCCGGGGAGGCCTGCGCCTCTGCTGCCGCGGCCGCTCGCTCCTCTCTCCTCTCCAATGTCGCCCTGAAATTTTAATGACCTTCTTTCTCTGCTTCTCATTTTTCTCCTCTCGGTGCACCTTGTGTGTGTTTGTGCACGCGTGTGTGTCATGAATGTCAAGTTCCCTGTCCAAACTGACACGCACAAAGTGTCCACAGTTAATACAAGAAGAGAACAAAGGCGATGTAATTTTGATGGCGTACGGCTGTAAAGGGCATGTATTTTTATGGCTGTGGAAAACCTCCTCTGGTCTGCTCCTCTTGGCCACATCAGGTTTGCATTTAAGACTTTTTGGGTGGTGGACGGCACTGTTTTTGTGTCAGCATGCAAACAGAAAGGCAGGAAACAAGATGGGTGAGGAATATTGCCTCATAAATGGCCTAATCCAGCAGCGTTGATCGTGGTCTTGTCTGTTTGTTGTACCAACTAGGAAACGACACTAGGTCCTGAAGATATAACGGAGGTTCGGTTCTCTAACTTGACACATTTTCAACACGTTGACACGCCGGTTATGCATTCCTGATCTCTGAAGTCTGTCTTGAAAACCTCCTGCTGGATCATAGCCGCACATCTCGGAGGTCTGTGAGAAACCATACGCTTCTTGGACTGCGTTCAACTGACGTGAACGTTGGCCAACTCATGGCCGAGCACGAGTGCCCAGTGTGACATATGGACCAACTGGAGTGGCAGAAAATGCTGTGTAGCTTGTTGACAACATCATTTTTCTGTAAAGCATAGATAATGTGAATGACTGTCAACCAGTTCATTGGCTGGCAAGAGAAACTGGAAAATTGTGTATGCGGTTTCATCCTGCAGACATTTAGTCATGGGTGTGTGTTGCCAACAGTCGTATGGACATCATTCAGTCCTTGAACTAAAACAGGATTCATCTACCTCACACTTGTAATCTGGTGGCTGAGCTGAATGTTTCAGATTAATCTGTTTATGTAAAAGAGATTCAGGCTCAAGTCTTCTTGTGCTTTTTGAGTGTCACTCACACCAAATTCTTCTTCTTTTTTTTCTCCTTTTGTTTCGTTCCAGGAGGAAGCGGCAAGAGAAGAAGAAAACGGACGGATCGAGCCTGTTGGCCGAGCTGACTCCATTGACCACACTGCTGTGAGATCACTAGAGTAAGTCAATCGCTGATCAGCGTCTTTGCCTTCGCTAGAATGATGGTTGTAGAGGACGCGCAGCTTTGTCAATCTCATCCTCTCCAAGTGACTCTGACCAGAAGATCATTCAACCTTTGCTGGTCAATAATTGCACTATACATTGAATTATGTGTGTTTAAACTAAACGTATTGGCTGAAACTTGCAATATTTGTGGTGTCGCCACACCTCTGTAAGCCAGCGCCTGATGTCTTGCTAATACTGCGATACTGTTTCCTCATCTCAGCAACCTGGTTAAGTATGATGGACACAACCTAACACGAAGAAGTAACAACTTTGGTTGTTCGAGACTAGAATATCTCTTCAGAGTTGACCGTTGTAAATCTGTTCTCCGCTTGCTTTCTTCACATAATAGGCACTTAAAAGCTAAAGCAGCAGGTTCTATATTGTAGCCGAGGTTTGTTTGTCGAAAATCTCATTTTCAGCCCTGCTTTCTGATTTACATAATTCTCTTTTGTGGGAGCAAAATGATCCTCGTCTCGCCATCAGAGCTCTCCCACGCACTAACCCATTCAGCTTCTGTTATTAACAACTGTGTTTTGTTTTGTTATTTTGCTCCATTGCATGCTTCCAGTTTAATATGCAGGTATGGTATTATTATTCCTGTGATTTCCCAGAGACTCTGGTTTCTCCTGCCTCTTAGTTGTCAGTAAGGGGCCCATTTTCCCTGGGCTAATCATAGTCGTTGTATCAAAGCTGTGGATGGATTAGATCTTGCATCTTTATAATATTTGCCAGTGTATGGTCAGCCTCAGAAATGCAAATAGCTGGAACTGTTTTGGGTTTTCTTTGCTTTTAAATGGATATCAGCACACATTCTAATTTACATATAAATGCTTTAAGAATGCAACTTTCTGTCAGTTCTTTCATTATTAGGTCTCCCCCGTCGCCGTTTTCAGTTTCTACATGCAAAAGCCAAAAACATCAGTAAACTTGAGCTTTTTGTACAACTTTTTGGAACGTTTTGGTTTGTTGCTTACTCAAGGACATCAGACGTGCTTTTAAAAAAAAAACTACCTCTGCAGAGATGCACAAACATATCTTGTTTGTCAAGTCGCTGATGCACACACCTCTCAAATCTGAGTAACATGTACCATTTGTTCTCAAGGAACCTGATATGTTGATCCAGCATCTTGTCAGGAAGTTGCTTCCTTTCTTCTTTTTTTCTTGCCAAGTTTGACTGTGCATTTCAGCAGAGTGCTGCCAGAAGAGATTTTCCAGCAGAGCAGAGGAAGCTGAATTCCTCTTTAGGGAACTTATTAGTGCTACAGTGTTAAATTTCAAATTTTGACATATTTCTTTCTTGGATAAGTGGATGTTAAATGTGTCTGTGTGGTGCGGTTACATTGATTTGACTTGATTGTTTTCTGTACCATTTGGTTTAGGAACTTTCTAATTAACACTCAGTTTCTACCCCACTGTGTACAACTTCAAACAGCACCCATTCGCTTACATGCAGCTTAATTCCGGCTTTGAAAGGGCAATTTTCCACTCCACAGATATTAATGTGTCGTAGGATTAAGGTCCCACGCACCAAAAAGCAAACACATTGCATTTGTCTCATTACACCCTCTGAAGAGCATCTTAAGTCCGAATCGGGGGTGTGAGGGTTTTTTTTGAAAACCCTTTTTTTTTGTTTTCCCGTACATGTGTTTGATTTCTTTGGATTGCTCTGTTTTATTGTGCTTTTTGTCTCCTCTGACTTCTATTTTTATTTGTTTGTTTGCACCACTGAGCTGTTGTCATAATGTTTCTGTCTTCATTGCCTCATTTCCTGTTTTTATTTTTGCCCACATGGTGTCACCCCTCTCCTCTGATCTCCACCCCGCACCTCCTCCCCAACCCCCCTACCCACCCCCGTCTCTCTCTGTCATTCATCCGTCTCCGATCCCAGAGACATTGTCAAACTGGTGGAGGTGTCAAACGACGGTGGGCCCCTGGGGATCCACGTGGTGCCTTTCAGTGGCAGGGACCGCAGGTAAAAATAACCAGAGCAGAACCGCTGTGCTCTTCAGACAGGCTAGAAGAAAATAAATCTGAGGGCCATTCAGACATGGTGTCCACGGGTTTAACTACGTTAACAGGTTTTTGCATAAAGGTCTTAGATATTTAAAATATGTGTGCGCAAAGGGCCAATTCAGCCCAATTCAGCCTTTTTTTTTTGTTCTGTGACCTGCAGTGCTTTTTATCCATCTAGATTCTTTTGATACCAGTTGCCAGTTCTGGGGTTTCATCTGTCTGATTGCTCTTGAATATATTGCAGTCCAGCTGCAGTAGCCTTATGATGCTCAAACAGCCAGAAAATACATTTAATGTATCAAGTTTCATGTCGGAACTTTCTTTCTAACCAACTTCTACCAACTTGCATGCATCTATTCATGACAGTGTTACAAGACGTAAATATTGACAGCAATAGCTGTAAGATTAGCTACAGTAGCTGCGCCTCATTAGGCGGATGTATACAGCAAGAAATGAGTTCCTGTAGGTAACTGCTCGTAGCAAAGTTTGTGGGGATTTTTTTTGTCTTTAAGTAAGCAGATCATGAATTCTGGATAAAGACATTCCTGCTGATTTTCCTTTTTTTTTCCTGTGCCATCACACTGGTCTTGAGTTTTCATTAAATCCAAAACAATCAGGCTAAAGTCCAATATTTGTTTACTTTTTTTTTATACAGCATGTCATAAATTTTTAAAATTTCTTCATGAATATGCCAAAAAGCTTTAGTTATAAATGTGGTTTAGTTTGTGGCAACTTATTTATAAAGTATTGTACTTTTGATTAAAAACGCCACTATGTTTAAATTAAATTGTGCTATGGCCACAGTCCAGTTTTTCCAGTGTTTCCAGTTTGGCCTCACTAAGAGGGGACAGATGTTGCTGGTCCACTTTGCACCCGAGCCGAGTGTTTTCCCTTCATAGATGAGAAAGTTTGCTGGACAACGACTTGGGGCAAAATATCGAGTCGTTTATTTGCAGTTTATGCATCAGAAACTGTTCAATAAACCGTTTTTTGATCATCGTTTTGAGACATGTCTGCAGATGGTGACGTAAAGAATGTGTTTTTTCTTGATTGCGTCATTGCTCGGCTGTTTTCGGATTCTCAGTCTTCATGCCTGGCTGGCTTTTGCTGTGCTGCATCACATTTCTAAAGCCAATATCTCAAAAACTGGCCAAAGTACAACATAACTATCTAGACTGATGAATAGCACTGCAGAGCACACAAAAGCGCTATAAAGATCAGACTCTTATGTATTTGGGGTTCCACAGGAAAGTGTTAGCAACACACGATGCAGAACACAATTATAACATGTAGCATTATGTTAAATTCTTTCTGCTAATCGCCTGCGTTTAATTAGGATTTTTTTGCAAACATTTGGTCTCTGCCTTTCTTTTCTTTTTAAATATATCTTTTCACTTATAGTTTTAGTTTTTGCCACTGGCACACGTCTGACAGGTTTTATATTTAAGAAAAGAAAATAGGAAAAAAGAAAATTGCCCACTTTAGCTGATGACTTGTCAGCCTTATTGTAGTCTCATAAAAGAAATTCTCTTTGGTAGAATTTGGTTTCTGGTAACAAATGTCACGAAATGTGTTAATTTGGCCTTTTTGATTTTTTGCAAACCCCCTGGAGAGAAGCGGGCTGCATTACCTCAGAAACACTCCCTCACAGTAATGCCCATGCATGCCACACATTCCTCTTTGGTGGCAAAGTGTAATAACTTCATCACTCATACAGGCTGAATGACAAGCACGCACACACACACATGCGCGACCACAGAGGTTTTCATGCCGGCATCATGAAGCAATTTGCCAGTTTACAGTGATTAATCATGGCTGTTTGGGGTTTGCAGGTGACCGTTTTATTTCTCTGTGGCTGCTGTCACATCAGCTTTGCATTATTTAAAGAATACACTGAGCAGTGCACTCCACACACACATCTATACGCTCGCATTCAGGAGCGCACATGGAACGAAACTCTGAAGGAATTAGTGGAATTTCACATCTGGTTTTTGAAGATCCACATCATGAGGTTATAACAAAACTATAGAGCCAAACCCCTGCAGCTAGCTGTCTGCATAGTTTTAAAGCTGAAGTTTACATGTAGACCTTAAAAAAAATAAAAAAAAGCATGAACCCCAGCACTGACCAGGTTATTTAGGTCTAATATAATGTCATAGTGCCAAGGTATTTCCTGTCTCAGATATTTTCCCACCAGCCAACCGCAGCCCCGCACATTCCCAGATAGGACTGTGCGCTATGACCAAAATCTCATATCCCGATATAAGACATCTATCGTCCTGATAACGATATAAATCACAAAAATGTAACATTTTCTGTAAATTCTGTGAATCTCGGGCAGCTCGACTTGCCTGAAGTGTTTCCAGCTGCACGTCATGTAGCTGGAGTCGAGTGTTTTAACCGATGCATAAAACGACACATTTTTAGACATAAGTTGTAACGGCCGCCGTTTTCTTTGTGAGTATTTATTACACGGCGTGCTGCGGGGAAACGCCTGTTCTAACGTTTGAGTCTAAGGTTTATTTTTTAGCACCTGACGCCTCTTTTTTGCTTCTCATCCGTAAACGCGCTGCATACTCTTTCACGTATTTTCAGTTTATTTTGAAAAGTCTCAACAGGATCTTGAGCTTTATTGTGAAAGGTTTATGTGGAAAATAAACACGCGGACTTGTCCGTCCGTAATGTGGTTATATTAAATATAAGAGAAAGAGAGAACTTTAAGAAATATAGCCACTACAGTGACCATCCAAACGATGAAAAAATATCGCCGTAAAAAGTTTATTTTGCGACACCACGAAACAAACGATAGCGTAAAATGAAACGATGGATGTTTTTATATCGTCATCCGATATCGAACAGCCCTATTCCCAGACTTCCTATACGTATCAGTCTAAACTAATACTCCCAAATGCCATCACTGACTGTAAAGTCTCCGTTGTACTTTATTGAAAATCAAGATCATATCACTTTTCTCTCTGCCCAATGTAATCAGCCTAAAAGCACATTTATAATGTGCTTTTCTGCTATTGGGGAAATGTCAGTTTGGGTGGTTCACCAAGATTAAGATGCCCAGCTTTCATCAGAGAAATGGGCCCCTCCACAGCAAATCACATTGTGTTCTCACTCAAATTCAATCAGCCGAATTGTCTCTGAACTTTTTCAACTCCTGAACTTTTCTGCCCCCCGGAGTAATCACATTCTCATTCATATTGAGTTATAAACCCGAGGCGAGGGCAAGTATTAAAGCCTAAAATCAACCCAATTTACCTAGGCAACACTCGCTCACACTACCCTCGAAAAATCCTTGATGCTCTCAGACACGGGCTGTATGCCGAAGAAGACTCGATTAGGGTCGCGCCGTCTTCCCTACCCATAGCTGATTTTCTTCCTCGTTCTCTGGTCTATAATCCAAAAAGCGCCCTTTCAGGTGAAGTTAGCCCCTCGCTGTGGCTGTGCGGGGAGTCATAAGCCAGTTTGCCACACTGGATTACAGAGCGACAAGCGTTGAAGCTCAGCATGGCTGAAGAGCTACAGCGTGATATACCAGCTACTGTCTGCCATCAGTCTTTAATACTGTTGTTTTTTTATTCCTCTCAGAAACCACTCTGTTTACTTTGTATTCAGAAAAAGGACAGAGGAGCTTAAGAGGTTCGAAAATTAACACATGCAAAGCGTCAACCCGACCAGAACTACATTTGAGGTTTTGAATGTGTTGATTGCCTTTGAATAGATGCCTCCCCCACACACAGCCTCTAAAGCACCCTGATGTGATGCGACTATTTTCTCTCATAAGCCTCATTGGTACACTGATGATGCAAATGACAGGACCACACTGTACTCTCTTCACTAGTACTGCATGATGAAGCAGAGGCAGCAATTAGGCATAGCTGTCTTTTTTGCCAAAAAAAGGGCTTTTCATTAGCTTCACATTGATGATTCTTGAATAACCATCTGGCCACGGGAAGAGGGATTGTTAAAATAAAAAAGAGAATTATTTTCTGTGGTCAGAATAATCTAAACTATATCGAATATCAAAGCGTGGTCGAAGATTTTATAACCCCTCACAAGGACAAAGACTCTTAAGCCAGCTTTTATACAGTGTGCAAAAAAGTCCTAGTGTATTCTTCACCCGGCTGTGCAGGCCACAGTGTTTTAACAGCCATGTTGAGTCCACAGACACTGCATCCTCTTGACATGAACTTCTGAACATTTCAGGACTCTTGGCTTGTTGGTCAAGCGTCTGGAGAGAGGAGGGAAGGCCGAGCAGCAGGGCCTCTTCCAGGAGAACGACTGTATCGTCCGTATCAATAACGGAGACCTGCGAAACATCAGATTTGAACAGTAAGACTGCAGCTCACGGGAGCCGTTGTTGAGCTCTGCTGGTCCCTGGTCTTCCTGTGTGAATGGCTTTTTGGCACCATCGCCTCTTCCCTAGCTTTTTATACCCATAGTCTGAAACATTCTTCTTCTTTTTTTGGCTGCTCTCCTCATGCCTATTTTACTCCCTCTCCTGCCGGCGCACAGTCTCCTCTGCTGCCTGTCACTGTGCTAAGCTAACCTTTCCCTACTTAACTCCTGTAGGTCAGAGCCTCAATTCCTCAAGTCGTCCCTGCAATCCTCTTAGCCTTTATTCCCTTGTGTTTCAGTAACAGTAACAGCTCCACTGGACTCCTACTCTCGCTACTTTCTCTTTTCTTCTGTCAGAAGGAATGGGAATAAATCTCCTAAAATTCACAGCTTCTCCTTTTTCAGTGCTGTTCATGTCTCCTGCTTTTATTCCCTGCCTAACCAAACTCACACATCCACCCATTTTCTAGATCCCGTACGATGCATGCGAACCTATATGCTGTGTATACAGTACATGCAATATCTGCAATGCAGCGATGCTTTTTTGTTTGCCAGCATTACATTTATACAAAAAGTATATGCATGTTTTAAATGCAATAAGCTGCTCCAAACTGATGAACGTTATGTAAGACACCTATTATGCAAAGTACCACCCACACGTGAACATGTATAGATGCATCTTGGTGGATTTAACCGTTCCTCGAAATGTAAAGAGTCAAACATATATTTCCCCATTTAACAAACTAATAAAATCAGAATCTAGTCACACAGATCATATTGGTTGGTTTCTGATAAGTTCAGGCTTTGAGACTTTTGCTACCACCTCATTATAATGGAGATTAACGGGATTTTACTTTAGTATTATCTCTTACATGACGCAGAATTCCTGTGTTGATAATACCAGGAATGTGCTGTCAGATCTGTTTACTGGGTAGAAATTGAGCAGTTGCACCAAAAGTGTGAGTGGAGGTATATAAGAATAATTTGGGTGAACCAACCAACTCCTGGATCCCGGTCATGTTGTCATGTTCCAGCCATTCCCACAGTTGGAGCCACAAGTTATGTGATGGGTGGGAATAAAGCTTCCATACATAGTGTTGCGACAAGTGCATTAGTGCAACAGTTGCTCTTGTTATTTATTTTCATAAGGGGGCAGACTACATCTCCTCTGACACTCACATCTCCTCTGACACTCGATCCAGCCTGAAATTGTAAAGACACCGTGACGAGACCGTCCCCCTGAGGGAAGGTTGTTGGTAGCTGGGAAAAGAGGCCCGGAATTTCACAAAGAAATTCTTCGGCAGCGCGACTTTTGGTTATCGGTCTGGGGGTGGAGGGGGAGCGATAGAAATTCTCGCGGCCTAGCATTTTCTCAAACGTCTGTTCAGCTGTCAGGGGACCCACGTTTGCTTTATTGAAACAGGTGGCGCTAACAAGGCTTTGGTTTTACAGGGCGCTGACAGCCAACATAAGTTTCCATTCACACCTAATGTACGCGAGCTCAGACCGAAGGGGTTTTAAAAGAGGATTTTCTGCAAAGTATTCGACGACTGGAGGTCTCCTTCATCTGGAGCCAAATGAGGGGATTATGCGATGGAGCTGTTGGGGAGGGTTCAGTCACTTTCTAGAGCCGCTCACGCTGGCAATGAGTATTAATTAACATGTCAGAATGTTCAGGTGGGCGAAGATGGATTTTATATATAGTACGACTGGGTGTGTGTGTTTGAGAGACACTGGGTAGATGGAGTGCTCCACTTGGCAAGTTTGTACAGACAAGTATTGCACTTGATTGTTAAGTATGTTGAGTTTTGCCTCTGTGTCTATCCTTTGTTCTCTCCATGTCCTTAAACCATCGTAAAACTCGTAAATTTCCTCCCACTGTCTTTATCCCAGAGCCCAGAATATGTTCCGTCAAGCCATGCGCTCTCCGGTCATCATGTTCCACGTGGTGCCGTCATCGATGAAGGCCCACTACGAGCAGCTGTCCCACGCTGAGAGGAACCCCGTGTACGCCTCGGGCCGTTTCAGCCCCGACTCCCTCAGCGGCAGCACTGTGTCAGGCATCGACCACACGCCACAGCGGATGTCCCGGCACGGTTCCCAAACGCACCCACACTCCCATCCGTACCCCCATGTGCTCTCAGAGCCGACTGACGGTTACCCCCCTCTGCTTCACCCCGCGGTTTCTGCGGCCAAGCCCCCGATAGGTCACGCCCACTCACCGCAGAAGGGGATGAATTCCACGCCAGCAGGAGGCTATACGAAAAAAGTCGGGAGGAGGCTCAGCATTCAGCTAAAGAAAGGTGAGGAGAGGTCTCCACAAAAACGCACAAACTCTGCCTTAGTGATGGTTTCAACTCAAAGATAATAGACCATAAACCATAACTAGTCTCATAAGCTTATTATTAACATTAATTATGTCTTAGAATGTCATGAGGTTAAGTTTTTCATTGTTAAGTAAATATTAACACATGATCCACAAAAACATTTGGAGCTTTCATCATCAGAAAAGATCTTTATTGTTTCTGAGGAAGAAAAAAGCAGAGTCATCCTAGCCGCTGTAAAAGGGTTGGGTTTGTTGTTGTTTTTGAAGCATACTGAGACTCTTTCCAGAGGATCTGTGAGTCTCTTCTCGTGCTGTGCATTTCTCTGGCTTTTTAAGATTTAGAGGAATACACAGCATCAGTCTAACCTTTTTATTTCTACCCAATAAACAAGCAGCTTCCCGATTCCTTGCAAGCAAGTGTAGGAACACTGTTGGAAGATGGTTCAAGCACGGAAGCGTGGAATATGTGAACGAGGATGTAAGAGGCTTAAAAACCCCATCCAGAGCTATCCGTACTGATGTAAGATGTGAAAAAGTGGGTGATAAAAGCAAACAGCATCTGCTTAGATGGAAATGTGGAGCAACAGGCGACGTTAGGACTGCAAAGCTGCAGGGATCCTGGTGTACGCTTTGACTGACAGTGGACACAGGTGGTGCAAACCTCTGCCAACAGGATTCCAGGTGTCGGTGCCAGGTCTCAGGGCCAGAGAGCTTGTTGCTAAGCAGCCGCTCGTCCCCGTGCACTGTCAAATGCCACAGCAAAGAGTCTGACAGGGCCGCACCATATGCCCGTTGAAGTTTTCACCCAAACCTGTCCTCTCTCATGGGGCGGGAATCAAGCCAGAACATAAAACATAAAAACGTCCAGCTGCTTTTTAAAAATTCCTGACTCACAGTTCTTACCATCCATTCTTCTGTCAGGTTTTTTTCACTCTTCTCATCCTCATCGGCCCTCTCGCTGACAAAACACTTGTGAAAACGCTGCATTCTGTGCATGATATGGCAGGAGATCTGCTATGTTCACAGTCAAAGATGTTATCTTTTCTCATTCCACCTTTGTTTGCTGTTGTTGGAGCAGACACTTACATGGATTAACAGTGATTCCCAAGAGGCTGTTTGGCTCATCTGTTTTGTTTTGAGTACCGACTTAAGCCTACAGCTTTGAGCGCAGATTAAGCTCCTGCATTTCTTATGTGCTTGAATCAGACACCAGGCTCCTTGCAAATCCCAGGGAGTATCAAAATCAATCACAGAATCTTATTTCTGCACAGGAAATTGCTTAGGTATGTCTTAATCAAGCTAATGGGAGTTTTAAAGATCCTCCTCCCTGTTTAAAGCCAGGAACTCTACAAGCATTTACCGGTGAGTTTAATGCCGCACCTCGAATGCCTGCGGGAAGTTGATTGGCTCATCAATGCAGGGGATTAGGTAGAGGATGTGAAACAGGATGGCTAAGTGTTGTGCTATTCTTTTCATCGGCTCATTCAGACAGGCAGGGGGGGATTAAGGCCAAAACCCCTATACAGCAAAAATGCTCCTCATTTTTCTTATATTAACTTTTTTTGACACACATATCTGTTCAAATGGTTTATTTACAGAAACATATCACACGATCACAAGTTCTGAGCACTTGTACAGTAATCTTTATGTGGGAGAAGTTACTCGAGTATGTTGATTATCTGGAGAAATACACCAGACATTGTGCTGTTTTTTCCTTCACACATGCTGCAGAGAAGTCTGTGTCAGACATCCACTCACGACCGTAAATGCTCAGTTCAGTTTTAATCCACTGCTTTTTTTTACCTGCAGTATCTGCAGTTGTCCGGTCCTGCTCATTTAGACGTTTCTGTTCTGGACCTGCAGGTTTTGTGTGGAAAGGTTTAGAGCTGCATTGCATTTGCAGATGAAAAGTTCTGGTTACCCGCTCCCTAACCCTGTTGTGTAATGCGTGTTGTTGTTTTTTGACCCAGGTTGTTTTTCAATTTCTGGCTCCAATTAAAAATCGAGCAAAAGTATTACATTTCTTCAGGCTGAACTTTCTTATTGGCACAACATAATTGCGTGTAATTATTGACTGGTTCAAACTGAGACTTTAAAAGCATGCATTTTCATTGCCCTGCAATGTACAAACTACTTTAATTATTCACCACAAACCTACTTAAGTGCTGTGCTGACAGGGTAGAGGATTTCTCTTCATTTCCTGCAACTTCAAGTTGCCCAATAATAGGAAATAGTTTGTTTGTCTGCTAGGAATATGGATAATATGAGACAGAGACCTGCGTTCCTAATGGCTCATAATGATGCACTCGTACGAGGTTGCAGGCAAAACTTACAAACGTACACAAGCCAAATGCAATCCGCCCACAGAAACACAGGTTAATGAGCACATGTAGATCAACAACATCTCGGGGTACTGTGTGCCTTATAGGCCAGGTCACGAGGGAAAGGAGAGACTCGTTGGTGTATTCTTCTCAAAACACAGAGTCAGTTTTCATAAATGATGGTGTGAGAGGCATTTATTGTGAAATTTAGAGCTGCATCGTGATATGCTACTGATTATTTCCTGAAAGTATGATGTAATCATTCAGCTGCATGCTGAGCTGAATCAGACAGAATCAGGCGGATCGTGTTTATCACGATGTTGCAGTAGTAAATTCACAGTGGCCTAAACAATGGCCTCACTTATTAACGTGGATTGCAGTTATCTCCTCTGACACTGGGGGACGCACTCTTTAATTCAGGTAAGGTGGGCCACTTGTTACTGGATGATGGTGCTGGAAAAACTGGTTAGGAGTGTGCTCTATTAAAAGAGATGAGGTACTCATTGTTAATGGGTCAAGTGTTCCCCTCGGGTGGGACAACTATATTCATACCAACCCTTTACTCCTAATGAAAGAACCCACTTGACTCTCAGCTAAATGTCTCCCAAAACACCAGCCAATATTATTGCCCTCTCAGATACAGGAGAGTTTTATCAGTTGAATGTTAACATATTTTTAGCAGCTTGAGATCCAGAGGTACAGAGGAGACTGTGCGTCAAGATAAAACCAGATCCTATCATTCGATTTTGCATCCTCACTTATTCACCCGCTCATCCCGCAGGCCCCGAGGGACTCGGCTTCAGTATAACGTCACGGGATGTTCCCATCGGGGGCTCAGCACCCATCTACGTGAAGAATATCCTGCCTAGAGGAGCTGCTATCCAAGATGGCCGTCTCAAGGCAGGAGACAGGTTGCTAGAGGTAAGTGCAGAAAAGTGCGGTAATGCTTTACAAGGCGTGTGTGAGGAGGCTTTAATTTAGTCATTTAATAAAGTCTTAGATGGCGATTGTGATCTGGAAGGTAGATGTGCGTCGCGTAGGAACGGTGATTTCGTTCCAAAACGCGCGAAACGGCAATTTTAAATATGTGATATACACTGCTTGCCATCTGCTGAAGTGTAACAAATTCCTTTCTCGTAACTGTTTTAAATGGAAATGTGGATCCTGAAATGAAATCAAAGACTATGCTTCCACACGCTATCTCGTGCAGCAAAAACAGAACGGCTTTTGAAGTTGCATCATCCCACGTTGCAAACCATTTGCATAAAGGATTACACTGTGCAGCTCTGAATGTATGGGGTTATTCCACCAAAACTTTCAATCCTTTTATCCTCATGTTTTTCTCATTTTCAAACTTTGTTTGAACTAGGGCTAAAGCGACTAGTTGATCGACTAATCAAATTAGAAAACGAACCATCTGCCGCTTTGATAAAAATGTAAAGTGTTGCTGTTTTTCTGTCACGGCCAAAAGGCGTAATTAAGAGATTTGAGTGTTTCACCTTTTTTTTAAAACAAGCCTAGATAATAATCCATACAAGATAATGTAGAGTTTAACCCAATTACTGTGCCTCCTCCTGTTCAGGTGAATGGCGTGGACCTGAATGGGCGGACCCAGGAGGAAGTGGTCTCCTTGCTTAGAGCTACACCCATGGGCGGGGCTGTGGGGCTGCTGGTTTTACGCCAGGAGGACTCTTTCCTACCCCGAGAAGTGGTACGTTGGCTGCTCGCCTCACTGCAGCTCTTCACCCTGTCACCATAATGAATTACATATCATGACATATACATGTAACTTATGTATATACAGAGATGGTGTGTTCTGGCACATGTGTGTGAGCACTTCCGTGTGTGATCCTGAGCTGTCACAAGCCCTGTTAATCCTTCCAGTGAGGGCTGTGCCGTCTTCTCATTTCCCAGCTAACGCAGCACGCTAGCCGAGCATGCAGATTGATGATCCTGCTCCATCGCCGCACCGCTCTTTATTATCAAGTCGCGGCTAGCCTCGGTGGAAACCTGTAGAGCTGTCTTTTCACCCTCTCCTTTCTTCTCGATTTCACTTTGTCTTCAGTCTTTCATTATCCATCACCCTCCTCTCCATCCTCCTTCACCAGCTCCCTTTCTTTCTTCACATTTGGTGGGTAACCTTCTCTGCATCTGCATTTCCATCTCCTCTCACTGTGTTTTGCCTCCAAGCTGACTCGGTAGATTGATGGATGTGTGGATGAAAAGACAGACGCAGGGCAGGTAGCAGGCAGAGAGTGAAAAACACACTTGGCTTGAATATCAATCAGGCGTAGTCTACACACATTACATTTTACAAACTGAAATACAACTGTTTGTGAGCAGTTTTTGGATGCTGCTGCTGTCACTCAGTCTTGGCAGAAGCCACTCTCAGTGATTCATGCATACTGATGCTAATTTAGTTTTCATGTTTGTTTATGTTCATGAAGTTCATGTTTTTACATGGTGCCAGATGTTGTACTTAATTATCTTTGCAGAAACACGTAACAGGATGCTCGGCATGTATGGCGTTGCCTCAAAGTTGTGTTTTTTAATCAGGAAGGGAGCTTATAATGACCAAGGCAGAAGCAAGATGGCAGAACACAGAGAATTAAGTGGCTTTATTAATGTGTGGGAAGTGAACGGTGGAGGCTGTGGGTGCGCTTTAAACCACATTGGTGTTTACTCTACAGCAACAGTCAAGGTTTCTCTGCTATCTCCCTACCTCTGCTAGCTTTAACACACAGCTTATCGAGTACTAACGTGAGTAATGGCACCAAACAGCCTTAAATCTCTGCTCTGCTGTAGCAAAAATTTATTTCTCCCTCTACCTTCAGAAGCCCTGACAGCCAGCAGAGCCACAAACAGCTATTCACTAGCAAGCGGTGCCAATCAAACGGCTGATTGGTGACAATTATCACAGTGAGCGATGCAGATGAGGCTATTGGCTGGCTGTCGCCATGGGTGAAGTTTGATGAGGCAAACTGCCACACTGGTCGATACTCATCTTTAGATTACAGCAGAGCTTTAAGTCTGGCTGACTCTGCATAGCTGGTAGTTAGATGGCAGGATTTATTTGATCTGTGGTTATCAGCTGCAGAGGGTGGAGAGTTGATGTGAAAGGGCTGAAATGGGACTCGAGGGAGATGAGGTCCAGTGCTCAAAATGAGCAGCTCGAGTCTCTATCTAAAGCTAGACTGCACTTTTTCTTCTGCGTTTTAGAGCCTGTAGAGACGAAACAGTCTGTCAGTTAACAACAACATAAGGGTGAAAGATGTTCTAAATTCACAGTAGCGCATTACTTGGGTAATTTAAGCTTAAAAAAAACGAGATCGGGCTTTCTTGGCACATAGTTATGAATTACAAATGGCGATTACTAAGCCTAATATATTAAATCTAATGTAGAGTAATGAAAAGAATTAAGTGAGCAGCTGTTGTATTACAGGTGACATAATTCTCAGCAGGTATAAAAGCCCTTAATCTAAGCTGAACAATCTATTTTATCACTAATGTGAAACTACATCAGTGTGACACGTAATACGCTGAGCAGGAAATTGAGCTTACACTGTAATGGTAGGATAACAAAGAAATTGGAAATGTTATTCAGATTTGCTGTATTTTTATTCAAATTCCTGCATCACCAATGCAAGAATCTGGCATAAAATCACATTTAGTTTAGGAGAGAAGCAGGATTGTAAAAAGCAGCTCTGTCCTTTACAGTTTTGAATGTAGTTAAATTCAAGCAACTTTTTCAAAGCGGTTACTAAACTGTGCCGAATGCATTCGACGATCCTTTTTGAACCGCACTTTGGGCGTGGCCAAATTCTGGTGCTCACCAAGATTTGTTGTTGTTGTTGTTGTTTTGTTTGATGACTGATGCTGACTTTTTATTTACAGTCAAAACTGTGTGAAAGTTTCAGAATCTCGGTCTACACGGAGCATTTTACTTGTAAAGATTGTGGCTGTGAATTTCTTCGGGTCGTTTTTCTTGCGATGAAAGCAATCTGGATGTTTGTCTCATCTTGCGATAGGGCACAGCTGGATGGTTAAAAAAAATCTAGAGTACATGAAAGTGAAACTGTAAGTTTGTGCGGATGCAAAGACAGCATTTCGATGATATGACATTTTGTCTTTGCGACCGCTTCGGTTGTTTCCGAGCCACGGTTGATACTCAAAGTCTCTGCACTCGTCAGATTTATCGTTTTCATGTCCTGCATGCGCTTTTTCTTGAACTGCCTAACTTTATCCACTAGTTCCCTGATTTCTGTTATAGTCGAATGTTCACTGTTTATGTAAATGAGTATATTTTATTTCCTGATTACTTTTGGTTCTTCTGTCCCTCCTCCATCCTCTAGAATGCTGAGCCCCAGATGCAAATTCCCAGAGATTTGGTAAGACACCACCCTTACACCGACCTGCAACAAACCTCCACCTCTCTTCTTTAACAACTCCCTCCTCTTTATTTAGCCCAAACTCCCCCTCCCGCTCTTATCACCCAACTTATGCATGCATCCAGCCTCTGCTGCTATACTAGCTGGTTAATCAGAGTGCAAGTCAGTACCCTACCTATAGTGTTAGTCACTAATTTAAATCTCTAGCTAGAGTCGCTGTAACAAGTCACAATTTCATGCTTCATCAATATGTGTGGCTGTTGAAGTTGTGCTGCAGTATAATTTGCTCCATAACTCCCTTCAGAGCTGTGTTTGCCAGTGAAGGTGGAAGTTTGCTGTATTTGTTAGCCGTGGATAAGGCTGTCAGTCTGGCCTTGTTGCTGCAGACCCGCTCCGATATGTGAGGGGAATAACAAACCCAGTTTAGTTTAAGGGGAAATGCAGACAGTGCAGTGAAACGTGCACAGACACTTTGACAGCTTTAATAGATTAACGGTTTCCGTAATTGAGGAATTTAACATAAAGTATATAGCGTGCTATAAATGTCTGACAGAGATTCTTAATCTTGGGATTGTACCCTATGGAGTATGTTTCCAAATCTACCTTCTGTGAATAATCAGCCCTCATCAGGATGTACAGTGTCTCCAACTGTTACAGTGTGGTCTTTATGGCACACATTACCCAAAAAGGCTCTCGATTGCAGCAGCTGTTAAAAGCTCGTCTGTTTTTACTGCTCGTATTAAAAAGCTATTCAGATTTCCATAACTCTCCATTTACATGCCAAATTTGATTTGTGATTTAACAGACTTCACGTCTTCACATCTGGCCTTACCTTCAGGTTACATCTGGCTGAGTGCAGGTAATTGGTTAGGTTTTTGCGTGGCACATTAGAAGTGTAATTGCCCAGTTAATCTGATTGGCGGTTCTACCTGCCAGCTGTGGGGATGATCCTCGTCGTGACGAAGCGTTATGGCGGGGCGTTGTTGACTATTGTGACTGCAGCTGGCACATTTCATATGTGTGCACATGTGCAGAAAAGATGACGCGTATCATTCCAGAAGCATTAGAATAAGTGCAGATAAACACCGCTGTGTCTCCCGTTGCTGCATTTCAATGTCACATTTTAAAGTCGGAATGGTATAAGCCATCCTTGGAAGAATTGTGCTGTCTTCCTTCCAAAAGTGCACTATAAGTTTAAACTTTTGGAATATTTATTGGGAATTAATTGCTTTGCTTTTGCCTCCTACTCACATTTCTTTTTCTCAGTAATGTAAAGAACAATCCAGGTGGTCTGTGTGGTTTGTGTAGCAGTTTCATGTGGTTTTGTCTCTTTCTGACTCTGATCTTTTTAGGAATTGATGCTAGCCTAATTATTTATATATATATATGTATAATGTAGCAATATTGTAATTTGCGCCTTTAATACAAGAAAATAATGTCTGTTTCCTCAATTTTGGATGTTTCCCACCCTAAAGATCGATGTGAACCAGAGCCAGACGGATAAGAAAAAGCACCACAGTCCCGCTGTCTCCTCTCGCTTCTCTTTTCAACTCCCTTCTTTCCTGCTTTCCAAACTCCAAACCTCCAGATGAGCCTTCTCCTTACCCTTTCCCGGAACATCAACCGCCATAATGGATTCAGTGCCTTTCAGATGTTATCTGTTGTCAGGCGCCTCATTTTAAACATCTCACTGCCGATAACAGCAACAATAGCAGAGGCACCATGATGGTGTAAGGGGCAGGGAGTGGGTCCGAAAGAACATCTTTTAATGGACATGCAAGTATTAGATAGCTTTCCAATGGAAAAGGCGGGATAACATCAGTGCCCCTGGGACAGCAGCTCGTTATTATTATTGTCCTCATTCTCGGATTATTTTTCTTAAGTGACCACATAATAAAAACAACTATAGAACATTGTGAAAATTCAAATCACTCTCAAATCATTACTTTTGTTCAGCCAACTGTCCAAAGTTGAAAAGCATTTAATTAAAACATCTAAAGCTTTCAATTCTTTAACAGTAAGTAAAAAGCAGGCTCACGTGCTGCATGGGGAGCTTAATTATATCCGCTGATTTTCTTTAACTTTTCTGTTATGCATCTCTACAGTGCAGTTAGTCGTGTTAAAAAAAGCTAACAAAACTTACTATGTAGACAGCTTTTAGATCCGCGGCTTTGCCGGCACTCAGCTGGGTTTTTGGAAGCCGGCGCAGCATGACTCATCCTTTGAGAGAGCTCTGTCAAGGGTTACACGGCAGACAAAATGCAGCAAGTGAAGTGGAAAAAGCACTCGCTTTATGAAATCGGTCCAATGACCCAAAAATCACGCGCGATTTTACAGTAGTGCTTTAGAGGTTGGCTAAAACTTTTAGTTGTTTTGTTTTTTTTAACGCGGTAAAGCCACCGTGCTCTCCAATCATTGCAATAAAAATGGCCAATGATCAAGGAGACTCCTGTTTCTTTTAGCACTTCATCCATGGCATTAGCGCCCATGACCCTCTTTGTTACATATTTGGTCAAGTCACTTTAAACTTTCTGGCCAAATAGGTTCTTTATTGCAAGTAGTGTCTTGGACTCAGTAAGTGGTCCATGTCTAAGGGGCTTCTGTGTCTAACCTGTTGACTTTGACTGCTCCCTTTAGCATCCACGGCAGCCTGTGACAGCCGGGAAACACCATTGGCTGATAGAGGTAACTGCTGCATGACATCAACAGCGTGGGCTATTATGTGCTGTATAGGGGGGAAAAGGCATGAAAGGCAAATGAGATACTTTGGGTGGCTGCACAAATAGACTGGGAGTCATTTAAGCAATCCATTGCTTTCCCAATGGTCTGTAAAAACAAAAGACTTTGTTGGGTTTTCTCTTCTGTCTCTTCCTCGCCCCCTTCTTCTCATTGTTTCGTCTCCTGTCTCTGTCTTTGTTAGTTCCCCTTTTCTTTATTTCACTCCCCCCCCGCCTCTCTCTCTGCCTCACACACGCACACTTAAGACACACTTTAAGACTTAAATCCTCTTCTCTGCACCTGGCTGCTACAATACAGTGCTGATCAAAGGCATCCGTCTTTACATGCCTGCTCTGATAGTTTCATAATGGGCCCATAACGTGAACATTCAGCTCCATTGTTTATGCCATTAGTCATACTGGCTTATGGAAAATTACTGCAATGCTATATTGAAAAGCCATCAGCAGGAGCAGCAGTAATGCTACAGCAGCGCCGTGCCAAGATGCTATCTATCACATGTGAATGTTTCTCTCCGCACACAAAGCTGTTATGAAATGGTAATTTGTTAGCACATTTTGGTGTAATGATGAAGGATTTTTTCACAGCGTGATAAAGCATTCAGCATGGCCGCCCATGACACGGCATATATTTACAGAAGAATCTGGCAGCATTATACTGTATTTGTCTGTGAGGAGGTCAGAAGTGTGGCGCTGTTGTGTGGGAGGGGTTTGTGTTTTTGTTTTTAAACTACAACTTGCATGACAAACCAAAGCCGTCCATTAGTGCAACATCATTTCATTTGCAGCTCGTAAAAACAAGTCAGTCGGTGAAAACCGTGAGCGCATGATGCATCAAAGCTTCTATGTTCTGCTCTTTGTTTCAACGCTTCGTGACATACAGCACCCGATACAGCAGTTGTTACATGAAGTAAAGTACCGAACGTGTCCGGGGTTATTCTTTTGGACTCATCTAAGGTTTTGCAAAAATATAACAAACATTACGCCATATTTCATTTATACAACTGTGCACAGTTTATTTGTTAAGCAATAAATGCTGTCAACGGTGGAATATGGGGTCGTAATTCATTTTTGATTAACTGAAAGAGAATGCACAGTCACCAAAGTTTTCATTCCAGGAAGTTAATGAAATTATCTCACATATTTCTGGATCATAACAGCAGACTCCATGGTAGGCATTCAGATTCAACCTTTGGAGAAACTAGCACCGTTGAGCTGTGTTTATAGCCACGAGTCAGCTCTACTGACTGGGGTAATAATTGCATCATATCTCTATCTCAAAAGATCTGATATGATATTCCTCACTCTGCATTTTCCACATTAGGTGGCTGGTTATTGCTGCTGCATGTCTGATGGCCTACGTCAGCATAAATCTATCTGGCAATAACGGTGACAAGTATTCTTATTTAAAGTCTAAAATGCTGGTGTCTTCTAAGCGAGCATAACTAATAAAACAAAGCCTGACTTTAAAGCAGTACCTATTGTGCTTTTCCTATTATTTATATGTATTCAACGGTGGGGACGCTGAAGCCTGAGGGTGATAGGTGGAACAAAAGGGCTAACACAGAGTGACTGACAGTCATTCATGATCACAATCACACCTATGCTCAATTTAGAATCACCAATCAATCTAACATACTGTGGGAGGAAGCTGAAGTACTCAGCGAGAGTGCATGAAAGCTCCACACAGGAAGCTCCTGGCTGACCAGTGGATTCCTGATCCCAGTCACTCTACACATGTGAGGCAACAGTCCTAACCACTGTCTGTGAAGGTTCTCAGTCATCCAGGTTATTGCAGTCTAAGAAGCTTGGAAGGAAAAGCGTCTGGACTTCTTGAGGTTTTTAAAGACGTTTCACCTCTCATTTGAGAAGCTTCTTCAGTTCTAAGAGCAACTGGTGGAGAGTCCTGGATTTTAAACCCTATGGGAGTGGGTGTAGATCACAATCAGCCAAGGTTTCAGGCGAATCCATTGGTGAAACCTAGCCCCACCCTATCATGTGATTTACTGAGCTCAAATGACCCAGGATGTGAGTGGACGTTAAGGCGTCTGGGAAGGGATCTTCTTCAGTTGCTCTTAGAACTGAAGAAGCTTCTCAGATGAGAGGTGAAACGTTTCCAAGGAAACTTAAAGAAGTCCAGATGGTTTTCTTTCTAACTCCATAGGTCCTAACCACTCAACCACTGTCCAAAGCTCTAAAACTGTGCCCAGTGTACTCAGTGTGCAGGTGATCCTTAATGGCCAAAAGCTCAGACGTGACAATGCTCTAAACATTTTATTTCGGACAGTTTTTTGCACTCTGTATGATGTCGGGTAACATGGATCTCCATGAGCTCAAAAGCGACAACCCACCTTCTGTTTGCAGTGAATCAAAAGAAAACTGTCCTAAAAGAGTTAAAAGGACACATTTCAGACAGAGGATGAACTGAGTCTCTGTGTGAGGTCAATAAGTCTGTTGAAAGATAATATTACTGTACCTAACTGTACTGCTTTCAAAGCCTCAAATAATCTTTGCATTTCAATTTCTGTCCTTCTAGTCAAATACATTGAGTAGTCACGACTGGTGGACAGTTCATAACTTACTGCAACCCTGTAAACTTTGAAATTGGAGTTTTTCTGTTGATGGGGTATCTGTTGCTCTTACTACTGTACATGATCTGAATATTGGTGTTATCGCCACCTCAGGTAAATAGCAGCTTAGTGGGGGTTTTTAGCTGTAATGTAGCAAGAAGTCATTACTGGAGTTACATAACTTGTATCATTATTAGCACAGGAGAATAGCAGCAGTGATTAATGGTTGCAGCTCGGTGGCAGCAGGCACAGTGGTGTTTCTGTGTTTTCCAGCGGCCCGGTGGTGACACATACAAGTCAATCAGAGAGGGCCATTCTACCACAGAACAGGCCTTTTGGCTTAATTAAAGTGATGTTTCAAGCTGCCACCTGGCCTGTACCCTCACGCACACACACACTACAGCCACCCATACAGCACATTACGCACACACACACTGTATGCAGCTACGTAGACTATCAAGAGCCTTTTGCACGTTGCAAACTCTAAAACGCATGGGTCATATGGCACGATTTACACAAACACGCAACACCTCAGATGCACACGCACCACTACACATTTGCACATAAGTATACTCGTGCACTAGCACACACGGGCGTAGAGTGACTGGGAGCAGCTGCTAGTGTAATTGCTTGGGGTTGGATGAGGTTATAAATGGTTTCTAGTGGCCGAGAGAGAGGGAGAGCTAGAAAGAGGGCAGCTGATTAGTTTTGGACTGCAAGTTGAACATGTGACGGGGTGTGTGTGTGTGTGTGTGTGTGTGTGTGTGTGTGTGTGTGTGTGTGTGTGTGTGGATATCAGCCTCCATAATGCTGTAAAGGAAGTGTCTATCAGCATAGTCATATCATAGAAGGATAGCATGTTTTTTTTGTTCACACACACAAATCATACCGACACACACACTTCCTCTCTTTCCCCCTGTCACTGGCTTTCTCTATGACACACATGCACACTCTACACACCTGCCTTCCTCTCCTCCTCCGTGCTGTGCCTGCCTCGGGTGCGTCGATCACACAGGTATTTGATATTCATGGTTTATCAGCATGGAGCTACAGCGAGACACATCAGAAAGAGTGGGAGAAGAGAGAGAAGGTGAGGGGGAGGGGGGACAAGTAGGAGTCATGAATAGAGGGGAGAAAAGGGGGAAGCAGGAAAGGAGGGTGGGAGAAAAGGGGAGGAGAGTGGAAAGACGAGGACGAGGGAAGAGGCTACGAACATTTATTTATTTTTTTCTTCACTGGAAAAAAGGATCATAGCAGAAACGACCAAAGTCAGGCACTTTTTGGGTATAGTGTGGATTGTAAAGGGTGAGATGGAGTGATGCTGATGAAGATACAGGAACACAGAGCGAGGATGGCAGTGCATAAAGCAGCAATAGAAAGCCAGGAATATGAAAAGATTTGGAGTATGAATAAGCAGAGATGGACTGTGCTACAGTAGGCAGCCAACAATGCTCTCCACGCCCGACTTCTCTCGACCAATTACACCCTTCACTGCCCCCTTTTTACTTCTCTCTCTCTTTTCAATCATCACCTCCAGCCCTCATTTCCCCCCCCCCCCCTTAAAATTCCCCTCAACTGACTTTTCCAGATGCCATCAAATCGACAGGTTTGCATAGCCAAAGTCAAGCTAATCATTCCAGGCCCCGCAGCGGAGAAGGAAAAAGCAGGAAAAGAGTCTGATTCCCCGTAATGCTCAAGTTTTAGTTACTGCGCACATACAAAGAAGAGCAGAGGCTTTGAAGGTGTGAGACTTGCATTAGATGTGCTGCACTGGAGAGGTTTGGGGAGGATGGATGGGAATGAGTGAAAATGAGAATGCGAGAGGGACAGAAGGCTTCAGAAAGCTAGTGTGTGTGAGAGGGCTTAAATAGGAGAATTTAATGCGTCATCTTTTCCTTCTTTTAAGTGTCAAGTTTTATGTTACAGCCAAAATTTGGTCAGCAGTTAACAAAAAACAAAAGTTATTGCTCCGAGTTAAAGCCTGTTAATCCTCAAAGCCCCGTCCAGCTCACTGTCATCACCTGTGCTGACTTTAAACACTCCAGTCCCATCAATCTGTGGTTGTTCTTAAGAAATGGAAGAACTTATACATAAGTCGGATAACTGAGAAAGGAGGAGCTGCTTACTTTATGGATGCCACCTGTGAACTAGACAAAAAGCATTTTTCTTGTGATTTGAGAGTTTTCAGACAAGCGGTGTTTATCTGAACTGAGTTCAAATTTGAGGCTCACGTTTTCAAGTGCATCTTTCTGCACAGTACTTTGAGAAAAGCTCGTTTTCCGTGTGGCACAAACACTACTTTAGCGTCGAGGATAAAAGCAAAAACGATGGCTCCTCAAATTGAGGTGTTTTAATGTTGGGTGTGCTCGTAGGAATAAATGATAAGAGGGGGAAACGAGGAGCCGAAGAGATGGGCGACGGAAGAACAAGTACGTGGGAGCTGGGGAAGGGAGGTGGCGCAAAACAGGGAGGAGATGAGGAGATGGAGATTTAAAAAATAAATAAATGTGAAAGAGCAGTGTAAAAATACGAAAAGCGGAGAGAGTGAGAGATACAGGCGCGCAGTGAGAGAGGTGGCAGTGTCTCTCCTTTTGTGTTCCACATGGATTCATCCCTTTCTGTCGGCCTTTCATTCACACTCCCTCGCTCGCTCACTCTGTCATTGTCATGCTCGCACTCTCTCATTCTTCTCACCCTTTTCTTTTCGGCTCCTCGCCTTTCCACCCTCTCCATTTCCCCCCCCATCCCTCCTCAAGCCCATCGCTACTTTCCTTTCCATCACCTTCATTCAGCTCCTCTCACTTTGAACCTTCTTTGCCTCCTGTGCCTGTGTGGGGGTTTTTTTCTTCTGATTTTCTTGTTGGTGTATTTTCTCTGTCTGGTCTTAATAACAATAATAATCAGTTAGATAATTCCGGATCTCAGAAAAACAACAATTAAGCTTTATTTAAAAGTTGGTACACTGCCTCCAATTTAAGATAAATATTTTGGATCATGACTAAAATTTAGATTATAGGTTATCAGAAGGTTGTAACTTTGTTATACATAGTAATAAAATGTTACTTATAATTTTGCTTACACACTGTAAACAGGATGAAGTAGGAGTAGAGCACATTTGATGCCCACAGTGCCTTAGTGGTAAAATCATGTACTTCAGAACTTTTCCCAGGCTGACCCACAGCTCCTTTCCAAAAAAAAAAAGAAGGAAAAAGTAGCCTCTCTGGCGGTTTATGCTAATCTTAGCTCCACAGACTTCTCTCCACAGATGGTACCATACCTGATCTGTGGCAGGCCCACTCGCTGCCTGTTAAAGTGCTGTCACGCAGGATGCCTCGTGAGTGGCACGCTCTGAAACCCATTATTTACACTGCTTCGCTCAAGCTGTGACTGCTGCCCTCGCAGCCAATGGAAAGACGGCATCCACGCAGCAGTGTGCAGGGATCGAGGGAAAATTGATATTATAGGTGTAAAGTAACTGAATTATATAATTGAGCTTCGAGATTGTAGTAAGAGCATCAGAGAAAATCTTTTGATTTGTTCCTCTCAGCAATGAAGAAAAGAGGTGCAGGACACAGACTGAAACACTGCTGGAAGTCTTTAACTGTTTTGCTCTGACCTTTGTGACTGCCTCAAACAGCACATTGAACCCTGTGGTGTGGAGTGCACATATTGCATGCTGAATGAGAGTCTCATCGATCAGAAAGAAGAGCAATGAAGTTAAATGGCAAAAATAAAATTTTGACATCGTCTTCAAAATAAAGAAGCCCAAGGTTTCGTTTTTGCAAAGATAATATTCATTATATTTCCACACTAAACCATAATTGTGTTGGTTGGTGGTGGAAATTCTTTGCTAGTGCGCATTTAATGTGTAAAATCAACATTGCAAATGCTGTAAACGAGCCTGCGGTGGTTTAACGACTGTCAATACCTACAAAAAGACACAATACTAAGCCCCCTCCCTAAAATGTTATTAGAAGCATCTGTAGCTTCAATGACAGCACGCATTTGCTGTGACATGATCTTGCTAATCATATGCAATATCACAACATTCATTTCCATCCAGAGTAGCACTGATTTTGACAAGTTCTTGTATTAATGTTGGTCGGGATTTTGGACTCTGTGGAGGCCGATGCATGCAAGAAAATGTCTCGTGCTCTCAGAAGTGATCCTGATGAATCCTGGCGGGAGCATGCCCGTGCCTATTAGGGAAGAAAAAGTACAATTAATTGAAGCAACCTCTACCCTCTTTTATCAAAAACTGGTGGAACCAGCTGATGAGCAAGCACATTTTAGCTAACAGAGACCAGCATTAGCTAGAAATGCAGTAAGTTATAGCATTTAAAATAACAGGCTTAACTGATTAGTTAATTAATTAATTGATTTTTAGCTGAGTTTGCCATCTGTGGATACAGTATCAGTCTTAACTATGTCTACCAGACTAACTGCTAACTGCCGTTGCTGGAAGGCTCTCCAGTCTCTTTTGTGTTTTGGAAAGGCGAAAAGGCTTTGGAGCATCTCCGACGTTACCATTTATTTTGCTCTCAGGGTTACCAGATATACTTTCCAGTCCAATTATCTTGTAAGTTTTGCATAACGCTGTATGAAATATGGCAGTTAAATTCAATCAAACTATTAGATTTAAATCTAAAAGGGAACAGGAGGCTATTTTCAGCCCTGAAATAAAACCTCATTTACAGATCAGTTCTATTGTGACTTCACTTTTCTTCTTATTCACTTACTCACAGCTCAGGAGTCACTTTTTAATTAGCCTTAAATTTATTCCAGCAGAATGAATTGCACCAAAATAATTAAATTCCTGTTGTCTTTATTATTCCGCAGCACTCGTATCAAATCGACTCGTGCTCTGTTTTTAATTTTCTCACAACTTTATTCCAGGTAGCATTCTTTTGTCTTTCTGAAACACGCAGACACCCTGACGGTGCTCTTCGTGCTTCCTTGTCCTTTATCTTCCTCCTCCTTCCTTCCTCCCCTTCCCTCCCCGTCCTTTTTACTCCATCCTCACTTTGCCCTCCTCCTCCGCCACTTTGCCTCTCCCTCCATCCCTCTTTCTCCCTCCTCGGTTGCACCCAGAGTAATTCCATCTCTCTCCCAGCAAACAAAGGGAGCTAATGACATGCTGACACCGAGCCCGATGATTGAATTCATTAGGCGTGCACAATAATTGCCAGGCGCTAGCGTGCACGCACCCATCTATTCAGAGGACAGCTGTCAAATAACAAGCAAGAGAGAATAGCTTTTTATTGTTGGAGCTGGAAGAGAGAGGGAGAATGAATTTAGAGAAAGAGTGAGAGAAGCACCTGTTGTGGAGGGGAAGAGACGGAGAGAGCACTCAGCATGTCAATTAGGCTGCTGTGTTCATGCGGGGTTACTGGGAAGTTTACTGCCTGTTTGACGCACTTGGCATCATGATTCAGGTGCGAGGTTTGTGCTTTTTTTTCTATAGGAACACTTTTAGTCAGACGTTTTTAGTGGAGACATTCAGCTGTGACTTAATATCTAAGCCACAACTCTTAGTTCTGAGGTGAGGCCCTAGTCCTGAGTATACAGGGATGTTTAAGAAGAGTACGTCTTGACATTTGTTGGCCATATTTGGAGTCTCCGTGTCCTTCAAACACTAAATGTAGTTGTGGCGTTGATCTGGAGTGCATCTGTGCTGTAATGATTTGAAATTAACAGGAGATAATCATATTGGACTGAGCTTGAACACCTCATAAGGCTGACATTAATCACAATATAGATGCAGTATATACTCGGTAATCTAATCAGAAACACGCACTGGCAAATTTGCAGTTATTGAACACTTCTTAGTTGTGTACCTGCAGATGCTTCACAGTAAATGCTCTCCAATTGCATTTGCTTTGATTCACGCTGCGCTTTCAAGTACATGACAGAAGTGTTCAGTTAGCCAAGATATTGGCTGTTGTGGAGCTTCATATAACTGTGCAGTGTTTGTTGTTGGTGGGTGGGAAGCAGGTTAGTGTTATGTCATTTCTCATTTGTCGGAGCGGGCTACAATCCTTCTCCAAAATTCTTCCAGTGTAGGAGACGGGACTGCAGAACTTACTCGGACTTGCAGCTTATTCACTGGCACCAAAGATCAAAGCTAACACATCACATCCCAGCTATTATAAGATGCCATTTTGATGTCAGAACGGATATTTCTTTAATTTATCTGGTTCAGCGTTGAGTAATGAGAGCAGTGTGCCTTAATTATACAACAGAAGTCTCTGCCTGCATATACTAAGCACCTGATTTAACACTTAAGACTGGTAGTCTAACACTAATAAATCTGTTGTAGATAATGAGCTTGCACTCTGATTTACCTCCCTGCTAACTGCCCTGCTGCAAATTATATGCAGGTTGTTTTCATTAACCTCAAGTAGCCAAATGAATGTCCTTTTAACTTTTGTACTTTTGCTAACCCCAAGAAGACGGAGAAAGTGTGGCAAGGCTGAAGGGGTGTTTGCTTTACTGCTTAGGCTAAATGCATGAATGTTTTTTGGTTTGGATGATTAAATATTTATTACGGTGTACGAGCATTTAGATGTATTTAAATGTGATTCTGTCTCGGCGGATTCTCATAAGTTCTTTTGTAGTCGCTGGTCGGGTTGCTTTCGCTCCGTAAATTGGGCTCCATATCTCAATCTTTGCTCCGCCTCTTACAGAAGACAGAGGAGGACGAGTTGGTCCTGACCCCTGATGGGACCAGAGAGTTCCTGACCTTTGAGATCCCCCTCAGTGACTCGGGATCTGCAGGTTTGGGTGTGAGCGTTAAAGGCAACCGCTCCAAGGAAAACCATGCAGATCTGGGCATCTTTGTCAAATCCATCATAAATGGAGGTGCAGCCTGCAAGGTACAGTAGCCTCTCTCATGAATAATAAAGCGTCTGAATGGAAACAAAGAAGAAAGATTAAATATGTGTTCATTCATGGAGGCAAGTTTTGTTTTTTTTTTATGAAATTGAGATATAAAGATGCTGATTCAGTTAAATCTGACTCTAAATGTTATGTACACCAGCAAGTCCTAACTGACACCTGGCCGGCGGCAGAATCATTAAGTTTAGAATTAAATCTGTGTGTCTTTACATTACATTAGAATGTCTTTGTCTTAAAGCTTTTTATATTTTAGGTGTGATTTTTCGATATGCCAAACTTTAAAAAGTAACTTTAACCTTCTAACAGGGAACGTGAGGTAAACGACTTTCCTGCTTCTAAGAAACACTTAAGCTGTGATGAGCTCTATGAGCACAAAGCAGCCTTTCTTCCATGGCTGTCTGTAGTGCTGCAGTCAGTTTCAATAGTCCTTCAACTTGATTGTTTTTCATACAAACAAGCTTGTGTTGACAGCTCATGATAATGGCCTTGAAAGCACTGTTTTCTCCAAGACATTAGATCATGACTAGAAACAGGATCCTCTTAGTGAGTGAGGTCGTTTGTCTGATTAGATCAAGGTTATTGTTAAACCGGAGGTGTAAGTGCTTTTAGGTCTATTTACAGCGTTTATTGTTCAGTCAGTAAAAATGCACAATGCACTTTTTCCATAGTGTTCAAAGTTTAAACAGCATATGTAATTGGTTGTTTATTAAAAGGACGGGCGACTGCGAGTAAATGACCAGTTGATTGCTGTCAACGGCGAGTCGCTATTGGGCAAAACCAACCAAGACGCTATGGAGACGCTACGCAAGTCCATGTCAACTGAAGGCAACAAGCGTGGTATGATCCAGCTCATTGTGGCCAGGCGAGTTGCCAAAAGAAATGAGGTAGGAACCAAGGTGAAGGATGGATTTGAGTGTCTGGTTCTCGGCTGTGTGAATTTATATAGACCAGGACAATCATTACTTTTTAATTAGAACCGCTGCTTTGCCGATTTTGCTAATGTGTCTTACTGATGATTAAGCCCTCTCAGACTCCCATTTAAAGCCTCAGTTTTAGAACTTATCCAGCATATTGGCCGTTATATTGCCTGATGTTGGCTGTTTGGAGATAAATCAGTGTCAGAATTTCCAACGTTGAGAAATTAAAAGTGGAGATGGAAGAAACGCCCTTCAACCATTGACATTGCTTAATTTGGCCACCAGGGGGCAGAGCGTAAACGACTGATCCATGACTTGTAAAACAGTTATTAACTTATTTTAAAACAGCATTCACATATCACCTTAGTAAATGGGCTGATTCTGATATAGCGCTTTTCTACTCTCCCGGAGTACTCAAAGCCCTCACCTTAGTAAGGACTCATAAATAACTAAACTAGTGATGTCAGCGCTAATGCGTTATCACAAACTGACTCGCGTTAACGCGTCTAAATTGGCAAATCCCTGTTAACGAGTTAACGCAGATTAGTCCGTGTGAGGGGTTCCTCGGCGTTAACGACTAACGCGATTAACAATTAACTCATCTGGAGCATTTTGGGCAGCTTGTCCGATTTGTCCATTCTGCACTCCAGATGGGTTGAGTGCGCTAAAACCTCATTTAATTGCGTTAATCGTGAGGACAGGATTAACGCGTTTACCCACGTTAACGCCGTATTAACATGTTAAAGCTGACAGCACTAAACTAAACATAACAAATGTTCAGGAAATCCATACATGTGGCTGTTATTTTGGATTTTAAAGTGACTAAATTTCATATTGGTCTGAAGAATGCTGTATTATTCGGGATCTACTCAAGTTCAGCATCATAGCTGTGACCAGCACGCTTTTGTGTAAACCATGCAATCAGAAGATTTTACAACTAGTACAGCAACTATAATAATTTACTGTTTTTTCTCACTCTGAGCATATATGACCTTTTGCAGCAGCCGACTTGGCTTTCACAAATTCAAACCTCAGAGTTGCGCAGAGTTGAGCCGTTTCATTGGGAAAACTGTGGGGAAACATCGTGCCCAAGGCCGTGTCAACATTAGTTTTTGAGCAAAAGAAGGTGGCGTTCATTCAGTATTAATGCTCGGGCTTTTTTGTTACCAGCTGTTCTGTGATTTGAAGCAGTGTAATGAGTTCTTCGACTGCTGCTGCTGATTCACAAAACATCCAGATTTAGACGCAGACTGCAGTTTGGTAAAGAACTGCTATTTCAGTCTTCTAGAGTCCAACCTTACTTTTAGTATTTTCAACTCTAATGGGGCAAATTTCACTTTCCAATCTGTTAGTATTCAGATCAGAATATCTATAGTTGCAGTTTCCATGTTGTTGGGTTTTTTTTTGTTTTTGTTTCTCTAAAATTTGGCATTGCTGTTCTTGAATATAGCCACTTAAGTCGTTAGGCCTGATTTCTGTGAGTTCCTTTCTGTGATAAATATATAACAACCCAAAGCCAAACCACTGGGAAATACCCTTATAAGCATCAATGAATTATTTCATAAAATAAAAGGAAGCAGTCAGGTCATAGCATTTCACCAACCCCTTACATTCACTCCTGCCTCCCTCGAGGCAGGTGGAGGAAAAATACACGGCTGCGAACTGAGCTGCGCAACTTTTCTCCTCCCCTCAATGTCATGTTTTTACATTCTCCGTACACCTTGGCCTGTCGCCTGCTTGAAAGCTGAGGCTGAATCTGTGTGCACCGCTGCTGCGTGTCTGCAAATGGGCGCGCACGTCTGTGTGCACGTGTACGCCTCTGGCAGTGCCTGGCTTCTCTGCTCTCCTTTTCCAACCTGGTGTGTCAAAGTTTTGATTTCCCCTCGGTCCGCCTCGTAATTGAAAGCAGAGGCTAAGCCTGGAGGTGTGTCTTGTGTGTGTGTGTGTGTGTGTGTGTGTGTGCGTGTGCGTGCGTGCGTGTTTTATCAGCCTGTGTGCGTGTATATATGTGTAGTGAAGCGTGCAGTTTGTGCTTTTGTACATCCAGCTTATGCACATATGCATTTATTTACCAGGATATTTCTGCGTGTCCGTTTGCCAACACGTCCTATGTATATGCACACGCGTGTGTGTTGCCGACATGTCGAAGCAGTGAGACTTCACAGAAAGCGTGGTGGATGAATAAAATTCGAGCGCTGGGAGTCTCGTCAATCTTTGCTTCACATGCAGAGCTGGAGGCATGGCCTGAGGCTGTCCAAGTGTCTGGCTATTTATAAAAATGGAGTCCGTGACACTGAGAAAACAAGAGGAGGAAAACAACAATTTAATACACTTGTTCTCAAAGAGACTGGTCTGAGCTCGAAGCCCCATAGGCTCAGTATAGATTAACACATCATAACCAGCCGTCAATCAAATATTACTTAAAATCTAATAACACCTAATTACTATAGGATAAGAGCTATAGCTCATTTGACATTTAGCGTCATATGTGATCAGATAAATCTTTATTTACTCTCCCTCCCGTGTCCCCGTCAATCCGATATCAATCTCAAATGTTTGCTTTTGCATAAATCACAGGCTCCACCACTTCCGATCTTTCCTCCATCCCCATAGAAACGCAGTGAACTCCAACCAGCCAACTTCCACATCACCGCTGGCACCCGAAGGGATCGAGACCTTCCAGGAGTTCAATTATCAGCCTGAATATGCAATGAGCTGCGGTGTGATTTGTCCACGTGCCCTCAGTACGGCGAATCCCATCGGCTATTACCGAGGCATTTCACCCCGGCCCCTCAGTCACCCGATTCATTAACTACCTCATTTAAAGTCAAGAGCAGCTGCATGCCGGCAGTCACAGCACCATATGGCGACCTTCGAAATGAGTCGCTCTCCGTAGTTGATTTGTTTTATCCATGTGACGTTTTCATTAGTTATGTTTGCCATCGTTCAAACGGTTTAATCTGTTCAGCAAATGACTTTCTTCATTTGTAGTGCAAGAAAGGCGTCCAGAAAAATTAAGACGTGTTAGCAGTAAAACTGGTAGAAACTTTTATTGGCATGCTAGCATTTTTTTCTACAGGAGGAGTTATTTAAAAAGGAAATGTCTATGACTTTCTTACCTTTCTACAAGAGCTATTATGGTGTCTTGCTTAAGGGTTTTGAATTTTGCCTTATTTCCAGTGTGAACTTATTGTATTACTCTACATTTCGCAGGCCTGTGCTGTATTTTTACTTGCGTACATTTATTGGAAAGTTATAGGTTTCTGTGCTAAATAACGTTTTGCATTCACAACACAAGATTGAGTTCAGGGCTGCTGCAAGGGTTTATTTATTTATTCCTTTTTCATAAACAGACTTGTCTTGTCTAAATGACCCCAGTGAATCCCTAACAAGAAAGAAAAAGCAGTTTGATCGATGAGCTAAAGGTGATTCAGGATGTGAACATGTTTCTAGTCTTGCACAAAGAGCCTTCTTTTCTGTAATCTGCCTCATGACACTTTTGCCAGCATCCTAATATTACCACCATATGTATGCTCTCATAAACTGAAGTTTTCTGTTACATCCCTATCTATTCGGCAGTGTTTATAGCAGCACAACCATTCACTCAAGTGAAAGGGATCATTGGGCAAAGACCTTCTGCCAAACTCAAATCCCAGCCAAGCTAGTCGTAGTCATTGATTGGAGTCATTTGGTCCCAGTATTGAGTCAAGTTTGATAGTGTCATTTCCTGATATGTGTTAACATTTATGACTGTTATCATTAGAGCTGTCATCACCTTCAGAAAGAAATGCAAAAACCATACAGAAAACATCAATACATCAGTACATCCAGTGATCCAACCGGACAAAAGACACACGTGCACACACCTTCTCAGGCAGTAGATGTGTGCAAAAGGGTAACGGGGCATGCAAATGGTCTATTTGTCCAGCAAGAAAGACTGTCATCATGGGTCTTAAGGGAAATGTCAAGATGCTAGGAAGTTAATCTTCCCCAGCGGGGGATCGCCAGCTCGGTAACAGCCTGTGGCTCAACAGCCGAATGGAAATCCATCCTCATTTATCCTTGTTACCACATTGGTAGCATTAGCATGGATCGCCACCCCTGTGTCCAGCCATTACTATTGAACAAATGTTAGCGATGCTAGGTCCCTTCAGAATCATTCTCTCACTTTTGAGTAAGACTTAACTTCTAGCACTTCACTCTGTCCCCGTTAAAAAGGATTATTTGTTCTTTGTTAACCTTTATAAAAACACTTCAGAGGTGATTCAAACAAAGGAAGGAGTTGGTCTTTGATGTAACATCAGCTTCCTCTTCATTCAGGAGACACCAGGGAGCCCACTGGGACCCCAGCAGATTTTAAACACCTCCCTAGATGACCACGAACGCCGAATCTCCCACTCGCTGTATGGTGGCCTGGAGGGCCTCGATGACAACTTGATGCCCCGGCAAGGCATGCTGCCACGCACGATAGGTGAGTTCCAGCATAACTAATTAATTTTGACCTTTTTTTTTTTGTACTCATTCATTGGCAACTGGTTCTAACATTTCCTGCCTTGTTGTAGTTTATGGCCATTTGCAGGTGCAATGCGATTCCCTGTTTCTTCTGCTTAAGGATGTTTATAGGGTCACAACTGCAGCATTTTACAGCAATTACAGCATTTTGCTTTGTGTGTTCTCTAAGCTAGCCTGCCAGGTTTTGTCAGCATGAGCCAGCAGTATCATCTGGAATCAGTGGTTTTTAATGTCTCTGTCAGGCCGCAGGAGGCAGAGATGGACAAATGACCCCTCGACAGTTTGTTGCTTGTATGTTTTCTGAAAGCGTGTCACGCGTGCATTGGTTCTCAAACCTGCAACTCTCCCTGTTTCTAAATAACTCTTTGCTCAAACATGCTCTGAGCTGGTTTGAAAGTGACTGCGTGTGCGTGTGCGTGTGTGTGAGATTAGCAGGCATATTTGTATCTGTGTGTAAGAGCTTTGTGCGCATCTGTGCAGGATTGCATTTGTGTAGCACTTGAGTGATTGATGGATGGGTGGTTATGTTCGTTAATGTCAAGGAAAGGATTCTGTGCACCAGATGGTAAAATCGCAAAGCTCGCCTGTTTTAATTTCAAGAAAGAACAAAATGACCCGACCATCTTCCTACATCTTGTCCTTTGCAGTTGTTTATTTGCTTTGAATTCTTCAATTTCTCTTCTGCTGAATCATTGCAAATGAGCCCAAAGGGAAAAGAAAGACACAGAAAATACTTTTAATGTAAATGAATTAAGTAGAAAAACAGTAAGAAGAGTTGAAGTAACTCTTATCTTGTATTTTAAAAAAGTAGCTCTAGGCAAATCTGTCTCATTAATCAATGCAACTTAATCTGAAAGTGTTTTCCATTTATGCAAATCGGTTGACTCTGACACTGTCAGTATATATAAAAGTGTGAGCTATGAGTGACAGAGAAAGCGTTAATAGGTGAAGCTCATCCATGCTGCTACAGTGGCTGCGTTCATCCATGCTTAACAAACAGCAAGCACATAATGAGCGTACAGGGTTGGGAGTGAAAGCACGAGGCAGATTTACAGCAGTTGTCTGCTTAGCAGTGGCAAATGAGATCGCTGTCACTTTGCCGACCAGACAAACTGATGTCTGAATCTTTTGTGAAGCTAGAGTTTATCCTAATGCTTGATGAAGTTAATACATCACTTTGTGTATACAGTTCAAAATCAGCATAATCTGCAGGGGCCTCCAGAATGTACTGACCAGACGTGTTTCAACAGTTGCTGATCTTTAGTTTTGTTGAACGGGAGAAGGCTTTCTAAAGACTGCAAAGAGTCTTTTTCTCTGCCTGAAACACAAAACAAAAAGCAGTAAAGCTGTCAAGGTTGAACTGGAGCATAGAAGAGCTTTCTGCAAACAGTGGGTGGTTAATATGGGACTTTGTTAAACTTTAAAATCGAACCTGGCAGAGGGTCTTTTACAGAAAAAAGAAAATAATACGAATAAACAGTTTTGATTTTTCGGGGGTAGCTATTAGATAGCTACAGAAGTTTCCTGCGTCTTGTTAACTAAGCAAATATTTGAGCATGCTTTGGTTGCAGGTCAGTCTATCTATGTCGAGAGCAAAAACAAAAGAGGGGGGTTTTGAACAGATATTTGTTATCTGCAGTTTGGGTATGCTGAAGCCCTGAAAAACTAGCCGTTGCACTTGGACGCCAAGTCAGTGTACGAGCTGATGGGTTCTCAGGTTGTTACCAGAGTGGCACAGTCGTTGCAGTAATACTTTAAGGATTTTTTTACTCTTTCTTTAAGAAAGAGATTCGATCCAAACAAATGGAAACTAAGCAAACAAAATAATCTTCCAGAATAAAAATCAAAAGTGAAGTTTGGCCTGTTGGTGAGGATGAGATTGTTTGTTAGGTGAAATTAAAGGAAGGCTGTACTAAGAAAAAAAAGATAGAAATTGTTATTAATATCTGCTTTTCTACTGTCAGTCTCCCTTAAATATGATTAAATATTGTCCAAAATGTGGAGCTGCATCCAGTCACAACCTTTACAAGCGAGAGATGGATTTTGTGAAACATGATGAGGCTCAACTTAAATTGAATAATGTCACTGCAGTGCTGCTGTAGTGTTGCAGCTCATGCCCCATCAGTATTTGTGTCTCCCACGTGCTTTTTTTGATCCTCTGTCACGTGTCTTGTTTTTGTAATTTCACTGTGAACTGACTGGGCTAAGCAGGGAATATCTGATATCAAAGCACCGAGAGTGGTCCGTTTGTCCACCAGGATCAGGCACCGCATGCTTGAAACCTCCAAGGCTGGCCTACGAGGGCTGCACACTCTATAATTGCTATGTGTCACAGACACGTGACTCTTTTCTCTGCTTATTAAACACTTAATCAGCCCAGTGGATTTTTTCCCTTGACTGTTTAAGGAGGCATTTCAGCCTCAATATATCATGTAACGTATTCTGAGTCTTCTTTTTGACACGTGGTTTTAAAATCAAGTGGGTTATAAAATTATTTTTTTCATGTACCTGAATCACTAAAGATAAGCAGTTCGGGCTTTTTAGAACATTGCTCTGTGGTTTTGTGAAGATTGGGAGAGGTAGGGAAAGGATTAAATGCTTATATGAACTCTTGTTTAATTTGCCACTGTGGACTCGGCAAAGAGGATAAAGGTCAGCAATCTCAAACTTTAAGCTGGTAGACTCTGCTTTTCTTAGTATTTTCCTCATAAATTTACATTTTAAAGGTATTTTTTTAAAGGGAAATGTGATAAATAAATGTCTTTTGTGTTGTCTATAACTACATTTTTATAGCTCAAGTGTCTAATCTAGGGCTATCTTAAAAATAAGATTTGATGGGGACCATACCTGACACCTGGATTAATTCAATTCCGTTTTATTTATACAGCACTAAATAACAACAGCAGTCACTTTAAGGCGCTTTATATGGTAAGGTAGACCCTACAATAATACATACAGAGAAAGACCCAACAATCATATGACCCCCTATGAGCAAGCGATAGTGGGAAGGAAAAACTCCCACAGCCTCACAGGATGTAACAAACAGGAAGAAACCTCCAGCAGAATCAGTTACATTGATAGGACTCAGTTTGAACTTTATTCCTCTTCACATGAGGTTAGTATGTATATACATCTAATAAACTGTAATAATTATGATTGTTGATCTCAATCCTGTGAAAATCACCCGACAGTAATCTGTAAAGTAAAAACTGCAGTGCAAATTACCCACCTGCTTAAAGTGAGTCTTGCAAAAATCATTAGCTGAACATTTTTCGTGTCATCTGCATCTTTCTTCTCCTTCTTTCTAGCATGAGAATTATAGAGGCTGTGCTGGCAATTATAAATAAACATTGGATGGAGGGCCGATAGTCCGGCCAAACCCATCATAAACATCAGAACTTTTCTCCCAAACAATTGATCTTTCATCCCTGTTCTTAAAGCTATTAAAACTTTTTCAAACATTCATTCCACATCGAATTTTTCCCTTTATTTATGTCTACCTATAAAATGACTGTTTTGGCCCTCAGACCAGGTTTGCTGCAGTAAATGTCAAGTTTTTGATCATGACTTGACTTTAGAAGGTTGGTTCTATAGAACCCTTCTTGTTTGGATTGGAACGGTTTCTTTAATGAAAGTAGCGCTGGTGGAATCTAATGTTTGTCTTATAGAAAGATATTTTAGAGCTTTTTGACACCGTATTTGAGTGAAAGAAGACACCTCCAAGAATATGTCCAAACATGGGCGGAAAAACCCAAACTTTGGACATGGCTTCACACCACTACAACATAGGGTAACAATCGTGGCGTCTTTCTGTGTAATTTGGGTCAACCACCACTTTTAAAGTGCATGTCTGGGAGTTGGACGAGTGCTCTGGCCCGTGCTTACGTTTGTACTGATGGACCAGCTGCAGGATTTGCAACTTTGAGTTGTAGTAACTCTTGATGATTGCACGCGCTAACTTGTCACCCTTTGTACTTGAGTCAATTCCCTGTGAATTAACATAAATGTGGTGATTCGCCAACATAGGCAGCTGTGTTATGACTGATGTGAATACAGTGGAAGGGTCTGGAAAAGCAGATGCACGGCTATGAGCTGCTCCATTGCTGCTAGTCAGGAGCTGTCAGGAAGAGACTAGAATCGGGTCCCAGATGGGAACGCATGTGAACACAAAGTAGAGCTTTGCATGCTCAGCAAACCTTCTTAAGATAAATACAATTGTGTGTCTGTGTGTGTGTGTGTGTGTTTGAGTGCTGGAGGGGTCTTTCACAGTTCCTTGGAATAAGCCTGTTCTTGCGTTGTGAGGGTGCAGCTAAACATAAATCATGCATTAAGCTTTCTTAGAGGAGAACTTGGTTTCGAACATATCAGCTTGAATTTCGGACCGAGTGCACTCTTAGATCGCTTGCTGAAGATGCCAGGGATAAGAGAGCAGCTTAATTATTCCTTCAGGCCAATAGCTTTCAAGGCCCAGCACCCCTGGCAATAACCTCTTTGCTAATTATGCAAATACATTGAGACAAGACAAAATTAAAAGGAGGGAGGGGGGGGAATGCTCTGCATGGCTTTCACCTCATGTTATCCTCCCCTCCTGCTACTTCCAGTTTCATTCAGAAAGTCTTTTGTACCCCCTCCTTCCCTCTTGCCAGTTCCATGTCCCCCTTTTTTCCTTCAAGTATTCAGTAGTTGTATACAAAAAGCATCTAATAATACTGGAGACTCTCCAATGAAATGCTGCCTATTGTTCCACTGCAGCGCTGTCTAAAATTATTACAGCCGTTGGGAACAATAATTTGTGTTTATTGGTTCGATTCTCAGGTGATGTTGGGTGTGTGCTGCGTCCACATGGCACAGCCATTGTCGCTGGCTGTCGGCTGCCCTCGGGTGCTGGCACTAAAACAAAGAAGCTTTTTTTCCCCGTCCTTATACCGAGCAACCGAGTTGACAGATTCATTGGTTTCCTACTCAGTAGCTGCCAGTTGATTGTACTGCAGTGATTCAAACTGTGACATTGATGGGATTCTCAGTGTTGCGCATTGGACTGCTTAGGGAAATGGGATTAAGTGGTTCTGTGAATGCACATGTGTGCGGACGCTTGTGTAAAATGTGTGTGGCTGTGGTCTGAGAGAAAGAAGTGGCCATGCTGTGCTGGAGGACCCGCCCGGACTCCCAGATTCACAGTGAATAACAAACATGCACAGCAGGAGGCGGGGCTGAAAGGAGGGCAAAGACACACACTAAAACCACTAGAACAGTTGTAGTTGTTCAGGGAAGGTTAAGGCCGTGCACTTTGCACACTTCTGCAGATCCAGCACAGCACATTCACACTGAGTGTGAGAGAATTCATGCTTGTACACTAACATCTATATATATTCCTAGAAATGTGTGCATTTATTTCTTATTTTTGCATTTCTTATTGTCTTTTTTCTCCCACTAGTTTTTTAGTCACTACCAAGCACAAGGAGGCTGTAAATATTAACTATTTCATCATTGGCTTCTGAGCTCTCAATTTTGAAACCAGAACCATATTTAGAAGGTGGAGGGCAAAGTAATCAGTTCCTGCTGCTAACCTTGATTTACAAGCAGCTTCCCATACATCACTTACAGATAACTGCTGAAATACTAGAATTTCAATCACCAAAACTGCAGCACAAACATCACTGTAAGTCATATTATTCCTTTAAAATAACACTCTAAATAGGGTTTTGTGTGGCACAAGCTTTACTGCCTTATTATGTTTCCAAAACGGGATTAAAAAGTACGTTGTGCATCCGTCAGTTCACATAAATAAGATGTCACTTTGAAGATTGACCGACAACATTTTAATTGACCTCTACACACAAATTTGCATACTCTAACACACTCAAACCTCCTCATCGCTCCTTTGTTTTCTCCTTTCAGCTCATTTACATCAGGTCATTCACCCATGCTAGCTGGATGAAACAACATGCTGCGGCCCTGCGGTCCCCTCGGTGCCTGGTTAAGAGAAGCAAACAGCAGGCCCGGCTTAGACCTCCTGGTCTCTGACAAACAAACTCCTCCCTAAGCTCAGTACACAAGGCTTTTATGAAGCATTGAAGATACCCTTTTTGATGCCAGTTTCAAAATACAGATTAAAGACAAAGTCATGTGCTGCATATCAATGAGAGTTTTTAAGCTGTGCTTTTCAGAGGCGGAGAAAGGAGACTATTTAATTTTTTTTTTCTGCTTCAACACAGACTTTTTTTAATCTTTATTTGTGAGGGCACAGCTTGAATTAATCATAGTGTTTTGACATAGGAGCACCATTGTGCCTGCTGCCAGACTCCTCTTGGTATAAGCTGATTAGCCAGAAGCCGTTTCACTCACCGTTTTTAAACTTCAAAATATGTTCTGTGGTTTCAAAAGTTACCCGTGTTTCATTGTATTTTGTTGTCCCTTTCCAATTAAACTGTGACTGCAGTCTCACGCTTAATACAGTAGTTGTCTTTTGTCACAAATAAATGAATTCCTGAGGGTTTCTCCAGTCAGCGTGCTCCTTTTTTCAGGTTTCATGATTTTCACCTTGGCGCCAATATAAATCGCGGATGGTGTTTTCTATGTAGGGATTATTCCAATAAAATAAAATCGCTGATGAGACATAGTGTCTTCTCAACTCTCAGGTTCTCCATATTGATAAATCGCTGCAGCACTGACTGATTAGGAAGTGTGGCTCAAATGTTCTCTCTGGAAATAACTCCTGATTTACGCTCGAGCACACTGACGGGGATGCTGTGTGGTTTGTACAGTAGACGGCGGCTGAGTACCAATTCATTTGTTGAGATGTGCACTTGTCTCATACATCTTACTGAACTGTAAGAAGAAGCAAGACTCTAATTGGAGTCGTGTCAATAAAACATATTGTTCTTCATTAGTGAAAGTCATGAGAAATGAAACCAGTCAGAAAGAAGCGGTATAAATGTAAACTGATCTTGTTAGATTGCTTTACTCTGTCACACCGAGCTGTAAGACTTTGTGTTCTGGCGTGTTGATTCTCCGTCCTTTTCTCTCTTATTATTGACTTGAGAAATGCTGCTGTTGCTCTGAGTCTCAAGGACCAACATAACAACTTGGCTTTAACCTTTTCATTTTTTCTACATGTATATTTATGTCTTTGTCAGAGTGGAGACATACAAGTCTTCTTTGTGAAGTTGGGAACACAGAAAACTTTGGATCTGAAGGACCAAAACACATAAACACAGCGATGAAAACACAAGAATAATGAAAAGTATATTTTTGTCCCCTGCAGGAAACTATCAGCTCTCACCGACCGTCAACATGCCGCAGGACGACACCGTGATCATAGAAGATGACCGGCCGCCGCTTCTTCCACCCCACCTTTCCGACCAGTCGTCCTCGAGCTCGCACGATGATGTCGGCTTCGCAGCTGATGTGACTCCACCGTGGACCAAAGAGCTGCCCAATCAGAATCACAGGTAGGCGGAAACTGTCGTTTCTGGTTAACGTACAGTTTAACAGGTTTTCCACAGAGCTACTGTGCCTGTCTAAATCTAACAAAACGGCATATAATATCTGAAAATAATAAGGTTTCTTGGAGAAAAACTTCATATGCAACAGGTTGTTTGTTTTTACAGCTACTTGAGACCTCGCCGTCATGCGGTATCAGGCACTAGATGTTAGCAGCGGGCTCTTTAAGATCTGTAAACTGTGAGATGGTTCCTGTTCATTCGATGCTCTGAACACTTGTTCTGGAAGCTGTTCCTTAAAATTTTACATTATAGCCCAGAGCATCATGTTGCCTCAGTAGCTGGCCTTTTCCCACAGTGCACCCCGATGCAATTTGTGTCTGACAAGAGCAACAGAAAACATTATTGTTCTAACAGATTGCTGCCATTACTTATTTAATGATTTGCCATTCGAAGGGCTGCACTGTACTGAGACCTTCCCGTCTTATTCAGCATGAACTTTTTCAGCAGTTTATTCTGGAGTAGCTCTTCTGTAGCATCAGACTACACGAGCCAGTCTTTGCTAACCAAAACGCTGTCACATGTGCGGCTCCTTGGACCACTTCTGTTGGGCCCAGTTGTCGAGTCTGACCTTTGTCAGAGTCCCTTAAATCCTTATGATTGCTCATTTCCCTGTTGGCTCAACTTCAAGCACTAACTGTTCGCTTGCTGTCTAGTACAGTATATCTCACCCTTTTGTGAGGTGATAATCAGTGTTTTGTCTGTCAGGTGTTTCAGTGTTGTGGATTATCGGTGTGCAGATTGTTTGTTTTTTCCAGCTGATTGCTCTTTGATTGTAAGCAGCGTTTCCTGGAGCAGCTACTTTTCTTTTTCCCCCTACTATCCTCTCAGCCCGATGTCCTTTTCTGCCACAGTGATGATAAGGACATCTTGAGTGTGTCAGTGTGAGAAAGATTAACAGATATTTTTTTCTGTCTGTTTTTGTCTGTTAAGTTTTCCTTCCATTCTACTGCTACCTTTATCTCCTCTTTTACTTTCTTCCATCCAGATAACTCCTTGTCTCCTGCTGTCAGCCTTTCTGCCCTCTCAGTTCTGCTGTTTTTATTTTAGTTCTCACCTTCGTGCTGTCTTCACCAACCCTGTTTCTCTCATTGCCCCAATCTATATTCCACTAGTTCCAGTTGCTCAGCTCCCATACCTTCTTCTCGATTTTTGCCCCGTCCCTCCCCGATGCCCTTCATGTTCATGTTTGAAGGCCTCGAGTTCAAAGAGGACAGCTTCTTTGAATCCTTCTTAACTTATACCATGTTCAGCTTTCTTCTTCCCACTTTTCTTTCTTTCTTTTCTGCTTGTAGAATGTGTTTACTTTCATTTTACATTCCTTTTATATAAAAAAATTATGACAACTATTTCAAAACATTGCTGTTTTTGGAGTAATTGAATCCATTGAAATGATTTTGAACACATATTTGTCTGTGAGGTTTTCCGTGTGTGAGATCAGGTCCAGCTCATCTTAACCTGTCGCACTCTCCATCCAGCTCTGCGGCTCCAGATGAAAATCATCCAGATGGTGCTTTCCAGAGGGAAGGTTTTGGACGCCAGAGCATGTCAGAGAAGCGCACCAAGCAATTTGGAGACGCCTCTCAACTTGAAATCATCAAGACACGCAAGTCCAAGAGCATGGATTTAGGTAGAGTGTTTAAAAACTTTCTGCTTCTCTCCATCACTCAACTTCGACTTAAGAATTCAAGGATTTTCCAGATGCTACAATAATGCCTTTCATATAGACTAAAGCCGTTTGTACACACTCCTCTTTCATATTCATATAGTGCTGATACTTTTTAAAACATAGTCGGCGTGTTGCATCAATCATCTTTGACTCAGAATATCCCGATGAAAGCTTTTTAATCCCATTCACATTAAAATCCAGGTTGTGCTTATAAAGTAATTGTGTTTAGACGTCCTAAAGTTTAGAAATAACCAGTTTAATACCCATTGATACATAAAGTAAAAGCAAATAATCCACGAGGACCCACTATTGTTAATTCTAAAAGAAAATGTGAACAAATTAATAGTAAAGGCATATACAACATGAGTGCTATACCCATGCTTTGTTTGTTGGTGAAGAAAAAGTTGCACATGGCTTATGAAACTTTTTGGTGAAGTCGGTGTTTAAAAGTAATTTTGATCAGTTCAGTAAACCTAGTTAACTAGTTTAACTGGATTTCATTTAACCTTGAGTGCATATCTTTGCATGCTCCTCGCGTTTCACACATGTACCTCGTATTTAAATGTATTCCACCCCCTTTGCCTCTTGGTTTGAAAACACACTCTGCATCTCTCGCCAAAGTCAAGAACTTCACTGTGTTGATTCACCTTGAAATGGCTTCGAACAGTCGCTGATTGCTTTGGCTGCACCAGTCTCTCTGCTCGCACTCTCTATAATCATATCTAATCTTCCCGACCAGATTGCTGCTGTGTGCCATGTTGATATCACAACAAGTCTGATTGCTATCCTCAAACCCTCTTTTCATTTCCCATCTCCCCCCACACCGACCCCACCCCCCTGGTCTCGCATGGCTTCCGATCCTAATTGAGATGAGGCTCGTTCTGATGTTTGCAGCGCTACCTGTATGTTGCATGTGGAATGTCGTGAGCACTAACTGAACCCCAAATGTTTGTATCCCTTCTCTCTTTCCCCCCTTCCTTTAACAGTAGCCGACGAGATTAACCTCACACCTCATCCTGAGACCTACACAGGTAAGGAACGGTGCACTGAAAGGTTGATTTAAAAGCCAAAAAACAAGAACATCTTCATCATATTTTCATTCTTGAGCTGCATCTCAGAAGTGTGGTACTGAAGGGTACAGGTGATACTGTATTTTTCAGACCATTATAAGACGCACTGTCGATGAACGGGTCTGTTTTCACACATAAGGCGCATTAAGTTAAACAAAACAGTCAGATAAGTCAAACTTTAATCAGCTCATTCTTCTTGCTTCCTCCACTTCCGTACCATTGATTCATTAGTGTTGAATTCTCTAGCAGCTGCTCTATTCCCATATTGTTGCAGTATATTAATGACTAACCTCATATTGTGGATGGATTATCTCAGTTTGTTCTCCTGACTGAAGTTTAGTCCGTTTCAAACATCCTGCCGTGGGACTGCATTTTTCCCCAACCATCCGGGACCCTCTTAGCGTTCATCCTCCAGCTTCCCTGCGTTTATGTCATGCTAACATAGCTGTGTTGCTAGCGATCACGTAGCACATCACTATGTACCAGCTAGTCCAACTTCAGTAACCCAACAAATCATCAACATCATCATCATCATTTATTTATATAGCACTTTAAAAACACACCTGGTAGACCAAAGTGCTGTACAATACAAATATAAATATAGTAATAAGATAGCAGAAACCAGACATGAATAACACTTTCCAAGTCACAATTGGAAAGAAAGCGCTTAACCTTCGTTAAACGTCTGAGGTGATAGGATGCTGATTTTACCACCCCGTTTATGTGGTCATCAAAGGTAAGTGCAGAATCAGTTTTTACTCCGAGATTTGTGATCGAACTCTTTAGTTGGGAAGTCAAAGCTGCAAGATCAACATCTTGAGTGTGAGAAAAACGATTTGGGCCAAATAAAATCGCTTCTGTCTTCCGATCATTAAAATTTAAAAGTTTTTTGCCATCCATGCTTTGCTTGACTGCCTTAGTGATGTCAGAGGTCGACTTGGGAGACTATCAGAATGACTAAAAGGTAAATAAAGCTGGCAGTCATCTGCATATAGATGGAATGACACTTTGTTTTCGGAAAATCACGCCAAGAGGCAAAAGGTACAGTGAAAACAATAATGGCCCAAGAATAGATCCCTGTGGCACACCCCAAAGCAGAGGGGCCACAGAGGATGAAGCCGACCACAACTTAACACAAAAGGTCCTATTTAAGAGAGGACTTTAACCACAAAAGTGCCGAACCAGAAATTCCCACACAGTGCTGTAAGCGAAAGATCAGCAAATCGTGATCCGCTGTGTCGAATGCAGCGGTCATGTCCAACAAGACCAGCACTGCATATTTACCACGGTCTGTCGCTATCAGGATGTCATTCATAACTTTTACGAGAGCTTTCTCCGTACTGTGAAATGGCTTAAAGCCGGACTGAAAGATTTCTGACAATTTAGAGTCATTCAAGTAATCCATCAACTGAGTTGGCAGGTCAAGTGTTCGTTTGACTTTGGGACCTGAAGCGGATGGAGTTTTTTGACAGATGTTTGAGCGCCATGTACCACATAAAATCGGTTGGAGGTCTGTAAGCACAACCAGAATCCATACATAAGGCGCACCGGATTATAAAGCGCACTGTTGATTTTTGAGAAAATTAAAGGATTTTAAGTGCACCTCATAGTGCGGAAAATACAGTATTTGGTTTATACGTCATATGAGGCAGTTGTGTTTAATCTTATAAATGTCCTCAAGATGGGTTTTTAGATATAAGTTACTCACATAGTAATGTGTGCTTTCTGGGGAATAGGCTTTCCAAAACTGGAGGAAAAAGAACTGTCTTCATTTGTTATAACAAAAGTTCAAGTTAATGTCCTCCAGCAACAAAGAAGTTTACTCAACTCTGTTAGAAACCAGCTTAGGCCCCACTGATCCAAGTCCTGCATATCATCTTCCCCTTTACTTTTTCTTTTATAAAACAGATCGCAGATTAATTTAGCAACACATTATTCAACCTTCTTGCAAACGATTTAACTGCAGATTAGAGTTGGTTTTATAACTACACCCTTTTTCTTTCTTTTTTTTTTTTTTTTGTACCAGAGAGATCGATTCATAACAGGTACAAGGTAGGAATTGCGCAGGAGCTACAATGACAGCCATTAAATTAAACATTGATCTACAAACATAGATTATGCAGCTTGCTTGCAGGGTTCGTTTTTAAAGTTTACCCACTGCTCGAGTCTTTATGCATTTGTGTAGTGTTCCCCGTGTTTAGTGTTTGGCTCGATCGCTGGCAAGACAAATTTGTCAGTTTGCAAAGTGAAGACTCGTAGCCCTCGCTGCACTTTAAGGTCACTGCTGAACACGGTTGTGAAAGCAGTCGGGTGACTGCAGATTAGATTTTCTCCCGTTTTGCCTCAAATGCCGCTGTTGCGCTAATTATTTTGTGAGCGCGTGGCAGTAGAGGGAGCAGAGAGAAAGCGCTCTGTCCTTGGTTAAGGCAGTGAGCTGACAGCGAGTCATCAGTCACTGTCAAGTCTTGTGTATTTTCGTTGTCGCTTCAACTGAATAAAAGGGTCTGCCTCTGAAATTGGTGACATGGACGGAAGGAAGATGTGCGGAGCAGGAGCGAGAGGGATGAGACTTTAGACTTTGAGAAATAAGATGTTTTGGGGCAGCTCGCAGCAGGTGTGAAAAACAAATAAAAATGCAGATTGATGCCGAGGCCACCATTGTCATTCTTTTATGCAACCTCTTGTGTTTTTTTTTTAACAGCATGTGGGTAACAGTGATTTTGTTCCCAACTTTCAATCATGTTGTGATGGCCTGAGTCAGCGAGGATGGGAGTGCTGCATATTTTATAAGCCGTGTCTGCCAAATGGTGGCAACAGATGAGTCAACTGTACTTGTTGCATAATCTGATAACAGCCAGAAAAGTAACAACTTGGCATCACATCTTAAAATCCATCAAGCTCTCATGCCTAAAATGACAAAATACATTATTCTTAATAGTTTAATAACAGGTTTCTTTAAGTCGCACATATAACTGTTTGATTATGGTTGGGGGGAAACATCAACGTCAAGCTAAAACACTGGTTGATTGAAGCAGGAGGGCTTTAATGTCAGAGTTAGATGCTTTGTACGCACGACTGTCTGTCTCCGCTTCCTAAATGACAGCCAATGCAGCAGAGACCACAAACAGTCAAGACACAGGCTGTTTGAAGCATAGAGAAGGATGCTGTGTAAATGTAAACGTTCAAATCCAGATGTAAGCTCGTTTCGGCAAATGACTTCAGATGACTCCAGAAGAATGCTAGTAGTGACCGATAGTATCCCTTCTTCTAAAAATCCCTTGGATCTGAAAACAGTTTACCATGAAACTGGTTGTGTGGTTACAGTTTAATTACCGTTGGCTTATCTTTTTCCTTTTCACTGAAATTTTGAGATTCTAATTTCAAAGACTAAATGTGCTGAAATGATTATAATCTAATTGTTATTTGGTGTGAAATTCATGAAAAATAAAGTGTTTTTAAAGGCTGGAATCAGATTCCCTTTCCATTCCCCGATTGGTTTGACTAATAGATTCCACCCTGTTTTTTTCTTTAAGTACTCAGTGTTTATTTTTAGCTTGTTGGCCTCTGGTGTCACTTTACCGACTTTTTTTTTCTTTTCCTAATATTTGAACTCTCCTCTAAGTACAAGCGATCCATGGTCCATTTAGCAAAGTCAAAACACGACCATCCTGCTGAAACCAAAGACTCTGACAGCTCCGAGAGGGGATACAGCGGCCCTCCTCTCCTAAGCTGTGATTGACTGAGATGTTTGTTGGCACAGGCCACTGCCACATGTTGGACGAGGACACTCCATTGACGGAGGACAATACTGGACTGTTGGCAGTCTCTGAAACTGCATCCAGATTTCTTGCAGGTCTAAATCTGTGAGAAAGTGACCCCTGCGTGATCTCTGTAAAGTTCACACTACAAGCTCATTTATATGAATTTTGGGAGGTAGGAAAGGTTTCCCAGAGTGAACTATGGGCTATTTTTGAAACATGAGTCAGTGTTTTTGTTGGGGAGTGGGCCTAAACTGTTGTCTCAATATCGTAACACTGACAAAAAAAACCTCTTGCAAAAGAAAAAGCTGGTAACTAAAAACCTGACATGACTGCTGCCTCAATCAACCATTATGCCACCAACTGGGCTCGTGTGGCAATATAATTACAACAGTATAAATGGAAATATAACGATTATCTTAATCTCACTGGTTGCCAGCATGTGAGCAGTCCTCTGTATGACCTGTATGCTTTTTGAGTTGCTGACTGAATAAGACGAAATGTCCTCACCAAGTTACTTAAAAGTCAAGTCTTGTATAAAGCAAAAGTTGTTGTTTTTTTCATGTTTGTGACTAAATGCCATTTGTCAGATCTCCAACTCGGTGTAAACTATTCTTTCTTTTTTTGAAGACTGCCGCTGAAGTGTGACTTTTGTGAATGGCACTGGGCAAAGCCTTTAAATAATGTGGCTGCACAGCGTGAAAAGCCTATCAGGCCGGCTCTCAGTAAGACGTTAAGGGAACAGGACAGGCTGATGAGAATGAATGGGAGGCTGCTAACCCACAAGCTTGTTCATTCTGCATGTATTCAATTTTCCAGCTCTGTCCCCCCCCCTCTCTCTCGCTCACTCTGTCTACAGTTTTTTATTTTGGATTTTTTTTTTTTGGGTCAGTCTCAATGTGAGTAAGCTGCCTGGCAAATATTTTTTGCTTGTTTCCAGACTTGGCGTTTGTGAATATACGACAGCGCTGGCAGGTCATTTTAATATATTACAATACATTTTGCCCAAATTGATTTTGTTTACAGAATGCCAGCAACATTCTGCCTATAAATAACAATCGAAATCTTTGCAGAAGCTTAATGTGACTAAAATAGGTTGAAAGTAATCTCATTCATATATTTGAATGTTTGAAAGAAGGCCCGGTCATATGCTAAAATGTACAGATTCAGTGCTCTGCTTACTGTTACATGTTGACTCGTCTCACTGCTCTGTTTTCGTCATGTCTTTGGCTTTTATTTGTATGTCACTTCCTACTACTCCAAACTTTGTGCTATTCTTTTGTAGCCTATCGTTTTCATTCAGCCTCCCGTGCCGTGACAGCTCGTGCTATTCTGTTAGGATTTGTGTATTTTGCAGCCTCCTCATACACTCTGAAGTGACACCACCCAGGAGATTAGGGGCTATTTCATTTACCTCCCAACCTCCTCACCTTATCTTTTTTCCACATTTATTATTCACCGTACATGTACTGAGCCTGTGAAAGGTGCCATATGGGAGCAAAAATTATACCTGCACCACTGTCTGAATAGTCTTAGTTTAATTAAACTGTCATGTTTCTCCAATTTTGCTGATGGTTATTTTCATTTAGAGCCACATCTCGTAATGAAATTTGTACTCGGTCAGTGGCGTTGTCGCACGTGCACACAGGAGGACCTGCGCACACAATCGATAAGCCTCCCGTCTTAGTGAAACGAGCATGCCAGGTTTGATTACGGTGCATTGTTGTTAGAGGTTATTGCTTATTGTCCCTTAGGAGACCGCTCATCTTCAGGTAAACCAGGTGTTTTAGTCACGCTTCAGTAAAGTAGTAGTTGGACTAATGAATTATTAACTAATTATTACCAAAAGATCAAGAGCTATACTAAAATGTTCATGTTTTATGATGTTTTTATGAAAATATGACATCAGCCTATTATACTGTCAGGGTGTCATATTTAAAACACTGTTATTCAGCTAAAGCTCGCATGACTACAAACAGTTTTTTGTGTTTTTTCCTTGGAGTAAGCCCGTCTTTTGTTGGCGTTAACAAGAAATTAAGCCTTTAATCACACATTGTGGAAAAAGAGACTTAACAGTAGACACGTAACATCAGCTGTCTGTGTATGGTGTTCCTGCAGCCTCTGCATTTCCTCGTCATCATCATACACACACGTGTGTGCGCTGAGGATGCTGCTGTAGAAGCGTTCACCTTGAGGGAATGGTGAAGCTGGCTGGAACAAATCCCAGACTGCAAAAAATAAATAAATAAATAACCCGCGTACGATACACAACAGTACTGCGGCTACATAAAATCAAAGCGGACACACTGGGGAAGAGTCTGAGGTCATAGTTGGACAGCTTTAGTGTGCTGCTGTTGTTAAACATGTGTGACGTTGCTGAGTCAGTGTTTACGGTGGGAAAAACGAACACGCCCATCCTCTACGTCCGTCCTCTGAAGTCATCCTCTCACATAACTCTCCTGTTTTTGTTTCATATCCTTTGCATCATCATTCGCCATCAGTTGTCCTTCGGCATATTTTAAACACAGTTGTCTACTCTTTAAATTTTCCACAACAACTCTGTTACCTTATCTTCTAAAAAAGATTGCCTGGTCAGCAGGATCAGAGGAAACAAGGCAGCATTAGTGACAAAATCCATTCGTGATTGAAGCAAAACAGGACTCATGACTCCTACGTCTAACATAAAAGACATGATGTGGTTGCACATTAGAACAAAAGCCAGCAGCTCACACTCAGCCCTTGTTTGTTTGTTTGAAATCAGCGTTCAAGTTTCCAACAGTTCTGATTACTGTGACCATGCAGTCAAAGTTAATTATAGTATCAGCTCTATGTAGCCACAGTAGCTGCTTAATGTACCACCTCTAATTCCATATTGTTGCAGGGACATTGCCATCAAAAGTAATCCTCTGGGTCATCAGTTCCTCTGATGGCAGGAGTCCACGAACAGTCTTGTGATCACTCCTAAAGCGATAACGTGGCGAGCTGTTTTTTGCTCATGGCTAAAATGTTTTTAGATAGTGGGAGACTGTGAGTCAGCTGCTTGTTGTTTTGAAAGTGTCAAAAAAGCTGCTATGCAGGCATTATACAGATGTGGTACACATGGATAAGTAAAGGATGATGAGAGCTACACTACAAACAGGGCAACATCTTAGCAATAGAGGTGATGTTAGTTTTTAAAAAACATCTTTACCTGTTGTAATAATACAGCTGGCTCCTGAAGAAAAGTTTTTCATTTGTATGAGATGTGTTGCCTGTATGCTAAACTTATATCCTCATATGTCAGCATAGAGATCCATTCTAGTGTATAGTACAATAAACGATACTATAAAGCATTAATGGGGTCGCTTGAAGGCCTCTGCTGTGGATGGAGAGGTCTTGGTCAGAGTCGTTTGTTCATGTCATTCACTCCGTACCGCTATATCCCCCGTCAGGTTCTTCCACAAAAGACGTGGGGCCATCGCTGGGCCTAAAGAAGTCCAGCTCGCTCGAGAGTCTCCAGACAGCAGTAGCAGAGGTAACTCTGAACGGGGACGTCCCCTTCCACAGGCCTCGCCCTCGTATCATCAGGGGGCGGGGCTGTAACGAAAGCTTCAGAGCAGCCATCGACAAATCCTACGACCGACCGGCCGCCACGGAAGAGGACGACGAGGGCATGGAGACATGTAAGGCATCAAATGGTCCATCTTAATGTGACCGTCTTTTCGCAGCATCACAGGTTTGATTCCCACAGTGACCACGCTGTCCCCCTAACCGGGCGGTTCCTTCGCCTACACTGTGTCATGTGAAATGTTATGTGGCATTGCACTGGGTTACTGAAATGATGCCGACTCGCACGAACAGCAACGATGATTCCCAGCAGGGATCATTATTGAAACGGATGAAGTGTCAGCACCTAAAAATTTGAGGTGGCTTTCATGCTTGTGCATGGGAGTGACGGCATTCTGACTAATGCTCAATATCTGGCAGCTGATATTATCACTGCTTGTGGCAATGGCATATGGGTGAGTCAGGATGTAACCTGCACTGTATCAGATATCACAGGGTCACAGTGTCACTAAGGGGCAGCTTATGTGGAGTCGACAGAGGAGCTTCCATCTTTTGGGAAATCTGTTCAAATTTTAAACTGCTATATATAAAAAAACAGCTTTTTAATTTATAGTAAAAGTCAAAATGTCTCAAAACCTCTCAAGCATACATTACTTTTTGAGCAGTGTTAAGTCAATTTAGGTAAAGATTACACAGGGCAACCTGATAAACAATCCTCCTTCTTTGCTTTAGTCTTTTTATTCTGTGTAATCATGAACTAAACAATCCAAATATAAGAACTGAGAATGAGACAGCAGTGTAGCTACTGTATCTTCAATCTGATGTGCTGATTGTCCAATGACTCATTAACGATTCAATAACCGCAGTATTGCAAAAGTATGAAGATTATGTAATTTAGGTAGCGTACCACACCATAGTGTCATAAAACTCTACAAATGTGTCGCCGTTCACCATAAATCTGTGTCTAATAGTCTCTAATGGTTTCTCTCTCGTTTTAGAGCAGAGCTCTTTAAGCACTTGTAATATGTATTTAAATTGTATTAGTCTCTTGGTGCTTAGGAGATATAATTGCGCGTTTATGACTTATAGATTTTCATTTATTAAGGTTATTGATTTTCACATGTGCTACAGTCCATCTTAAAACTTACCTGTTCAATGGTTAACACGGACGCTTTCTCCGTTCCTTTCCAATTTTCTTCCCCTGTCGTCTTCTGTTTTTATCGCTCCCTCCCTTTTAGTGGAGGAGGACACTGAGGAGAGTTCACGGTCGGGGAGAGACTCTGTGTCAACAGTAGCGGACCAGACGCCGCTGTCGATTACCGAAAAGCCACTGGTCAACGGCACAAACCGCACCAAAGAGGAGAAGAAGAAGGACAAAGACAAGGGAGGGAAGGAAAAGAAGAAGCCGGAGGGAGGGAAGGAGAAGGACAAGGGAAAACCTAAGAAGGGGATGTTGAAGGGACTCGGGGACATGTTCAGGTAAAGTTTTAAAACTTTTGAAGAGAGTAGCAGTAACTAATCAAAGACTTTATGGTTTCATTAAATAGCAATCAGAGCTGGAAGCAGACTAGTCCTCATTAAATTTTACAAAGTTCAGTTTAGTTTTAAAGAAATTTCTGTGCATGCAATGTCAATATTTTAATATATGCAAACAGATTTAAGCTCGTGAGCTTATAATGCAACTAGGGTCATCTTATGGACTGAATCTGTGTATGTAGTCAGACACACACTTGCATTTTCTTTGTATTATTTTACTATTTTTACTTTTTTGTTCAACTTTGCCTGAGAACAAATGGCAAAACATAATCGCTCAGTTACGGAGGCCCTGAGAGGCCAAATGGACTGCAACTTAAGAAAACAACAGTAATAAGAAAAACGCTGCAAAAGCACACAAAACACAACGGAAATAGGAAAAAAACAGATTTCCAAAAGCACAAGGGGAGTGTTTCTGGGGAGGCAATAACCTGACGGACCAGTTGCAGGAACCCAAAACTTGTTTGTTTTATCACGATTCATACAATACTGATGACGGATTTTTAAAACAACTTTATTTATCTCCAAGGGGCATTTAAGATAATAGTTAGGCTAACACACTTGCCTCTCATCTTTTCTTTCCACACAAAACCGATAGATCCTCCACTTCTTTTAAGTGTCTCCCAGCATAATTCTTAGCATATTTTGGTTCCTGCAAGTGGTCCGTTGGGTTATTGCCTCCCCAGAAACACTCCCCTTGTGCTTTTGGAAATCTGTTTTTTCCTATTTCCGTTGTGTTTTGTGTGCTTTTGCAGCGTTTTTCTTATTACTGCTGTTTTCTTAAGTTGCAGTCCGTTTGGCCTCTCAGGGCCACCGTACACAGTGTGTTCATATTTTATCTTGAGATGTTGTAACTTGTGTCTTGCCTTGTGTAGCAGACAAATCCGCCTCCAACGTGTGCGCTTGTCCCCTTAATAAAAGCACGACGGCAGCAGATGATTTTCATTTGGGTGTAAAAACGTCATGTCTTTGAGGGTTGCTGTGTCCTGTACCCCGCCTCCGTAACTTTTTAAGAGTGGGAAAAAGAGAGAATCAATATCGGTTCAATATCTGATGTTCAATATCAGAGCTCGTGTCAAAGCCTCAGTGATCGATGCTGTGAACAGTTGATACCGCCTCATTAAGTGAGCTTTGTGTTCTGTCTGCCTGCGTGAAGAGCAAGAACCTTAAATCAGTCATTATAGGTCTAAACATGGACAAACTGAACTTTGTTTTTTTTATTGTTGTTTTTTTAGACAGATGTAACATTTCGCCTCATTTTTGGAACTCTTGGTAGAACAGAAAGACCTGCATAATGGAGACGATTGACAAGCCTGTTATACAACCGTGGCACTGCTAAATAGTGTGAGGAAACCTTAATTAGACTCTCAGACAACTTGACCTTTGTGGTTTATCTCCCTCTAATTAATTTCTTTTCAGCCTCTGATATTACAACTGTTATGCTCTCTTATAGCTAAACAGCACACACAAACGCACCTCTCATTAGCGTGTTGTCTACATATTCCCTCCCCTTTCTCTGTCCCAATCCTCATTACTATTGGAGTACAGGTCGTTTGGTCTGCAGGTCTTCTCATCCGATTTGTTGGAAAGCTTTAGATCTTGCCAGTAATTTTATCTGTCTGTTATATTGACCAAAGTGACAGCGACACAGAGTGGGGAAAACAGCGAGTATATCAGACAGAGTATCAATATTTGATGGGGAGAAATAATGAGGTCCACAGAGATGAGGAGATAACGAAAATATGTGCGAAAGAAGGACGGGGTTTGGAGCAACAGGTAGCGAAAGACAAACGCAATCTTCTGAAATAAAAAGTAGATGAGAGAATAAAAGGAGCTTTAAACTCATGAGGGTGAGGGAAGAGGAGTGGATTATGTGGATTTGAGGGGAATTTTAACAGTGAACGGTCAACATTTATAGATCCAGTTTATAAAATGGAGAACCAAAAATTAACATTAGAATGCTTTCAAAAATTTGTTTTTGCTATCAGTCAACTTAAACAGAAAAATAAATAAAAGACGTGAAAATTCAGATAAATATTTGGTGATGCAGCCCTTTAAACAATAAGATCCTCTTGCTCAGTGTTTCAGGGAGTTTTTGCAGGTAGGCTGGGCTAGTAGTTGTTCTTTTCACTGAGATGGTACTGTAATAACTTGGTATAATTTAAGGTTTAAGCTCATCTTTATTTATCTCAAACTGGGCAGGGCCTAAAACGAGCCATTGTAATCTCTCTTTAAGCCAGCTTTGTTCTGATTGGCTGCCCCTTACAAACAGAGGGGCGTGTTCCTGAGATGACCATATTGAGAAAATCCCCTCTCGGTGACATCATACAGAATTAGGAGCAGGAAAGTCTCATATGGAGCGTAAATTAAACTTTAAGCCTTTTTTTGGGCATCATGCTGTCCACTAATACATCCACTGTAACACTACAGAATATAGTTAATGTGATATAATATTTAATCCTCAAAACATAGGAGTAAAATGCAAAGTACAGAAAAGGGGGATCAGGGGTTGAGACGGTGCAGTAAGACAATAGTTGCATATAAACGCTACATTGTTATACACATCGACAAATACTGTAAATAACTCCACTATATACATTTGACCTAATTAGCTCCAACATACACATACTTGAAGATATGCATTGCACATACTGACATGCAGAGGTTTATAGATATGCACAAGCTGCAAATACATGCTGGCTTTTGGATTTAAAGTGACAGGGAAGCTCACGCGTACAATTTTGGTCACAGACAACCGCACACTGCAGTAATCTTCTTTCCTTTCTTACAGATGCACATGCACTCACACCGACTTAGCGCTACTTTCCTTCTTATCCTGCCATATGTTAATGATTGGCGTATATTGTCAAAGCATCAATGTTATCCTGCTCTGATTGGCTCAATATTGCCCACATCAGATCTGGTCCATTAAAACGCCGTCTGGCTGCCTGTTTGATCCACGCCTAGTGTTTACTGGCCGAGACAGCTGTGTGCCCCAAAATAATGATGTGAGATGCATTCAATCCATCTGTCTGTGTGTGTAATCTGGACCTCGTACTAATTTTAAAGGGCACATCCCAGAAAGTTTGGCTTCAGTAAACTTGATATTGAAGCAAGTTCCTGAAGAAGTTCAAAATTTTGAGGGGACCGGTTCATTTTATGGATGCAAATTTTCAAGTTTAAACAGTAATTCCTCCAATTTCATCAAAATATAAAATATAAATATATTTAAACTGTTGTGTCTTTATGCTATAATTCATACTACTGGGCAAGAAAGTATTGTATCTAAGAGGAAAATTAATAAAGTGTATTATTTACATCACAGTTTGTTGTTTATTTAGATAAATGACACTGGTAGAGACCTAATCTGAATATATATCACATCTGAACAGAGCAGGAAAAGCGTACATGTAGCTTTTTTACTAAAAGACACACAAAAAAAAATACCACATCCAGATTCCAAAATAAGCATAAAGAGAAAATCCAAAGGAGGGAAAAAAAGTCCCATTAACACCCACATTGTGTGACTGAAAGGTGATATGTGGGAGCTACAGTTTAGCGAACACCACAGCAGTGAGCATTTAGCAACAAATATGTTACTAAGAGGGGGAAAAGCATTTGAATTTATGTATTCCATTAGTCAGTGTCAACACGTCGTGATGAAACTTAAGGCAAAGGCTGGCTGTGTGGAGAACAATGGCATAGGTTTTTATAAGTGTGCCCGTGTCACTCTGTGAATTGGGAAGTTTGAGACCAAGAGTGGCTGTACAGCATGTTAAGAGCTCCCGATGAGTGTCATGTGTTTGAGCGAGGCAGCGTTTGTGAGTGTCGGGGAGCTTTGATGTGTTAGCATGTAGGAGGAGTGGATCAAGAGAAGGGAGGCCCTTAGAAGTTGGAGGACCGTGTGTGTGTCTGTGTACGCACTCGCGCACACGTGTGTGTGATCAACAGAGTTGCCACTGCCTGACCCTCTCATGTCTCGAAGGCCTCACACTCAGTCCCAATCAAAGCATCATTACCATCAGCCTCTGCCAACAGTGCGGCCTGCCAACTGTAGCCCTCCCTCCCCCTTTCTCCCGCTCCTCTCCTCTCTCGCTCTCTGATCATCACTTGGACACAGAAGCAACACCCAGTCTATGGGCTTGGCATCTGCGAACGTGGTCATTGCCCAGAAATTTGAGGGCTACACTAAATTTGCAGTGGTTTTAGTGCATGTTTGTGTGCGAGTAAGCGGAGCAAGCTTAGACTCGGAGATGGCTTGAACAGCGATGAGGAAAGATTAGTCATGGATGAAGGGACGTCAGTGCATCGTGCTCTGTTATTTTGCTGCCCGCAAGATAAAATGCTAATAATTGCGGTCCTTATAGTCGTAGCTGTAATAATATATTTATGTTGAGGTATTGCATGTAGTGCTGGGTGTTCCTGCAACTTAAGACATGGTATTCAATCTTGCAACACTACACCAACAGTGATGCAGCATGAGTAGGCTTAGGAAAGCGGTAGTATTTTCAGTGATTTCACTTTGATTCGATTCTTTATTCTCTTCTTCATTTTCATTAGGTTCTCATTGGCTCTGCTTTGAGAGTCACTACCATCGCTAAGCAGAGACATTACATTCATGCAAATTAATTGCATGCTGTGTAGTCAAATGTTTGTGCATGTTGGAGGTATTTACCCTCTTTGTTGTGGCCAGTGTTGGGGTCATTACTCAAAAAAAAGTAGTTAGACATGTTACACAGAACACTTCGTGATTCCACTTTAGAAACACGAAGACTGCAGCCTGACTGCTCATCACTGCTCTTTTGTTACCTGTTGAAGTTCAGGGTCTGGACGCTGGGCTGGGGTCGGCATTCACTCAGCTTTAGCATCCCCATGGCTAGCTTAGCATTAGCATGCTGTCTGTCCAGGTGCTTATAAAGAGCCAAAGATTCATTAGCAGCATATTAGCAGTTGTTTCTGTCTTAGTTTGCACTTTAACATCGTGCATTCATACTTTTGTACAATAAAAATAAAAGTAATGTCATATCCACACTGTAGAAAGTACCACTGTTCCTCCTGGTGTGCAAATGCAACCGATGACCGGAATCGATTGGCAAGCAAACGAACAATTCCAAGGAATTGGACTGCTGGGAACTGGTTCTCGATTTTATCCTTAGTGGTTAATTGTAATAACAGTCCTTCCTATAAATCTGTGTACCAGATATGGTGAGTGAAATTCTAATGCGTTTCTGTTTCTATGTTACTTAGAGCTAAAATGCAAGTATTTGTAAATGTGCACCCATGCGGATCATGGTTGTGCCTTCGCTCGATGAGGGGAAATTCCACCCTGTCATCTAAATATAATCACTTCTGGGTCTTAAAAAACTAAGATGGGGCCAAATGGCGCATCGGGTGACATCTGGGTTGGTACATCGATCATTTATATGGATATATATTTATATATAGTCCATGGTTAATCGGTGTATGGTGTAAGACAAATGTGAGGCATTCTGCAGACTCAGTATACAGCTGGATTGATTAAAATATTTTAAAACAGTGTAACAGTTCCATCATTGAAATAAATGACTGAAAAATTCCGATGAAACACCTTCCTTGGAGACATGAATTTATATGAGTAATTTCACATCAGGGAAAAAAGTTGGATTGATGAAAACTTTTGCAATAATCTAAATGTGGCCTCGATGTGACAGAAGACACCAAGGCCGCCTTAAAAATCTTAGTTTTAAAATTAAAGGTGTACACCTCAGCTGTGGATGTAATTCGATTAAATCAGGTCAGTCCATTCATTGGTTGTTGAGATGTTTTGCTCATGACCATCTGGTTGATAGTGTGTCTCTGCCCAGTGGAAATCAAAAACAAGTTACTTGGCAATTAGCATTGCTCCTCACGCACGTCTGATTATGCGAGTTCCCGAAAAACTGCGGCACGCTACCAAAAACTTGTTTTCACTTTTTGTGCTATTAAAAGGATTAACGGTGTTTCACGGGTGGTCTGCTGAATTGAATCAGCTCAGTCCCTGACATTTTGAAGCGATCTTTTCAAACCGCAGAAAGCAGTCAAAGCCTCTTTATCGATGCTGTTGCACTCACAACACGAGGCGGGCCTAACTGTGCCTGGAATATAAGATTATTAAAAGCCCTGGTGTCATGGTTAATACTCGGTCTCCTCCTCAAAGTTTTCCTTTTCAGTCATAAATCACACCGCGCGGGTGTTTGCGCGCGTTCGTGTGTGTGTATGACAAGGCTGTTTTTTAAAAGGGGCTGTTAATGAAAGTTAGTGGTGTGGAGAAAGTGTCAACCGTCTCTCGCCGTGATAGATCACTCCTGCTCTTAGCATTAACGGCAGGCTGTCACTCTGAGCATTTCAGACAGCCGTAGTTAAATTAATCAAGTAATGGCCCTTAGTCTGCGCCCCTCCCCCCTCCAGCTGCAGTTTTTCCCTCCTCATTCCTGTCTCTTAGCTTTTCTGTTTGTCTTTTACACTCCATGGTATCAGTATATGCTGTCTTTGGGGTTAGTACTTAGCACAACATTCAAGGGAAGTTGTGTAGATGGTGTGAAAAACTAATTTGCAAAGCATTTTGTCTGTGTTGGGTATTAGATGGTAAAGATGTGACAGGAAGCGGGTCGAACTCTGAGCAGATCGCTCGTTTACCAGAAAGCAGCTTGCTTTTTCTTTAATTTATTTATTCGCTCATTTTGTGGAGAAAGTTCACAAGCATTTACCCAGTTGACATGTTATGAGCATATGGATGATGCAACCCCATATTTAACTGTACCCCGGTACTTGGTCCAGCGGTCCTCAACCCCCGGGCCACGGACCGGAGTCGTTTGGTACCGGGCCGCGAGAGTTGTGAAATTTATGGTTTTCAGGGTTTTTATCGTTAACTCTGTTTCCCTGGGTCTTTTCCCGTGTTGTAGTTGTGTCTTTTATTTTGAAAGAAATATTCACGCGTTACCATAGCGACCTGAGAGCATTAAGGGGCAGAGAGGAGGATGTTACTCTCAATGTTGTTGGCGCATTTCAGGAGGACGCTGCTAATAAAGTTACACATTTACACATTGAATTCGCGTTTATTATTATATTTACAAAATACCACAGTTTTTGTCTCGGTCGTATCTTTTTATTTTGTTGTATTTATCCGCGACACCTTAAAGGCCGGTCTGTGAAAATATTGTCTGACATTAAACCGCTCCGTGGCGCAAAAAAGGTTGAGGACCGCTGCTTTAGTTCAGTGGAGCAGAAGTTGATCCATCAGTTTGAGCTATGCCTTCCTGTATGATGTCACCTTTATAGGTGTAGCTGAACTAGCGTGCGGTATCGAAGCGGTTTCTCCTTTTTTTAATGTCTGTGAATCTACTGAAACAAGATGCTAGCAGCATTGCAGTGCAATAGCAGGGACACAGCATTAATCAAAGTACCCTTGGTACCCTTTAGTTTCACAGTACCTAAAACAGCGTAAGGATATAACTCGCCAGGAGCAGCAGAATATTGTCACATAATTAACCTGAAATACAACATCGCAGATATCTGCGATGTTGTATCTTGGGTCAAGCTTTTTAACCAGATGCTTACAGTCCCGCTTTTCCGTCTTGTAGCCATATCAGGAATTTCTGCTCTCGCTCTCAGACTTGCTGTTGTGTACACCGAACATAAACACGCGGCCTCGCTAAAGCTGTGATATTGTGACACTTAGAGTTTTTATATCACAACAAAATTTATAACTGTATCATCACATATTATGTAATTATGGTATATCTGCTACTAAACTAGTAGAAATATAAACAATATATCAGCGACTTCTTAAAAACGCCACAAACAAAGTCTTTTTTTCTCTCTCAGTTTATTTATGTTTTTAATGAACTATGACTTTGATCCACATCTTTTATTAATTTCCATACACTTTTTATCATACTCTTCTTTTTTTCATGTCTCATTTCATTGTATTTTTCCACAAAGAGAATTACTCGATTCATATGACTTTAATTTAAATTTGCATTATGCATTTTTCTCTCCGGCCTGCATTCATTTATTTTTCTCTCTTACCTTTTCCCCCGCGCGCTGCCGTTTTCTTCTTTCTCTTTTATTTTTCAGTGTTTAACTCACTCCTACACTCTCTCACCTCTGGGTTTTATGTGCAGCTTCATTTGCTTGTTTTGTTGGTTCTTGTGCTTCTCTCATCGATTTACTTTTGTATTTACTTTTATTGCTTTCAGTTCTCTTTCTTCTGTATTGATTTCCATGCAAACCACAAATTCACGTACCTGTCATCTAAGTGTTTTTCTTCTTTCTCTTTTGGACTTATATTCAGGCAATTTACACTCATCCTCTTTATTCTTTAAGCGCCCTCTACTTTTGAAGTTTGCACTTTCTTTTTTTCCATCCTTCTTTCTTCTGAAGCTTTCTCACACAGACGCTCACACATTCCTTTCAAGGTAGTCTTTGTGCTCTTCGCCATAGTTTAGTTTTCGGTCTTAATGGTTCATTCAACGAGTTTCTCTTGTGCGTGTTCATTTTTTTCCTCTTGTTCGCTGTCTTCCTCTTTCATTAACACACAGACACACCTCTTTGGTTTTTTCTCAGCGCTGTCTCTTTCGAAGTCGTAGATATTCTCTGCGGACCAATTTCCCTGTGAATAATCACGGCGGTTCATTGTCGAAGCGAGCGTGCTGCCAAAGTCATTTCTCCAACAGGCTGCAGCTTTATACTGAGTCAATCAAGCTGAAATATCTTTGCAGTGCCTCCTATTCGGTGAATCGTCACTCCCTCCCTATGAATATAATTACTGTGATGGGCTGCGTCTACGCCTTCTCCACAACTTTAAAAGAACTGAATTGGGTTTGAATTTGTGAGAGCTACTTTTCAAATGCTTCATTTGTGGGCTTGATTAACTGTTAAGTCGTAGCAGTGGGCTGTTTTTGTGATCGCAGACAACATTTCAGCCGTATTGGTAAAAGTCGGGTTATTGTCAAGGTTCTGGCAGACACATCTGTGTTTCAGACGACAGTTTTGCATCACATTAGCTGATTAAGAGTTTCTTGAAATTGCACCGTAGCTTCTGACTTTCTGTCTAGTCATGCAACTGCAGCAGTAACTTGTGACGAATCATAATTTGAATACAACAAAAAATATTAAAGTGAAGTATAGCAGCATTAATGAAGTGGTGGATATTAATTGTTTATGTCTTCAGGTTTGGGAAGCACCGAAAGGATGAGCGGCTGGGAGAAAAGATTGATCGTAAAGGCTCCAGCAAGTGGAGGCCAGAGGAGACGCAGGTGTCGGACGAGGAGACCATGAAGATGAGGATGGAGCAAGAAAGGTGAGGCAACTTATGGTCACCTATTCTGACAACGGGTGGCTATTAATGACATTAGCAAATGTGTATAGACATTTAAACAGATTAGTGTTTCAAATAAGATTGAAAAGCCTGATTCTGCCGGAGCTTTCTTCCTGTTAAAAGGGAGTTTTTCCTTCCCACTGTCACCAAAGTTCGTGCTCATAGGGGGTCATATGATTGTTGGGGTTTTCTCTGTATGAATGATTGTAGAATGGACATTACAATTAGGGGTGGGTTTTGATTATCAGCTTATCGATTAAAAATCGATTCTAGCTTGGATAACGTGATATCGATTCATTAAAATCCTGAATCGATTTTTTTAATATTAATTTATTTTGCCCGAAACGCCAGAATCTCAGGTTAAACCTCACAAAATTTCAACAACCACCAAACAGCTAAACAGTAAATGAGAGCAGGTACACGGATTCTGCACAAAGACGTAAACACAGAGCGCCCACCCGCCGACGGATCAGAATCAGCGAGATGTCGCCTTTCTCACCTGACGGCATGGACACGGTCGGAGCTGAAAGCCGACAGCTCGCTGATTCTGATTTTTCGGCGGAGAAAACAAGATTCAATCCGTGAATCTTGTTTTTTCTCTCTCTGTCTCTGTACTTCAAGAACAGTTTCCCGTCTAAAAATCAGTTTTCTTTATTCGCTTGCTTATTACGCACACGTCTACCGTTGTTTACAGCGCTGTCGGCCGCTGTTTTTTTTTCTTTTACTTACTTACGACAAGAAAGCCTCATTTCTGCTCTTCAATACTGAACAAATTTAAACTTTTTAAAATTATGCAGAAGTGCAAAATGCTCAGCTGTGTCTCTAATAAAACCGCTGTAACTTTGCTCTGCTTCACTTCAGCAGCATCAGGTAATGTTCATATGTTGATGGTTTTCTTTTGTTTTTGATCTACTGCAGAATATTTTTATGAAATCTCAGGCCAGGAAAGTTGCCTTCATGTTTTTCTGTGTTTTATCTTCAGCTACTTTGACACAAAGGCATCTGTGATGCTTACACCTTTGATAAAGTCTCGCAAGTGTTAGCTTTCTTTTTATAGATATAAAAATATGGAAATGTACTGATGCATGATCTGAATTATAATATTTCTGACTCTCTGAGGCAAAATTTCCCGGGACCTCGTGAATCGGAATTGAATCGATTCTAGAAATCGGTGACGATACCCGGCCCTAATTACAATATAAAGTGCCTTGAGGCAGCTGTTGTTGTGATTTGGCGCTGTATAAATAAAATTGAACTGAATTGAATTGGTAAGTATTTAGCTGAGTCAGCAGTTCAGTGCAGGCGAGTTGAGCTCTTCCTCATTTACATTTATAGACCCAGTTTCTGCAGGGTGAAAACACAAAAAGAAAAGATTTGAAACAAACTGTATGTAGAAAAATTCTCACACAAAGTCTCCTCACTGCCAAACCCAAATTATTCAAAAGTATGTGGACACCATTGTCCACATTTTATACTTTACTGTACTTTTCTCTGGTTCTCAGCTAAGCACGTCATTATAGTTTCAAGTTCTCTACCTGAACAGTCAATATTTGAGCATCAGTTCGTTGGACACGTATTGGGGTTTTTTTTAGTTAGAATCAGAAGACTGATTCAGAGGGTTCGTTTGGACATGCATCTCACTCACAGCAGCCATCAGGCTTTGGTTCACCTCACTGTTGCCAGCTAAGCAGCTTTGTTGCTAGGCTCAGCCGCTTTTCATACCTGAACCTACAGAAAGTACTGCTTTGCAAAGGTCTCACTGCAGCACTGGAGGAGGCACAGCTCTGTTCAGCAGCGAGCTCATGCTCACAGGTCCCGTGGGTTGCATGGAAAAAAAAAACAAAAAAAACACTCGCAGTAATCATTTAACTTGTGAAGATGACTCAAACTGTAGCACAACCATTATCTTGATTACATCTAAAGTTTCAGAGCCCAAAAAAAATGATGGTTGAAGCAGCACGGGTTTTTCAGTTTAGTGTAAAAAATCTGAATGAAGCTGCATAAAAATTAATTGAAAGAGCTGCTTTCTCTGTTTAACAGTTTAATAAATCGATCGTCTCTGTGTTTAAATAATGACTACACGGTTAAAGAACCTGTGCCTTCTTTTGCTTTTACTACGTGGGTGCCCAAAACTAAAAAGCCTCAAGTGGCAAGTCCTTTTCCCACTGCAACCCACTCTTTCCTCACCAAAGGAAATGTCAGGCAGGCACAGTGCCAGGTTTTTGGGGGGGGGCAGCAGTTTATAAATGCCAAGGCCATTACAGCCCTGCCAGCTAATTAAATCCCTTGCTCTTGGTGTAGGGCAAGAGTCATTACTCCCCACAGTTGCTTGTTATGAAAATTTGGTTTGTAGTCTTCCTTTGCGCCTGCAGAGCAGATAGTCTAATAATATGATAATGGCTGAGTCTTTAATTTTAATTGGTTTAAAGTTAACGCAAAGGCCACGTCAGATGATTTGGTTGTTATGCTGGATATAGTTAAAAGTTCAGACTGGTCCTTTTGTGTGTTAATCCCGTCCAAGACAGACTCAAGATAGACATGGCGGACTCACTTTTTCGTTTAATAAGAGATTGCCATACACTGAAAGTAAATACTGGACTCTGTTCAGAGATGAGTACTAGCTACTTATTTCTTGCCCTTAAATATCACAGTCACGTGTGTTTGTTACACACAACTTGGACTATTTAAGCCTGTTCAGGACGCCATTATGTTATTTCACACGCATAAGAACACGGATGACAAAAATTACACGTAGCCTACTGTAATGCTTTTGCAATAACGTTCTGATTCAAAGTAGATTAAACTGCGTTTGCTTTTATTTCCAACTCTCAGAGAGGTGAAGCTTTTTGAGCTCAAAACAGAAGTAGACGTTTACAGAACTTAGATTTTTTTTTTTTTGTTGTGCTGTTAAATGAAATGTAGGTTACATTATTTTTAAACTATATTAACCTTGATTTATTAGCATCATAAAATGTGAATTAGTTATCAGCCTATTTCTAGCTGATGAAGCATAAGTCTCATTAAAAGTCATACTAGAAATACTAGAAGTAGAGATAGCATGTTGGGGTTTTTTTCCTTAGGTTTTTAGGTTGAGTTGTAGATTCTCAGTTCTCTTTGTTAGTGTGAACAATTTTAGTTGTTTTGAGTTCTTGGGGCCAAAGAGCCAAAAGAAATCTGGCAAAATGGTTACAAGAGAAACCAAAAAATGTCCAGAGAGCAGTAAAAAGTTCCTGTTTGAAGCAGAAAATAAAATAAGATCATAGTATTTCTTAGGTCAATGTGTTAATTAGTTTATAATGTGTTTGCTCTTAGAGGCACTCCAACCAGGCGTGACTCATCCCTGAACACCCCAAAAGCACAAACACGCTTCTTGTTTATATTTAAGCTGAGAGATGCTGATATTGACCGAGAGATCCCTCGGAGCACATGCTCAGACTGCGGCTACCTTGGTGTTAAACAACGATCCAGTTTGCTGTATTGCCAAGCCGCTCTGCAGAGGTTCCGTTGGGAACTTCGGCACCTGACTGCAGAAGGTATCGATTGACCACTGCCAGAGGCTGTGGTTAATCCAGCTGTGATTGACTAGATGAATGGATTTCCTCACAGGTTTAATTCTCAGGTCTCAAAGGACCCTAGCCCCAAGGCAGACAGACAAACCTTGACAGACAGTTCAGATTGTACGCTACTGGTGGAGGTTATTTGAAGAAAAGATAAATATACAGGTATGCGAATAACTGTTCAGTAGTGTCATAAATTTGTTACGTTATATTATGTTACTTGATCTAAATCGAATGGTCTTTACTAAAATTACTGTACTCGCAATACTAATGCAAGACCTCATAGTATTGTACTGTTTTAATAGAGCACCTTGCTCTCAGACTTTCTAAAGTTTCTAAAAGTAGACTAGGAGACAGAGCACTCTGTTGTGGAACAAGCTTCCACTTGACACCCTCTGTATAGTAAGATCAGCTTTAAAATGTTCCTTTTTGATAAAGCCTGTAGTTGTCGCTCTGTCAGGTGACCCTGAACCATCGCCTTAGTTATGCTGATATAGGCTCAGGTTGCTTGGGGTCTTTCCGTGATGCACTGAGCATTTCTTCTCCACTTACATCTTTTCATTCCCTATATACAAACACTGCTTATGGTTACATTTTTTCTGTTTTTTCCTATATTTGGTGTTTTCTCCTTGCTGCCCCTCTGATCATGCTAGAGGTCTTTTCCCCTTTATAATGGAAACCCTTCTTCCGACCATCGCTAAGTGCTAGCTCACAGGCTATCGTTTGATTGTTGGGTTTTTTTCCAGATCAGTCCAGATAAACGCTTTTCGTTGGGCAGCACAGCAGGTTTTGCCTTAGCCGTCTGTAGACTAAATCAGATCATGCTCTGACATAACTGTTTTAAACAGCAGTCACATGACCAGAGGTTACAAGTTCAATCTATACCACAGACTTGCTGTATATGAAGTAATTTGTCACAGTGAACTTCCCTTGACCTCAACACTTGCTCAGTACTGCTACTCTTGTTCAAGATGAACAGCGTCAGTCTAAGTACAATGCATTTTGTGTGTGTGTGTGTGTGTGTGTGATTCTAAAAATATCCTTAATTCACACTTCTGTGTGAATTAAGGATATTTAAGGCATGCATTGTCAGACACTTTTAGTATTAACCTTCAAAAATCACAAGTGCTTTAAACCCAACTGCAGCTAGTTGTCGCTAAATCATAGAACATTTCCACGTACCCGTGTTATCAATCTAAAAGGTCTTTCAGCAGCCATCTTGTCCTGCTGGACCTTCTCCCTTCATGTATTTCCTGCCTTTCACTGTAGTCTGTCAGTTGTGTCAGCAGTACCGGTAAGAGAACGCTTTATTACACAATGACTACAATAGCACATAATGGACCATTGTTCTGGCTTGATGTGGTAGAAAGGTCACTTGTCAAAAATTTCTTCTACCATAAAATCCCATTCTGCCATTTCTATACCCTTTTATCTGCCGCCTCTTTCTGCGCTACATTGTTTTTATTCCCCCTCTGGGTCTTTTGCCACCTCTCATTGGATTTCTTAATGATTTACTCTACATGGTAAGAGTTCTTTCATCTGTCATTAAGGTTATTTGTTTAAGAGAAACCCTTGTCACATGCAGGTATTTTGGGATTAAGGGTAATGATATGGCGAAGTGTGGTTTTCCTTCCTGTCCCATTTCAGTCAGCGCTGCATTTGTGTTTGTGAAACATTTTAAGTGCTTGTCATGTTGACACAGACAGTCATGGTCTTTGTCTTAAAGTAACATTTCCTGCATTCTTTAAAAGTAATTCAGAAAAGTTGGACACCTTGTTGTTTTCTGGGCAATGACAGCTATTGTTCATGTATATGTAGCTTATGTAGATGAAAAAAGATGGGTGCAGAAAAACAAAACAAACCCCAACACCACAGCTTGAACTCTCGCAGGCTCTGGGGAGGCCAATCCATGATTGATGGCGTTCCACTGTGTGTTTTTTCCTATACTGGTATGCTTTCATTGCGTTGGCTACGTGTTTGGGATCCTTGTCATGCTAAAAAATGAAGCTGTTGCTAATCAGTGACTTTCCAGATGGTTTTGCATGGTGGATCAAAATCTGGCCGTATTTTCCTGTGTTCATAATTCTGTCAGTTTCGACAAGAGCTCCATCTCACCGGCTGAAATGCAGTTCCGGACCATGACAAGACCCTCTGTCATGTTTTACAGATGGCTGTAGACATTCACTGTTGGATTGATAACAACTTGAGCCAAAAATGTCCATTTTGGGTTCATCACTCTGTGAAACCTCTGGCCACTGATGTCAGTACAGTTCTTGTGCAATATGACACACCTTGTCAGGGTCCGTTATGAACGGCTTCTTCCTTTGAGGCCATTTCTGATGAGTCTTTGGCCAACACGAGATGGATCAACTGAAGGGCCAGGTCATTTCTCAGGTCCTGTGTCACATCTTTGCTGGATTTCTTCATATTTATTAAGAACATGACTCTGATCTGCTGTAGAAAGTCTTCTTTTTGTCTTTGAGGGCTCCAGTTTCCTCAGGGACATACTCCATGCTTTCAGTTAATCGAGTGAATACGAGTGGAAAAACCAGCTAACGTTAAAAAAACAAACAAACATTGAAAGACTTTTACAAAACCAAGAGAACTAAGTGGGAAGAATAGTTTTGAAAAAGTTTGACAATGTAAAGGAGGTCTAACTTCCTGGAAGCAAAACGTAAAGATAGTATAGTTTTATCCGTAAGCTCATAAGAATTCAGAGTTTCTTTTTCACACAACACAGCACGAGTGTTTCAATGATGCATCCTCCTAACTCAGCAAGTGGCCTTGTTGACCCATGCAGTGCCTTGTTATGGAAAGGGGCTGCACAGAAGAGGCCGTGCGTTGGATTGGTATGTCTGGCCTTATCTTATCAGCCACTGTGCTTGTGCATACAATCAGTAGTTGCTCCCACTACTTCTGCTGCTGTTGCTGTTTCACTGATGGAAAACAGTTTTTCCTCTGGGTTTAAAGATAGATCCCTCAAGGGCCTCACTTCCTTCTGCGCTATTAGATAATCGCTGAGTCCACAAATAGCAAAGACACAGCGTGCGACTCCACAAGCTTTCAAGTTAAGTTGTTGGAATAAGTGTACGTTTTTGCCAAAAATGATTGTCTACCCCCTGACCAGATTCAGTGGGGAGCCGTTGAAACCATCAAGTTCATTAACAGCCTACTTTTTAGTAGTGAAGCATTTCTGCCCACTTGGCCTTGATTTTTTTTCTTCCTTTCTTCCTTTTTTTAACAGATTTTGTAGTCTCCGGTAGGGAGCCCTCGTTATTAGAGTTATTGTTTCATTATGCACACCATGCAATTTTTCTGGAGGAAATGTTTCAGATTTTAGCCCACTGAGTTTTCAGTGCACTTGCACCCCCTACCTTGTCACCACGGCGCCTGTCCCATTCACTTTCCCACTGCCATTAAAAAGAGGCCTGCAGAAAAGAGAGCAGTATGATAATTGGTAGTTGTAAAGCTCTGATAATTGGCAAGGCTGTAATTACGGGGGCTGCGTGATAGGTAGTCCCCCCGCTATAGAAAATAGCGTTGCCAGTTATTCACAAGATAATGGCCTGAAGAGAAAGAGCGAATGTGTGATTTTTTGTGTGTGCGTGACAGACGGAAAGATGTCAGATGTGTGTCTGCGTGTGTTGTTGAGGGAGAAAGAAAGAGAAAAGCATGTTAGCTATATATTAGCGCTACTCTGTGAATACAAAATGCTTCCCTTGTGCTAGGTGTTATTGGGGGCAAGAGATTGTCATGCATTGTTTATGGTATTATTCAGTGGGGAAAATTGCATAAATAATAGACTCCAGATCTTCTCTCTGTTTTGTAATGGAAAGTTAAAAAGTGCAATAACCAATCAGCAGATGTTACAATGGTTCATCTGGTGTTTTGTTAATGTGACGACTGAGATTTACAACATCTCTCATCTAGATTGGACACGCTACAGGACCTTTTTTTTTTATATACAAAGAAAAAAGTAAGGCACCATCCCAATTTTCCATGTAGCCCTACATCCGTTCTCTTTTTTTTTTAGTTGCAGTGTGCATTTACAATTTATAGTTGGCTGCTGTCAATGGCCAGTGGAAACCAGACAACTGAAAATATCATACTCAGAAACCTGGCAGTTAAAAATAAGCAAATAATTAGTGAACCTGCTACTAGTAAGTATTATTTGGATTATTAATTATTCAGTGAATTGGGTTTGTTGTTCTGAAAGAGTGCTGTCTTCAAATGTCTTTCCTTTTTCGAAACAAAAGTTTAAAATATCCCAAAAGACACAAAAATTGTGTTGAAGAATTATTCAACTTTGATGGCATTTCTCTCTGCCTATTGGGGACTCGACATGCACTTTTATTGAGCGATTATTCTACATCTTCCCCAACTATATAAGCCTACCCATGGCTCTTGAGCTACCTATGAGCTAGAAGATTATATCTCATTTAGCACATCTCTATTAACCCTGCAGACATCACTGGTGTTTAGTTTTCCATCTTTTTTTACATCCACAGTTGTGGTTTTGGAAATGCTTCAGCTAGCTAGCTAACTTATGGCCAACCATTATGCAGTCCTTGTTTTCATACAGGTCTGAATGTTGCTTTATTGTAATGCCTTTTAGATTAGCCATCTTATTGGTGAAGAAATGACTCTAAAAGGTGCTTCAGGGCTTGCTTACTGAAATAAAGGAGCATTAGGACCCAGAAATGTAATTTGAGTAAACCAGCAAACACTTGCCAGAAGAAGCCAAAGAGTAAAGTTTTTTCCTTGAGCCGAAGTTTGGCAGATAAGATCCCCTTTTTTTTTTTCTTTTTTTTTTCACCTTAAAGTTTTAAAAAACAACAACAACAACAGCCCCCAGGCTTCTGCCAGTGGGTCACAATGGATAAACCTATCACCCAATAGTAAATGTATAATAAATACATTTCCTGGTTAGTGGTTTTTTTTTTTAACCTTGATTTTTAAGGAAAAATACAAAATGCAACTGATCAGACATTGCCTAGATTTTTACTTGGGATAAACGGCAATATTATGTATTAATATGATCATTTCAACCACAAGATTGTTATTGGATTTTAATATAAACAACATCATCTTTACTATCAGGATCCAAGCTAAGACCAGAGAGCTGCGGGAGCGTCAGGCCAGGGAACGAGACTACGCTGAGATTCTGGATATAAGTCGATCTCCGGAGAGATCCTCTGAGGAGGACCACCAGTACGCTGGCATCAACCAACTTAACAGCTCCATGGACAGTGGCCATAGTCGCCCCCACAGCCCCCGTGATGAGCACCCTCACATCCATCCACAGCACCAGCACTCCGATACCCTCTACACCCAAGTTAGCAAGGCGCGCAACGAGCGACCTCCGTCTGCAGACAGGTAAGAAGTGAACTGATGCATTTCAAGTGTTTTGTGAATCATGTGGATTTTATTTCATTTCTCTATTATTTATTTTAGTATTGGCAAAATTAATTCATGAATACCTCTGGAGTCAGATTCCCCCTCAGAAGCCACTTCCCTCTAAGCCAGGTGACGGGCTGCCAGTCACAGTTCAGCAACCTTCTTACCTGTACTTCCAAAGTGCGGCTCACCTGTGGTATTTCAGTAAAAGGTCTGTCCAGGTCTCATTCCGCCTCGCCTCCCCAGCTCTCGTAACTCTGAGGCGGCATTATTGCACAGAGACGGCAGGCTAGCTATCACACCTGGAGGAGAAAATAATCACAGCAACAGAAGGCAGGCGGTAAATGTCAGCTCGCCGACTGCTAGACACCATGAGCTGCTCTCAGGGGGATGTGGGAATACTCGGGGGAGGCAGTGAGTGAATGGAAACCTTTGAATATCTGTCTCTTTTTCTGTCTCTCTTGACCTTTCTACCTCTCTTTCGCTGTCTTTTGTGCTCTTGTTGGTTTCACCTTATTGCCACCTTTTCACTTTTATTGCATTTCCATCATTTTCCTGTCTTCCCACGGACAATACTACCTGAGCTACTGGCAGCTCAAACCTTCAGTCTCATTAATTGAGAGCTGTCAGTCATTTTTAAAATAATCACCCAGGCTTGACATAAAGAGCCTCTTTGTCATTGACACTGTTTTGTTTCTGTAGAGCAGCCAAATGGCACCACGAGACTCCCCCGCATAACCAAACGCCAACTCCACAGCAAAGAGCAAACAAAAGCCAGATTGTTTTAAAAATCATGCAGGTCGTCAGAAGCAGAGTTCTCAGCACTGCACGCCGGTGCTGAGCTGCTCCCCAATCCTGCTCCGATCGATGAACGCGGAGATTCGTGGCCCTAAGATGGATTTGGGGAACTTGAAGCAAATTGAGGAAAACCTGCTGTGCAGCAGAAACGTAGTCTGTGCGGGCAAGTAGCTCCACAGCTGAATGAATGGGTTTGTCTTCCTTGTGGTTTTCACGCATCCCCAGATGACCTCAGCAGCCTGTGTCTACTTCAAGAGTGCCGTAGCACGTATCGATTCATAATTCATTGTGCTGCTGTTGTCACTGCACACTTCCCTCCTTTTTTATTTTTTGTGCAGTCCCTGATGTGGCACTGTATTAAGGCATGCAGATGCACAACAGAAGATGATATACTAGCATTACAGATACGAAGCCTTATTTAATTAGGTGATGGAATTCACCCGTGATTTAGGCTTTAATCATCATCATCTTATTAAAATCTGTAGCCATTTCACTCATTTACCACATAAGCAATTAATGAGGTTTTTTCTCCTCCCTCTCACTCAGACTACTGGGATTTTCTTAGTTTAATACCTCTTAGAGATGGGGAAGCATGAGTTTTGTGGAAATGCTGCTGCAGTTTAGGATCGGCGACAGGCAAATGGATTAGGCTGAAATAATTTTAATAAGCAGATTTTTTTGAAAATTAAATCTCTTTCATCAAGCAAACATTTTAAGTCTTTACTACTTACAAATATGGAAATATAAGGATTTTCTGATTGTTTCTTTGTAAAGTTGAATGTGGAGATTCTGGACCGAGAAAGCAAGTTAAGGACAAAATTGTGATGGAAAGTTTGCGTGTTCTTACAAACAAAACTATGAATCGATTTGTAAAGAGACGGTCACATTTGTCAACAAATAAGGAATTAAAACGACAAATACATCCCTAAAATCATGCTCACAAAGCTTTTTTCGTTGTTTTCTCTAAGACATCACTGTTTAAAAGAGACGTAACTAATTTAGACATCAATGTAACCAATATTGGTCTCTTCTGATAATGTAAGTGGCTCTGGCAGGTTTCAGAGCAAATAAAGTCTTTCCTTGCTTCAATAAAGAATTTTCTATAATTTTGCACATAGCTGATACACTGTTTCTTTTCATAATGTCCTCCTAGCTACCTATTCTCCCCCAGAACACTTGCTCTTTTCAGGAAGCTTTGATTACAGCAGTGTAGCAGCCGGGGACACAAACGTCTGAAAGATATTGTGTTCCTTTCTCATCTCCCCCGAGTATTAGAAGAATATACCTTTTGAGAGATTCGGGAAGCACGTTTCCTGTTTCCTGTCTGCCCCCCTCTGCTGAACAGGAAGTGAATTAGATCCTGCAACGCCAAGCACATCGGGGTGGGTGGCAGAGTGTGTGCGTGGGGGGGGCTCTCACCTGACAGAAGGGGGGGGTTTGTTATTGTGGGATTCAAATGGCAGTGTGAGCTGATATCAGAGCTTGAGGATTGTGGAGATTTAATCAAAGCAATAACATGTCCTTAGAAGCAGGCAGTGAAGGAAAATGTTATTTTTTCCTCCAACATTAACACTTCTCTCTAAAATGGCACGCATGTGAAAGGTTTCATTGTAGTCAGCGTAAATGCTCGACGTGCACAGGATGTCGCTCTGTGTTGCGTTCGCTGTTTTTACATCGTTCAAACCAGGAAACTGTTTATTTGCTTGAGAAAAGCAGATTGATCTCTGACCATCTGTTAAGTTGTGCCCATTACACGCCCCAAATCATGGCTTTCAAAATGTCACAGTTGTGTTTTCTGCTGTTTGTGTGCGCCTTTTGTTGGTGCCGCGATGTTGTGACTGTCACAAGATTATGACTCGCAGTAAAACTGAAGAGGACAAAGCTGTGGCAGAGAGATCTAGGTTCAGCATGTTACATAAATATAATAATTATCTTCGCATGGTATCCTTTTTAACATGGCTACATTTTGATTTGCACTGAAAACACAAAGCGCAAATTAAAACGCCGATCTCTGCGAAAACCATAAGATGCAGAGCAAAAACAGAACTGCATGCATCGCAATGCTAAAGTATGTAAACATGCATAAAAAAAGAGCATAATAAATCATGTGAATGTTCATGTGAGGCATGAAAATAATGTGTTGCAGTAGTCTATACGAGGCCTGCCAGCTACAGTATGGTAACCTTTATCCCAGTTGTTCTTCAAGTCACAGAATAACACAATGATTGACAGGCCATAAGACTAATAATAACACAAAAAGGGGCAAAACAGCTTAAATACAAGGCAACACGACACCGAACAAGACACAAGCCTTCCTTTTTCCTGTTACCACTGTTCCTTCTGCTGCTACTAATAGTTGCTGATCATCAGCATTGTCACCTTGATCTTCCCAAAACATGTTATCCAAACGCGTTCTAGCCAAAAGGAAATTCATCTGTAACCTCGTCTGTCACTTTGAACACAGCGAACAATAAGGCTAAAAATATTCCCGGGTGTCCAGATTAGAATACCAGAATCCCACCGCCCCCGTTAGTCTCTTAATTCCCTCTGGGCCTGTAAAACGTACTATTGGCTTTCTTAGCGCTGTCGTGCGGGTCACTCCAAGGGGAAACGCAAAAAAAAGTAGCTTCAGCTGCATAAATATCCAGTGGAATTCATTTTTAATTGCCTCTTTTTCCTTCAAACAAAACACGGTCAGAAATTTCAATTTAACCGCAGTGGTGTAAAAACAAAAACAACTAAAGAGGCTGGAAGGAGCTTCGTGTGTGCCTTTGGGAGCCGTCTACCGTTTCCTTTGCTTTAAGGAAAATGACCACACAGTCCTATAGGCTCAAGCAGTCTGCTGCAACAAGCCTGAAACAAAATTTTGCTGCTTTCAGGATAAAATGTGTTTCTTAGATGTCTCTTATTTATATCCACAGCCGCATATTTTAGCGAGACAGCATATTGGAGCACATGATGTTTTAGTTGTTACTCTGTGGTTTACCGCGTAGGTGGTACGGTGTAGTATCAGGTTGAAAACAGTCTTTTTTTTCTTTCTTTTTTAATGTTTTTGTTTTGGCTCTCAACCAAATTGCATAACCTCACTGCTGAGACATTATTTTCTTTCTTTTGCTTTCCGAAGCCTGCCAAGCTAAATATTGTTCAAAGTGTGGTGATTTTATCCCCTCTCCCCCAGTGTTTTCCCCGCTATTGCGACTAGTGCTTTTAGTATTTATACTTGGCATCTGGTAACATTTGTAGCCTAGGAAGCGTAATTAAGAAGTAATGGGAGACAATATCCCGTGAAAGTTTTACCAGCTCACTCACTGGGTGCTTCTTTTGTGTTTACTGAAATTAATTACCTGAATTCAGTGAAAACATAATGTAGACGGCATGTTTTTAAGCAGCTTTATTAGCTCTCGACGTTTGCTGTATCACACTCTGCCCCTGTTGTGTGAGAATAAGTGTGCAAAGAGCCAAGTGAATTAGCAACCATTGTTTTATTCCCCTCCCAACTACGAGGCAGCAGTGAATGCTGGGAAGGCTCCGAGGGATTTGGCGTGATTTGATTCTCCACATTTTCCGAGGAGGCGGCGCTCTTATTGAATCGGCTCCATTACATTTCATCTCCACCGGGGGAATAAGAGGCCGCAGAGGGAGCACGCGCGGCCGTGTTGTATCGCAAACGCAACAGAAACGGCAACGTGCACAAACAAATCGACAAGTACTCACCTTGCAGCTTTTTATAGGTTGATAAGATGAGGTGTGTGTGTGTTTGCACCTGCGTGCATTTACTATTGGCTTCATGTGTTTTCTGTGTACATGTTATTTAGTAATGCGAATCTCTGCTGGTGGTTTTGTTGTCTTTTGCCTAGTTTAGATGCAGGTGCTACTCCTTCTGTTGGGTTTTGCTCGTGTGCACGTGTGTTTGCAAAAAAAAAAAAACAACTTTTTTTTTTCAAAGCGTGAGGGTGACAAGTCAGAGCTGTGACTCAGAGATAGAGAGTGATGGCAGGTGTGCAGCAGCATGCAGTGAATACAAAGCCCCCGCCTTTTCTAAACCTCTAAAAGGATTTCAGTTGTTGGTGAAGTGAAACCAGAGCTAGATTAACCAGCATTGTGGCCCCATTGTGTCTGCGTTCCTGAGTGCATATGACAGCGTTGTTACATTTTCGTTACCACTCGGGGGTTTTGCACAAGTCGCTTAGTCATAGTTTGGTTTCAAGCATACATTTATGTAGGAATAAACACAGATTATGCTTGATGTTGGCTAAAAAATGCTGAAGAATATCCTTATTAAGTAAGCATGGCCATTTTCCCCCCAGTGGTCAGTGGAGACCAAACGGAGATCAAAGGAAAAGAGTTCAAATTATAACACAGTACAACTCGAGAGTAATGGTGGGATGGGTGCCAATAATGAGAAACATTGCTATTAATGCGTTAGAGTTTGCCTAAGGTGTAATTTGTACATCTTATATGGACAATGGAATATAAATGTAGGGTTTATTTTTGTAGGGGAATTGTAGCCACGCCATTAAAAGTAAGACTCGGTTATGAAATTTGGTTCCAAAGTACTTGGAATGTTATTATGCTTACCGGTTCATGTAAAAACACTCGCCTTTCATTCTCTTTTGAGTAGACGTGCATCTAATCCAACATTCCTGTCTAGTCGGGATCTTGTGATTCTCATGAGTTTAGAGGACAAAGAGATTTAACGGGATTTTAAAAGCTTAAATATAATTATGTTACATTACATACAGTGTACAATGTAGGATGGGACCAGCAGAAAACAAGTCTTTTTTTTCTCATTACACCCTATAATTACCAAATGACTTTGTCAGTGATGTAATCCCACACACCGTGCTTCAAATGACCTCCTCTGTTTGGACGTAGAGGAAGTTGCGTTCTTTGACTATTTAACCCATTATTGAATTGTCTTATTTCTGAGTAATGTGAAGTTTACCCACCAACGTTTTTACATTTTGCTATAATTTATACTCTAAATTAAAGTCGGTAAGTAAAAAAAGTACATAGAAAAGTTTTACTCCTTCCGCCAGATCAACATGGATTCGTAGGAAGTTGCAGCTGTGACTTTTCCCATGTTCGCAACCATTTAACAGACAACCGACTTGAGAAAAATCAAGCTCGGTCACATCTTTCTGCACCTCAGCTGCTGCACTATCACAGTCAAAATGTTGGCTTTCACTCCGATACTGCATATGAATGTGCGTTCCCACTACTCACTGAGCAGAACAGGATGTCTTACTACAGCTTGGGGAACGTCTCTGCTTGAGGGTCATCATGATTGCTTGAATTTGTTGCTGTGAATGTTGATCCAGAGCCTGGTGATGAGAACGGGGACAGAATTTTGATAAGCTGCCACCTTTTTTGCCTCGAGTAAGACACGTCTACATAACACAGACATAACTGAACTCTTGCACCTGAGAAAACTCAAATCTACAGCAGAAGGTAGCTGAGAAAATTGGGGATCTGATCGCTGCTAGCATATATTAAAACTATAAAAATGTACCTTCACTATCACTTAAAGCTAGCAAGGTTTGTTTAACCTGTGAAGACTAGAATGCAGGTTTCTGTAGGCATGGCAGGTTAACAAACTGTAGGAATAAAATTGTCCTCACTGAGCCCATAATCATCATCATCATCTGGCAAATGCTGGTGATATAACCTCAACTCTCTTTTGCAGGGAGTCAAATACTGATATTATGCCAAAGGCCCAGAGTGTCGGTAACGAGACGCACCAGGTTTATGGCGATATTTAGACAGGTCTGACACTCAACTCATAGCATTTAAAGAAAAAAAAAAAATCCTTGGGCTGCACATTTAAACACAGATTCAGTGCCATTTTTCTTTGCTCAGGGATGTTTTTGAGCGGTATCGTTTAATCCAAGATATAATTGTTTCCTAAACGTAGCCAGGGAATTTTTGTTGCCAGACCCAAACAGCGAGTGAAAAATAAAATTAAAATGAAAACAACCTCCAAATTTGCACTTGTTCACTCTTTAAATGAAGACATTTTAGTTAAATGTATCAAATATCAAGGCATCATTGCCAAAGGACACATTGAGCATATCTCTGTGGGAGATGGTGGTACACTTTCTTTGTGGTTTCCAAGTGCACACAGCAGGTCACGCATTACAGCTTAACTTTATTTTTTCCCCTCACACCCAAAATTAGGTAAAAAAAAAAAAAACCCTCTCTTGACTAAAATTTGAACTAAAATCATTTTGTAATGATACCAGTTTTTTTGTTTGTTTTTTGATACTCTAACCTTGGGGTCTGAGGCTCTTTAGATTCAGTCAGGGTTTCTGCAGGATACTAATCACATCTTACTTTATGAATTTGGGACTGCAAACCGTGGAGCGATCATGAGTTTCACAGTGACTTATGATGCAGACAGATGGAATCCAACTGATATGTGTGAAGCAGCAGTGGAAAAAAACACTGATACAGATGTTCATTCATCACCTAAAAGGATGCATTCATCTAATGAGTAACAGTTTGGAGAAAATAAGGGAAGTGATTGTGCTTAATGTGGCTCTAAAAACATTAGGACGTCTCATTTTGATCTTAAAGTGTACTGGGTGTTTTTTTTTTTTGTTTTGTTTTGTTTTTGGTTCTTTTAAAAATAACATTTTTGTTATGCTACAAGAAACTGGCAGGCTCATGTATCAACTATGTAAGTGCTTTAATTTTTCCTTTTTGCTAAAGCATACAGTTATATAGGGCTGGATCAGGTGGCCTTGAATCTTCCCTTAGTTATGCTGCAATAGGTGTAGACTGCTGGGGGATTCCCATCATGCATTGAGTACTTCTTTTTCAGTCAGCTTTCTCACTCACTGTGTGTTAATAGACCTCTCTGCATTGAATCATATGTGTTATTAATCTCTCTTCCACAGCATGTCTTCCTTATTTCACCCCAACTGGTCAGCAGATGGCTCCGCCCCTCCCTGAGCCTGGCTCTGCTGGAGGTTTCTTCCTGTTAAAAGGGAGTTTTTCCTTTCCACTGTCACCAAAGTGCTTGCTCATAGGAGGTCATATGATTGTTGGGGGTTTTCTCTGTTGTATTATTGTAGGCTCTACCTTACAATATGAAGCCCCTTGAGGCGACTGTTGTTGTGATTTGGCGATAAATAAAAATATTGAATTGAAATGAAATTTAATTTCTGTAATGCCATGTTTTAAAGCATGTGTGGGCTAATTACGCGAAATGCATACTTTCCATAGTTGTATTGTCTAAATCTGCCGCTCATGTACTACATCAACTTTCTGAAGCAGCAGCAGGATAAAAAACTGCCTGTTCTACACATGCAGCTTTCTGTCTATTTAATACAAACCGCTGAACAATGAATTGCAATGAACAAGCTGGGTTATACCACCACTCCTCATGCCTGCTGTTTTGCCAGCCGGCCTTCCATTTAAAATAATTTGAAATGGCTTCCACCGTCCTTTAATCAGAATATTTCATATATTAATGATTATGAATCGGAGTATAGCGTGAGATGGGTTGTATTAAAGCTAAGGCCGGTCAGGAACCATCTGCTTCTATATGGGAGAATCAGTTATACTGTAAATGAGGAGAGACAGGCCAGTCGTCTTGCACTCCTAATCCTTGGATCAAGGCCAACAGCTACAGAAGAAAGATGTGTTCTGCCCCGGGGAATCCTTTATGAATGTGGGAGAGGACGGCTCTGTGGGTTTTTAGGGGTCATCTGGGTGTTTTCTGGGTTGGAATGAAAGCAGGCAGGTGAAAGCTTTATTTCCACGTTCTTCTTTTTATTTATTTTGGAAGAGCAGAGTCATCCTGTTTGAAAACGGTGACTATGTCACATGTGTTTTATAAACCAATGATTTAACTAACATTCTTAGGTTCTTATGCTGGTCCTGTTTGTCTTCTCCTTAGAAGGGAATAAAAACTTATTGTTGGTTCTGCTTCGACTGTTAATTTTTTTTCTTGGTCCAAATCTCTAAAGTCTGGTTATTTTAGATTGTAAAATATGAGTTGTTTTAAATAGCTTTAAGACCAGGTGGATTTGGCCCTGTCAGAATACATGGAGGCCCTGTAAATCAAACTTACGTATATATGGCCTCAACATTCAACCCTGTGGAGATGTAGCTGGTTAAATGATTGGTTCTGACTATTTCCTGCAACAGAAGATTGTTGAATATGAATTTTACTGATTGAAATAGCTACATGTCACACAAGTGAAGAAAAGTATGACAGATCATTCCCCTCTGTCTTTACAATTCAAATCTTATTAAACCCTTACATTAGTAGATTTAAAAAGAGAGGTAACAAAACCCAAATAAAAAGATAAATTCAATCAGAATTAATTGAAACGAGCAAATATTTGTGCATTGAAAAGAATGTATTCATTTTTACACACTCGTCCCTCCTTTCTGAGGCTGCGAGTCTGTGAACATGATGCGTCTGCATTGTTCTCACGGATTATTCTCATATTTACACATCGAAGCACTGACAATAGACCCGACGCATTTTTAAGGCGAATTTCACCACAAAAGAGCCTTCACGACCGTCATAATGTAACAATCGGTGTTAAACAATGACGTTTCCTGCAACACTAAAATATTCATATAATTAATATCCTACCAGCAGCTACCGTTTAATGGTCTGAGAAGTGTGACGTCACGTAACAACATTCTCAGATTCATAGTAATCCCTCCACAAAAATAACAGCTGTGCAGAAGCAACAGAATCCCCCCCCTTAAGTGCATTGTTGATTGATACAGTGATGAGGATTATGTCTCGTATTTACGTGGTGGATATCGATGCTCGACATTCCAAACATTTTAATGACAGACAACCTGCTGTGATCACACTAAACACTGCCACCCTCTGAGTCCTAATCAGAATTAAGTGTTTGATCTGAGCTTACGTGAATATGTACAGTAATCCAAGATTACGCTGTCATCAAAATAATTAGTGGAGTGCAGTTCAGAGTGCAAAATAGTACAGGAAAAGGGAAATGTCTTTAATATAAGTTTGATGCACTGAACTTTTATTTTTCCTTCATCCCAAATTTACAAGCTTATTCTTGTAGTCTCGGTGAGATTAGAATTTTTTTTTAACCTACATGAATGATTATTTATTTATTTATTATTTTCTTTTTTGAAGCAAAGCCCACACCAGGAAAAAACATTTGAAGATTCATAAAACAAAGATGGTTTTCTTAATTGGCACCAAAACCCGATATAGATTCAGATACTCGATCTGTCCTCATGAAAAAGCTTTTTCTTCTCATTTTTGGGTCAGTAACTTTATCTCAACCCTTTCCATTTGTGAGTAATGTTTCTCACAAGACCGCAGACATGGGGTGGAAGCCCTTGGGGACACTGGAAGGTATTAGAGTGAACAACAGAAAGCAAGGAGTGGTTAGTATTGAAACTGCAGTGCGCACACACACACACGGATACATATTGTGAGATTAGAGGCGAGGAAGCTTCCAAATAATGGTAGCTGGAATTTATGAGTATAATTGAGTTTGAAGTTTTTAGAAATTTACTGTGTCAGTGTTCGACTGTATGTGTGCGCGTGTTTATTGTCAGGGACAGTCTGAGGGCCATCTCCACCCAGTATTGACCATGTCTGATGGCGTAATGATGTCATTCCTTCTTATTTGGAGCCAGACTGTCCGTCCATCTGAAGACCTTTAGTTTTAGATTTTCTGAAAATGCCAGCAATGAAAGAGAGACTGGATGGAGAAAATATTGGGGAAAAAAGTAACAATTAACTATTAACTGCTTACTGTTACTACACGTGACATTGCTTATTGATTAAAAAGTTGTTGTACATGAACTAACCTAAGTAAATACATTTCTCAGTTTGACCCGTATGTGCTTCTTTACCACAAGAATAGTGCTTAAAAGATATTGTAGTTGTATTTTCTTATTTTATGCAATAAATAAATAAATAAAAATTTTTAAACATGTCCAAATAACTCAAAATAAAATCCCCATTCTTAATTCAGTTTAATTCAGTTATATTTACAAAATAATTTGGTGCTATATAATGTAAAGGCCCTATAATATTACAGAGAAAACCCTAACAACAAGATCAGGGGGTCATTATGAACGAGCACTTTGGCGACAGTGGAAAGGAAAAACTCCCTTTTAACAGGAAGAAACCTGTGGTAGAAGCAAAGGTTATTGTGCTGTTGCTTATAAATAATTTGTATTGAGGTTAATGCATATTAAAAGTAAATAGTTAAGGAGAGAATGGTCTTAATTATTGGAATTGTGATTTTACAATATCTTAATGCCAAATAAATCGATAAGTGCTTCATAATGACTGAGGCTGCAATATGCTCCTAATATTTACAAGCCAATAAGAAAGTAGGAACTGGCAAATACGTGTTTTCAAAAACTGTGAATATATGAAAGGAATCACATGTTGCCTTTAAACCTGACAACAAAAACCTTATTAAGCAATACAGGTTTGTAGTAAATCAGCATAGCAGCAATAAAACGAGAAGAGTTCTTCGACCAGGCAAGTTGAATAATTGTTTTTATCAACACCCCAGGGAGGTCGTTACAAGTTAAAGAAGTAAGTCTCTCATAAAAATAAAACTGTTCTCACCATATCTCCAAAAATCTGAAAAAGGTTTTTACATTTAAGCTTTTACTGGGTCAGATCAATTATTTAGCACGATTAGCATCCCTGTGTGTTTTGTTACTAAGATTCTCACCGATTTCTGTGTTTCTTTTTGTGTCTTTTTTTGAGGGTGGGGGATTATTATTCATTCAGTTCAAAGGTTAGAAAGAAAAATGTTTTCTTCAGTTTTCTTTAAGCAAGAATAAAAATCAAAACTGTCAACTTAAAGGCACGACTCGTCACAAAGCCTGGAAGCAGTGAAGCCATTAATGTCACAAATGTCTCTGCAAAATCCACTTAAGGTATTTAATATTCATCAGATCAAGGAATTTGCCAAAATTTCTAATAGCACTCAAAAGCGCTTAACTGCAGCTGAGCCATCTCTGACAGTATGTTGCGCATTAGTGTGGCGGTAATGGTGCGCTGCCCGCGCGACATATTCTGCTTTATTTCCCCACTGTGAATGGAATGCAGCCTGTCACAGTGGGAGCACGAGGAGACGGGCAAAGCAGAGGTGTAAGTGGGGAACTCTTGACCATCTGCGTTTTAGCACAAGAGCGGGATTCAGAGTCTGGTCTGAGCCTAAAAGGCTGTTGACCCACATTTTGTGTCATAGATGGCACTTTGTATCACTTAGCTGTCTGCATGCAACTCCCCGTATCCCTGTGTGTGTGTGTGTGTGTGTGTGTGTGCGCAGGTGTTTAACTTGCAAGCATCATACAATAACTTGGGTGGAGTTGTGTCAATTCTTATTTACAGCATTTTATTTCATTTTTTTGTTAACTGAACTACAGTGTTTGTGTTTAACAAAGAATCATCAGTTGCATAAGAGAAAATCTGTGTAAATGAAATCTCTTTGGGACCGCTGAATGGACGAAACAAGCAGTTAAAAGATGTTTTCTTTGTGCTCTTGTAAATTATTCATTTTCTTTGAGACGTGAAGGCATAACAGAATAATTTATAATTTTCAAGAATGGAATCAAACTGGAGATGTTATTACATGTCAGCTTTGTAATTACATATACTACTTGACTACTAGAACAATCGGAAAAAATTGCCCCCATTAAAAATTAATAATTTATCCAAATCATGATAATAAAGAATAGGGTAATAAATCTTAGTTGAAAGACTCTTCAGGACTACCATTACATTCCCCCTGGAGCACCAACCCCTATCATGCATTAATCCATCCTAAACTGGACCACACTGGGAAATCCTTGGCAGGTGGGGTTATGTATTACCTAATTAGAGTTTTGATTTAAGACTCATCTCTAAATAATGGAATCACACACACACAAACACATGTGCGTACTGGGTGGAGAGATGTGGAACATATAAACGCAGGATGGACTGTGTTCGTCTAATAGTAGCAGGTATGTCAAACTAGCAGAGTAGGTCGCTTGCAAGTTTTTGCAAGTTAATGCAAATGTGTGCATGCACTTGCTGGAAAGACGGGACCTAAAATGACCAGTTATTCAAATATGTGCCGTTGGGTAGACAAAGCATGGCTCTACCTGGGTTGTCCCTGTTTTTTTTTCCATTTTTTATTTTGATTTAAATCACAGCAGATCCTGAGAGCCTGCTGGTTTTCATTAGAACAGCCTGTTCCCTCTTAAGCCTCCCTCCCCTTCCTCTAAACCATAAACGCCTATGTCAGTCGGTCTTCAGTGCACGCTAATCCCACCAGCGCAGATATATGGCTACTTTCAAGTAGCTCAGTCATGGATTTCACATTTTCCTTTTCGTAATTCCTTCTTCAAAATGACCGCGGACGTTAAAGTGCTCCCATCTTGCAACCTGATGACCTCATTACAAATGGCACACGGCATGTAGGTAGATGTACAACAACAATCTGGGACAGTGTAAGTGGGGACTTTGGTTGTAAAGAAAGAGAGGAAGGAGGGGGTCGCGAGGAGTTGTTTGACAACGAAACAGTTGAGCCATTAGGGATGTACCGGCTGAGTTTGCTGGGAGTTACAGCATGTTGCAACATCCTCGGAAATTTTCACGCTCCCGTTCCTCCTCTCTTTAGACCTTCTCATGCTCATCCCCTATTCAGATGCTTACTCCCCAACAGCATATGGCATTCAGTATTAATGTATTTATGCTTCATCTTGCTGCTCTCCTCTCTGGTGTCAAACATTGCCGCTTTCGTTTCTTTTCTCACAAAATACCTGGAGCAGCAGGAGGTTGGGAAGTTAAAGAGAAAGTGAAGCTACTCAAACTTTTCAAGCTTTGCAGTTTGCATGCGTACGCAGAGGACTCCAGAGTGCCTCTGCTTACAGCTGCACCGCTGTTGGAGATGCATCACTTCTCAACTCCGCGATTATTAGATCAGAGTCAGCAGGAAAGATGGGGGAAATGAAAAAACACACAAATATGCACACGACAGACCACAGGGCATCAGAGGAAACTTTTTCATCACGCTGTCGGGAGCATAGTGTCCTCTTTGAAATAAAGATATTTACGATTATCCTTCCTTGGAAAAAGCAAAGCGTGACTGGTTTTTGATTTCATTCTGCGCCTGTCGTCTTCTTCTTCTTCTTCTGCAGCTCATTACCAGAAAACACGCACTCATGCCTTCGATCTTTTCTACATTTTATCCAGCACGTCCGCAGCTCTTACACCCGCACTCCCTTCTCAACAAGACTTGTTCTTGCACCACATAAAAATTACATCAGGGCTCTCATCTTTAAATGGCCTATGACATTTATAGATGGGTTGAAGTGTGCATTCTCTGTGCCGTTTCGGCCCGGGGCCTATTAAAGCAATTGAATCGTCTTTGCATCTCGTCTTTGAAGTGTTGGGAGAATAACTGTGCTGTCCAAGTTCTGGTTAATCATTAGTGATAGCAAAGCGCTCCATGTGAAAAGCCCTGCTTTTATAGCAGCAGCAAGCACAGCATGGGGTGTCTGTTAGGCCCTCGTAGATAATGTAATCTCTAGTCTGGTAAGGGGAAAAAGAGAAATGGGGAGAGATTTTGATGCAGCAGGGAAACTGTTTTTATGTGTGCATGCGTGCTCTCTTTATGCCTGTGGGGTGTCAAACAGAGCTTTGGTTATGAGAATCCTTTATTTGTGTGATGATGTAGCCATTAGGGCCCTGTGTCGTGCCTCTCCGTCTCATAATGTTGCTCTGGATGTGAACTTCTACAAAGGGTTTCGGCCTGTATTCATTTTCTGATGGTTAGATACGACGCCCGCCTGCAGGCTTCTCGTCTCATGTGATGCGCAGCTACGAAGCAAAACAGCAGAGAAGCAGAGCTCTGTCCTCGGCTGGGAGTCACCTGCCATGTGAACTGCTGGATTGTTGTGTTTACCCTCAGGAGACATGAAAACTTATGCTTTGACTGCCTGACCTGAACATTTGAAAAGTGGGAATTGTACAGGCTTGGGTTTTCATTCAACCAACGCATCATTTTTTATCAAAAACTATATCAGGACTGGACAGGATGAGCTGGTCTTTGGCGATTCCTTGTGCCGTCGGGATGCTGCGTGTGCTGAAAGATTTCAAATGCGTTTTTCATCTAGTTTGCAGATGAATTATCGAAATCTGCACCACATAAGTGGATATTTTCACTACTCGTAATAAATCCAAAATAAATCTCTCGTTCTGTTACAACGTTAGACCATAATAGGCAATCTTACAGACGAGCAGGGCTTATTGAGAGTGTTTTTCCTTCATCTGATGAAGTATGATGATTTATGGTTTTTTAAACTTGATACCGTTTCTTAGCCAAAAGCAGACATTGATAATAATAGAGACTGTTTTCACTAAGAGAGTTTAATGTTTTGCACCTGGCTTTCATCATACACGAGTTGCATGTGTGCTGCTTGGAAAGATAAACGTGAGCTCACTGATGATGAGTGACTTTGCACCTTGCGAGACCCTCGGAAACGTGCGATGCATTAAGATGGTGTCTCAACAAAAGCAGACAGACACACTCATCTCATCTGTGTGTTGATAAACTGCTGTGTATGCAATTTTCAGAAAATATACTATTTACTCACAAAGAGTTCTGGGGAGCCCAGTTGCTTATCCACTGTTTCATTCACATATGACCTGACGCCAGGCTGTTGTTGATCATCGTCCTCCTGTCTGTCTTCTCTTTGCTCTTCTCTAAGAAGTGCAGTACAAGTGTTTTACCCATGACATTATGGCGATATAAAGGCTGTCCATCTGAGTCATTTCAGTCTCCGATTCGCTGCAGCTCTATGGGTGCATAAGTAAATGTCAATCTAGATGTGTGCGGTTGGGTATGAGTGTGTAATTTCAGGAAATGGACATCAGGCCTCCCCGGCTTGTCTTCAGCTCAGCGTGCTGCCCACAATGCTGAGGCCTCAGGTTTCCCACACGGAGGGCAGAAAATAGAGGGCGTTCCTCCAAAGCTGTCGGCAGAGCTCAACCAGCTGGAGCTGCAGCCTGCATCACAACGACTGTTTTTTATTTAGAGGAGGAAGGCGGGGATGCTGAGAGGGAGTGGGAAAGGAAAGGAGATGATGAGGTCTGGGGTGGTCAAGAAAGGACTGGAGGAAAACCTAGAGAGGAGGGAGAGTGGAAAATAGTGTGGTACTTTTTCTGTTATGTAGGGGAAAAGAACAGAACATCCAAATTAGGAAAAATTCCATCTAAATTCCAGCAATTTGCAGTCAAAAGAATGACAGAAATATCTTATTTAAACGAGGATGCTTTGGTTTCAAGAAGAAAAACAGATCAGTTGACATGACCAACTATAAAGTACAAATAATCATCGTTACAACCCAGGATAAATGCGGTTTGGGCATCCGCAGCTTTGTTTCTGTTGTTTTTTTGTAAGTCGCCCATTTCAACTATATTTAGCCCTAAAGTTGTTTGGTTCCTTTTGGAGCATATTGTGTGTGACACCCAGTCTACAGACCTGCCTAGCAACAACTTTCTATGGTTACATGTATAAAAAAACAACAACAAGAAATTAAATATGATCACTTCTGACTCCAAAGCTAAGATGGTGACAGCCATTATGACTTTATTTTAGAAGTCTAGTATCAAGTTAAGCCAAACAATCAATCACCTGACATTTGACTGCTGTTGATCCAGGTTACTGTGGTGCAGTTCATTAAAAATAAATAAATAGATATCTGAGTATTTAGTGCATTTTCATGGACTGTCTTAGCCCAACACAAATAGACATTTATTCAAATTCATAAGATTGTTGGGAGAATACGATGTTGCCAATAAAATAAATCTTCTTTTCGAATTGCATCGGGCTGCTGTTGTTTGCAGCCCCCTCTCTCCTCTCTGCTTTAATAAGTGTAACTGCATTTGGGATTAAGAGACCCCCTGTTTCAGCGACTTCAATGTAATTATCTTTGGCCCCTTTCCACGCACACAATCACACACACACAACTATAGGGCTTTTTTGTTTATTTAATTAGATGCAATGATTTTATGGTGGTGGGAAAAAGAGGAAATGTCATTAGACTAATTACCAAAGTCTCAGTAGCAAAGTGTGTATCTGCACTTTGTCATCGGGATAAAAGATTCAATGTGTCGTCCTTTTATGACACCAGAGAAATGACTCGAGACTGCTGCGAATGATTTGCCAAACAAAACCCTTCCTTTATGCTTCCGTGTTTTTGCAAATCTCCAATAAACTTGGCTTCTCTGCTAAGACACCAGGCACGTGGAAAGTCACCGAGTTCACTTTCCATGTATGTTGCTTATTTTCTTACGATCTACATGGTTGGGTGAGGATGTTGATTTGGGTCGAGAAGAATTTAATATGTTTTGGTGTTGGCTCTAAAAATAGGGGTTGTGTTTGGTCAGCTTTGAGTCCGCGGTAGAATTAGAGTTGTTAAAAAATGTATTAAATGCCCTTTTTATTTAATGTCTGTAAGTAACCATATTCTCATATAATTCCACTTGAATTCATTTTGATGTTCACTTTGGGATCTGAGAAATACACGTCTGTTCAGTATGACAGTGAAAGTGATCCAGTGCTGTTTTTAGTCACCAGTGGTGCTAGAAAGCAGTTAACACCATGTGGGTATCTTACCTAGCATGGACGCCTCGATAGCTGGCTAGCTCAGACATCTGCTGACGTGGGAGTCAACTTTGTTCTCAGTTTGCTTTGTTCTTCTTCTTTGGACTGAACACTGACCATCTAATGGCAAGTTTCCATAACATCTGCTAGTCATGCAGAAGTGTCTGTATGCAACTCTCGAAACTGTGGCTCGGCAAAGCAAAAAGAAAATACAACTACTAAAGATGTAATGTAGCCAAACTGAGTTGCAAATTAATTATTTACTGATGTTCTGAGAAAAGCCACTCGAAGCAAACTCAAAGACGATAAATCACAGGAAAAATGTCCGTCCCCACTATTGTGTACTTGGATTAAAACCACATTAACTTTATTTAAAAATCTGTGGTGAAATAAGTGAAACTGTACCGCCCGTGATTGAAACCATGTTTTTAGTTTCACCACACCGCCCTACTGTGATGTCAGTCAGATGGTCTGTTTTCACATGATAGATGGGCTGAAGAGGAGCCTCGCTGCCATAAGACACGTTCGTGTGTTTAACATTTGAACAGATGACCAGATTGATAGAAAGATCCTTTTGATTCCTCATTAATTTGTCTTTGTCCTCACACAAGCAAGACTCGAGTTAAATTATTGTCCTTGTTAATGTGTAATGACTACGTGATGACAGGGGAGGCTCACGCCAAGACGCCTCTTCTTTGATTGGTAATTGGGTTCTCAAATCACCTTAAATCACACACAAAGGGGAAACATTCTAGATTAAAGGGATCTCAATTACTCCTCATTTACCTGATATTTTCAAGACGTCAGGCCACAACCTCCCCTCTTTCTTCACATATCCTATTCCACGTACTGTCCACTTAAGGACTACTGACAAGAAGCAGACATCTGCAAGCAGTGGCCCTCTGCCCCGAATGACCGCCGGTTCCAAAACTACTCGCCTTTAGTACTCCTGGGTTAAACAGGGAGAATGTGAGGATAAGAAATTGAGCAGTGCTTTTTAAAAAAGAAAAAAAAAGTCCCAGAGGCCTCCAGAAACATTAAGAAAGGAAGGGAGAGATAGTTTGGTGGAAGAGACGGAGGAATCTATGAAGTGTTGACAGCTTTGTTGCTTGGCGGTGAAGAAGGGAAACTTCTTTTCCAGTCTCCCCTGATGAGCCATGTCAGTATTTCTTATTATATTTCTCTATTGGTTGTGAGTCTTTTATAAAATAAAAGGATTTTCCATATTTCCAGTAAGTTTTTTTTAATTCAGTTTTAAAAGATTCATAAAGTTGGAAAGCAAAGAAACATTTCTACTGCTTTTTCTTGTAAAATACAGACGAGTGGTCCCTCTCGAGGCCCTTAAGATTAGCCAAATAAAGAATAATTGGGGATGGAAATTGTAGCGATTACGGCTCATAGCTTCGTTCTGAGGGGTCATAAGCCAGCCAGGCTAGGACCATTACTCTACTAGTCATACTACTGTAAGTGATTTTTTTTTTCCCCCCTTGTTGTGTCTTAGTGGAACTTAAAAGAGGAAGAGCGTAGTCGCAGCCAGACCCGTGCGGGACCTATTGATCCCTGCCAGCGTCTTCCTCTCCCCCCTTTTAGATAATGGATTGCCAGCACATCCACTCCTACCCCCATCTCCCCTCCCCTCAGGCCCGTTAGTACAAATAATGTCTAATCAATATGCGCCGCAGTCCCCGCGAATATCCTTTTAACACTAGATTTATGTCACAGCAGCGCACGCTCTCTCTTACTCATTTCACTTACCAGCCAATCAATTTAACCAATCACATCGAAGACCCGTTTCTCTTCATCGTATGCAGTTAAATACATTTTTATTTTAGTTTAGTTCTAATTAAATGCCCTATGTCAGCATGTCCTCAGCGGCGTGCCTTGATTGGGTTAGATTGTGCAGTAGCGGGGCAGTCTGGTCACACATCTGAGGCTTTATTGACTATTTGGAATCTATTATGTAGATTTGCATTGATTGGAGATTTCAGTTCATCACTCACTGTCTGCGTGCAGTTGTCGGTGAACAAGTTGTAATGGCAGATCGCTGCATCAAGAAGGGATTTTTCTGCTTTGTCACATCTGTCACTTTGGCGGGTTTGACACGTTGTGTATATGTCGGTGCGCGTGTTACATTTTAATGAGCAGGAGGTCTGGTGTCTTATTTAAGGAATATATCAGCAGGACACAGGAGAGCGCTTCTCATAATTATTTAGTCTAGAAAATCTCAAACTGGTAAAAGGCCAGTATTGTTTCTTTGTTTTCACTCGTAAAGAAAAGCGCGGAAGAGGCTATGTGCTGCTCCATGCCTTTCTCTGCATCGGTATAGATATACATATTCATGAGTGGGTGAGGAAGAATGTGGGGTAAACGATCTGTCTCACGAGGGGTGCTCCTGTGGCAGCAAAGCCAGCACTTAGTGCACTGAGGCTCGGGCTGCCCTGAGCTTCCCCTCTCAGTGGATCTGATTTCCGTGGCTGTACGTCGGAAGCAGTGATGACAACCACATGGGCAGAAGCTGTCTCTCTCCCTCGCTTGCCTGTTTCAACGGCATTTGACTCAACAGTTGTGCCTTTTGAGGAAATCTAACGTTTCCAGGGTTATGTGCCCCCTTTAATCAGGCTAATACAGTAGTTTGGTCTTGCAAGGGAAGCCTAAGTATGATTTGCTCTTCGGATTATCAAAATCATTTTGTTGTATGCTGCTGTTCTGCTTCTATCTTGCAGGATGTGACCTCAAAGTCGTTGTGTTATTGTGTTTTTTGAGGTGGCACCGATTTGTTAAATAGATCAAATATACACTTTCCAATTACAGCAGAAACACTCAAAACTTGGTTTTGAAACTGTAAAAAAAAATTAGCTTCTGCTGCGATTTCCATAATCTGAACCTGAATGTGCTGTTTTTCTGTCTTGCTCATTTCCTTGTTCCTTTATACATAGGTCTCTTACTTAAGGCCTACACTGTGTCATTAATTGACAAGTAATCCTCGACAAAAGGAAGCTTATGCATTTTTATCAGGTATTTCCGTATATTAACATTTAATGCCATATGAATTACGTCCAGATTTCGTGTGCTAATCCCCTTCCAAAACAGTAGATTTGGCTGTAAATGTTCCATCACTAACACTAATCCAGAGTGTATCCCTATCATGTTCCCCGAGCTATTTTAAGAGGGCACGTCTGTCATTTTACTGTATTTTTAACAAAAAAAAACAGATGTTGGAATTAACTAACCCTTGTATCCTGTCAAATTTTGTGGATTTTTCACGCTTCGTGGACCTTGACAACCCAGTGACCGCACACTGACTGAGGAAGGTAATGGCAAGTGGTATTTATATGTTAATAGCTAGCTTATTCCTTAGTGTAGTACAAACCAGTTTCTTGCCAGAAACCAGAACTGGATCATGCAGTATATTTGCCATTTGCAGGTGGTTAATCATGGTTAATCACAGCAAATGGTAATAAACTGACTTGTATATTCAGTGCTTTTCAGTAATTGTCCCGTCGTTTGTGACAAATTCTAAACATCTGATCCTGAAAGGGTAATACAAGTTTGTCTGTGCAGTTACTTTGATCCAGTGTCTGGTGAGCAGCTACACTTCATGGAAATGACAAATACAGACAGTATTTGACTGGAGTTTCCTATGAAAGTAAAAATGAAAATATGCTGTCTAAAAGTACATCCTGTTAAGTAGTGAATAGTGGTGAAAAAAAAACTGTTACAAATACTGCAAAAGCTTTTTGTTACACAGTTTCCTTTTTCATGTTCTTTATCAGATAAGCATCAGATGCCCAAGTCTTCCAGTGCAGCTAATGACCCTCAAGCTTAGAATGAAAGCTTATATGCAGCTGTGAGTGTGGCAGGTGTGTGGCAGGTTGGTAATGTAATTAACTATATTGATGTTTAAAGGAGGTGGGCAAACCCAGGAATACATTACAAGAAAAAACAGAAAAATAGGAATATTCTCAGAAGTGTTGATAATATTTCTTAGTTTCCATATAATCGTCCATCTAGTACAGCGGTTCCCAACCCCCGGTCCACGGACCGGTCCATGAGTCGTTTGGTACTGGGTCGCAAGACTTCGACGCTCGGGTGTGAAATTTATGGTTTTCAGAGTTTTTAGCGTTAACTCAGTTTCCCTGGGTCTTTTCCAGTGTTGTAGCTGTGTGTCTTATTTTAAAAGAAATATTCACACGTTACCATAGCAACCAGAGAGCATTAAGGCCCAGGGAGGAGGATGTTACTCTCAGTGTTGTTGGTGCATTTCAGGAGGACGCTGCTAATAAAGTTACACAATTACACAGTGAATTCACGTTTATTATTATATTTACAAAATACCACAGTTTTTGTCTTGGTCGTGTCATTTTATTTTGTTATATTTATCCGCGACACCTTAAAGTCTGTGAAAATATTGTCTGACATTAAACCGGTTCGTAGCACAAAAAAGGTTGGGGACCGCTGATCTAGTACATAGAAGTGCAATGTAAATATGTGAAACTAAGTAGTAAAGGCCAGCAACTGCAGTAAAAATACTCATTTTGCACAAATCTATGAGTCAATTACTAGAACAAATTTCCCTGTGAATTTACAGTAAACTACTGTGTACTACATAGGCCAGTATAGTACTGCTAATTGTGTGGTTACTATTGCAGTGTTGCTTTTATGTTTCTACTCATAATATATTATTGCATTCAGTATTTTCTATAAAATCCTGCTTTATTTAACATAAAAAATCCACATTGGAAAAAAAAAAAAGCTGGGCAGATACGATTAATCGCTGTAGTCATGGTTACCCATTGTTAGGTAAACCTTAATACGAGAAACCATAGCATACATACATGCAAATGGAAACACTGTATCAGTACAGCACTTGAGAATAAAGTATTTAAATGTAACTTTTAGATTACAGTATTTATTTCAGCAAAAGTCCAATTTAACTGACAAAGAAAGAAATGCTGTATTAGTGTGAGATTTCACAGTAGTTTGTTGTTAATACATCAGTAATATCTGTATATAGTACAACATAAGAATAAAACAGTGTAATCGTCCTGTTTTACTTCATACAAATACCAAAAAAGGAGGAAATACAACCCTGATAATACGTTCAAAAGTAGTTTATGTTTAAGCTGTGACCTAGGATATACTACATGTACAATATAAATATACATGTAAAGGGCACGCTCCCATGTTATGGATTTCTAAGTGTGTTTATTTGGTGGCGGTTGCACCTGTTTGGTCCTGTTAAGGCTGCTCTGAGGCGATACTATGGTTGTGAGTTTGCGCCGTATAAATAAAACTGCAGTGAATCACAATAGGCATAGTTCCAGTACAGTCACTACAGCAGTACAACTATTCCTGATACACCGAGGGAGGGAGGCAGCTTAACAAATAAGAGCTGATGGGAAAGATGAAGAATAGGGGGAGTGAAATGGAGAATACATTACATTTCAAGTCTCATTTGTGGAACTCTGGCAGATATGAAAATGCAGGAGATTAATAAATGAAGGAGAAAGTGTTCTAATATGCACAATCAATTCAACATCTCTTGCCTCCACAATACAATGTAAAATATATTACAAGTGATTGAAGAGCTTTGTTCCATGATGAGATGGCCACCATTATGCACCATTATACTCCAGCTCTTACAATATGATTAACAGCACAACAGGCAAGGAAGAGGGGAATCATGATCTAGAGACAGGCGGATCCCTCGAGGCCTCCTGAGTTGTCTTGTCTGGCCGTCTAAAATACGGTGCTGCCATAGTGAGGTCACTCCAAGTGCGTGCACGCGTAGGCCTATCACGCCAACCAGCTTCGACACTCAACTAATGGCAAAAAGGCCTTTTAAAGTGGCACACTAAAACCCAGCACACACCCACGGAGCCTTAATGTCTTATTTATGGCCCCCTGGTTTGCTATAAAACCAGCCTGTGTCAGCAGCTAGTTGCAGGATCTCCAGGGATTCATTCACTTCATGCCAGTACGTAGACTGCACCCTCGCCTGTGTTCTTCCTTATTCAATTCTTCAACCGTCAGGGGCTTGGTCTTCTTCAGCACTGCGACACAAACTGTGTCTGCAATTTGGCCGGCTAAAAAATGCTTTTAGTGATAAGAAAAAGTTGTTGTTGTTTTTTATTTAGCTAGCTTGTTGTGGATATGGCCACAGCACTTTATCTCTGCTTCCCACTTTCCCATGTATCATCTCCTCTTCTCCCCCCTGATCTCTTTGAAGTCTTTACAGAAGGCTCTCACCGGACTCTGCCTTTTGTGCTGTCATTCAGTCTTATCTCTGCTCCCCTTCTTACTGTCTGCCCTTATCTATAAATATTTCTTTCCCTTCGGCCATCCTTTTAGCATCCCTTGACTTGTCGCTATCTCCCGTAACCTTGTGAGCTCAGCATCTCTTCTGACTTAAATGAAAAACTATCCAAATTTTACTTTCAGAAACCCAAACCCTACGTTTAAATTTAAGGCTAAATTTAAGACAGACTTGTTTGCTAATGTAAAAAAGATGCATTTGAATTCCTGGTTTCAGTCTGCCACACCTTTTTTTTTTGTTGTTGCCTGCCTTTGTCTCCCACCACCATCTTGCCTCCTTTGTCATCTCCCTCACTCATCCTTCCTTCACACTTGGCCTATGAACCCCCATCCCCCCACCTGCTTTATCCCCTCATCCTCCCTTCCATTACTGTCTTCCCTCTTTGCTCCTTCATCCTCCACCCTCAGCCTCCCTTATCTTTCTCATCACAGCTTTCAGAAAGAGTTCCCATCTTGAGGTCTTGACAGCATTCTCTAGACAGAAACCAGCCTCCCTGAGGGATCTGAACCGTGGAGAGATGTGTGACGGGTACCTGCCAGAAACTCTGTGACTCCCTTTGAGTTTTCCATAGGGGCTCTTTGATGGGCTGCACTTGTATGTGTTTCGTGTGGGTGCATGTGTGTCGTTTTGTTGCATCAGGCAGAGCAGAGGATCTGTGCCGGCCTCGAAAAACAGATTTTTTTTTCTTTCGTTTTTTCTATTCAAACAAATGCGTAAAAATAAAACGTCCTAATTAATTAGAGCCTTTATGCGTCTCCATTTACAATATTAGGTTGGCGCCATTTACGACTAGAATTTGTTTTAATGTTGCAAGTGTTATTGTTCTGCCCACTGAAGTTTAGTTTGCCTCCCCATTTTGGATATTGGTCTTAAATCATAAAGTAACATTGAAATACAAGGACAATAAAACAAGCAACAAGTGTAGCTCAAAATTAGTGTGACTGCATTACATCCACAACACAAACATCGAAAAATGTTTTAGATTTTTGCTTCATAAATTAGTCTAAATTCTATTTTTTCTTTCTTTTCTCATTTTAGAATCACTGTTTAGATGCAGTGACAATTCCATGCACAAAGATGCGCTAGAAACATATTAAATAAAGCAGACATGTTGCACCTATGTGTAGGGATGGGTACCGGTAAACGGTAGTAACCAGACGGAAAAGCAGCGCACATTTTGGTGCTTTTTTTTTCCTGAGCTGTGATACACTTTAGATTCTAGCCAATCATTTTACGTTTCCGAGGGTAGTAGGCGGGCCCAGGTACGTACGTTCTTTTAGAGCAGAGCTACAGATTAAAAATGCCCAAGGCGAAGCGGTCAAAAGTCTGGCTGTACTTCACAGCAAAAGATGCAAACTCAGCAGCCTGCAACAAGTGCTTTAAGCTGATACTGTGATACTGTCAAAGGAGGAAACACCTCAAATCTGATGAAACACCTGGCGACGCATAGAGTTTTTTTAAAAGCCGAGAAATGCGCCTGTATGTGATAGATTGCTGCGAGACCTCACACCGGGCACATCTACTGCGGGTGTGGTGCCTGTTATCGGACCCGGAGTTAGCAACATCCCCCCAAAACCCGAAGAGGAGAGTCCTGGCCCCTAGCCCTGCCAGTGTAGCAGAAATGATGATGATGGCAGCAGCCGTTCTTCTCTGCGTGAGTAGCTTAATGTTGTTCGTGTGTAATTTACCTTGAGTAGGCTAACCACGTTATTACATTAATGCATGTAAGGTGAACTAGCAAACACCGTCGTAGTTACATGCAGCTGTCTTCTTGTTTGATGGCAGATACTCCCTTCACCCTGGCCAAAAACGCTAAAATTACCAAAGAAAAAGTGGGAAACAGCTAAACATGAGAGGTTTTTGGACAAAGTTTGTGTTTTTTCCATTGTTTAAGCACTGCTTCCAGCCAAGAGTGATGCCATGTATGCCCTATAGCTGCAGAAAACATTGTTATCTTTTTACAAAAAAACATGAGAGGTTTTTGGACAAATTTTGTTCTCTATTCTTTAAGCACCGGCACAGTTTCAAAAGTACTGGTTTGGTACTGGTATCGGATAAAACCTAAACAATACCCATCCCTACCTATGTGCAGAAGCATTTTATGTAAACAGCCTTACCAGTCACACAGACCTGATGTAGTCACCCTGTCAACTCCTCTGCTGCTAGGCGTCTAACTAAGCAACGACTGAGCCTAGGAGGATGTTTTGACAGGGGTTGTGAAGCAGGGTAGCCTGAATAGAGACCAGACAGCTTGTTTGTTTGTTTGCTTTCCCCTGTGTTCTCTTACCCTTAGGCAATGAGTATGACCAAATCTAATTCTGAATGCAACATATGATATTCCAGCTTAGTGGAAATTTTTGCATCCGGCAGCTACAAATTAACTTTCATATCGATAATTCTGCAGCTTGGAAATGTGTTTGAATTTTGTGATCTATAGCACAGATTTTTTTAAAGCATTTTTTCTGGTTCTGCAGTGAAGACTGAAACAATTTTTTTCCTATTTGTTTTCAAATCTATCGTTTAATTGAAAAACATAACGCCTGCAGCGGGAAAACTATTGCTGGGATTTGTCAAAATGTGGGTCATTACTACCCAGCTCCCCACAATCCAACACAGCCCAGACATATGCAGACGCATCCAGGAGAAAATAGTGAAAAAATTGTAAACTAGTCTAAAATAGCGCCTGAATTTTACTTCTAGTACAAATTTGCATGCGACTCAACAAAAGCCAGAGAATTTCCACCTGTTTGGGGAGTTCATGCTGCTTAGATTTGAATGGCAGGAAAAAGTGGAAGAGGGATTGACACGAGGCAGGGGAGAGCACGAAAGGGGAAGCGTCTGTACCCTGCTGATGCTATGGGTATTTTTCACGGTGGCCCTGCTTTGAAACGTTTGTCCTGAAGAGAGGCAGGAAAGTCTTTATGCGCCTGTAGAGCCTCTCGGTGTTCACGGCTGCAGCTGGTTGTGTGGGAGCATTCGGCAGAGGGCTGGGAGGAGGTTACCCAGGATTTCCTGTTAAACAACTTCAGCTTCTGTTTTACTGGGAGAGATGAATAGTTTTAAAAAACATTACTCTGTGCTGCTAAAGGGCATTAATATCTGGTGTTGATCTGAGACTTAACACTTTTCAAGTAAAGATATAAAGCCATAAGAAGGGACAGTTCCCAAGGAATTGCATTGGAGATTATTGCAAATTTTTATTATTGTCACAATGTAGCCTTCTACGTTCACTTTTCTGTTGCCATATTATAAATGATTATTCAGTCTTTTGGCTTTTAAACTCATAATTGTCGTACTCAAACTGGACCTCAAGGATCATATTTCAAGGCTCATCACTATCTGAAGTAATAAGCCCCGACTCGTTGAGTATCTGACTCTTTATTGCAGTGTTATTAAAATCTTGAGCTTGCAAATATCAAGGAGACGACTCTAACCTTTAAATTTGTCTAGGAAAAAATAAATCCAAGATATTTCTGTGTGCCGTCTGTGCTTAAAATAAAACAGACACACGATTTCGTGTTTCTTTTGCTCAGAATGTTTTGGGGGTTTTTTGGTGGTGGTCTGGAAATCATGTCCTCCAAAAGCTCCTATATATACTGAATATTTCATGAGGCTGTTGTGTAGAGTCCCAGTTTTTAATGAATGCTTCCTGAACCACTGCTGCACTTTAGCTTCATTCCCAAGAGTGATTTGGAAAAACAAATGTCCTTTTTTTCCAGCTAATGTGAGATACATGCGTTGATTTAGTAACAAAAATACTCATTTGATACATTTTTTTTTTTTTTTACATCTTTCACGGAACTAAAACAAGCAACTAAGTAACAGATCAGTAACAACATAGATCATATTCTGACCATATTCTGAACATTTAATACCAAGTGGCAAGATGCAATGTTTCCCATCAGAACATTGTAATTAGCTGATCAGTTTCAGTCAACAATGGTAGAAAAAGAAAGAAAGCAAACAAGTCCGGCCTTTGAAATGTAATATTGCAAATATAGATGGTTCGATTTAACACAGAAGCACTGGCTGTTTTCTTTTCGATAAATATGTTTTACAGGAATCGCTGTCAGAGACTTACGTTTGTAGAAAGATGTTATCTGGGTGGTTTAAGGGCATACGAGACTGAGGATGGGTTCATGTTTGGAACATGGTTTTGTCAGAATGCAGCCTGAGAGTGAGCATTTTCCCTGGCATCCAGGACACGTATTGCCATGGCAATTATACATCAAATACTCAATCTTTCTCTCTCAAAATTGCCTGCTGTCACAAGATGCCTCCAGTCTCATTTTCTTCCAATGCTGCCCCGAAACGGGGAAAAAGGCCCCCTGCCTCCCGATGATAATGGATCCTAATTTGACTTAGATTATGATTTATCAGATGCTGCTCATGCTTCAGTCGGAAGTATTATGCAGCTCTCTGAGAATGGGAACCATTACAAGTGAGACATCCATCCGTCACCCACCGGTCGCCATAACGGAGAGAACAAGAGGGCCATATGAGCTGGACCGTGATGCCTGCCCCAGAAATTAGACTGCTCCAATTTGATTTCTTTTCTCTCTCTGTGGTGTTCTTCCTCTCCTCCCCCTTCATTTATGACTGCTCCCCTTTCTCCCAGTCCAGGTCAGGCCAAAATTGTCAGCCGGCATTGGACACGAGCATCAGTCAAACCCTAACACTTGCTAATAAAACGAGCATTGGAATTGTAATGTATGCCTGCTCGACTTACTTTAAGTTAAAATTGTCTCTACTCTGCTGCCATAGATGGGATGGATCCTTTTGTAGTTGCCGTGAATAATCTCCCACTCAGAGTGTCCACTTCCTAATGTACAGATCATTGTGACCACTAGCAAATTTACTGCACTGAGTAACTCGGTCTTTGATACATGCATAGATAAATCTTTTTTTGAGACCTTAGGATATTTCGCCTCTCATGCATATAATAGGTTCAAAGTCATTACTATCCATTATTGAAGTTTTATGTGTTCTCCCATTTTACTAGTCTATTTTCCTGGGGTTTTTTATTATCTCCTTTTTTTTTTGCCAGTTTTGAGGTTTGTCCACAGCGGGTGATGCCCTCTGATGGACGGTAAAGTGAGATTTACCTTTACCTGCAGTGCTCCCATCGAAGACTTTTATTGTAAGCCCAGGTTTTTGTTTGTTTATTTTGGGGTTTTTTGTTGTTAATCCTGATCTTGATACAGAGTTTAAGAAAAGGTACTAAGATGGGGCATCTTATCTTACTACTACTACTACTACTGAAGCTAATAAATATTACCAAATAAATGCCAAGTACCGTATTTTTCGGACCGTAAGGCGCATTAAGCGAAACAAAACAGTCAGATAAGTCAAACTTTACTCAACTCATTCTTCTTGCTTCCTCCACTTCCGTACCATTGATTTATAAATGTTGAATTCTCTCACAGCTGCTCTATTCCCATGTTGTTGCAGTATATTAATGACTAACCTCGTATTGTGGATGGATTATCTCAGTTGTTTGGTCCGTTTACAGCCTAACCCTACGCGATTGCATTTGTTCCTAACCATTGGGAACCCTCACGTTGACTTTTATTGAGTGGAAAAAGGTTATCGTTCATCCTCCAGCTTCACTGTATTTATGTTATGCTAACATAGCTGTGTCGCTAGCGATCACGTAGCACATCATTATATACCAGCTTGTCCAACTTCAGTAACTCTACAAATGTCACTGCTGTTTAGTTTTCTGTCTTCATTTATGTTGGAAGTGATAACAGAGCTGTACGTTTTCATTTTTTCAGAAATCTCTCAGAACTTGTTTAGATGGAAGCTAGCGGGCTAACTTAAACTTAATTGTTACACCTGGTAAAGCAGCAACACTGATCATTTTATTAAAGAGTTTAGACAGTTTTTAACTTTCAGTGATGCTGTTGTGTTTTGGACCTGAAGAGGACGGACTTTTGGACCCTAGATTACTCCGCGAGGCTCCTGACTACAGCTACTGTAATGCTCCGACAATCCATCAGGCGGTGCGGCTTCGTAGCTTACCGAAGTCATACTAAAACATTTTTTGACAGATTTTTGAGCGCAGTGTACCACATAAAATCGGTTCAAGGTCAGTAAGCACAACCAAAATTCATACATAAGGCACACTGTCGATTTTTTTTGAGAAAATTAAAGGATTTTAAGTGCGCCTTATAGTGCGGAAAATACGGTAATAGAAAAGAAAGTGTCGGTCACAGCTCTCCTTTCCAGTAGCGCTCTACACTTTGAGTCACTGAATAGCAACCCTACATCCTAATTAAAAACCACTGGTAAATCTGAAATCCTCTATTATCACCTCAACAAAGAAATAATGTTTGAGTGAAACTCTGTGATGCTTTGCCAACATGAAAAGACAAGAGCCAAAGAACTTGTTCAACTGTAGTTTCTCATTCAGACTGAACTTTATTCATGAGTATGAAAAAGTCAGCCCTTGTTATCAATGTTTAGTTTAGCTGAGCCCTCATAAAAATGTAAAAAAGCCAGTCGGACTCTTTAATGCTTCCCTAATCCACCGCTGATAAGACTGCGTACTCACCCTGCTGGTTTGAAAATCCTCTCCTCTTCCCCTCACCCTTTCATCTCACACTTTGCGTTCTCAAACTCTGCCAGTAATTTGCACAACCTGTAGGAAAACGCTGCTCTTGTGGGCACAGGCAGGTTGAAACTAGTTTTCGCTTCGCTGCAGAGTTGTTAAAGCACCACTACAAGTTAATAGCCTAGAAGAGTCTACTTTACGGCCGTGTTGACACAGAAAGGAATAATTAGTAGGATGCGATGCTGCCAGCGGTAAAGCCATTAACTCGGACGACCCTTTCTCCAAACCCTGTTGCCTGGTTACAGTTTCCCCAGGTGACCAAATGTGCTGAATCATAGTGATCAGCTGTGACTCACTAAGACAGTGGCCTGCAGGCGTTAGTTATGATTGGTGGGATCGTAACGGCAATGTGAAGCTCAGATATATTACAATAAGTGACTTATCTGACAGCACAGATCTGTCGGTTGACTGATTGAACGGTGTGGCCTGATGGATGCCGTCTCTGCTTAACCCTCAAGTCAGTGTCGGTGTCTGTAGGGGGGAGAGAGCAATGAAGCAAGGTGTGATTGAGATGGCGCGAAAGGGTCTGCGAATTTATATCTGAGATGAATAGACTCTGAAACAGACGGGCGGTGAAAGCGACGGAAAATGTGCTTTGTGTTTCAGAGCTGTTTCAAATTTCACAAAGGAAGAAGAGTCTAAACACGAGTGTGTGGAGATTTCCACGGTTTTAAATAATCTCATTTTCATTACGCCTTCTCTGCGCCGAGGAGATTGTCATCTATCATTGATGGATGAGATTAGGCTCTTTTCTCGTACTGTTACATCAAAGCACTACTGATGGTACTGCGATGGCATCTACAGGAGTTGCTGTTAATGTGGATAAGATCAGATATTCCCTATTTAGCATTTCAATGCAGAGCGGGGAGATGGAATTGAAACCTACATGGGTGAGACAACTTGTGGTTTCATATCGCATACCGCCAGTGGGCTCAAAAACCCCTTCATCAACATTTCTCATGTCAAAGATGTTTTAGATTGAGACTACTTTTAGCTTATCAGTTATGCACAGTAACCTGCAAAGATGAGGGTGTTCACACAGTCTGCCTGTTTATTTCGTGTTACTCTTTGACTCATTGATTTAATTACTGTAGCTACAACAGCCAGTCATTATGATAAGGTGCCAGTTTTAACTATTTATGTATTTATCCATTATGTTACAATGTAACAGCTTCATTTGTTTATCCATCAGCTGCTTTTGCATTTTTAGCAATAGTTGAGGCTGTTTCAAGCATTCGTGCATTTCCTTCGGTTAGTTTAGTTAACTTTTCTGCTCCGATCTGTTCAGATGCACTTGTTTAACTGGTGTTTGATTGATTTCTGTGTATCCCCTCACTACTGCAGAACCTGAGGGGGTTTGCACCTCTGGGCCTTCAACAATACAGGGTGTATCAAAAAGAATCATCTGATTTAAAGAAGGCTGTATTTTTTTTAAGTAATGTATTTACAATTTAAGTATTTACATCCTAAATATTTGCGACCATCCTTGTGTCACTGCAGCCACTGCGGTTGTTAAACTACCTACTGGCAACCAGGTGAAACTCACGAATCCCCTTTTTCTAGCAGTACACATTTTGATCATTACTCGTGGATGGTTGTGGAATTAGAGCACGTTGGATTATTTTTGATACACCCTGTAAAATGCAGACAAGGAGCACAATGAGCATTTTGCTAATCGGCCTCTTGTGACTTTGAGTTGCTGTTTGGATGTAAAACATATAATGAGATAACTTATCACATGTCATTTTAAGATTTTGAGTTGACTGCAAATGCAGTCTTTTTCTTGATGGACTGTCTAAAATGTAAAGTGGTGTTGAGGCTAACCACAATGCAGACAAACAGTGGATGCCTCAAAGCAGTGATGTAAATACCAATGTGTAGTCAGCTTTGACAGTTACACGGAGAGCTATTTGTCTTCATATAAGAGGCACACAGGTTTACAGTAAATTTTGCTTTTCTTAGAATCACTTTTTACTCTGAAAGAGTGAGTTTGATCCCGTTGTATTTTTGGCATCTATCAGATTAGATTTGACGCCATCCCTGTTCAGTTTAATCCGGGGATGAAGTTTAATCTCATAAAGCGCTGTAAAGAAAGCATTTGTTAGGAAAAGGAAACGGAGCTCCTGCTGTACCACGTGTGAAATGCTCTTGCATATATTACACTGACATATTCAGAAGTGGCTCTGCCACGGAGGGGGGGCTGAGTGATGAAACCTAAATGGCCCACATAGGACATGGCATGTCTCTCACCTTCATTAAAAGTAGGGCAGAATTACAGATATTAGAATCGCACAGCAATTTATTGGCTTGTAACTGAAAAGGCCGGCATCGATACGCTGATGTGTGCAAGCATGAAATTGGCCCATGAATTAAAAGGAGGCATATTTCTGTGTGCCGCGCCATTATTGCTTCCAGTGGCGCCATGGCTTGAAATCGAATAACTGTTACCCATCTTGCTTTAAGTGTGTGTGTGTGTGTGTGTGTGTGTGTGTGTGTGTGTGTGCGTGCGTGCGCTCGCTCACCCTTGCATTAATATCAGTCAAATATTATATTACCATCACCCACATTTCTGACCAGCAGTTCCCCTGGAAAAATAGAGACGCCTTATAAAACTGAAAGCCAATTAAATTCAATCCGTTCCGTCAATGGATTCCAATGTTTACTGTCTGCTTTGCACAAGTGTTGACACCCGGTGGGATTGCTAAGGCTCAGAATGATTGCTACTGTAAGTTGCAGGAGGGTATCTGTGTGCTGTAAGAAATTAGTCATTTCTTGGAAAGTTCTCTTCCATCATTTTGAGGAAAATGATAACGGATTTAAAAAATGCACAGGATTCAAAGTTAGTCTTAAATGATGAAGTGACCCAAAATGAATCTCAGTAAATCAAGTTAGTCATTAGATCGGCTTCTGTATCCATTTTTGGTCCTTAAAGTTTACCTAAAATGCGACACGTGTGAATTCATCACGTGTATTCAAATCCATCTCCATAGCTGCAGCTCTTAATGCAGCCCAGTGACCGCTTCTTCTGTGGCAAAAAGTCAACTAAAGAGCCATGTTTCTTTCCCGGTGACCACACACACACTTTTGCACACTCATGGCTCTGAGCTTGGCACAGAATGCCGGCGCTGTGCCCATGCTGTGCACTCTGTGAAGAGAACGGTTTGATCCGAGCCGGGCCGCGAGCGCGCAGATGGTGTCTGCTTCGGCCTGGGTTACAGAATGTGTTAGCTGGATTCATTAGCCTCTTAACTTCCCTGTCAACACGAGCTTTTCCATAGAATGAGACATTTTACTTGGCTGTTTCTTCCTCTGCATATTAACTGATTTGTTTGCGCAGTTCATCAACGTGCAGTTCCTTTAGTCTCACTTAGTCCATTGACATCATGAAGTAAATACCTGGGGGTTGATAATGAGTTGCTAACTGTGGTGATATTGTATCGATTGGTGTCTAATTGCCATGTTTCTGCAGATCAATTTGGCTCTCTCTGTTTCAGTGTTAAACCTGTGTAATCCAGAATAAAGGCAAGATGGGACTAATAGTGCCTAAATGGCACAGACTCGATGGCCTCTTGGAACCTCTAATCTTTCCAGTGCATCAGCAGACACCAGCGAGGCTGTGAGTGGTCAAACATCTCAGCTAATTCTCTCTCATCCTCTGTCTTGTCAGTAATGCCACATCATCTATATAAAGTCAGCTTCTTGGAAAAGATTTGGCATCACAGAAAAATATAGAAATCTAGATATTAAACCGTTAAAAAGTAAATCAAGAAAATCTTTGAGAATATTTTATTTCATCGACTACACAGCCCACATGGGCCCGTGAGACAGCATTTACACAGTAGCAGCAGTGAAAAACACTCAGGAAAGAAAATTACTTTCAAAACAATAAACTTTGTCTCTCCTTAGAAGCTCTACAAATAAAAAAAAAAAAAATGCCACAAGAAGGGCTCCCTTGTTAAAACGCGCTTTTATGAGCATCCAACCAGAACAAGTCGACAGAGATGGCAGACGGTTTGTTTTTTAAAAAGTAAAACCATTTAAATCATAATGTAGAGCAAATCAAGGCATAAAATTGTGTTACCTCTCAGTGTTGTGATAAACCACAAAAATAAATACGGGGGGTGTCATGAATGTTGGATTGTAATCAGAAATACACTTAGAAAATTACATTTTTTTTAAAAGTATCTAACAGCTATCGCAGATCTGTACAAGAGTGTAAAAAGAGTCGATCCCTCTTGCTTTATTGCGGTAGATAACAGGGACACTGTCATACAGTGGCTCACAGATGGAGAGTTAGCTGCTAGCAGCAGTTAGCGAGAGCATCAGTCTCCCTTCTAGCTGTCTGCGAGCCTTCGATCAATAGACCTGGATTATCATCTCCAGCATCTCAGTTCATTTTTCACAGCAGAGAAAGCCGCCACCAGCTACTCCCTCTTTGTCAGAGGATGTAGGGCCTAGTTCACCCATCTGATAACTAACCACCACATCTGCTGCGTTCAAGAAGGACGTGCGGGCACTTTTTTCCCCCCTTACCGCGCGTATCGGTACATCAGTAAATGTTTATTTAAGAGGCTGCCGAGCTAGTCAGTACAACAGTCACATCAGAGATGGGAATCCCATGACTACCCATGCTTAATTAAATGTTTAATTAAGATGGTGTTTTTAATTAAAAAGTTGATTATTATGAAGTGAGGATTTTTGCCAAATTAAATAGATAGAATATCACAGAACGCAACCCCTATCGTTATTAAAAGGGAGGTGAGATTTATTTTTGAGTCAGCAACTGTTAATTTGCTTAAAGGGCAAAAGATGCCCTTTAAGTTAAAGGAGTGTAATGAAGTAAGCTCGAATTGAAGGCACTAACATTTAAGACACTGAGTAGTCTTGGCTGGGGTTTTCGTTTGCATGGTGGTGCATTTGGCTCAGGGCGATGCATTCATCTAATACTTTGAAGTGTGAACCAACAATGCTGCTCTTGTATCTTCAAGGTCACCCCACTTGTAACCACTCGCCACAAGGGCCCTCGTCACAAAACAGACACAAGATCCACTTGAATCTTCCCACCATGTAGGCTTCTGAACTTCAGCAGGCTGTACATGCTCAGATGGTCTTTGCGGGCCGTGGGGTTGTTTCCAGTTGTTTCTCTTTTAGTGCTCTCAACTGCGCGGACACCCGCCGCTTTGCATTCATCTCGAGAGCACATCGATCCACTAAAGGTTGCCAAGTCCTCTAAGCGATGGTTGTAAAATTTATGCCCCTATACAGTTGCTGGTAGGTCTGAAGGATGTTAAAGACATGGGAAGAGCGCGCATTGTGAATGAGGCCATTCATTTGTAATCTGCAGGATTAAAGCGCTGCCTATCAGCTGCCTCTGTCACTTACTGTACATTGCACCTTCCCTTTCTCTGTTGGCATGCTTTGATTGGGATCTGTGAAAGCAGTGCCAGAGTCATGTGGGATTTTGAGGTGACAGCCCATATCTTCTAATCCTATTAGTTTGGAAGTCCTCTTCCCTGCCAAATAAAGCAAAGGCTTTGTATGCCTGCCTTAAATCAATCTTGCTCATAAAGTTTGGGTTCTTGTTTTGAGTGTCTTGGCTGCATTTTTCATACATATTGTGGCTCTGAGATCAAAAAGACTGCCTGCAACACAGGCCAGATTTCAAGAATAAATTGTGTTTATTAAAGACCTAAATCTTGAATTTGTATTCCTTAGCTCTAAGACCATAGCATTGTCAACTGTTCATGGTAATGCCGGTATAATGTTAGGCAATGATAAGAAAATAAAATATCGCGATAGAATATGGGTATAATGTGCATGTGCAGTGCCTTTGTTTTCATACGCACATGGCGGAAAAAGCATGGCGGCGACGGAGAATGAGAGGGTGAAATCGGATCGTTGAATGAAACGGATGAACCAGAACTGGTTTGTAAAAATGCTGCAACTTCAGTGGTGTGGAACTGGTTTGGCTTTCGTCCCTCAGATACACAACAAAGCACTATTTTTGGTAGAGCATGCTAGCGGGCCGTCGTTATTACCGTGTTTTTCGGGAAATACGGCACACTTAAAATCAATCCTTTGATTTTCTGAAAATTGACAGTGCCCCTTATAATCCCGTGTGCTTTATGTATGAATTCTGGTTGTGTTTACTGACCTGGAAATGATTTTATGTACACGGCGCTCGAAAATCTGTCAAATCTTTTTAGTACGACTTTGCTAAGCTACGAACCCGCACCGCTTGATGGATTGTCGGAGCATTACGGCTGCCGTAGGCAGGAGCCTCGCGGAGTGATACGTACTGTGCTTCAACATAATATTACCGTATTGTGTGTTTATAACCTCTTTTTAAGTTTTGTGGATATTATACATGGTTATGATGAGGATATGTCGGCCAGTTTCCACTGGAAATGCCTTTTGGTTAAACTGTCAGCGAGGAATTTGCATTTGCACTGTTACATTTTTATATAACTTTAATGCACATAAAAAACAGCTGCTTGTTTAAGTGAAAATACATTGATGGGGTTTTTTTTGCACTAATAAAGTTGTGGAGATTTTGTCTCGCGTCAATTATATCGTCAGTTATATCATTATCGCAAATTTTCAAATGTATATTGTGATAAATACATAAGTATTTTTGTATTACCGAGTGCCAATATTCTTGTTTGTAACCTGCAGGGTTGCTTACTTCTGTTTAAAAAAAAAAAAAAAAACCCCAAAGAAGATTATATGAGCTATAATTAACGTTAATTCTGATGCATCTTCAGCAAACTCTGGTCTTTTGGTAATGATCACTCCAAGCTGCACTTTGTAATTTGTTAAAGAATGTTTACTAAGTAGAAATGACATCACTCTAAGTCGTCACTCTGCTGCTGCCAGTAAACTTAACAGAGTGATACACAAAATTAACAGCTAATCGCAGCACATTGAAGAGAATAATCTTACGTCATACCATTTATGCATTGAATCAATATTGTAAGCTCATTAAGATTACAGTTTGAACTCGGGGCCTCCATTATCTGGATCAGTTAAAATTAAAAGTCAGTATTTTCAAGCTGTTAAAAACAACGTAATCGATATCTGCTACTTGCAGATTACAGATTTTTCTTGGTATTGTAATGTTAATGTCATCTCTCTGCCCGGTGATTGAACTGGATTTATCACTTGATTTAGACTTGATTAGATGGCGATTTGGCAGAGAAAAGGTCAGCGGTAAACCTTTCCCCCCCAAACATTTCTTCTTTTTAAGCATCTGTCAAAGTTACCACAGAGTTTACAGACTTCCTGACCCAAATTATAGCCAAGGATTTTAAAAAAGACACAAGTTTTGATTTTATTCTCAAAGCTTCTTTTTGAGCAATCCCTCTGCTTGAACACGCCGCATTAGGGCATATTGTAGTAGCGTCGTCAAAGTCTGCCCACAGTGCAGACATTACATCTTCCCAAAGCTCCTTCCTTGCCAGGCTTAAGGCTGAGACAGACAGCTTTTCAGGAGGCACACCCGACCATGAAAGGCAGGGTGCATCTCAGCGTAAACAGCTTTGCTGGCAGCCCAGTCAGCAAGCCACAGTCCTCTTATTGAGTCCCAGAGACACTCCACTCCACAAAGCCTCACAGTGACCTTTCAGCCTCATACAGTAGTGCCAGATATTGAGTGAGTCTGTCCAGATGATGAAGCTCATCTCAGGCTAAATTTCAGCCTGCTGTTCTTCCTGGTCTCTGGGGTGTTTTGGCAGTACAGTTGTATTGTTGTGTTGCTCTTTCTTTGATTGATTTACAGCGTTTTGTCAAAGATTGGAGATCTTTGATCCCTTTATTTGAGTTCCTGTTTTCTTTAGTCTCTCGGGCAGGATTCTGTAATATCAGCTGATACGATTTTTTTTATTATAAGGTTGAGCCTCGGAAGACTGAACAGCTTCCATCTGACAAACATTACATTTTTAAAAAAAAAAAATTTTTTCTTTCTTTTGTTTTGGACAGGCATCTGTTTACATACATTAGATATGAGCCTTTCTGCTAAAGCTGGCATTGCATCCTTGACCCGTAGTCAAAAGGTCACACATCAGTTCAGCTGAGTTACAGAAAGGCCAAGCAGCTGTGTTACATGTCATGGAGATTAGCTGGATTGCATATGGCAGGTTCCTGGTCTTTAACAAGGCTGACCGCCTCTGGCTTTTCTATTGTGTGTCTGGAGTTGATAGCTGGCTAAGTTGGTGGTGCTGTTGTGTTTTAGGTTATGCCATTAGAGCTCTCTTTCTGGCTGTTTGTGATGGATGAAATGAATTAGGCAGTAATTTTATGCTACATAGAGTCATACGTTGACCTAATAAAGACAAACTGCTATTCTAAGTCTATTCTAAATGTGCAGCTGCTCTGGGATTTCTTCTTCTTCCTTTTTTGCATATGCACAGCGTGCATTTTATGTTTTTTTAACTTTAGTTTAATCATAACCCTTACCAGTTGCAGTTTGGAATTTTTTATGCTGACCCCAACGCTCCCCGTCTTCAGTCAGGAGAAGATTTGAAAAAGCTGAAAAGGTTGCAGGCTGGACCTTTTGAGTTTGAGAGATAACAAAGTCCACAGGAATTTCCTGGCAAAAGTTGGAAAGTTGAAAAGTCAAGCTCAGAGTCACAGTCACCCGCTGCTCCTTCATTTAGAGTCCAACACTTCTATTCATTCACACTGTGTGAGAGGGAAAATGTGTTAATTACTTTCCTCTGTAGGAGGCCATGTGAATTTAACACTACCCCGTCGTTTCGTTTCTATTTAGGTCTATAGATTTCTCTCCGTTCTGTGTTCATGAGGACGCAAAAGCCTTTATGGTGAAATGCAGAAAAGTCAATGGAAATAAAATAGCTAAATTTTAGGACTGATTTATGACGCATGGTCCAAACCGTTGGTGAAAGGGACTAACTTTCAAAATCTAAATTTCACACAATTTATATATATATTAAAAAAAGCTATGAGGAGAAATAAGGTCAAATAAACCTTTATTAGTCCCACACTTAGTCACACACTTCATGGTGTTATAGCTGAGCATTTCAGACTCCGTAATTCCTAATATAGTTGCAGTTGTAGAGTTATTATGAATGACCAGTGTGAGTGTATTTACTCGTTGTACCATGAGGAAGTTACACTGACAGCAGCGTTGTTTGATGTAAACAGGGCTGCGAAAGACAATAGCAGCGCAGTGGATGAATGATATAAGGCTGCGATGGGAAGGATGGGGTGGGGGCGTGGGGATGTTGGAGTACTACTCACCGTTCACCACTAGTCTTTGTTCAACGTTCTGAATAATACATCAGAAGCACATTAGTTTGATTCATATTGCTGTTGGCTCAGCTGTAAGCTCGCTCTTGGCTCCGGCCTCACTTTATCACATTTTTTACATTTTATCTGGGTTGAGTAAATCCGGGTGCTTTGCCAGTGTCAACAGTGCATTTGATCAATTCATGGACAAAACACGCTGGACTTTAAAGAACATCATCCTGCAGGCCATTTCTGCCTGCTGATGGAATCAGGTCACTTGTTAACAATGGACCTTTCACACTCATCCATCTCCCTCCACCCTCTCTCTTTTTTCTTCCTGCTCTCTCCCTAGTAACCGACTAACCCCCAGCAACCACGACCGGATACAGAGGCTGAGGCAAGAGTTTCAGCAGGCCCAGAATGTCCCGGACGACCCAGATGATCGCAGGAGGACCTACAGCTTCGAGCAGCCCTGGGTGAGTGTCTAAAATCACTGGGGCCTGTAACTAAAATCCGCTGCTGGGCCGAGAAGACGGCTAAACTGTAAGACTGTCCAGAAACGACCGCTATCTACCAGGCCGAGACTCAAGTGCTAGCCTGAGGAGAATGCTAACAGTGTTTGCACCTGTGGCTAATGGTGCTTACCGTCACTAACCCCACTACTAGCAGCCATGAACGAGACTGATGGTCCTCTACACTTGAGGATTACCATTAACCTCCATTAGCCTTCATGGCTAATTGTGCTAATGCTAACACCGTCTGCATGCAGGAGTCCTCACACCTCCTGACACAACCATCACTAACCCCACCCACCTGTCACGACCTGCTGTACTGATCCATCGTCTTCATTTTCTGTGTGTCAGTCATCCACATGGACCCGCCCACCACCTCATGGATTTGGGTCATTTCCATTTTGTTTCTCTGTATAGGGGGTCACCTGTTTTTCGACCTGTGCCTTCTTACAGTTTCAAGTGAGAGCTATGTGCTTTTTAACGGACATTGCTTTAAATCAAAGTTGCATTAGCTGGGGAGAAGGATAACGAGTGCATTCTGAAGCAACAAGGGGTAATTATAAGCGAACAAAATCTGAATGCCTTCAAAGTTTTTTGAGCTGATGCAATCACTTGTCATATTTTTAGTATTTATTTTAGTCCTTCTTGCTTCCTGGCACTGCACCTCAAGTGTACTTGGTTTTACATGACTTCTAGTAGAAAACTGTAGCAGATTTTAAACCTTATACGTCATTTTTATTCCTTTTTTTGTAATTGGTAGAGTGTGTGTTATAAATGAAATGTCTTCACATACTTGCGCTGAGTGCGGGACAACACACATTTTTGTTTTAACACACAGTCCCTCCCAACTTATTCTAATATATATAACACAATACATATAATTTTAAATAGTGTGTTATGGTGGTAGGTAGCACAAATGTGGGTTGTCCCATACCAGACAGTGTGTTGTCCATAAGGAATAACATTGAGCGCCCTTGTTAGCGTTTTCCCTCTACAAGGTGTTTTCGCACAAATGTTTTTGTATATTTCTGTATGAACTTTTTTTGTTTTTTAATTGTTGGTGTATAAACTAGAAATTCCCACTGTAACTTTGCTCAGTCTTTTGATGTGCAATGGGAAAATTTAACCCTTGTGACTTATAATTGAAATGAATTGATAAAGTGAGAGCTCATGAACCATATCCTCTGTGTTCTGGCTCTTTCTTTTCTAACTAATAAGCCCAACAAATGTGTGCAGCAGTGTTTTGCATTTGGCAGTATTAACCAGTGTCCTGCGTGTAAATGGGGTAGATGGACTGGTGCACATTCCAACCAGCTTTGTACAGGAAAAGCAGCAGCGTGTGGGAAAGAAGAGCGTAGGTCATCTCTCCTTTTGTCTGAAAAGCTACTGAGCGTGCTCTCGTTTAAAGAGCTGGACAGCGTTGCAGCATTTTTTTCTTATATTAGTTGCAATGTACTTTCTATTGCCATCGAAATCATGGAAAGTAGTGTTAGTTACCCATAAAAATTAGATATTCCATCAGCTACAATGTTTTGTTCTTTTTTTTTTTTTTTTTACCCGATAAATTGGTACATGAAAAAAATCTTTGTGTCAAGTGTATTATTATTAAAGCTTAATTAGTCTGGAAATAAACCTGACAAGCACAGATTTCTCCCAGCAATCCTTTTCAGTTCCACAGCCTGTTAAATCCCTTTTACTTTGTCAGACTGCAGCCCACACTCAGGCTTTCTATAGTAATTGCATGTTATTAGACTCATGCTCTGGCCATACTTGTGGGCCATATGGAAAACAGGAGAACGTTTCTTTGAAATTCAATTACCTCTGCCGTGCATTTATTACGTTTTCTTGCTTCATCCGAGTGATGTGCTGCAAACCTCAAGGAGCCACCGTCCTTTTTGTTAATTCACCTACATCTGCCCCACTTAGTCTTTGCCAGAACAGTGAGATGGTGCCATTTGCTACTGCTCTTTTTTTCTTTTTTTTATAGTAGAAAATTGTAATGCTGTATGATGCAAATGAAAATAGAGTTGCCTTTGTTCACCATATGTAGATTTATAGGGGCAGCAGTGGTTTTCCGTGCTGGAATAACTAATAGAGTAGATTTATTGAATTAATGGACAAAAACTTGGCTTAGTCTTTTAACATTTTCAAGAAAACTTGCCAAATATAAATCGTGAGAATCTGGCTTTTAACCATTGCAAATTTCAAATTTGTGCTGTACTATCCACCTCCTAAAAAAGAAGACTATACTTTTGGTTATTTCATGAAACAATAATCTACAAATTAATGCAAAACAGAGAGATTAGTTGGTGTTCGAATGATCATGAGTTCCAGCCCTAAATCACTCTGTTATCTCTCTTCTTTAAACTGGGAGTTATTGACCACAGTGTCACACCATACTGATACGACTGATATCTGCAGCAGTCTTTCTCATCCACCCAATTATACATTTTCTAAATATGGATGGCTAAATAAACAGTTATTTCTTAGCCATCCATATGTAGCCACATGCGTTGGGTCAATATATCCGTTCTTTGTGATGGGTCCCCTCTCCTCCTTTTTCTCCATAGTTTGGGGAGCAGGAGAGGATTGTGGGTAGAACGGTCTAATTCCATCAACGATGACTGATGCTCACCCTCTCGGCAGCACCGCGCCGAGCTTTATTGCACTCATTTATACCACTACGGGAACTGAGGAGTTCATTCAGTTGATGTTGGGGGTTTAGAAATGGTACGATATTGCCTTTTGTATTTTACTGTAACATTTTAATGCTGCTATTATCTGGCCTCCTTCGGGGTATTTTCCACTCCCCTCTGCAATCGCTGTGTTTAGGAATGAGAAAACATTCCCAAGAATATTCAGCACTCCCTGAAGGGATTTTTCTTTTTTCTCAAGTGGGGGGAAAAAATGTTAAGCCTGAACTTCTCCTATGAGCATTTTAAATTCACATGTGGAATACGGGCTTTATAGGCACTCACTCCTCGATTATTGTCAGCCGAACCACAATCCAGCGCCACTCAGTGCCACAGATGATTGCCCCGGCTTCATTTGGTATAAAGGCGAGCCTCGTTAGCACTCTTAATCGTTTTATGGCCTTCCCACCAACTGATGTCCACACTGCTCCCACCAGGCTCTCAATACGTTGCACAGCCATAAAAGTAATTAGATTGGCTTTGTGTTGCAACTAATCTGCACACAGTTATTGCACCCACACAGCTAATGAGCATTGCAGGAAGAGGGGTTGTGGTACAAGTGTGGGCTGAACCTCGAGGTGAAACTTGAGGTTTCTGAGAGTGTGTATGCATTCTTGTGCGTATGCCTTTGTGAGGTCCAGTATGATCTGCACTGCCCTTGCATATTTTAACAATGTTTGGGTTATGGTTACGATCAGGTTAAGGATATGAATTAGGCTTGTAGTTGCAATAAAGGGGATTAAGGTTAAAAGCTAATTATACTCCAAATGAAGCATTTATCAGATTGTGAATGGCTAAAAAGGTACAACCTTTCCAACTTCTGAGTGGGGGAAATATCCACTAATCAGGTGTGTGCACTTTCCTAGGCAAATTAGCATGGACCAACACGCAAAAATATGCAAGATTTGAGCTTCTATCACAAGTTTGCAACTGCTACGTCTCTTTTGGTGAGTGCTTTTAAGGAGACGGTGTATCATAATGTGTGCCATTATCCCTGTTTGAACTGCAGCAGCCTAGGACATATATCTCTCCAAGAAAAAATGGAGAGGAATTGCAAGGCCATAATGTCAGGGTTATTTCTTCCCCCTGCCTGTAAGTATCGCTACTAGGGAACAGATATTGATACTTGTCTTTGTAGGCATGCCGGGGCAACGAATAATACGAAGGCATTTGTTTCAATATAGTCAACCTCTTTTGGGCTAAGAAATTCTCGCAGTTTAGCAGTAAAAATGTGTACGTGCATATCTGAATCACGCCGTTGTATGCAGTCATGAACTATTTGCTACCACAAAATTGAAATTTATCTCAGCTGTCTGTGTCTGAGTACACATACCTACCACAGCCCGATAACAGGAACGCAGGAGGTGCTCGTGTATGGGGAGGACTGTCACGATGTCAGGTGTTGTCTTTTTCATTAACACCCACTAACATCCATCACATCTCATTGTGTAACCCTTCTGAGTCTCCAGCATGGCTCCCCCCTCCTCTCTCACATCACCTTCCCTCCCTGTCTGTCTGTGTGACTCACCTTCATTTTGACCTGAGAAGAGACGAGCTCAGGGTGTGTCTGCCCCACTAACTGCTGGTAAGTGTCTGCGGTTTGGGCTTGGGCGGGCGGAGGGGTGCGATGGGGAGATTTTGTGAGGGTATCTTGTGTCAGGGATGGCTGCTAGTTTTATTGGGCTACTGTGAGGAAACTCGAACTCCAAGTTGTGGTGATTTTCATGCTTTGAATTTGTACCGAGGGATAGTGTGTTCTTTTCTCTATTTTAAGTCGAGATGTCCGTGCAAATATAACTCGGTGGCAGTTTAGTTTTCAGAACAAAACGCCATTTTCATAAAAATATGTATTGATGTGTGCTATTATACAGGCAATGTGGTGTTTTCGCCACACTAATTTATGAGAGGCCTATCAAGAAAACTAAAAAAAAATCTTTCGTTGTTTCTTTAAGGATTTTGCATATTAACAGCATGAAATTCACCACAGTTTTGTAGCCTAGCCACAGCTGTATATACATGTGCCATGTATGTGTATTTGATGTGTATAGTTTGAGTTTCCAGTGATTATCAGTTAACATAAAAAACAAAATTCTTCTACTCACTTTACATGTTGGCATGTTAGAGTCTTTCGTGCATTCCTTGAGGCTCTTCAGCCCCATAAATATTTAACGGGACACAAAAAAGTCATCAGTATTTATTTAACACTGGGAGCGTAAAACTCCCACAAGTCCCAGAGTCATATTAGCTTTTATGAGTACAAGCAGTGCTCTGATCAACACATCGTTACTGACAATTTTGCTTTGTTGCAAGGACATTTCCTGCAGCACTTATGCTCGTGTTAGAGCCACAAAGGGTGATACAGAAGGTGGTAAGACATTTTAGCTCTTATTTATATTTCAAAACACTTTGATACAGGTTGATTGTGTCAATAACTAATCTGAGAAGAAACAGTTCTGTTACTTATGACACATTTGCAGTTAGACAGTGTCCTGCACTGAGATCAGCAGAATATCTCTGAATTCTGTAAGATTCCTATACATCATTATATAACCAAATTTTAAAATCTGTGGATTATGTAATTATAGTACATAAACAAAATGTCTTTATTAGTTACAATATGGTGCAAAAGTCTCAAGCCACCACTCATTTCTTTATATTTTGCTAGCAAATGGGCAGCAGTCAATAATTAAATGAAATGTGTACAATCACAAATTGAAATGTAGTATTGAAGGCAAACATAGAGTTGGTACAATTGTAGCAAGCTTGAAAGTCGATATTTGGCATGATCACCTAATTTCTTTGAATAGTCTTCAGGAATAGTTTTCCAGGCTTCTTGGAGGACCTGCGAAGCTTTTTCTTGGATGTTGGCTGCCTTTGGTTCTTTTCTCAGTCGAGATGATCCGCACAGCTTCAGTAATGTTGAGGTCCGGGGTTTGGGGAGGCCAATCCATGACTGGTGTTTGGCATCAGTGACATGCTGAATCAGAGACTTTCTAGATCAGGGGTGGGGGAACTCCAGATCTACATGTTTTAGATGTGTCCTTGATCCAACACAGCTGATTTGGCTAAATTACCTCCTCAGCATGTCTTGAAGTTCTCCTGAGGCCTGGTAATAAACTAATCATTTGATTCAGGTGTGCTGACCCAGGGTGGCATCTAAAACCTGCAGGACACCGGCCCTCGAGGCCTGGAGTTTCCAACCCCTCTTCTAGATGGTACTGCATGGTGGATTAAAATTGCCAACACTACTGGTTGAAATGCAGCTCCAAACTGTGACGGAGGCTCCAGTGTATTTTACACTCAGACACTGTTGGGCCTCTCCTGACCTCCTCCATAAGATTGTCAGTCCAGTTCTTGTATAATTTGGCATACCTCAGCCTTTCTCCCCATTTTCCTTCCTTAAGAATGGCTTCTTGACAGCCACCCTTCCACTGAGACTATTTCTGATGAGGCTTCAGTGAACAGTAGATGGATGAAGGGCCAGGATGCATTTGTCAGGTCCTGTGTCAGGTCTTTGCTGGATCTCTCCCCCGCCCCATTTTCTTAAGGACGTGACTTTCAGATACTGCTCATCTACTCTAGGTAGTGTTTTAGACTTACTCCTTCTTCTTTTGTCCTCTACTTATCAGTTTCCTCAATTATTTTCAAGAACACACTCCACACAGTGAAATAGTGTCATCTTTAGCAGTTTTTTACACATTCAGCTAAAGAATTTAATCGGCTTTGCTAAATTGTCTGTTATGTGTAGACAAAACACCGGCCCGTGCCTCGAGTTGGGTGCCTTTTTAAGGTGCTTGAATGATTGATAGATAAGTATTGAGTGACTTCAGATAAAAGGACTGGATTGAAAATGGGGGAAAAGCAGCCAAAGTCCAGAGAAAGACTTTGAAAGACCTTCAGAAAGCCGGAAGAACCATTGGCTCATGACCACAAAGATTACAAGAACGTGTGGCCCCTTGGGAGCAAAATATAAAGAAATGAGGGCTGGTTCAAGACATGTTTTGCACTGAGATCAGCAAAATATTTTTGATTTCTATGCAATATTTTTAACCCAATGGACATTTTCTGTGATTTTCATTAGTTAGTATCTTCTGTGGATTGGCATCAAAGTGTAGCAGCTAGACAACTAAAGGATGTCTCTGATTATATGCGCGGTGATTGTGTTCTGAGCTCTAACTGAGCTGCCGCTCTCATGTTTTCAGTCAAACACCAGCAGCAACGGTCCAGGCGGGTACAGCCAGCCAGGCCGTCACTCGGTGTCGGTCGAGGTGCAGATGCAAAGACAGAGGCAGGAGGAGAGAGACTCGTTCACCCAGGCGCAGCGACAGTACAGCTCCCTGCCACGGTAAGACTGACGGATGTAGAACTTGACACGATTGTATTTGATGTTTATTTCTGTTCAACAATCGATATGTACCAAGAGATTTTCGTGCGTCTGTCTAATATGAAAAGTGTCCTGGAGTTTGCGACTGTTTGATCTGTAATCCGGTGTAATGGATCTCGAGCAGTGACGCATGTGTGGTTTTACGTGTGCGCGTTCGTGTACGCGCCTGTCTGATTACATCTGATTCATCGTAATGGCCCAGTGACAGTAGTGAAGGCAGATTAAATTTATATATACATATATAAACCATCTGAGTAAGAAAAAGGGTCGTAGCTGGTCAGCTTCAGACCACAAAGCTGCACACACACACTCTCAGTGTCAGGATGGACAGATCATATTACCCTCTTCCAAAGATATGACATGATTGCTTTCCTCTCCCTTAATTTAATTCCCTTTGATCTGCATGAGATGCGCGACTCTTGTTCCAGGAAGTGTGCTGGGGTGTGGGTGGGTTTTTTTTTCCTCTATTCTTTTTTTTTTTTCTAAATTTGAGAAGTTTTGGTTATTGCTTTAATGCTTTTGGTGTGAGTTAAGGGTTGATTTTGGTGAAATGTTTAGCTCCAGGGTTGACATTTCCAGCATCCCTGAACAGATTACATATATTTACATATTTGTATCATATGTAGAGTAAGAATGAGCCCCTCTAAAAACGCTAAAGCGCTTGGAAAGTCAGGAAATGATCGTTTCTCTTCCTCAGTATTGTTTTTAAAAAAGAAAAAAAAAACTATGTTAAGTAATAATGACACCTCGTAATGAGATTATAATCATAGATTTGATGTTCATTTAAAATCACAGCAGTACCCTATTATGGATGTTTTTGAATTCTTCACTTTAAGCATGAAAAGTCCAGAAGGAAAACATTGTTCACAGCTACTGTCGCCTTTCCCAAAGCCATCTGTGTAATTTCTCCTTCAAACTCATTTTAAGGCCAACTATATTTAAGCAGACACATCCTGGTGCGTGTCGCCTCGCACTTACCATACATATACAACATTTAATACATTATCTTCTCTTACTTCACCGTAGTACTCTAATCCACTGTTATCAACATAAATCCCTTCCTTGATAAATATTGCAGACAGCTTTGCTGAAAGATTAATGAACTACCGTCGCGCTCCAGCGGTCAGAGGCAACATCCTGTGGCCGCATACCCTCACTTTTACACTAATTCCATTAATAAACTGCTCTGTTTGGATAAACACGGCTGCAGTTTCTCCAGAACACTAAGTATTGTTTGACTGAGAAGCATAACATCCTTTGGAGTCAGAGGCTTTACATTTTCCATTTGGAAGGTCACGGCTCTGATGAGCGTCAAGTGGATGAGCATAGCTTTTTATTTATTTTTTAATAACTGTATCATTCCATAAAAACAGCGTTTATTCTCGGCAAAGGCCAGATCTCTTCTGGATGAGACCCTTTCCTAAACAAGGAGGCATGAATGAAAATAAACAGCCACCACTGGAAATAATGATGTGCAATGGGATCTTTATCACAGATCAGCACCGTTGATCTCTGAGCCAAAGTAATGCCATTTTGCAACGCCAAAGGCTGGCTGCAACAGCTGGCATGTGGTTTTACTTGTGCGTGCATGCGTGGGTGTCGCAACCACATGTCATGACACCCCTGCCCCATCTCCCCTTTCCTCTGTCAGTCTCACTCTGTCACCTTTTGCCGCTCTCTTTCTTCATGCTCCGCGGTGTGCATGAGTGGAATACAGAACGGTATACATCTTTCTGTATTTACCACACATGTACACGCTCCCTCTTGGCACAGCAAAGACTGAGGCGGTGATCTGGTTTGCATTTCTCAGCAGGGAGGCAGACCGGCTTTGGCCTCTTTGTCAACAATATGAAATGAAATCAGATCCCGGGGACGCCTGTCTCTGAAAATTGGAAGCGCTCAGGCGTGTGCAAGAATAAACCTGGGCTATATACTCCTATCTTGCCGATCGAGGAGCGTATCCATTCCCAATCGCATTCAATCCCCGTTGAATAAAAACAAAAGGTCTTTTTTTGTTCTCATTAAGGATTTTTTTTCCCTCCTCTTCCTACTGAAATCCAAACACAGGAATAATACAATTTCTTCACAGCTGGCTGATAAACCTGCTAATTATGCATGGCTCACAGTCAAATGCCCATTGATGTTTTTGTGTGTCGCCGTCTTCTATGTCTCTTGCTCCCGTTTTGCCCTCGGGATAAACGGGTGGAGCTGTTAGAATACTCATGCATATCGTATAGGCTCACAAACACACACAAAGACAAGGCTGCCACAAAGAGGCTAGCCAAGCAGAAATGAGAGGTGATGTCACACATCTGGACCCCCCCCCCCCCCCTCTGTCTGTCTATCTTTCTTGTAAAGGCCAGGGCAGTCCCCCAGAATCACGGCAACCAACTGCGCCTTTAAGACTGTTGTGTCAGGTGTTGCATATCAGCCCGTATGAATCCATAGGGGACGAGATGGTCGCCTCATTTTTCTAGCTGCAAAAGGTCTGCTATTTGTGTCTGTCAGATCCAATGCTCTGCTATTACTGTCTGTCAGATCCAATGGCTGTTTCAGTCCGTCTCAACGTGGGCCCATTGTGCTGGAAGGAGACTCTGACATGGTTAGGTATCCCTGTATGTTGTCGCTGTGGGTTGATAGTTGCCCAGAGGCAGTTTGTGAGGCTCTAATGGTGCCTCATTTTCATTGAATATGATGTTTTGGCTCCTGTGCTACTGACACTATCGTTTTTTTTTTTTTTTCTCAGCAACAGAAAAAATAACCAAACACTAGTGCTTTGCCTGGAGGTAACAGGTTCGGTTGTTAATAAACCCGAAATTAGTTTTTGTGAGAGAATATTTGTTCATTTTACCTCAAATACAGTCAAATTATTCAATTTCAGGTGTGTCAGTAATTATTACATCAGTTTAAAAAATAAATAATCTGTTCCATCATGTCAGTTCAGTCAAGTTAATTTACTGGTTGTAATACAACCATGTCAGTTGATGGTTGGAAGGGCACCGACAGAAGATTTTTAAAGAAACCCATCCAGCATCCACACTAAAATATTCCTTTGCTTATGTAAGCGGACAGACAAATGGCCCAGAACAGATAAATCCACCTTAAATCTCACCTTAATAAGAGTTTTCTGTGCTGATCTCCATGGCAACATTACAGCTTATGTTTGCATCGCCTATGTGAAGGTAAAATCTTTCTCTAAGTTCTGTCAGTTGAAAAACTCGTGACGAGGGATGGTGTATTGATAAGATTTTCACGATTCTGATTCCATTTTCGATTCTGTTTAACGATTCGATTCTTTATCGATTCTTTTTAAAAAAGGAGAACACTAAGGTCGATTAGCTTAAAACTTTGTTTTATATCTTCTCTTTGAACAAGATAGAAATTTAGGAGTAACATGGCCTTACAAACCCAACAGTGAGATCTTAAGAGGTCCACAGCCTTCAATGGGGTGTCACGGGGTCCCCGGGAAAAAAATTGTAAATGTAAAATAATAAAATAAATATTCTTCTGTTGCAATAACAAAGTATAACATAAATTATTCTGTAGCAAATACACAAGAATATCCAGTAATGTCCCTGCCTACAATTAAACACATTCACTTACCGAAAATCGGGGGCATCTGCTGCGGCAAATGGGTTCAAGCCTTTGACCACAAACTTAGTCACTGCTCGGAGACATTCGTCTATCCTGGCCTGAAAGGAGACGCTACCGGTAGACTGCAGCGAGAATCTGAGCCAGCCAGACTGTGTCTGTCTCTCTCATCATGGTCACCTAAATGCAGAGTAATAGCAGGTTTTGTAATAAGGCAGATCGCGCTAACATAATATGCACCGTTAGTTGATTATTTACCTGCCGCATTAACGGGAGAGGACGTGCAAACGTTACCGCTGCTGCTGGGTTGAGATTCACGAGTCCGGAGTGGAATTAAAAACACGACATTCTCGTAAAGTATAACCAAACTTTTGAGCGTTTGAGCCGCCGTGTTTCCTGCAAGGTAAATGACGCTCCGCGACGTGGTGACGTCATTCGGGGCGACTGGAATCGATAAGGGAATCGTTTGCAAAAATGGCAAACGATTCCAAGGAATTGAAACAGTGGGAACCGGTTCTCAACAAGAACCGGTTTTCGATGCACATCCCTACTCGTGGCATAATTTCGAGTCATTGTACAAAAAATATCTCACCTAACGCTCGTAGATTTTTCCAGAGCTTTAAACGTCGCTTTTTAGTCCCTCTGAAGAAGAACCAGAGAGGAAAAGCTTAAAAAAAAAGCTGACTTTGACATAAGACTGGTGATATTTTACACTCAGCTTCAAAATTGCTTCCCTTTCTATGTTATCAAACCTACACTATGAATTGCAGCATTTGCTACAACTGATGAAGTCAGTTTGTACGCAAATATATTCAGAAAATAACCACATGTGGCATGATCCCTAAAAACAGATTGTGCATATGAATATCTTGACTCTATAGACAAGAAAGCTTTGACTGAAGAGGAGAGGAGGCTTTGTGTACTTGCAGGTAAACGGTCCTTGAACAAAATAGGGATCGCACGTGCCAAAAATGAAATCTCTATCGAAACTGTCAGCTATCATCCTAGGACAATGTAACAGGAAGTCACAGCCAGGGTATCCAAAGGCAAGGACTGGAAACTGATAGGTTTCCAGATTGCTGATGGTGTGATTAACTAAATACGGAGTGAAAATGAGGTGATAAAAACAACCTAGAGTTAATTATTTATGAATATGTCAAAAGCGGTTTCACATTTACCCTTGCTGTATTTTTCTTTCTACTTCAGGCAACCCAGGAAGAACCCTAGCACCATCTCCCAAGACTCTTGGGATAAGGCATACCCACCTGGTGAAGGGTTCCAGACTGCTAAGGACAACCCCAGGTACTCCAGCTACCAGGGCTCCAGGAACGGCTATCCAGGTGGAGGCGGTGTCAATGCCAGAGTCCTTCTGGAGGCCCAGGAGCTCTTGAGGCAGGAGCAGAGACGCAGAGAGCAAGAAGCCAAAGGGAAATTAATGCAGGAAAGTGCTGGCAACAGCAGCTATGAGGGGTACACGGCACATCTGAAAGACCCCGCCTCTCCTAAAGGGCCGTACCGACACGACGTGCCACCTTCGCCTTCACAGTTAGCGAGGCTTAATAGATTGGGTTCTGAGAAAGGAAGACTTTTTTATTCTTGAAGAGCATCATTGGACTGGTTGATGAAGAGCCAAACGAAACGATTAGAGCCAAGGGGATTGTTTTGAAGAAAGAAAAATAGACACTATGAATCTTGACAGGGGACAACCTAGAGGTCTTATAGTTTAGCAGTGAGCTTATAGGTAAACAGTTGTGAAGTGTACTCGGTATGTGGGTGTTTGTGTTCAGTCCTCCGCTGTGAGGATGACCTATACTAGTCAGTCATTCACCCTCCTACAAACAGTGCCTTCTCTGCATTCACGGACACGAAGCTTGTTCGCAGTCGTCCAGGACTCTGATTCATCGAGATCTGGCATCGTCGTGTACTGACAATCAAATGGGCAGACAGGCAAGTGAGTGGGCGCTTTTTTGAGCCCACGGGGAGGCGCAAGTTTCTGTGTGGGTTTTGTATGTGGGCATGTGACAAGGTACATGTTTCACTATCAAGAATGTGTCCCGCGGATGACTCTGCCCACCTGTCACGTTCAGCCCCGACAGATGCTGCCGGTGTTTATCAGCATTCTGTTTTCTCTACTTTTAGTCTTCTCTCCACAGCAACACAACTCGCACAGTACTCCACAGGGAGCACAGAAAACAAGGCAAAGTGTGTGAAAGAAAGCGGGGCGCATTGTGTGTGTTATTAATAAAAAAGACCCCCTCATAAATGATTCATATTTTGTGTTATCTCCATGGAGGAGGCTCAGGCAGAGAGGGTAGACAGCTCTGATCCTCTGCCTGGCCGCTCTGCTTGGCTCTGGGCTTGACTTGCCGGCCCGCCCGCCTGTCTGTCTGGAGCCCTCATCCTCTCTGCGTTGTTCTCATCTTCTCTCTGTTCATTACGCTCCTATTTTCTTTTTCTACCTCAACACCCCTACCTTTATCCTCTGCTCCCCTGCTCTCCCTTCTTTGCACATCTCACGCCTTCGCTTCCCCTTACTCTTCCTCCTGCTACACGGTGCCACCCTCCTCCTCCTCGTCTCCCGAGTCAGGCTCTGCACTGAATTTTTCATCACAAGCCACCTGCTGCCTGCCAGAGCCAAAGAACGCTGCCACCGGAGGCATCGGCAGAGGGCCCGGCTTCTGACATAAAGAGTGGAATAAAAGCCAAAAAAAAAAAGACAGACAGAATAAAGATGGGAAGAGAGACAACGAGCCTCCGAGTGTGAGATTAGCTGGAGCTTTTTCCCAGTTTTAACAAAAGGCAAAACTGTCCTTGGGAGTTAATTGCTTTCAATTGCTATAATTGCTTTTTGTATTTTTTTTTGCAGTTGTTAGCATTTAGTCGGCCCCATTCTCCATAATAATTTAAAAAGAGGGAACAGGTAAACAGGCTATCATACTTTAAAAAAAAAGCATCAGTCAATAGATAATCTGAATGCCAAAAGCTTTTACAGGGCAGAACAAAATAACAACAGCTTATTTACTGGCCCACATTTTGCAGTGTCTAGATCTGAGTTTGCTTTTGCTGCCATAAGTCGATGAAATAGGACTTTTCTCTTGACAATAGCAGAACGAAAGAAGCCGTTCTTTCCAAACAAACGTTTCGAACATTTTTAACTCCCTTTTAACCCTCCTGAAATGTTTCCCTTAATATGGCAGTTAGGCTTAGTGGGTTATGCTAACTTTGTGTTTACCACCTCTTTCTCTGTGCAGCTGGTACAAATATGGAATCTTTCCACAGGCTCACAAGTAAACAAACAGGCTTTCATTAATCATTACGCAAGGTGAGAGGGTCATCTGGCCGTTCGCCCTGCATGGAGTTCCCATGGAAGTGGCTTTTCCGGGCAGCAGGGGTTTTGTGTGACACAGGTGAAGATTCCACAGCAATCTTCAGGCTGGAATAATGCTAACGCACGCTAGTCACAATAGCGCTTCAGTTTATTTTGCTTGCTGTCGAACTGTCTATTGTTAGCCAACTATTTACATTTGATTTATTCAAATGTCTCCCTCTCCTTTTTTCCCAATGGCTCCGCTTAAAATTGAAGGAAGATTGTTATGAAAATGAAAAGGTTGCACACAGATTTACGTCGGACCTCCTGACAAACCCACTGATTCTGTTCAAAATGAACTGGTTTCGTAGGTTTTTGCTGTGACAGCCTTGAGAAGGACTTTTTTCTCTATTTTTTTTTTGTTGTTGTTGTTGGTCTCCATTTTATGAGGAAACAGAACTTTAAAAAAAAACAAACCGGAAGAAATTAAACAAGAAATATCTGCAAGACTAGATAAAAATTTCCATTCTGGCCCAACTCTGCAGCTGCTGATTGAAAACTTTTCGTGAGGCACTAATCACTGAAAACAGCTGTTGTAGGTGTACTGGGGAAAAAACGCTTGGGCATCGATGACACATACTTTAAAATAAATAAATAAATACTGCCACCAGCCCACTATTATAATTGCTGCCGTAGGTGGCAACCTCTTACTCGGTGCTCGTCTTTCTTTGACAGCGATAATGTTTGTGACGTGATTGTGTCTGCCTCCGAGCTAACAAATGAAACGGGGCAGGGGTCAAATTTTAAACAAAAGGGAAATACAGAAAAAGCTACAGAGAACAAACGGGCAGTGCATAATCACTCTTCACTCCCACACCATCTCCATATGCAGAGGGAAGCTGCATGATAAACATGATCTCCTGCTGGTTAATGAAGACCCTTGCTGGGATAGATGCAGGCTTGGTAAGGGTAATGAATGAGATGAAGTAAAATTGAACCTGTAGTGGCATTGTTCCAGGTTTAAACTTAGCAATATTGTTCAGCGCACATACTTATGTGTGCATGGGTGCAATGATAGAAACAGATTTTTGGGGAGGGGGGGCCGTCTTCCCAGTTTGAAGGTTTTTAAACCCACCTGAGAATGAAGCCGATGAAAAACGTACCAAAAAAATGACACAAGCTGTGCAGATGAGAGTAGAAGCATTCTCCATTGCGCACATTATTTTAGCCAAGTGTTTGGTTCCTGCTGTGAACACAAATTGCAGACCAGCATATTTAGAAGGATACAGTGGATTTAGCTGCTCAGCTGTTCCTGTTATATCAATAAGTGCCTGAGATAATATCACAAAATGTTACACAAAGAAGGTTATGATGTGATTTTTTTTTTTTCTGTCAGTGACACTGCAGCACACAAATTGCAGTGGATTTTGTGTTGTTTTTTTTTAAATCCATATTAAGGGTACACTTTCCTGAACGTTTCTCTTTTAATATTTGTAAGAGCCAACACGGACAGTTATCATTGTATTTGTACTCTGTTTGATATGCCTTCAAACATACTGCAGCAGGATGTGTTTTAAAGTATCTCAAAACAAATGGAAGTTATTAGATGCTGATGTGCAATTGTTGTGTTTGTTGTTGTTGGTTTTTTTTTTTTCAGAAAACTTTTACATGATCTATTAAGAAATGTATGCAGCCACTTCTTCCTGTACATATCAAATTTAGAATAAAACAGAAGGCTGTTCCATCCTGTTTCCAACCTCGCCTTGCCTCTGTCTCGCTCCCCCTCCCCAGCTTTTCTTCCCAGCCCCGACTCTGAACCCTGATCAGACGTGTCGCCAATTAACCACGAGGGACTCTGCAGTCAGATGTCAAACCTGTCAGGGCTGCTTGCTGATGTCTTTTTCAGAAAGACAAACTGAGAGAGTTTGATGGATAAAGAGGAGATAACATGATGAAATCATTAATTCCCGTGGGGGGAAATGGTGTAGCAGTTGATGTACAAACATAACTGAAACAAACATTTGGCTAGTGGGTAACGGCGCTGTCTCCCCCCGTGTAACCGACCTGGTGAATACAATGAGATAATCTCCCAAAACACCACCGTGTTTCCTGTTATTAAGTCCAACCTTATTCCCACTGTGACTCACAGGGGACCTGTTGAGCAGCTCCCTGCTACTGTTTTTGTTCTTCAGGCCAAAGGTGACATCCTAACTAAATACAATTAATGCTGCTTAAGACAACAGCCTGCATGTGTTAAGAGAAACTAAGATATAGGTACACAGGAAAAAGAGCTGGAAGCAGTTTGATCCCTCTACCTCATCCTGCGCTTTTAACATTCACAGCAGTCGTTCTTTTTACTGGGTTAATAGCATGACATTAAGAAGGAATTATACATGTCATGTGTAACAATGCCACGATCACAGTGAGACAACAGAAGGGATTTTGTGTGCTTATTTCTGCTTTGAAATTTCGAGTCGCAGACTGTCGATGATAACCTTCAGACCACATCCTTTAAGGTTCACTGAGGAAGCTCGCATGAATACCCGGCCATTCACGCTTGCATTTATGAGGGCATTTGGCACTGACAAGTGTGGATTTACAAGAACACAGGATGCCGTTTCAGCTGTCTCATTCCACATTGGTATTCAAATACAGCTGAAATATGGAACATGCACAGCCCTCCCAGGGTTTACTGCAGTGCACTGAGACCCAGTCAGAACTAACAGGTGCTTTCAGACTTCAGCTCATACCTTGTAGGCTGGATACTTAGGCTCATATACTGTTGTTGGATATTGTAGTTTCCTTTATCCAGGGATGGAATTTGGTTCAAAACCATAAATGTTTAAAAAAGGCATTGTGTACATCCCATTGGGAATAGGGAAGAAGGTCATATCATTGGGAAACATATGTAATTTAATGCAAATGTTGGAAAATTCCAGTGTTGCAGTAGACTAAAAGTAGACTAGCTCGATAAAGTAGAATATGACACAAAAAAACATCTCCATAAAGTAAAATTTCTCTAAAAGAAAATGGTTCAATAGAATAAAATGAAAAAATAAAGTTGCTTAAGTAAAAAAACTTACATAAACATAAGAAGATGAACAATAAAAATGTCTCTAGAAAGTAAAAAAGCTCAGAAAAATTAATACGGTACTAACAAAACCAGGGATTTATTCTAAACTGTTTAAGTTCACTTTCACATTCATATTTTAGCCACTTGTGCTTATCCGGGTGATCGGGGGGCCGTCCCAGCTACCATAGGGCAGGAGTCAAACCGGGCTGCATGCTGCCCAATAGTGTTTTTGTCAGAGTACGTATTACTTGCTGACTTGCTTGAAGCCTTTAGATCTCCATGCATTTAGTTTAACTCAGTGACTTGCAACTATGGCCCAATATTTCTTCCCATACAGCTGCAATCCTCAGAATGGGGCAACACATTGTAACATAAAGATTTAAAAGGGCGATCGTGGCTCAAGAGTTGGGAGTTCGCCTTGTAATTGGAAGGTTGCCGGTTCGAGCCCTGGCTTGGACAGTCTCGGTCGTTGTGTCCTTGGGCAAGACACTTCACCCGTTGCCTACTGGTGGTGGTCAGAGGGCCCGGTGGCGCCAGTGTTCGGCAGCCTCGCCTCTGTCAGTGCGCCCCAGGGTGGCTGTAGCTACAATGTAGCTTACCATCACCAGTGTGTGAATGGGTGGATGACTGGATACGTAAAGCGCTTTGGGGTCCTTAGGGACTAGTAAGGCGCTATATAAATACAAGCCATTTATTTCCTTTTTCCTACAGCATGCTATCAGTGACCAAATATAGTTTTTCTTGGGCATAATAATAATAATAATCGATGAAACAATCAGTCCTTAATATGTTTTGGCCAAATGTCGAGAATGTCCATGGACGAGTTCCAGTAATTAAGGAGTTATTTCTCTTGGCTGTGCAAAACATAACTACACTTTCTGTTTGCCATTAATAATTCCAGTACTTGCGGCTCTACCACCTTGCTGAAAGGCTCTCCAAAAATCCTTTTTGGGAAGAAAAGCTCTGATCTCTTCCCAGCAAACCCCCCCGTCTTAAAGGTGATCGTCTTCGTGTAACCTTCATCTGCTTCAGTTCTCAGCCAAAAGCTGCATAATGAGTTCCAAAAACATCTCTGAAATATGGAAATGGCACTTCTCCACTGCAAGAATTAACCTCAATTAAATCATATCTCTATTAACCGTAAACATCAGGCTAATGTGTTTCACATAAAAGCTTTCATCACTGTATCCTACTCATAACAGTTTGCCAGATTTTTAAAAAATGCCAGTGGAAAATTTTAAATAGTCCAAATGAGGGCTGGCACTACTTTGCATTTACAAATATTTAACACAAAAATGGCTACATGCACACATATCTTTAAGAATCCTGCTTGCGTGGAACCTACAGTTGGCTGATAGTCTGTAAATGAATACAAATTTGCATTCAGAGAATCTCAGAGAAATTGGAAAACTAAATTTAGTTTATAATGCATGATGAAGGGAGGGACTATACAGTAAATGCATTTCCTGTACATATATGGACATTTACCAAGCAAGTTTCCACATTGCTGATAAAGCCTCTTAATGCCGTCTCACTCTATACGTACTTCACAGCATTCCAGAGCTTTAAATCCAGTATCTGTGCAGACATCTGTACACTGATGCACATGCTTCACATCAGCCAGCAATAGTTGGCTTTCCACAGTTGAACGACTAATAGCAACAGAGTAAGCTCATCCAGCTGAGACCATGTCTGAGTCTACAGTGTTCAAACACCGGAAGCATCCAAAAAAAGAGGAAGGAAACTCCGATCTCACTTCCCAATAGAGACAAAAACTCTGCACTACAGGTCTAAAGTTTAAGAAAAAAAAAGTTGCTGGTTAATTATTCTAGTTGCTTATTCTGTTTTTAATTGAAGTAATAATTGGTTTTCAAAATGTAATCGCAAGTCTGTTTATAAAAAGGGATTCTTTCATTTTTACCTTTTTCCCCTCATTCACTGTGTCTGCTTATCAATCATGCAATTAATTTGTTTTCTGCTGTTTATGTTTTCCATTTTCTGATTGTCTTACGTTAATTAGATTAAGTTTATGTATTGGTTGGTCAGGGCAATCAGAAACTGATTGTTTTGCTAGATGTTTTTTTCTTGAGTTTTTTCATGAATTATAGAAATGCAAATGTAATTAATCTGTTCATAATTGTTTTGTTTTTCTTTTTACTTCTGGGAATATTAACAAATTAATTGTTTAAATTGATGTAATAGTGAAAAGACTTTGGGTTCTACAGTTTGCGCGTGCAGAGCCTTTTGGGAGCAAATAAACTGCACCCTTAGTTATTTCTCATTTTCCTTTAGCAGCATTACAACATTTTGATGCACTCCGCATCAACCCCGGAGCATTGTCACGGATCATTTCAACCACCACCCTTTCTGTCAACACCGAGCCAAAACAAGAAGCTGCTAAACCTTTTGTTTTACAGCCATCCGTGCACCGTGATGCCATTAACAAAGCCTATCATTTTGTTTAATGTCATACTCACCTTGTGTAGGGGGCAGCCAAGCCATTTAGCTCCTGGGAGGTCGGGTAAAGGCCTATTCAGAGGTGACACCTGTTTTTGCTCATTTTCCCCCCCCTCCTTCCGCCATAATGTTTAGGAAGGATCGCTCGTAGATGATGCCATCCTTCTGGAATTTGAGCAGGAAGCTGGAGAAGTCGCAAAAGGAGGGCAAGACATGAGAGCGTAAATCAAGATGGGGGACAGAGGAAACTAACTGAGGAAGTTCTCCAGATTTAACAATCCTCTCCATTTGTCAGACATCTGGAAGCAGGGTGTGAAGTTTTGACCCTCATAAAACTAAACAGACTCAATAACTCCAACATCGTTGACATGTAACAAATATTATAAATGAGTAACAAATATTAGTGTTTACTACTGTAAATCTGCAGAATTTGTTCATTTGAGGAAAAGAACGGCTTTAAAAAAATCGAATGCATTTGTCATTGTCCTGAGATGAGATGTTTATCACATAAAGTGCAAGTCTCTCTCAAAAGGTTGACTCTGTTCATCTGGACGTAACGTTTTCGTCACTCATCCAAGTGACTTCTTCAGTCTCAGCTGACTGCAGGTTTCCCCGACCTTATAAACAGTACATTTGCATAATGATGCAAATGTAATGTTGATGCATAGTTTCAACAATGGGCTGGGAGATCAGTTCCTTGATCATTAATATGCAAATACTCATGACCACTGATCAACAACCATTAATCAGCAACCACTGATCAATAGCCATTTACAGAGAGTTGGGGAACGGCTGCAATCACAGCATTGTAAGATGGCGAAAGATGTACCCTCAGGCCCCCTCCTCGATTCAGAGATGGTCTTTCCCTTTTCACGTAAATGGCCTCCTTGACTCCGCGCTCAAACCAGCGTTCCTCCCTGTCCAGGATGTTTACATCCTCATCATTGAAAGAGTGTCCACTGGCCTGTAGGTGTAAATAGACTGCAGAGTCCTGGCCTGACAGAAGAGCTATCTCGTCAGGCCAGGACAATAGTTGTTGATCAATGGTCATGGGAATTTGTATATTAATAATAATCAAGGAATTGACCTCCCGGCCCATTGTTCATTCAGTGGTGCTGGTTTCAGTCATTATGCAAATGTACTGTTTATAAGGTCGGGGAAACCTGCAGTCAGCTGAGAGTGAAGAAGTCACTTGGATGAGTGACGTAACGTTTCTCCCACTGAAAACGTTACGTCCAGATGAACAGAATCAACCTTGTGGGATTTACTTACCTGGATGATCGCGCATGCATCAAGACAAAGTGCAAGTCTGTTTTAATTGTTATTAGTTGTTGTTATTCCATTGGTAACTTCCATAATTTTCCCTCAACCTTTTATACGTGGTGTATAAATTGCATTTTGAAAAGATCCTTCCATCTATTTTCTTTGATTTATCTAAATTAGCGGTGCGGGGGTGCCGAAGTCTGTCCCAGCTGTCAAAAGGGGAAAGGCGGGATAAACCCTGGACAAGTTACAAGTCTAATGCAAGGCTAACACAGAAAAACTAAGAACCATTCACACCTGTGACTGATCTTAGTTCTTGTTATTTTGCTTGTACTTTTCCCTCATGCTTTTATAAATGCATTTTAAAAAATGTTCTTGTCATTTGGTTAGTTTCAGCTGTTTTCCAACTCAAACATCAAGGTTCTCGTGAAACCTGTTTGTTGAGAAAAGAAAACCTTTATTTATTATTGGGAACTTCACTGGTGGAGATTTGAGAATTTGAAGAGAAACCAAACAAATATCACAGAAAACTGTTTGGATTTTCAAGTCCCAAATAATAAATACGAGTTAGTACCAACACAGAGAAAATGTAACAGGCCCAGAGGAAACATTGCAATGCTAATTAAGTCTGTAAATCAGCAAACACAGACATGGACCTCCATCAAGCATCACCAGCACAGACTGGGAAGAACTAGGAGCCTCAAATCCTACGAGCATGGACTCCGACAGGATTCTGTCCAACTTCCCGCTGTCAAATGCTCCATGAAATGGCTCTAACACACCCAGCTCTCTTCTGCTTTGCCCTGCTTAGCCATGAAACCCCCTTCCCGGATTTCATGCCTCTGTAGCTGGACATTGAGCTGTCTGATGCTGGCGGGTTCCCAAGTTTGCCTCCGAGAGGATGAGCGGCTCTTATCTCTGCAGTATCCTGCAGAAACTCTGATCTGATAGGCATAGCCTGTATGTGAGTCACATAAATGTTAGGCTCTCAGTTCTAGCAAGGCCACTGAATACTAACAAGACTGCCAAGTGTCACATAACAACTATTAACTGTATATATATATAAGGAATCATAAATGGTCTCCAATGAAAAAAACTTTTTATCAAAAAATAATTAATCTTATTTTTTGTCAACAATTTTTGTTTGAGTCATTTTTTGAGAAAAAGCTGGAAAACTACTTTTTTTCCTTCGCCTGGTAAATATCAGCCCATTCTTGTTTCCAGAGCATGAAATACTCATTTGGCATCACTGCTGTCACTAACCATGTGTTGCATATGGACCCCTTCGGCGTCGCATTTTATTTGCGCCTGGGTTCAATTTTCAACATGCAAGATTAATAGTGCCTTAGGTGAACCGAAACCCACAAACTCTGACCAAACAAAGTATTTTTTTCTGCACCTAAACCAAAGCACAGTATGAAAACAAGGTGCAAAACACAAAGTCCCCAATCAGCACACGCAGCCGCCGGCGTGCTTGGGGTCTGTGGTCATGTTCTTTGTTCCTCTTTAAAAGAGGCCCATATCCTGACATTTAATAACACCACAGCTGGGACTTCAAGACACAAAAGAATAGAAAACTTTTGCAATTGTCTTTTACTTTTAATCGATAATAATACACAATTGCTTTTTATTAGGTACATGGTTTATGTGTGTGTGTGTGTGTGTGTGTGTGTGGAGGATGTAGCCTGCACCTGTTCACAATCAGTTAAGAATCACCGCCTGCTGAATCTTTAAAATGTGAAAGATGTTATCTGCTTTATTTTATTTTCAGTCCACAGGTGGATCAGGTGAGTATTTACTATAAGAAAGTCGTGTTTGTTTCCTTGAAGCAAGTTTAACAGTGTGATTTGTGATTACATCGAGCATAAGAAGCCTGCTTTCCATTTTCTTGCACTAACATTAACTAAGCTCATGTGGCCCGTGTGAACAATTCGAAGGCTTGCTCAATGATTCCTGAGTGCAGATGGATGGATAATGATGTTGTTGGTTCAGGCCTCGTGAAATGAATTACTTTGTGTTTTTGTAATTACGACACACGATTGATGATCGCCTGGATTTGATTTTATCTTGTTAATCACAGAGGACAACAAAGTTGAGTTGTCATTTTTCTTCCTGGCATTTGTGCAAAGAAACTTATGAGACCTTAACGTTTCTCAGTACCTGGCAGAGATTTCCTTCCCCAGCTCACCTGTTACTTATTTGTCCTTTTGTGGGAAAATGCACTTTCACTTTGGTTCTGTCATTATTTCGCTCTCTGATTCCACCTCCATCTGATATTGGGCGTTAACCACGGTTCTATGCTTGACTGACAACTCGACTTTCACTTCTCTGCCCGTCTCCTATCTGCAAAGGCCTTTGACCTTGAATTTTTGCCACGGTGCTGCTCCATTGCCTTAAACTCTCCTGCTGTTTCCTGTCCTAATTTTCAGTTTGCTGCAAGGAGGTACAAAAATACTGCAAATGAAGGAAACGACCTCAGGGTTGGAGCCACAGTTTTATTAGAGAGAGGCAAGAGTACGATGAACCGTGGAACCAGATGTTGTGTGATCGCAGGGTTGAGGAGATGAGTGGAGGGGAAAGTACCGCCACCTGTGGAGGGAGGTGCTGCTGTTGGTGACCATCTGGTGAAAGTGCCTGAAAGACCAAAATCAACGAGTTGCTCTTCAAAATTCTCTCACTTCAAACTGCTACTTTTCAGACCCTATCAGTTAGAAAAGGGATGGAAACTGAAAACCAGTTCCAACCAGAAGTGATACTAAACTGTCCACTGTTGGAATGATGTTATTGTTGTCATGCTTCTAGTGGCCTAATACAAACCTTTCTATTTACCCTGTATTGACAGCATGTTCACGTTTCCCTCAGGAATCAATAAGTAAATCGATTAAAGAGTCAAATCTGTAAGAAGAATTAATAAAAGCATTTGGTTACCAATAAAATCTTACAAGTATACCCCTAATGAAGACATTATTATGTTGTTAAATGGGCTTAATATTTTTCATTATTCTTGCAGATCCCATCTCTAGTTAAAAACAAACAAAGAACAACTCTTTTTTTGCTACATCCCCTTTTTTGAACATATGTTAAAAAACAAAGCCTCCAGTAAATATTGGTATGTGTTGACAGGATGTGGGAGTTTAATTTTAGAGAGCATAGAAATGTTTCTAAAAAGGTACCTGCGTGTTCACTGGTCCATGTTCAGCGCTTTCGCTTTGCACACATCTTATTATTTCCTCTCTTCCTCCCACCTGCTGATCTGAGTTGCTGATAAAAGAAGACTGCCTGATGATTCATCATTTTCCCCCCCACCCCTCCAACCTGCTTCTGTTCATCCCAGCTTTTTATTTCCAGGGAAGGAGCGACAAGACGGGGAATGTCTTTATCCTTTTTTTTTTAAGTTTAATGTCAGAAGCCGCAGTGTGGCACTCACTGTCAGCGAGCCTCCTCTTACAGGTTCATATTCCTCCTCCTTTGCTGCAATAGACTTGTGTGTCAACTCCAAGCAGAGTGTGATTAATTCCGAGCCACCGGACAAGGTGTCGTCCTCTCTCTTCGTCCCATCGCTCATCTGATACTAGTAGATGTTAATCACTTCTCGCTGTGACCCTGCAGATGGTCCACTCTGGTTAAAGACACACAAACCCCATCAGAACACGGGCAACTGGTTCTGCTTCCTTTGTCTTATTGATAATGGGACGTGTAGATGTGGCGGGTTGATGAGAAGTGAGTCCTGTGATGGTGCCAGTAAGGATGAAGATTAATGGCTCCACCAGGCCTCTGTCTCCTGTTTAATAATGCTTATTTATCACTGTCACCACACACCGATGGCGTGCACCGGGCAAACCGTACACAACAATAAGCTAAACGTGCGCATAATTCCAAGCTCACATGCCTCTGAAAAGATTGAGAGGTTCTTTTTTCCCCACTTCATGTTCACCACCAACACTTTAGGCAGGAGTGTTGGAGGAACCCAGCATGCAGAGTCACCGACTGCGTGTGCTTATGAAAGTCTCTCCTCTCGCTGCATTGATCCGGGTTTGTGTAGCTTTGCATACAATTGCGCAAAACACTGCAATCACAGGGGCTTGTGGTGCACGTGTAAACATCTTTTATGTGATTTGAAAATGCTGCACAACAACATGCCTCACAGACGAGATGAAAGGAGGCGAGAAATGAAGAGAAAGAAGTGAAAGAGGAAAAATAAGGGACCTCTGGCCTTCTACTGCTGCGCGAATGAAAGCCATTTTGTCTTCTGTGTTTCTGCTCAGCTCCTTTCTCTCTCTTCCTCTGTGTGAGTGTGAGTGTGTGTGTGTGTGTGTGTTGCTCTCTTTTTCTCTGTGCTTCCACTTTTCGTCCACAGGCATTTCTCTCCCTAATGGAAAATAAAGACTAGAGAGTGACCAAGATGGGGGCTCCAAATGAAAAACACGGGGTCGGTAGCCTGAGGCCAAGGCCTGTCCATCTAGGCCCCAAAACCTGAAAAGCCCAGCTCTCTTCTTTGCTGCACATGCTTTCAGAATATAGAAAGATTCAGAATATAGATATGTACACACAACAATGTATGCATATGAAACTGGACGATTTTGGGGACTTTTCTTGGCTTTTGGCGGGAGTCTTTTTTTTTTAATTTTTTAATTCTATATCTAAGGTGAGCTCTAACCCACTTTAATATCTGATGGAGGCTTTGCAGATCTTGGTGTATCATCTCTTGAGTACTCTTGTGGGACCATCTCTTGTCATTTTATCTCATGAAATAGGAGCTTGTTTTTCCTTTCAGTGTGCCACTGTTGTTTTTGCCACTGTGGAAAAAGAGGAGCTGATAAGATTACCGTGGATCCACTGAGTTTTCAATCAATAGAATTGCACATTGTTGTAAAAAGGTTGTGCTGCAGACTTGGCAGCATGCTGCTCCGGGTATCCACAGCAAATCTGCAGACTTATAATAGCTGAGATACAATGTGTATGACCTGTTGTGTGTTTCATAAGTAAATTGCAGAAAGCCATGTTGTTCTTTTTGTGGTCCAGGAGGACAACCTCCCCCACCCCCAAATCCGAGCTCTATATAACGTGTTTTCAGATAAGATGCCTCTGATTAAAGCGGCGTTATCTGCAGAGATTGCTACCCAATTGAATTACATTCAGTCTCTTCATCCATCCATACATTTTATTCTGTACATCTTTCTCCATCCGGCCTCTAGTGTTTTCACAGACTGCCCTTCAACATTGACTGGTTCTCCCAACACAGCGTCATTGTCCAGATTTGGCCACAAGTCATGGCATGTAATGGCTGAGAGGGTTAGTCTGCGCTTAGCCCACACATCCAGCTTATCTCAGACTGCAGAGACGGAATGAAACAAAAGTCTAAATAAAGCTTTTGGCGCTATCAGGACTGTGGCTAACGATTGTCCCCTACGAATAAACGCTTTCCCAGATAGCTTTTTCAATCACTGTGTTTAAGCTACAACAGGGCTGTACTCTTGTAACTCCACTGATGGAATTTTGCCTCAACAATAGACTCCAGTTTGTACCCTCAAGCAAAACTGTTGGACTAAAGGCTTTTTCCTCACCGGGGTAAACAGGGGCTGGACTTGAAATGCAAAAGTCTGGATAAATCTGCCTTTGTACAGTCAGCTCAGAGTAAGAAATCTTAGTTATTTGGCAGCGATATGTTCCAAAGCTCACAACAGTACCTCTGCACATGTATCCAGCTGCCAGCAGGTGATCCATGTATACGTTTTTTTTCCTGTCCCTGTCCACTGATTTTTATTTTGTTTTGTTTTTGTGCTATTATCATGCGATTTGTCACATTCTAGCTAAAAAGCAAGGAGATGCTCTACTCTCTGAAGGAAGATCTTCAACACTGGCCAACTCAACTGAACTCATGCAACGAGGCTGAAAGCTTTGCTCCAAAGCACCTTCAAATTATAATATCATCATATAATGGAATCCTGTACAAAAACCAATACAGTTATGGTCAAAAGTCTACACACACTCATTTTGAGTAATTTTAAGCTTTTAATGATTTCTTTGAAATGTTATTTTTCAAGGGTGGAATGAATGGACACCAAACATCTAATGACTAAAAATAAAACAGGAATCTGAAGCACAAAGTTGGAAATTATTTTAGATTTTCTCTAATCTACACAGACTACACACATGCTTACTTATATACATACACGCTTGCATCAATCTTTGTGTGTCTTTTAACTTCAAAAGGCCAAGGCCAATTAACTTCCAATTAGAGATCATGATTGATTTGTTTAGCAATGGTACAGTCCAAGGGACTGTCCAAATCTAAGAAGGAGAATTGCAGATTTATACAAGTTGGGAAGGTCTCTTGAAGCCATTTCTAGACAACAGAATAATCCAAAATCATCAGTAAGTTATTCAGATATGTCACCATTACGCCAAAGTCTGGAAGAAGATTCAGAGTGTCATTCTTAAAGCAAAATAAATTGGCTAGGATTTTCAAGAACAGCCCAGGAAGCACTTAGGCTCAAGCCTGCTATGAACAGGAAAATGCTAGAACATCACCGCCACTGTCTACAGTGAAGCAAGTTTTACATCGCCATGGACTGAGAGGGTGGTGACCAAGGAAGAAGCCCTACGCCAAAGTCGATACATAAGATAAGATAAAACTTTATTAATCCCTCGGGTGGGTTCCTCTGGGAAATTCGGTTTCCAAAAGCACAGCACCGACAGAAGTTACAGAGTTACAGAATATTTTATATATATATACACACACATATATATATATATACACACATATATAAATAAAATATACGAAGGGGATAAATAGAATAAATAGGAATAAAAATACAAGTGAATTGCACATTTCAAGTATTGAGGTCTATTGCACCATTGACTATTAACAAACGTATGGCACAAAAGTATTGCACAGTGAAGTGAAGAGGCACTACAGCTTAGTTGTTCCCCCCTCCTTTGTCCTCCTGTTTCCCCTTCCCTCTCCCCTCCAGAGAGGAGTTAAACAGTCTGATGGCGTGTGGGACAAAGGAGTTCATTTAAGCTTGACTGGTTTGGTCAGTCGAGATGGAGCTAACTGGCCACAATGACATGGTGCTGTTGAAGGTGTTGATGAATTTTACCAATTCTCCCTAAAAAAAGTGCTCAAATATTCAGCCAGAATTACACTATAAGCTTGCTGATAGCTACCTAAAGTGTCTGGTTGATTTGCAACTGCTAAGCAACATTAATAAACATACACAAAGTATGCAACTCAAAATAACCGTTGAAAAATCTGTATATAAATCTTTAAAAAATAAAACATGCACAAGAGCATCTGCATGTTAGACAAGACATTTAAAGAAAATGGATGTATAAGACTAAGAGGCGCTTAGAAACAAAAAGGTAAGACTAAAGAACCAATGCAGATGAATCAAACAGCTCCTGTTGGGGAAGCTCGTGATGCTAACATTTGCGAGTGAACTGCTACATATGGATATTAACCTGGTCGACGAGGAGCAGCAAAAATACCATGTATAGCGTGCTATTTGTGTCTGTAATCAAACTGTGGTAAAATCCCAGTCTGTACTACTCCGAAATGAGTTTATCTCCATGTGGAGTCACACTCGCAACTCCTGAAGGGAGGCCCCTTAATTAAGGGGTAGATTATAAATACAGCAGTAGGTTTTCAGAAGCCTTGGTCCTTTTCCAGCTGAAACGGGACCTTCTGATTATTTCATTTTATATCAAAATAACCACACAGAAGTCATTTTTTGTAAGCGTGCTTTTATTCCCTCCACTTTTGGACACAAGTAGGTACTACACCTTCAAGGAATGTGGTTAGTAAGCTGACATCATTGTTGACTCTGTGTTGGAGCATTGTATGACCCACTCCCACTTAAGGTTAGTTGGTTTGGAACAGCACTTTCCACACGAACAAGCATACAGAGAGAAAGTGTGTGGGGAGGGTGCAGAGGCCAGACTGGAACTGGGCCTCTGTTTGATTCCAAAAACATGTGGGAGGGGACGCATGATACATCTTGTGTAATTGTACAGGTTTATGCTCTTTTAAAAGGTAGGAGACCCCAATCAGGCGTGCTAAAATGCCACTTATCATATTAAATAGATTGGGGAGGGGATGTCTTTCTTTATTTGACTGCATGTTCATGGAGAAATGTAACATTTGTGTGATCATTCTCTCTTCAACCTGTTGTGTGCGCCGTCAGCAAAAACAATTAGGCTTTCTGTGGTCAGGCATGATAGTAAAACAGCTAATTACATTGTCTCTGCCACTGCCAGCTTTCAGCTCGGCCAATTGTTGGACAATAAAATTATCCATCCAGTTTACTAAAGCTGTGCTGTGGAAATTATTTTGTGGGAGTTGTGTTGTCTGTACTGCGAGAGATGGGAACACAAGTCAGCTGTACGGCTTCATGTTGGAAAGCTTTTTTTTTTTTTAAATGTAAATATCAACATTTTCTCCAGTGAAAATGTTTTTTTCTTCCTTTGAATTCCATTTCCCTTCTACAGTCTCTCTCGCTCTCTCTCATGCTGAATTTATGAGATACATTTGCCAAGAAGGGAATTCCACACAGTAGATTGTGGGAAGTAGACTTCAAATGTCTTTTAAGTGCAGACTGTGCTGTGGTAGTCGCTTTTAAGCTTTCTTTTCTCTCATGTCTCGCCTAATAAACAAAGCTGCCAAGCACCCAGCGTCTTGCAAAGTCTCCTGTGTTTTCTTTTTATGCAACAAGCATATATTTGGATATTTTTTTCTTCTGTCTTTCCTAGACTTTAGCTCTGAATCTAATAGAGCAGACTCTGCAATAACACATCGCCAAAACCTTGATAGAAAATAGATCCACTGATTGAATGATGATGATGATGGTAAAGAGTTGCCTGTTAAAAATATCTATCAGAACCTAAAAAGCAACTTCCTGCTTCTTTGGCCTTTATCAAGCTTTTAAACCTTCGGGGGAAATCATCATTTGTTATGCATGTCTTGCATCATTTGTTATGCTAGTGCTTTGCATCCGTAAAATATTAACATGCACAGGAGAAAAGTGATGTACTCATGCTGTCACTGCAACAATAAACAGCTTTATAGGACATCCCAAATTTTCCTCATCATGCAGATAGTGATACAATGTAGCACACTCGTGAGTGGAACAAACCACAGTTTGGATAAACCATTGGCTTGTTTAAAACCCTTTTGATCATCTGACTAATCACGATTTCCCCCCATAAGAACCTCTCTTGACCTCAGTGAGTAAAATAATACTTTAAAAACCCAACTTACTCAACTGAACCAGAGTTACATGTCAAATACTCGGGACAACTGTTGAAATGTAGAAAATGAATTTGGCCTAGTTTTAAATAACCATCTTGCCACAGGGCATCTGAAAATCCTCTTCATTGACCAGGATTTTCCACAGTGGTAAAAACAGCAAATGCAGACTTCAACCAATTTGATTGGCTGTTCCACATCTCAGAACTCCACTGTCCACGGCTTCCTTTGACCTTTTATTAATGACATAGAGCTTGTATCCTGCTGTGAATATATCTCTCTCAAAGAGGGAATGTTTTGCAGTGCTTTGACACTTAACCTTTGCTCACATCTGCTCCGGTCCATCGGCTGCCAAATCAGCTGATATCATTGATTTTTGTGTCACGTGGAAACTCTGTGCGTTAGCTTCTGGTTATTTAGACATCCCTCTGAAAAGATATCATTTTGCACTTTGTCTCGACATGTAAAGTGACTCCTGAACTTTGTGACTTTGTGTTCTTTTATGTTCTGCTCTGCACTAACTTTGCTGACTGTGCTCTTTGGAATATCTAAGGGTAAAGTGAGGGGAAGCAAGTTGTGTAGGCTGATAAAGCATGCTGCAAAGAAACAAACTCTGTATGCCATAACTGGTCGATATGCAGCTGTTATCTGGTATTTCTGTACATGCATGTATCTATGATTTGCAACTTTAACTTCTTTACTAAATGTTCACTGAACGAAAATGAAAGAGGAAGAAAATATAAGCATGGAAAGATGGCCAGTACCAGCATTTACAACAAACTTTTAATTTAGACTGATGATGTGTGCTGCAGTTTTCTAGCTTCTGGTTGTTTATATAAAAATCCACCATACAACTAAATATTCATGTCCATGCTTAAGAATACAAGAGACGTTGGCTAAAAAGCTAATGTGGGTTTCAATTCAGAGTTGGTGGCTTGCTTTGCATCGTTATAGACCTGGATTTAACTCGGGGTAAGAGCTTTGCATTAGATAATTACTGCTGCGACTAATATTCCAGCTGGAAGCAGGTTATTTAACCTTAACTGACATAGTGAGTAGCTTCTCCTTTCTTGGATATGTTATTCTGTTTCAATAAGGTCAAACTAGTATCCTGGGTCAAAAACACAGAAAACAACTAGGGAGATTACTAAAACTGGAAGGTGGAAGAAATATGATCTAAAAAAAAAGTTGAATGATCATAACTGGAGATCACTAAAGTAAAATTGTAAAAGTAAGAGCAAGTCTACATGGATAATGGGAAGAGAACCCAGGGGATTGGGACTAAACAGCTGTGCAGCCCTAAGAAAACAACTTATTAGTGAGGCTACTCAGAAAAAACAAGCTTCTGTTTTCTGCGGAGGATAAATATTTAACTTTGGGTTGAGGTAAGGTTGTGTGAAAAGGTCATGTACTCTAATGAGTCCAGATTTACCCTGCTGTCAGAGTCACTGGTGCATCAGCGGCAGATGAAGTGATGCACCCATCATGACTAGTGCCTAATATACAAGCTTGTGGAGGCAGTGTTATGAGCTGGGGTTGCATCAGTTGGTCACATCTAAGTTCACAAAGGGCATGTGCCCAGTGAATGAAGTCAGCTGACTATCTGAATATACTGAATCACCAGGCTTTTTGTCATCAGCAGATTTTTTTCCCTTCCCCGATGGCATGGACATGCTCCAAGATGACAATGCCAAGATTCATCGGGCTCAAACTGCCAAAGGGTAGTTCAGAGCACGATGCATCATTTCCACACATGGATGACCACCAAAGAGTCCAGACCTTAACTCCACTGAACTTAACTCTGCCATAATCAACACAAGGTCTTGGTTTTAAAATGAACAGAAAATCAACTGTGGATAGAAATAAATGCTGTGACATTGTGTAAGTTTACTGAAACAAATGCATCCCGTCATCAAAACTAAAGACGGGCAGTGTTATCTGCTAATCAGATTGGTGGTTTGAGCCATGGCTGCTCCATTCTGCATGCCAAATTGTCCTTGGGCGAGATACTGAACATCAGAGCGTGGCTATGTGTCCATGTTCAGTAAAAAGCACTTACATGTAAAAAAAAAAAAAAAGAATATATGTGTGAATGGGTGAAGCAGACATGATGTATAAAACACTCTGAGCCCATTTAACATTTGTTATGTTGCTCAAAGATGTTCCCACGCAGGTTTTAAAGGCTGAACTCATCATTACAAAAAATATAATTTCTGTGTGTCTATATAAGGAGTCAACAAGCAGACCGGTTTCAACTCAACAGATATTTTGGATTCAGAGCCGACAGTTTCTGCAGCTGATTGCTTTTAAGAAATAACACAAAAGAAGAGAAAAGATAAATGTATGGCCTGATGAACCTGCTTTGAACAGGCTGAAAGCCAAAAAAATGAAATGTGCATTGCTTTTAAGTGCATAGAAGTGTTACCTATATCATAATGTAGGCACAATCTCTTTTGTAAAAACTTGTGTTCGGTTGGGCTCATATCCTTACAGCCAATTCCACTTTTTGTTATCGTGTTTTGAAGCGAGGCTGTTTGACATGCATTAGATAGTCCTGTCCATTTATACTCTATCAAAATAAAAGCCTGGGCCCATCTATCCTCAAACGCTGCAGTTAGGGATATAATATAGATAAATCTGTCTGCCTCGGTTTCTCTGAATTGAAGCAATTTTCTGATCTCGTCTTGCCGAAAGCCTCTAGCATACAAAAGTGTTTTTCTTCTCTTAAGAGAAAGTCTGCTACAGTTTCTTGTCACAAAGCTTTGTAAAGTACATGCAGTGAAAGATGAAAGAATCACGCAAAGATTGCCATCATGTTCTAATCCAAAAACATGTCTGACTACTTCTGTTTCTTGTTCAGATTTTCTTAAAGCAAAATTCGCAAACGCAGTAATTTTCTAAAAGCATTTTCAGAGGTTCGTTACTGTAATGTCATCATTAATGAGAATGTCATCAACTAAACAAACCTGTGCTTGTTGTTTCTGATATTGTTGTAGTAGTAACCATGTAAGCAGTTACCTCGGTGGCTTCTGACAGTAAAAGCTGAAAATCCCACGTGACAGTTAAACTCCATGTCGGTAATAAAAATTGATTGATAGACTATCATGTTATTAAGTCTCTACTATATTTTTCTATAAAATACTAAAACGATGTAAACAAACTTAAATGAGCCTTGTCACAACTATAGCACCAGCCTCTTCATGTTGCCCCTTTGAATCCATGTTGCGTGTTCCCCATCTTCCTGCCTGTTTGTCAAACGTTTGCTTCTGTCTATGAAATGCTTCCGTGGGAGCCACTCAATCATTTCCTTCCCCTTTGATTGAAGAAGAGAGCACATTCATTTTGCACGGACTCTGGGGTGAGGAGGCGGGGCCTTCGGCGGGGCAGCTGCGAGCGCACACAGATATTATATCATGTTTATCTGTGCAGCAGTACAGACTCTTCCCTGACCATAAGTGCCAGTGTCCTGCAGGACAACTTTGATCTTGACCACCTACTGCCCTGCAGCCTCCCCAGGGTCACATCCAAGTGAAGGCCATAACTTCTCTTAGATTAAAGCTGCTAAACCTTCCACAGGGGCCACAGATGCTATCGGTTTCCCTTTGACCTTTGACCTGTCCCGCTTAGGTTGAAATAATAATTAAAAAAAAGTCCCTGCTACTGCAGAAATGTGGGAAAAAGCCATCGTGTAGCTTTGAAGCAAAGGGTGATATTAACGTATCAAGTAAGCGGGAGACCTATTTCTGTTTTAATCCTCCTTTTATATCTCTCTCTGACCATTTCTTGCTGTCAAGGTGATGTTGCTGGGCAACAGCCAAAGGGAAATAGGATTCAGCATGGCAAGGTCAAGACTAAATGCCTCACACAGCTCTCTCTCTCACACACTTGACACACACACACACACACACCTCCAGCAGTGAACCTTGAGCTAGATGCTGCAAGTCCCCAGAAATCCTGCTTGACTTTTGATTTTTATCTGTTTCCAGGCTGCCTGACTCTTTGCCCTGCCTTTACCCATCACAGGCATTTCATTTTTTCCAGCTTCTTGTAATACAGCTGAGGAGTCAGCTTTATTTATTAAAGAGGCATGGGAGCCAGCTAAATGTGCTAAGGGGCTATATCCAGAGGTGTGGTGGGGTTAGTGTCCTTGGGCTAACCTTCAGTGGACACATTTTGCAAAGACAGTCACCACAACCATTTATTCAGCTTTTATTTCTGGAACTGTAAAAAGCAAATATTTCAAATCAGTTGAATTCGGTTTATTTTATATTGCGCCAAATCAAACCAACTGTCACATCGAGGCACTTTATAATGTAAGGTAAAGAAGCTACAATATTAGAAAGTAAACCCAAACAATCAAATGACCCACATGAGCAAGCACTTGGCAACAGTGAGGAGGAGAAGCTCCCACAGCCGAACCAGGCTCGGGGAGTGGCAGCCATCTATTGCGACTGGTTTGTGGTGCGGGGAGGAAGACAGGGCAAAGGACAGACTGTGAGAGAGCCAAAATTTCCAATCAATTACTAATGATTAAATACAATAGTGTTGCAGTGTAGCGTCTTTAAGACCAATTCTGGATTTAACTAGTAATATGTGGTCTGCCTTTTAGTCCCGTCATCACTCTCAATGCAGCATTCTGGTTTAAATGAAGGCTTTTTAATGAGCTTAAACACAATTTATTAGGGTGTTTGAAATGGAATTTAAAGAACCTGCTATCTCTTCATGGTGTTGAAATACTGGCGCTATGAGAGTAATTTGAAGTTCTGCTTGGTTTTGCTTGTGACCCTTTGAAACGAAGCCTTGTGTAATTACATGTCTGAGTTGTGATCAGTTCACTAATTTAATTTTTTCAAGTGGTTGAAGAGTTTTAGTGAGTGAAGTTCTTACATTTAAAAGTTTGGAGTCCTGTGAGTTTAAGAGATCGTGTTGTTGTAGGTTGAGTGTTATGGTGCTTTACAGTCAGATTATTCTTTTAGATAAAACAACTGGATTATTTAGCTTCAGTGCTCCCAGTCAATATTAATTACTTGTCTACTTTAACCTGATGGATGGCATGGTTGTATGACCACTTTGTACAGTGGTCTTTATAGGTACGCACCCTCTCCCATGCTTCTCAGTTTCCTTTTGATATCATAACAGCACATTTAAATGGAGTACACACTTTAACAAATGATTTTAAACAGTTTTATATTTAACAGGTCAATTTGCCAATGTCTTCCAGCCCTGCTAATTAAGAATAAAAAAATACCTGATTTAAATTTGGCACGGCTCTGCTTCAAAGTCATGTTCTTGTGCACCTCTGGACTGGTTCCAGCGGTTTTGAGCCAATATTTTTAGATCACTCACTAAAAATCCCTGTCTCACCGCTTAAATAAACACCTACTTTTAACTGGACAAAAGTGCAAACATCAACTGTTTCAAACTGAACCACAGATCATCATTTTGGGTTTGAGGATGATGAAAAGCTGAATCACTGGCTACAACTCAGAGACCAAACAGCAGTTTTCAGTGGAAGGATCCATCCCTGAAAGCAGTGTGTCAGGTCAGGATTATGCTTTTTTTTCTCTTTAATGCCATTCACGTGGTTTTGCATTGTAAATTTGGGGTTTAGTGTAACCTTCCTCAAGTGTCTGAAGAGGACCGTTTGGCACAAACAACCTCAGCTGTGCTGCTTGCCGGTGTGCATCTGCTCACAGTGCAGTGAAAAAGGACTTTTGAGGGGTTTTTTTTTTTGATACACTAAAACAGCCATCACTCATCTACAGCCCCACTTGCCAGATCTGGTATTATTCAACATTTTTTTACAATACTGAATTAAATCCACAGCATAAGCCCTGCACTTTATGCCATATGCACACAATGATTTCTGAAAAAAAGAAACGTGCAGGAACATTTCAAACTAAAGGTGCAGTTCATGCAAGTCTTTTCTAGTCTTCAGTGTCAGTATGTCATGTATTTCTTGTCCGTGTGTGTCATCTTGTCTAGTCTGTGTCATTATGTCTACGTGTCTCCATGTTTCCTGTTTTATTTTGAAAGTCTTGAGGTTTCTATGTTCAATGTGCATATATTACTCTTCCCCTGTGGCGCTATTATGTTTATTTGTGTCAGCTGTGTCTCCCCAGGTGTTTCCACTTGCCTCATTACCCTTCTGTGTATTTAGTCTGTGTGTTTTCATTCAGTCTTTGTCAGGTTGTCTGTCATGTTTCATGTACTTGAGTCTGCGCAGTTCATGTTTTTCCTTATCATAGTTTCTCGCATGTGCCTGTTCAGGATCATGTTCGTGTCCGTTGACATAGTTACCTCAGTTTAGTTTTTTCTGTTTATGTTTCAGGTTTATTTTCGCCCCTGTTGCTTTATTTTGTACTCATGTATCAGCCATAATACACAGCTCGCTTTTTGTTTATCCTTAGTTCTGTCTCCCTCCGTGTGTGCAGTTGGGTCCTTCTCACTCCCCATACAGTCTGCTTCAGTTTTGGTGTGAGTTCCCTGTCTGCATGGACCAGGCCGTGTAACAATGTGAATACAGTAAAACCCAATGACAGCAATGTGTTTTTGACAAAATCATGCCAGATCAAGCCATAAAGGAATGAAGAAATCCACACGTCTTAACTAAGTGAAGTACTAAGCAGCTTCATGTACAACTTTTTGTCTTCATCACTTGAAAGAGAAAAGCATCCACCACCCCCGATGAGGCTTTTGCTCGATGGCATGAGAATACTGATGGTGTCCCTTTTGGCAACGTTAACGTTAGCTAGCTTCATGCTTCTTGGTTGGAGGATGGAGACAGTTAACAGAAAAAAAGTTCCTGCCTGAAACATTTCTCAACAAGCTCTGTGGATTTTCAACAACTCTGTCATGACTTCTGGAAAGAGACATTGCTGCTGACTTTTTCAAATGTGTTTTCTTTTCTTTCTTTTTTTTGGTTGTTTTTGCTTTGAGCACCAAAAGACTGTTTCTTTTCTTTCTTAAAAAAAATAAATCCTTTTCTAGTGCAGGTACTTAATTTGTCTAGAAGGTATGCAGGGAGCGGAGGGGAGCATAGAGGTCTCATGGGCGTTAAGCAGCAGGGTAAACAAGCTTCAAAGCTCAAGCAGAAGCCTCAGACTTGACCTAGGGTGAATCGCAAGTCATTAGTTACATGCCAGGCAGCATCTGGGGTAATCAGACCAAACACCATGGGCTTTATCACTCTGAACTACACACACTACAGAAGCAACAGGGCGTAGCATGTTGGAAGAATCCTCTTTTAAAACGAGAGAACACGTCCTAAAATAAAACTAGGAAGAAATGTTACACTTTTTAAATTTAGCTACTTTTTTTCCTGCTCTTTGCTTCCAGCAACAGTGTTTCTGTTTGTTCACTGATTAAAGGAAACACAGAATGTCCTTTCTGACACCCGCAGCTCAAAGCTCGTCTCTTGAAGACGACAGCACAGCATTTCTGCAAATTTGTGTTTCATATTTTAAATGAGATTTTTGTTCAGAGCTCTGATAGGTTTCAATTTTATTGAAGATGTTCGCTTCCCTGGAATAACTTCCATGCTCCGCGTAGATCAGATAAGATGTGGTTGTACAGCATACCGAGACACTTTCAAGAAATCCATCACCACATTCTCTTATCATTACAGAAAATCACAGATTTATTACAGGCGGAGAATGCGTGCTAACCTGTCCCACTATCATTTTGATCATGTAAAGACAAAGTACAGTGATGAAAAACTCAAAAGGTGCGCTTCTACCAACAGCCACACAAGCCTCACAGCTGAGCCCATCATTCCCCACTGCAGCTTCTCTGGTCATCTGATGATAGATAGCCATGTGGCAGATGTTTCCGGAAGTACCCCATTGATAACAGTCCCATAGGAGCACCTTGATTGGAGTTCATCCCCCTCCCTCTGTCCCACCAGCTCATTCATCACTGGCTGAAATTAAAGGCTGCCCTTGAGTGTCAGCAACCAAAGTGTTGATGGAATGGGTGCTGATGAGATGCACTGATTTGAGTGCTGCATGGTATCCTGAGAGGGTGAGGGATGATTGTTTATGAATTTATGTACTCGTGCAGTAGATGGGGTTGTATTTTCATCTAATGTAATACACCTGTCAATCTGGAACAGCAAACGGTTATAGTTTTAGATGTGCATTTATGTAAAGTCTGATGTGGCAGTTTCACTTATCGGCAGCTGGACTTGGTGGAAAAACGTGAAAAACAGAGGAGCTACATTATATGACATGTTTCAGCTGAATGTGTAGAGGGAGAAGTTCAAGCACAAGTGAAATTTGAGTTTGTGAAATTGCATAGAAAACAATAGAGGGGAGTGATTTGATGGATTGTTCCAGCATTAGCACAGATGCATAGGTTGTACTGAATCGTGATGGTGAAGTGGGAGTTCAACCAGAAGCACAATGCTTTCTGTTTACAAGCCAACGCACTTTCCACTTCTGACTTCACATGGTCATTAGTTTTAGCCAATTTAATTCTGACGTCTATAGAAAGAAGATCAATCAGGTGGGGGTTGGGGGTTTCATGGTGACTTGGAGGGATTTCTATTGACTTTATTGGACTGTATGAGACTCTTGCATACAGGACCCTATCAAGTGCAAGTATGGGAAGATAAGAGAGTGAAAATGGTCGGTCTACAAATAATGACACGAATCATTTGGCGTATTTTTGTGCATTTGTGTGTCTGCTTAAAGCATCACTTTGAAAGCTTTTGGAGAATTCTCAAAGGAGAAAAGACATAAAAGAAAAGCCATATTCCATCTGCCTTAATTTGGTGGAGGAAGTTAGTGGGCAGATGCCTGTTTGTATACAATGATGCTGTCTTTAGCAGACCAAAACAAAGGCACAAAAAGGCTGTATGTTGTAAAAAGGAAAATCATCCTTAATCTGACTTTTTGATTTAAAAAAAAAAAAAAAAAAAAGTACTGTAAGAATATGGCAGAATAATCCAAAGTTCAAACAGAAAATCAGAAGGAAGCAAGAAAATGAAGCAGAGGGAGACACAGGAGTAGGAGGGGGAAAGCCCGACAAGGTCATTAAGACTGAGGAAAGGGACACACTTACCAAATATAATAAGACACAGGTAAATTCAATTAGATAACAAGACAGGGACTCAAAACACAGCAAGCCACATAAGGAAGTAATATGAATGGGAAGTAACTGAAAGGAATGTGGAATACACACAGAGGGAAGAAGGGAAATGCAGAAGAGAGTGGGCGAAATGGAAAAACACGAGGAAAGAACGAGAAAACAATAATGAATTGTGTAAAATATTAATTACACTATAAACCATGACACAAGATTAACAAAACTAATCAATTAATTTATGTATATATATTACATTGATTGCAACTGTCCTGAGTGCAGCAGTCAGATGAAATTAGTGGGACACTGTGCCAGTAAGTAAATATTGGCACAGTAGCCCAATATTATAATTTTATCTTGGCAAAAAAAATAGTAGGTACAAAAAGCAACAGGTTGCCTGTTTGGGGTGTGACGCACAGTTCTCCATTTCAGTTTTGTATTTTTATTAAGTATCTCCCAAATGGCTCTCTTGTACCTGTCTAGATGCCAACGTGCCCTTTTGATTGGGATCAAGTACAAGCTTGAGGCAGAAATAAAACTTAACCCTGTCTATAACCCTGCTGTGGGAGCAGCGTTATAGACAGGGGGAGTTTTACCACACCACTGCACTGAATTACCATTTTACTGGGTAGGGTGGTTACCAAAGTGTTGGCTTTTGACCTGTTTTTATAGTCCAACAAAGCCGACTCATGACTGCTTAGACTGCATATGTCTGATGAACCAACAACCTAAGCTTTCTCTTCTAGGAACTGATCAGTCAGTCTCCAATATTCACTTTATGCCCAAGAGATTCAATCACATACACACTCTTGAAAACTGAGCCGGTTGTGATGTTTTATTGTCCTCACCCACGTCTGTTAGCTGGTTGATGTTAGCCGACCGGCCATGCTGTTAGACTGACCTTCCGGGCATTTTGAACAAAAACCACCACACCGTAAAATGCCCCCATCAATAATGATATGAAAACATGAAGTGAGAACCTGTAGGCCGCCCGGTGTAAACGTGTCTTGCCTGGTGGATAATGCTGCCTTTCTAAGCAGACAAAGAGATCTGCCCTCCGTGTGCTGCTGCTGTTCGTATTTTCAGACGCAGTGTTACTCTTCTGAGCCTGTTCGACGGGGTGCAAAAAGCATTCAGCTCTGAAGGATTTGAGAAACAGTGCAATCGTCCTGAATTTAAATGGGTTCAGGGCCCCGCGTACAGATGGCTGTGTACACAGCCAGATACGCCGTTCAATAGTTCGGAGTTTCTTCTCTCTCTAATCGCACCCTCTCTTTTTCTCATTGCTGTCTTCGCGGCCTCTTTATCACTACACTTCTTTACACACCTTGTACATGTAGACTGAAAAACACACATCCCGAAGCACACAGTGTTTTACTCCATTTCATTCTCGTTGCCCCACATCTGCTTTCTCCTCTAATTCTCCGTCCCCTCTTATTTCCCAGGACTGAGGATCCAGATAAAGAAATCGTTTTCCTTTGACCGTCAATCACGTTGACGTAATTAAACAAACCAGAAATAACGTTTCTGTCTTTGTTTCTTTCTTACACGTCCTTTTCCCCCAGCCTTCTTCCCTTTCCAGGCTTCTAAACACTGAGAAATGAGATAAAGAAATCACTTTTGGGGGCGAATGGCCACAAAATAGCAAGCGTACACCTCAAGCTTTCCCTCGATCCACCATTTGACTTGTCTACCACCCTCAACCTATTGTTCTTTCTCAAACACACACATGTCTGAGCGCATTCCCCTAAACATTTATTTTCTTTGCTCCACATTGCAGCACAAACTCAAACTGTGAAGATAAACTAGCCTGCAGTGTCAGAGTCTGACACAATGAAAGAATGCCATGCTGCAGAGCACCGCAGTGATAGATTTAGACCAAAGTAGCAGATTAAAACAAATGAGGACCGGTGAAGGCTTCCAGACATCTCAGTTTTCATCTGATGTAGCGGGCCACCCGGGGAACCAGATGCTGGGAATTTTTTAACAATTTGAACAAGAACAAAGCTTTTGTTTAATTGACACAGTGAAGCTCTATTTACATTTAATCACCATGATTTTAAAATGCATTTCTTTCTTTTAGCTGCTGGAAATAAGGCTAGAAAAGCACTGTGGCCATTGCTAAGGTTTGGTTACAGTTATGTAATTGCTCTTTGTCAAAGTATGGCAAATACTGATACTGGTTTTGGGATCAAACCTGCCTGTTGTTTGCATGTTCTCCCCTTGCCTGCCCTTTTTTAATCCAGATGCTCTGGCTTCCTCCCACAGTCCAGAGACACGAATCTTAGGTTAATTGGCCGTTCTAAATACTGGATGCAGGAGAAGCTTGAATGATTGCCTTTTTGTCTGTGTTAGGCATATAATCAACTGGCAACCTGTTCACGGGGCACTGTGCTTCTGAGAATACAGCCGTGATCCAGTCAGATGGATGGATCACAAAGATATTTGTGCCTTAGATTAAGATTTTGTAACTATATTTGTTCGAACAGCCTACGCACAGAGCATTTAATTTGTAGTTCTGGGTGCTGTGTCTCATGAGCTCTCTCAGCGATGTGAGGAAGGTTGGGCATTTCATCTTGAAAGACCTGATTAGTTTCAAAGACTAGGATTACTGAAAGTTTAACGGAATTACATTTAAAAAAAGATGAAAGAAGGAGAAGATATTTACTAGTAGGACAAGACATATGAAACATGAGAGGAAAAAACGCTTTCAATATTAAGATCGAAAAGCTCCAGTCTTGAGGTGTAAAGATGGGGTCATATTTCTCCATTTCCCAATTATGCGCAGTACATATTTAAACGCTAATTACTCTCCTATTAGTTACAAAATGAGCCAATAGCTATATTAGTTACTTATAGACTTTTTCCAGTACTTTAACTCCACATTTAAGTTTCATTATCTCCAATACAGCGCAAAGTCCATGTAAACCTGTGATTTATATATTTTCTTTATTCTTATTTTTTCACATCTATTGTACCAGGCTTCACGGTGGTCCTTGCATTTGTTTGTTTCTTGCCTGGCACGAAGGGAAAAGACATTTAAATCCAAACAAGTTAATTAGGAGGGAGATAGCATCAGCGCAAACGAGGCTAATGAAATAAACACTGTCCTAAAAGAAGAGATTAGCAATTAAGCTATTGGAGCGCAGAGTCATTTATGTTCCATTGTGCTGTCTTTTAATGTGGCACAGTAATGAATACTGCTCCTGCTTTTATATCTGCGTGAATGCGTGTGTGTGTAATATATGAGTGTGTGCTGTTGGGTAATAATAACCCACTCTTGCCTATTTGTTTACCAGCCTTTGTTTACTGAAGGACAATATGACTATTTTCTGTTTAACATCTACAGTGCTGACACTCAGTGTGCAAACTATCCTGTACTTCCTGTATTTAAGATGATGCCGTGTGATTAGACGAGAGAGGTATGGATGCACTGATTTTCTTTCGTATGCGTTTATTTGACTGATTAAAAGCAGAAAGCGTGTGTGTGTGTGTGCAAAATCCCTGCACCTGCACATTGTATACACAAGCCTCTGTCGCTATGTATCGTTTGCAATGGTGAGACAAAGTGCATGTGCTCTGCCTACAGACAGTATGTTACATTCATGAACACACACACACACAGTAAACACAAACTGCTCTCGGCTGTGTGTGTGATTCATGCGGTCTGGTCCTGTTCTTGCTGATGAATGGAGACCAAAGGGCTTTGTAGCAACCAGGACACATGGTAACTCCCCCTCGACTTTATCTCCAACAACTATACAACACATCTGTCTATCTGTCCAGCCGTGGCTGGGAAAGTCGTTAACCCAGAGACCCTCTGGGCTCCTGAAAGCCACTGACCAGACAAAGATTGAGAATAAGAGAAAAAAATATTAGGATGGAATTTATGAAGTTTTTACCTTTCTATAGAAAATGCATTTAATAATAGATATACACCCAGCTGCCATGTTTTCATTCCAGGTATACCTGTTAGATTACTGGCAGCAACTCAGTGCATTAAGGCACGTAGACATGGTCAAGATAATTCGCTGAAGTTCAAACTGAGCATCAGAATGAGGAAGAAATGTGATTTAAGGTGATTTGACTTTGAAGGTAGCGTGGTTGTTGGTCCTCAGTGTTGGGGAGTAACGGAATACATGTAGCGCCGTTACGTATTTAAAATACAAAATATGAGTAACTGTATTCCGTTACAGTTGCCGTTTAAAAAGGTGGTATTTACAATACAGTTACTCGTGTTTTCCTCTGAAACAATAAGTTCTGTTGGAGCAGCCTTTCAACGCTTCTCTCTGTCTCTCGTAAGCAAAGTTGACTCAGACAACAAAGTAAAGCTAGTTTTCGGCTATGAGCCCGACACAGAACCCGACGTATTAGCCAGAGGTCCCTTTACCTCCAGTAATAGTAATAAATCACAGCAATAGTACATTCATGTAGTTGTAAAAAGCATGATAATATATTAAGTAATCCAAAGTATTCAGAATACCTAACGGAATACGTTACAAAATACATTTTGGGGCATGTATTCTGTAATCTGTAGTGGAATACATTTTAAAAGTAACCTTCCCAACACTGTTGGTCCTAGATGGGCTGAGTATTTCAGAAACTGCTGATCTGCTGGGATTTTCCTGCATAACAATCTAAGAGTTTATAGAAAACGAGCAGAAAAAATATCCTGTAACCTTCTTGATGCCAGAGGTTAGATGAAAATGTCCAGATTGTGTCAAGCTGAAGGCAAAATTGTTGATTATTATTGCTTCATGGTAGGGAATCTAATATATGCATTGGCAAGTGAACATATGCTATGATTATATTGTTGTTATATGCACTCAATAGTATGTTAAACAAGCAGATATGTTTACTCTTCATATTATGTTTACAAAAAATTATTTTAAACATACAAAGCCTGGCACATGTTCTAAAAATGCACATGTTAATGCAAGCAGGTTGTGCACCTGTGTCACTTTTAGCAGCGTTGTCATCTCTGTGAGCACACAGAATTTTGCATGCAAGGTGTTTGTGTTGTGGAGTATAAGCCTTCGTGCCGACTCTCTTTCTGTGCTTATCTCATCTTTTAGTGGCTTATTTTAGAGCGCCGGTGCCTGTGATTGTATGAGTTTTGAGTATTCATACTGGTTGTGAGTTTGCATGTATAGTAGCTGTCTCTGCCTGCTGGGATTTTCTGAGGTGTATTCACAGAAAGTCTGTGGATGAGAATATGTATTTGGCTCCTTACTCTTTGTTGTATTATTTAAAGGCTAATATAAATGTCTTATAAGACATAATTTTTCTGCTAAACAGCCCAGTATCGCTCAAATTATATGAAATGATCTGCATGTTTGACTGTATTTGTAAAGATTTACATCCCTGTTTGCCTCTACGCACATCCCTGAACGTATAGGTCATTACAAAAATATGCTGAAAGTGTACATACATAACTAAGGTAGTGTATTACCCATTCAGACTGTATAGCATGGGTGTCTACTCAGGTGTATCCTAACGTAAAAGACAGTTGCCTAGGCAGAAGTCATCCCTCATGTCCTCCTGCTAAACAATAGCCTATTGTGGCACACAGGCAGACTGACAGATTCAATATAGGCCCTGCAATAGAAGGCAGATTAAGTCACTGCATCATTGCTTACGGCTCCTTTTAGATGCCATTAATTGCTTTCATCATTGGCAGCCATTCTTTAGCTTGAAGTAGAGCGAGGTAACAAAAATGAATGCTTTAGCAAGAATAGATATCACCATTTCAGAAGTAGTGGCTGAGCTCATTTACCATCCTTTTGTGAGGAGCCTATTTTTTTTACTATAGTGATAAATAATGAAGTTATAAAGCGTCACCAACAATAAAATAAACATCGCGGCAACCATGCACATAAGTTTAGTACACAGATAGCTTATAAAACCTTTGAAACAAGCACAGATGCCAGCCAAATGTGATGCTGCAATAATGTTAAAACCTATAAATGTTAAACTTCTTGGTATTTTTGCTTTAGGCTAAACTGCTTCAATAGAGCATCTTTGTTTATAAGAAATGCTCTGATGGATGCAGCATGTGCATTTAATACAGAGAAAGAGCCAACTGTGGTTTTCACTCGCTCTCTTTTTTTGCTTGTTTTTATATCACTTGACTGACTCAGTGCTGTGACAGCTTTTGGCTGTTGGTTCTGTCATGATATCATCATTCTGGGATTGAGGGTCATTCCTGGCATGCTTTTCCAACTGTGCTTCAGAACAAAAAGCCACAAGGGGACTTTCAGACAAGCTAATTTTGATGCCAAAGTTCTTCCAGTGCCACAAACTTTGAGTGTTTATCAGATGAAGCTGTCGTGGGCCGGGTGGTGGTGAGGGGAACAAAATCCCCAAATGTGGGTACATGAAGAATTATTCACCTAAATTCATGTCCCTGTCCTGATGGGTCATGAGGGTGTTGCATTAGACTTATCGTTGTGGCTAACATTAACAAGGATAAAAAAAAAAAAGAGTTGTATATGTGTGTGTGTGTGTGTGTGTGTGTGTACATACACATATTATATATGTATGTGTACATATATATGTGTATGTATATGTGTTTACATATATGTATGTGTATAAACTAAATTGAAAAATTATACAAAATTAACCAATTCCACTTTGAAGTGGTGTCCAATCAGTTTTCTAGCACTTGGGTGAATCTGAGCAGAGTGTGTACCCAATGTACATTTCTGCACATGTACACCCATAACATGCACATCTATAACAGATGTCTGACAGATGTTGTGTTATGCTTCAGATCATAAGCTGCTCCTTTTCTTCTTTTCTTCTACAACTTAATCTTTGTCTGTCCCAAATATTTTTCTGAGAACTGTACAGACTCTTTTAGATGTTTTCTGGCAGCCTGACCAGGTCTTCCTGTTCCTATCCCTCAATATTTCCATCTCTTGGTTATAGACCTTGATGATGATACACCTGGCTCCTCAAGGCTATCCTATACTTGGTTAGATGTTATCACATTGTTTTTGTTAACCATGTAAATCTGTCATTGTGCACTAACCCTGCTGTGGTCTTCCAGATATTTTGATGTTGCAGAAGTGCCCCGTGCATTTTTTCTTTTTAAGAATTCACAAGGTTGTTGGCCTCTGCTGATGTTTTTGCTGTCTCTCTGATGGATTTATTTTCAGCCTAATGATAGCCTCCTTCACTTGCATCAACATCTCTTTGGATCCAATGTCGAGATTTCCAAATACAAGTTTAACACTTGGATTAAACTCCAGATTTCATTTGTTAGAAAACAACAAATGAACAGGCCTCACTTGGCAACTGCTTGTCAGTCAATTGTCCAATTATTTTTGAGCCTCTGAAAAGGGGGACTGTTTAAAAGTCCTAAACAGTCAGTGCAATGCTTTTGTTAACCCTCTTAAATTAAAACTGTGGCGAAATACAGAAACATAATTACAAAAACTTGTCATTGTCCAAATATTTATGGGCATAACTGTATTCATATACACCACCAAACTATTGTTTATACGGTGGGTTTATTTCACAATATTAATGTTTCTGCAAACTTTTATCTTCCAAACAGTAAATTAAAAAAGTTGAGTGTCAGGTTGAGCTGTACTTTTATGATTAATGGCACTACTTTGTGAGTCACTCCATGCAGCAAATAACCACAATGGTAAAAGCTGTGGAACGCACTGCAGGAGATTAGGAACTATAAAACTAAAAGCATGCCGGAGAGAAAGGCCAGACGTGTCTTTTGGGGTCTTCCTGTAGCACCCTGAAGCCACTGGTTGTGAGCTGAAAGAGAGCTCAATAATTTAAACTCTGTCGTGCCAAATACTTAATTTTCTCTTCCATTAAACTCGTTTTATTTTGTTCCTTCATCTACATTTAATTTGATTGGCCTACATTTGTTTCGTTCCAAGACTTCGACCGAATTCCTTTTCCTAAAGGCAACATGGGATTCTCCGAAGTTCATTCAAATTTAATAGAATCGTGGCATCTTGATTTTTATGTAAAAACACTCTCCTCATATCGAGCCAAGTCCCCGAGTTGAGGGGAAAAGCAGCGAGTGAGTGGACTCCCCAACAATGTGCCAACATTTCATGAAAACACTGGCTTCACCAGAGTGCAAAATGAACAAGCACTGCTTCATGATTTTCTTCTTCTGCGTTCCTTTAGTTCCTTGTTTCAATTTTAAACTGAAAGGTTACGAAGTTATGTAGTTCGTTTTTCTTATGTTATTCAAATAAGCCAAAAATCAGGCTTCAGTCGTTTGCGTTGTACAACGTGCGCCTGTAATTCGACGCATGAGTGTAACTTGGCTGACCTGGATGTCTTAGATACAGAAACATTTCTTTATTTGATTAATTTATCAATAAAAACCCCATCAGGTTGGGTTAATTGGGTTTCGAACAATTCGTTTTTTACGAACCATAACTATTTCTTTTTTTGTCATTACTGTTGTAATCTGCTAGCAATGAAAAGATTTTTGGTTTCTTCTTGTTGTTGCTTTTACTCTGAGTGCTATTGATCAGTCAGCTTTGAGCAAGGAATCGTTGCATGCAGGTAAACAGTTTGCTTAAAGAATAAAAGAGAAGTGGCAGAAGACCAATGCCATAACCACTGGCTATCATCTGATAATTTAGTTAATTTCTCTCAGTTGTTAAAAATGTATCTGCAGCATTACTGACTTTTTCACCTTTATTGTTCTGCACTAGAAGCTGTTGTACAAGTGACCCAAGTCGCCGTTCGTAAACAATGACCAACAGACAAAAACAGAATTGCCTAAAACATCAGACACACAAATGGATTCTAGTAAGACTGATCATTACTTTTCTGTTGTTTCCTCTTGTTTTTCTTTCCTTTTCCATCCCTGTCTGTGTCCTTTGTGTACAGTTTGTACTTTTTGTTCCTTACCTCTTGGACAGCTGGGTAAAAGTATCAGATATCCTGCCAAGCTTAGGCTTAAAGTCCATTTTTTTTCATAGAATTTACTCTCTTATTACGTGACTAACTCACTGTTGCCACTCATGCTGAACTCGTGCCCTGATCAGGACCAGCATATGTTCAGTTTCAGTTTAAAATCAGGTAGAAGCGCCCACAAGTGTGATATAGATCCTCTGCTAGGAGAATGTGTTTTCTTTTAAAGTTCAGCATATTAAGTTGTAGTTTAAAAAAAAAACCCATAAAATGAAGCCCATCTATAATGTTACAGAGGCACAAAGTGTGTCACCTTCTCATTGGATTTGACATGTATTCAGTTGGTGATGCTGGAAGTGTTTACATGATTTTATGTCTAAGTTACACTCCTGGAAAACACATTTTCGAAGTCATAGAAGAGCCAAGACATCAACTCCCGATTATTACCTATGCAGAAAATCTTCATCTTTTCACTCTTCACATGAACGGCAGCGAGAAATATTGAGTGTCTTAAGACTTGTCATCTCCCTTACTTCTCAAACATGTCTGCTGAATTACAATGAAGCCATTTTGGCTTTTGACAAAACAGAGCCTAGTGCAGAGTGCTGTTGAGTAAAGTGAGAACCAGTGGGTAGCATTTTCCCCTTATTCTCTTTCATCCATGAGAAATGAAATGAGAGCAGAGAAAGCACCCTGAGAGGTGAATGGATATTCTGCCACCTGCGGCACAGACCATGTCGACTGTTGAAAATATCTATATAGTACCAAACGCCATTTAGATTCTGCCTCAGAGTGTGACCGTTTGATGAGACGCTGAAGCCCGGTGACATTAGATCATCATTTTATGTTGCTACTTTCATTTGAGCTTCTTTAAAGCCAAAACAGTATGAGGTCTGATGGATTCTTTGATGCTCTGTACATATGTTTCTGTGTGGGTTTATTCTCTCTTAAAAGTAGATTTGTTTTAAAGGGAACATACCATGCTTTATTTTCTGCCATGCATATATTAAAACGATGTTGGATGCGTATTTATAACATGGCCAAAGTTTCAGATAATGAAGCCAAAACCTCAGGCTTCATATTTCATTAAATGTGCCGTCTCCAACAGTTTTCCTGGACACCAGTGGCTGTGGATTTCCTTAACATGGTCATTTAAGGCTGGCTGCTAGTACAGCAGCCCCATGTTCCTTCTACTGAAGCTTTCGATTTGCAGGAAGTTGTTATGGTCCTGGATATGCTAGCCTGTGATTTGAGTTTTTTGTGGACTTTCTAGTTTTCTTTGTGTAAATGTGTGATTCTTTGTCACAGTCCGGGTGAGCTGCTGGAAATTTCCACTGGGTTCCAGATTCACCTGTGTCCGCCAAGACCTGCGTTGTCTTGTCACCGCCAGTTTGTCAACTAACCCATGTTAGTAACAGGCTCTGATGCTCTATGCTATTGTCTCAAGTCCACCTTGTTCTCTTGTGCTGCAGTTTTCTGGTCACGCCACGGCTCATCCCTCAGGCTTTGCTCATTTCTCAGACTCCAGTCCATACTCTCTGCTCTTCACACGCCACCTCTTGGAAAGCTTCCAGCTCTACACCTGCCTGCCCTCCTGTCACCTTTTGCTCGGTGGATCTCTCCAACCCAGGTCAGCCATTCCACTCCGCTCAGCTCACCCGGAGCTACACCTTCTCCCATCAAATCTACTCCAACTCCACCTGCAACTGCTACCACACCCGCTTCCAGCCGTGACTCAGTCCACCTCGTTAGTCCCTCACCCCTCACCCTGCTAAGTTGTATACTGTTTATATTCTAAGTTGCCACGTTTCTATGCCAAGTTATTATGCTGTGTTTGTCACTACCAAAATAAAACTGTTAAAACTACTTCTGTTGTCTTCGCACTCTGTTCCACACTTGGGTCCAATTTCAAAATTATTTTCCCCTTTGTGTATTAATTCTGTTCTTTTTCTTGGGTTTTGCATATCTTCCATGTTGTTCTGCCCTTTCTGTAAAGTTTTCATCAGTGGGGTCCCGCTTGTTTGGTTATTTCCTCTCTTACTTTGGTAGCCTTTGTCTAGTGTGCTTAACGGGATTTAGTTTATTTCCCTTGTCCATATTTGTTTGGTTTTTTTCCTTTTTAAATGTGTTGCACCTCCTGTTTTCTCTTTCTTTATTATCTTGTGTATTATCATGGTCCTACCTCATGCCCATGATAAATATGGATTTTTATTTCAAACTGAGTCATTTAAAGCTAATCTGTTACACTCCAATAATAATATGAAGTTGTAAGGTTTCCTTTAAATGTTACATTAAAGTACCCATAATCTAGTAATTAATATTTATTTAATTTAGGTACCAGGAATAGCATTTTAATGATATTTGAAGGTAATAAGTACTCCTTAATTTTTAACCTATTATGATTTTTTTTTTTTTTTTTAACTAACATATGGATTTAGGGCATGTGCACATGATAAATGTTTTAATCATCACTGAATTAAGGTTAAGTATTAGATTTGTATATTAACGGCAACATTAATACCATCCTTTATATATCACAGTATTCATATAACTGATGATTAAGTCTGTAAAAAATTGTAGGCTCATTTAATCAGTTTAAGTAAAGAATCTCCTAAAATGCCATTATTTGTGCACCAGGAATGTTTCAGCCAAATTGAGGTGGTTTAAGAACTACATTGGATCCCAAACATGCGTGTGTGCATACTCTATAAAAGATGGATGAATAAACAATGATAATAAATACTTCAAAGTGGCTCTGTCCCCACTGTAGCAGACTGTGCTCTATAATAAAACAGCCTTGTGATTTCATCCGCTTTTATTAAATTTAGTTACAAATCACATATGAGAACAAACATGTGTTACCTTGGCAACTGTTGATCACACTTCAATCCCTTTATTATTCACATAGAAGAGGTGCCATATGTTGAATGCATTCCATTGCTAACATTCTGGGGTGATTTGAGATTTTTATGTAATCTGAGACATCCTGTTTTATTTCTTGTAGGTGAAAGTAAGGTTTTTTTTTTTTTTTTCCCCCTCCACACCTCTTTGGATAGGAAAAACACAAATATTTCAAAGATTAAGATATTGTCCATCAGCAGGCAGCATAAATCCTGGCATCACCGGTTCTCACCCACAACATTAATTTGACAAATTCTTCGCCAAAGGCTCACAACTGCCACCTTATTCCATACTGACTTTTCTCCTGTTTATCCTTAGTTCTGTTTCATCTTTTAAAATGATTTTTCTAAATGTTTTATGCACAGTGACTTCTATTCTTAAACTATTTTATTCAACCACAGGTAAACCTCTGTAACGTCCACCGAGAGTAAACAGATGGATGTAACTTTGAGGTCTGAAAACTGAAGCCAAAAAAGTAAGTGTTTTAAACCTGCATTCTATTTAATGCCCATCAGGGGGTAACTCTTGTGGTTGCAGAATAACTTCCAGTTGTATACCTCTCTATGGGAAAACAGTCCTGGCTTTCTTTTTCGCTCTGCAACCTCACTAAACACTTTCCTGATGACTTTATGACCTAGATTTGGGTTTTACTGAAAAGAAAATTAAGTCAATTGTATGACTTATGATCCAAGAGTCACAAAGGAGGATTATCCTGGGTATTCTCATTGGCTAAAGACTTATCACTAGCCAATGAGCGTGCGGTTTCATAGTCGCATCTTTTGCTTGTTTGAAAGAGAAAAAACACTCAGTTCAAGTCTTCATAACAGGACTTCACAAAACAATGGGTGATGTCAACATAGCTTTGTTCACTTTTTGTACTCTCTGGAGTATTATTAGGGTCAGACTACACCGCTCTTTTGAGATGGTCAGATTAGATGGTTAACATTGGCCACTAGACACAACCCTTGCTTATTGTGCACACAGGGCAGCACTGACCAGTCATTTTTTCCAGTAAAGTCACTGAATAAAGTTTGACATGCTTTCGGCTGTCTATCAATATTGTGTACAGAAAACAAAAAATTTCAGTCTTAAATACCACAGAGCTATCAGATCACTCTATTTTTAGGTTTGAGTCAGAGCTACACGCTTCCATTGATTGTTAGATCCCATTGTGGGATTTGTTGCTATCAGCCTTTGTTGTACAATGTGTTTGTGCTTTATTAGAAAGGATCAAAAGTCTGTTAATTGATGCTCTTCTTCCTGATCTCAGCATATGGCGAGCTGCTGCACCGCTTAATGCTGATTCCCAGGCGAGCGATGCCTGGTGAATCACATACAGCACACACACCAACACACACTTACGCTAATGAACATGTCGAATGATAGATTGCAGAGTGGAGGGTCTCCAGGGACAAAGAGAGGCTCTTAAAAAGAACAGAAGAAACATGCATGTGCGCCCATGCACATTTGTTTGATCCTCTTTTTGTTCCTGCACAGATATACTTGCATGTATTTACACACACATGCAGAGATTTCATCAAGCTATCTCATCTAGGACAAGTATGCTCAGCTTTGTTCTGCCTGGTATTTGTTCCCAAAGAGAGCCAAGGTAAATTCATAACTAAAGCGCTGTGTGTTCACGCATTAGCATATAAGACGGAAGCAGTGCAGGGGATGAGGAAAAAGGCAGAGAGATACACAGTCTTTCTGGTGTTTAAATTAGGTATTTGATGGTTCAGCAAGGGAAACGGCTGTGCCAAATCAAAGCATCTGAGCAACAAGTGGTGCAGGAGTGGAAGATATTTACCATGCAGCACAACAGGGGATTTTAGTCAGTCTGCCTGTGAAGTTCAGTCTGTTGTGTGATTTCTGCTCCTGATTTTTTTTTTTTTTTTTTTTTTTGATCAGAAACATTTGAAGCTGCTTAATGTTTTATTTCTTTGCTGCACAGCCGGATCCTCTGATGGAACTCATGGGATCAGAGTAAGGTCTCCTCTGCTTCTGTAAACAAGCTTTGCTGTTGTTCGCAGAGAAAGGTGCTGCTATTCGAAGTCGTATAGCAATTGTAATATTGGAAAGAAAAGCTGTTTTCTTTTTTCTTTCTTTTTAACAACTCACACAAAGGCGGTGACTTATCTAACTGGACAGCATGTGGCACAACAGCAGGTCAGAACATTAGCCACATGACAAATACAATTCCCTCCTGACTGACTTGATGATACTTGGCTGTGTGGAGCTTTGTCTCAGATTCCTGAGCTGATTTCAGTCATTAAATAGACACCGAGCAAGGCAAGACGATTGTTAACCAGTAGTGACCAGTGTCTTTTGGTCAATTAGTCATGGCGGTACTTTTCAGCTGGTCCAAGAGCACATGCAAGTAGTTACGGTGACCAGCTGTGGGTGTTGCATTCTCAACCTATGGGGGGACCGCTGCTTGCAATGAGATTATATAGGTCACATGCAGCTTGTGTGCAATGTGCCTCTTATATAGTCTGTATAGGCGACTTGACTTAACTGGTTGCAAACTAGTTTTACCCTGGTTATATTCTTGGAGTGGTAGTTAAAGTAGATGTGGGTGGCAGCAACATGGACATGTAAGTTGCTTTGAAGACTGCAACTGACTGCAAATGATTTCAGGCCTGTTCCCAGACTGCAAGCATCGATTTTAAAGCAAGAAGAATGCAAGTGCAGTGTCACACTCTGCCTAAAATAATTTGTAGTTTGAGTGTACACTCAATAAACTGGTGGCTGAGTCTACATGTTCTATGTACTGCTCTGATAGAGATTTGATATATCAGTGCTAACAGTTAATTCAAGGCAATTTTCTTTACATATTTCGAGAAAATGACAGCAACAAGAATACTTGTAACCATTACAAACTAAACCCACACGCAGCAGCTCCACTGACCTTTACGGCAAAACACAAAAGAGCACCCGAGAGCTTAAAGAATATAATATAGAAATAAACGGGAAATGTTTGAAAATCACACAAACACCAGGTTTATCCGACAGTCAGACCACTTAGCAGGTTTTCTGTCATTCAAAGAAGGTGATGTAACCATACAGGGTTTAACCCTTAATTCAAATTTAAAATACTATAAAATGTTTCTGAATGTGTGTCTCAGAAAGATTTCTGATGTTATACAAGTTCAAACATGCTTTTATTTCATCACACCTAAATTATTGGAATTCATTAATCCTTAAACTGAGCAAATCTCTTATTAATGTTCCCACATACTGCAGCGAGGCTTCCTGCCAGGTCCACTCTGAGGTTGGATGTAACACCGATTCTTCCCACCGGCTTCCTGTAAAGTTGAGTGTTCAGTTTAAAGTTCGTTTCAGAGATCTTTAAGGTCAGATGTTTCCCTGTATTCGTGAAGCTGTATATAAATATGTTAACTGCTATGTCTCTGAGGTCAACTGATCATGTCTGTGGTACCTTAGTCCAGGTTCAGAATAAAAATCAGACTGTGCACTTATGATCTGTGGACACTCGTGCAGGTTTGCTTTTATTGTGTTTTATCCATTTATTTTATATTGTAGCGTGGCTGTGACTTACATACAGCAGGTTATCTACTTATTGGAAGGTCGGTGGTTCAGTCTCTTGCTCCTCCAACCTGCATTTCAAAGTATCCTTGAATAAGATACTGAACCCCGAATTGCCCCCAATGGATCCACCAGTGTGTGAGTGTTAGAAAAATGCATTTGTGGGAATGGGTGAATGAGGCTTGTAGGAAGAAAGTGCTTTGAGTGCTCAAATTGAGTAGAAACTACTATATAACTAACAGTCCATTTACCATTTGTGAATTTTGTTCTTGAAAAGTGCTGCATAAATAAACTTTACCTACTTATTTACTGGTCCAAGAAGAGACATCTGGTTCTTTGGCTGCAAAATAGTTCAATATGTGTCCTCCAGCTCTCTTCTCTGTTTGCAAACAATGCTATGAGAATTAGTGAAGAGTGAGAGTGAACCAAAACATCAAAGTGGTGGGCCAGAAAGCAAAGCAATGACTTGAAACAAATCATTAAGTGAATGGGAGTCCATAGATTCAGAAGATTATTCTGCGCAAGTAGGTTCATTGCAATTGAACCCTTTTACATTGAGTTATTTTCTCAATGTAATTTGGTAAATTGATTGTTGTGGTTAAAATTTGAGTCCTTTAAACATTTTGGTCTGATTTCTTTTAATATTTTCGAGCCTGTAGCTTGTGTTTCCAAAATGGGGATATGGGGTAAATATCGCCTAGCTGCCACTCCATATCAGTTAAAACACTCTTATATCTACGTAGTTCTGCACTTGACACATGTTGTTGAGTGGTTTGCAGTCAATAGATAGGGATGTATTGACTCATATCCAGCAGGTTGAAATGCGTGTACATTAACCTCTGCGGGTTGTTTCAGAGTTCTTTCCCATGATGCCCCGCTGGGCAATCAATAGGACCGCAGACACATGACATTTGATGTCTCTGACAGTGTGTGTGAAAATACAATTGCAATCAGTTCTATGCCCTTATTCTTTTTTTAAAGGGCTGCTTCATGCTTGGAGCTTTAGTATCCAACAACTTGGCACAGCCCAGCATGCATGCGTTATATCTTAAAAAGCTGTGAGTGAAATGAGCAGCTGTTGTTTTTAAGGTTTCAAGACTTAATTTACACAGCAATGGAAAATCTACTTCACCCGCCTTTCTCTACATGATGTAATACTTTGTAAAAATTATAATGTCACCTTATGATATAAAAGATCGAGCATGATCAGAAAGCTAATCGTGAACTTGATATTCAGTCTGAAGCAGGAAATGTTTCTTTATTACAAATATTCTTGAACACAATGCATAACTCTCTGGAACTATTTGACATAAATCTTTTCCCCTTCATACACCCAATGAAATGAACTAAACTTGGTGACATGGAGTTAATGGATGGCTTCAGGCTGCGTGGATCCTCGTCGTGACTAATCCTAATGACTAATCCGGATGTAAATGATAGACCTGTCACTCGTTTCTTTACAGTGTGTCTCACACGGCCTATTTCTGTACAATAATATTCACATGACTGCTTTTTAGAGATATATGAGTTTATTTTTTCAGTGTTTACAATAGAAACATTTCTAATATTCCAAAGCTGATTCACAGTGAAATTATTTTGTATACAACTGTTTCACAAACAGGGGGTGGAGGAGCCACTGCAAGTTGGTAGGAGCATGGATGACTCTCGAAGCACCTCCTACTTGATCCCCTGAGGGATGTAGTCAAACGCCTTTTCCACATCCACAAAACACATGTTGACTGGTTAAAATTCATTGTTCTTTCTGAATCCAACAAATGGAATGGACTTTCCTCCCCAGTACGCTGGCACGGACCTTCCCAGAGAGTTGTGTGATTCCCCCTCATCTGGAGCATGCCCTCCCTTTTCACTTCTGAACCACCACCTCATTCTTCTAATGCAGATGCCCAGTCTCTCCATGCAACATTACAGAGACGTGTAATCCAAGACAGCATATAACATGCACAGCCTTAACAAACTCGAGCAGTTTGCATCCATCGTAAGGACCCTACCACCAAGGAGTTGTTTAAGAACCTCAGTGATCTTACACCTGGTGATGGGTCAGTTGTTCTCCCTTGTCCCTCTGACTCTGCTTCCTATATTGAAGACATGTCAGTGGAAGTTTGGAGATTCTCAAAATATTCATCCGACCACCGCCTGACCATATCCTCAGTTGAAGTCAGCAGCAGGCAGGCCATTCTTCTCAATCACACCCTTCAGATCTAACTGTTGTTGCTGATGTAAGTGTTGAAGTCTCCAAGCAGGACAATGGAGTTGCCAGTAGGGCAGCCATTGCACTCGGCGCCTCCAAGAACGCTGGAATTTTCTTTTGGCGCGTAAGCACAAGCGATACTCAGGACCGAACCTGAATGTGCAGGAGAACAACCCTTCATCTATAAGGCAAAAAACCCAACATAGAGACAGTAACACATGGAGATAGAAAGTCATGTGAGGGAATCCATGGAAAGGACTGCTTACAGGTGGAAATGGTTAGCCTGTCCGAAAGCTTTAGAAAAATGCACTTATCAGGATCTCTAAAGTTAGTTTTTTAACATGATTCCAGTTTGTTTTAAATCTCCACATAAATGTCCATTAACAGGGGTATGTGTCAGACTATTTCTTTGCCAGAACCTGTAAATTTCCACTATTTTCTCATGAACATGAGGTTGAGTCTATGGTAATAAATTGCACTCTTTTGCATTGCATTACTTAACTGTGCACTTAACATAAAGCTCACAGTGGCATTCTCTTCTGAAGCTGGGTAACGTGCGTTAGAGCAGTTTTAGGCTTTCAGGGGCAATTTTTGTCCCCTGCTGATTCTGTAGAGCCAGGAATTAAAAAACCTGGCCCTTCATTCCACATTAATCAAGGTTTGTGACATGCTGAATGCCATAAGCTCAGTCTGGTCTCATTAATGGGGGATTCAAGCAAGTTAGCAGGTCCTTAGTCAAGCCCAGACAAATGAGACAGCTGCTTTTCAGGCACTCTGTATCCTATCAAATGGCTAAGGAAGCATTTCATAAGGAGGGATTTAAAACTGGAGAAGGAATTTTTATTTCACTCCACTGTCTAAACTTTCTATTATTGAACAAAAATTTCAGATATGCACCATGCAAACCTGTGTTGCATATGCCGATCCAAAAGGGAAATGTTCTTTGTCATATTGCAATAATAGTGGCTTCTGTATGTATTGCATGCCATCAAAGTATATTTCTGATCTATTTTAGATCACTCCGATATTGCAGGTGATTTTGTTCTTCCTTTAATATTACTGCTGGTTTTATAGTGAAAAGCAATTTCATGGCAGGTGGGCAAGGCTCCACTGTGTCTGAAGATGAATGTTGTGTTTCTATGTGGCTTTGGTGAGCAGGCAGACACTCTCAGTAGCAATGTTGCTCATTCTGAGTGTATCAGAGGAATAGAGGCGATTAGTAGCTGTGGAGGCTTGAAGTCCACTCATGGGCCATTTCAGTCGTTCTCAGTAGATTGCATTTCTGTAATTTCAGTTTGTTTCTCTCCACTGAGGAGGTATGCAATAACAAATTCTTCAAGGCTTTGGAGATAACATCATCATACAAACATCCTTTTTAAAGGATGTTTAGAATATGAAGGGAAAGTAAAAGTTGTTTGCAGCTCGTTATGACCACACAGTGCACAGAACACTTTCCATTGGGCTCTTACATATGCATGAATGTCAAAGGGCTTCAGGAGGAATGACACATTTCAGAATTAAAGTGTGTTTGAGGGACTGCTCAGCCTCTCTCTGTATCATGAGTCAGAGTGAGTGAGCACATTTGCTCGGGGACTCAGGGACTCAGAGATGATTCTTATTACAAGAAAGAGCTGAAATATCAATGGTGCATCACCCTGGTGCCCAAATGGAAAGTATTTAAATAATTTTGAAGCTTTTCAGTCAGGCCTGCTATAGCTAAATGAAGATTGTTATTTCCATGCAGATGGCTGTCATCCTTACATGCCTTATATGTGCAAACATGGAAAGGGAGATCAGGTTGAAAAGTAACTTGCAGATCTGTGCAAAGCAAGCTACAGCAGGTTAAATAGTGCACACTATGTGTCCAACTAGAGGTGTCGAGGGGTATGAGCTGGCTTGCCTGAAATAAAGTAGTCAAATCACTATATTTAATGTAGACTTTTAAAGTAAGGGAATACATTTCATCTGAGGCCAAAATGTTTTTCTTTCAATCCTTTTTTTTTTTTTTTTTTTTTTGGTGGGAGGTGTTAGTCTATGACTATGCAAACTCTGTGTTTGTCTGGTAATGAGTGTTAAGACAAACTGCAAAGTGAATCCTAGTACAACTGTATGTATGAGACCAATTACAGATATTAAAAGAACAATCATCCGACTAACCAAACAAACAACAAAGACACTATTTGAATCATCTTTGGGAAATTAAAGGGAAATAACAGAAATGGCTGGAGCTCCTGTTTCCATTTTATCAATAAAAAGCAGTTCTGAAAACTTGTTTTGATCATTTTCCAGAGTAATGGAAAACATTCATTTCTTTTTAGTGCACTGAGCATCACAAAGTACTTCACTGGCTGATAATTATATTGGAGTGGAAACCAAAAATCACAGACAGCAAAACAATTTGAATGTCTAGATTCTACTAAAGGAAAGATAAATATTTTTCTGTGAGGTAAAGTGGATGGAGGAAATTTAATCCAGACATTTTCTTTTTTTCAGTCACTTTTAGTTTAGTTCCTGGACAAGAAATTTGAGATGATAGCTGAAAAATTAAACACAACAACAGGATAACCTTGTTAATCCACAGGGGCGGTGGACTGACCACCACAACCAACCGCTCCACCCTGTCATCCCACTTTTTTCTATGCACAAACTGCAAGGAGGTGCAGGCACACTCCATTACCTCTGCAATGGCAGTGGAATTGAATTAGCCGAAGGTGGCTTAAGCATGTGGGCTTTCGTGAACCTGTTAGCAAGGTGCGAGTGCATCATCTTTCACAATCAGCCGCCTGTGTGATGTACACGGGAAAATGAGGCTGCTGTGGCTCTGCAGATGGAGTAGCACCTCGCTGGTGAAAATGTATTCGTTTTTCCTCTTGCTTTTTCTGGGGTGAGAGATCCTGCTAGTGCGAGGGTGCTGGAGAGAGATAGGAAAGATAAAATAGAAAAAGGGATATTTCTGATTTGATCTGTGGGTCACGGTTAAATCGGAAGTTTAATTGCAGTAATAATTGCTGTGTCACTTATGCACGATCTGATATTGTCGTGTTGGTGTTGTTCCCAGATCATCATAGTAAATGTTGTTCCAGGATCAACATAGCAAGTGACCAATCAGAATGTTGTGACGTCATACTTTTGTGACTTCGGGAAAAACCGCCGTAAAACAAAAAACTGTACTTAAGCTGCGAGAAACCGCCTCTGTCCGCCGATCAATGGACCCTGACCCTAACCCTAACCCTTTAATAAACGGTAAGCAGAACTGATATTGTCCTTGCAACATTGGAATTTCATAAATGCACGAATGGCTTGGCGCGCAAAAGAATAACGTCACAACAATGTGATTGGTCACTTGCAATGTTGAACCTGGAACAACATTTTCATGATGATCTGGGAACAACACCAACACGACGATATCAGATCATCCGTGACGCACGCACAGTCGTCACTTTTTACGAGCGTAAAACTTATTACAAGAAAGAGCTGAAATGTCAATGGCACATCACCCTGGTAACCAAAGTCAAACAAATACTGCAGCATCACTGAGAGCTAAAAACTGTCTAAAATCTTTATCAAAATTATCTGTGTGGCTGCTTTACCAGGTGTAGCAATTACGTTTAACATCCAGGCATCCATGAAAACAGAATTTATGAAATTTAAGGGAGTTGGAAGTTAGCAGGAAGTGAGCTCGCTAGTTTCCATCTAAAGATGATATATTACATTCTGACTGAGGGATTTCTGGAAAAAATCCAAACATATAGCTCTGCTATCACTTCCAACATATATGAAGACAGAAACCTAAACAGTAATGACATTTGTAGGGTTACTGAAGTTGGGCTAGCTGGTATATAATGAAGTGCTACGTGGTGGCTAGCTCCACAGCTATGGTTAGCATAATATAAACGCATTAGCACAGTGAAGCTGTAGCATGAATGCTAACTTCCACTCGATAAAAGTTAACGTGAGAGTTCCCGATGGTTAGGGACAAATATAATCGCATTGCAGGATGCTGTAAACGGACCAAACTTCAGTCAGGAGAACAACTGAGATAATCCATCCACAACAAGACGTTAGTCATTCATTTATTGCTGCATGGGCTGGGTTGTAGTTACATCGTAAGGTTTTAAAAACTGAGCTTTAAAATGAATAGTGGTAATGAAAACCGAGAGAGGCCGACAGTGATCACTGACTGTTTTTAGGGGCTTGTTCAGATTAAATAGAACAAAATACAAAGCATTAAAACATGTTAAAAACACAACAGCCTTAATAAACGCAGAGTAGTTTGGACCGGAAGCAGGGTTCATCATGTCATCACTTAAAGACTGGATAGCTAAACAATGATGAAACAATGGAGGTGCAGGTAGGAAGACATGGCATTGATCAAGTTAAACACATAATACAATATCAGCTGAATTTAGTGAAACATTGAGATAGTTTCATATACACCCACTAAAGTCATCAGTAAGATCACTCAGTGATGAATATTCCTAAACTTTCTCTAAAGAAGGACTGAGCTCTCCTACTCAGAGGCGCTGCTTACCACCAGGCAAGGCAGACAACTGACTTCCTTCCAATCCAATCTGATTTGAAGCTGCTAAAATCATTTGTGTTGTCATGTTTTGTTTTGTTTTTTAGCTTTTTTTCTCAGTAGTTGTGATATCTGATATGGGTTTATTGTCTGCTTTACATTTACCTTGCGGCTGTTTTTGTAAACTTGCTCGTGCCTTGCTAACAGAGCAGAACCATGTATAATTTTTTTTATTGGTTTACATATTAGTCAGCTGTAAAATTAGATTTGTTACAATGGTTTATCAGTCTGAATGATCACTGACAGGCTACTGAGTTGTTAAATTGTGATTTTTAATTAAGATTATTTAAATGTGAAAAGTCATTGAGGGCAAGATCTTGTTACTGTACTGGTGAGTAATATTTTCAGTTGATACCAACCATAAAAAAATAGGAAAAAGAATCCAGGGAAAGAAAAAAATATACATACAATTAAGAATACATGATGGAAATTAAGACGGATCAAAAAAATTTTTTTGAACCTAGCCTAACGTTCACTACTCAAAGAAAGATACCTATGTGGTATATATTTACACCTATTTGCTGTAGTGATCTGGTCATAGTCATGGATTTTATGGCTGTGGGTAGTTTTGTACTGAAACTGCAGTAATAATAGCCCATTTCATGGGGAGACGGCTCTGCATTCATGGCTGTTTAATCAATACTGTCTGTTAGGCGTCTGTGTTTGATGTGGGTTTGCGATTCTGTGATAACTGGTAGAATTAACTGGTGGCCTTGGACAGAAAATGTATTATTTTGTGTTTACAGGTTTTATACATTCAGAGTGGCTCTTCATGATCCTGTATTTCTGATCAATAATACCAATCAAGTCCTGCACTTACACAGGAGTAAAGCCCTTTTTACGCTGAAGCATCTTTTAGGGATATTTTTACATTATTTTGACCCACTGCAAAGAGCACAGCATCCATGCATCTTAATATTATGATTCAAATAATCAGTGAGGGGAACGTACTGTATGGGTGCTAAACTTGTGCTGTCATTTGATAGTTTCTGGACAGGTCACTTTTGTATAGCCTTATTTATGCTTATCATTCAAACAGCGTTTCATCCTGGAAACACTTAGCAGGTTCCTTTATCTTGTCATGAGAACAATTTGCTAACTAGAAAAGGTATCCAGTTTCTTTGGGACTGCAGAAATTCATTTGTGAAGTACCTTTGGTTTAATTCTTGTAAATTGCATGTTGTTCATAGTTTGCAGAAGAATGGATGTCTTGGACCTTTGTTTAAAGTGCCTGCAGCTTGTTCTATCGATGTACACACACACACAGTGACAGCTTCATGGGTCTTAGAAAAATGTATGAACTTAGACTTTTGATTTGTGTTGTCGTCTTCTGGAGTAAACAAGAAGGATGTGCTTTGGATCCACCGAAGAATCCATCCATCCTTTTTCTGCTCCTTATCTGGGTTCGGATCATGGGGGCAGCCGTCCGAGCAGAGAAGCCCAGACTTCCCTCAGCCAAACCACCTCTTCCAGCTCATCCGGGGACACTGAAGCGTTCCCAAGCCAGTTGAAAGATGTAACCTCTGCAGCGAATCCTGTGAATTTATTTTTTCACTCTCTTGCTTGCACCGTACAGTTGGTGCAGCAATGCATTTGTGTAGGATTTAGTTTCTCACAGACTTGAGGCCCCTATTATGTGAAACTCCACACCAGCATCGGCTTGGCATGATGCATAATGCTGATGTACTTTTTTCCCGTGTCAGCTCCCATTGCTCCCCTTTTCTCTGCTCCTGGCACCTCCATTTCATCACTTCTTTCTGCGGCCTGTGTGTAGTAGGACAATTGATGAGGGGAAAGATGCTGCTGGTTGAGAAATATCACAAACTATGCGATCCACAATCTCCACAAAATGCCTAAAAATGACCACAACTACTGTTGTAAACATCAGCACAGCTCGTACTTTAGTGTGAGACTTGGTATGTAATGTCTTCGTTAGTAAGAAGACTATAAAACTGACGATGATTCAGACCTCTGGCTGAGAGGAAATAAACAGCTCAGACAACCACTCTTATGATGTGATAGACTATTAAGAAACTGCAGTACAGTGCATGCTGGTGTTAAAGATACACATTAAAGATCACATTAACATAGTTTTGTATTGCTATTAATTGTACATTTTTTAATATTTATTGTGACTATTTCTCGCTTTTACTTATTTTGTTGTACAGCGTTTTGTAACTTAATGTGAAAAATGCTCTATGAATAAATTTTTCTTCCTTTTTGTACTTGATCAGCAATTATAAAATTAATTATTTGGAATTGATTATTAATTATAGAATTAATTCACATGTAGAAGTGTGTTGTGTGAGTTTCCTTTGTTGGTAGATTTGGGATTTAAATAGTTCTTTGGGTTTCATTGACCAATAGAGGAATTGGTGTTAGGTGAATGAACAGTGGGGGGAAAAATGTCTTATCACCTGCAGCCCAGTTTGCGTTCTAGTTGTTTCTCTGTTTCCTGTCTGTGATTCACGTGCTTCTTTGAAAGCACTTTGAGGAAGGAAACATAGAATGATTGTCCCAGTGAGACTTTGTGGTTGTTTTGGTCTTTTTACCTTCGTTTTTATACGGACTATTGTGTGTGACGTAGTTGACACAGCCTTGAAAAGCTATTCATCAACATACAACACTTGATGTTTTCTTTGGGGTTTTTTTGCTAAAATTAGCGCAGCTTTTCAAGGCACCCTTTTGAGAGGGAAGTCTTCATGTTCCTCTGTGACAATGTTATCTCGTGGTGCAGTAAACAGCTTTGCGACTGCTCTATCTCGCTATTCCCATACACCAAACTTGGGTCATATAGTTGATTGAGATAAGCCTCGAGATTTAAGGAGTGGCACAGTCAGATTTTGGGATCATGAATTGTTTGTTTTTCTTTGATAATGTATCCTGATATTGAGCTAAATAGAAAATATTTTTCAATCACTTGATGCGACTGAGGTTTCTGATATGATGCAGTATTAGAACCACGAGGTGAGAGAGAACATATTTATTATAATTTTGCAGTATTAAAAGTGAGATGTTATGGCAATAAACAACATTTTATCGTTTAAGTACAAGTAATCAGCAATGAGGAAATGACTGTTTTACTTCATTAGAATCATTTAAATAAAATATTTGCGCTACTTTCTCACAAAATTATGACAAGGCCACCAAAACAACAGCAAACACATATACAAGAACACATACACCCATTACCCCTAGTAAAGAAAGCATAGGACCTTTATTGAGCTTCATTTTTCAACTTTCAGCAAACTCATTGAGGACCTCCTTTAGCCTGCGGTGGGTCCTCATTGACCTGTTATGGGCCTGCATGTAAATAAAGCATTAAATAGTTTGACAATGTGGAAAACTCCACGCATCACTGCACCATCAAACCAACAGGAGCTGCTCTGGAGAGCAATCAGTGCTGACTAAACACGTCATATTGATGGATCTATCAGCCACTGGCTGACGTCCCAGAAGCCCCTGGCTTTGTGGTTGGACCATATTGTCAGCTCAGTTTGAGATCCAGCACCATGAATCCTAATCCTTCTGTCATGCCCAAACACCTACTGACAGCTTTAATTACTGCCGCGAGAGAAAGAGGTTTTCGTACCAGGGTGGCCCAGGTCAACAAGAGCATGTTTTATTGTTCAGTTAGGAACATTTTCACTAACAGTGAATCATGTCTGTGGAAAATTTTCAGTAACACTGTATTAGGACTGTCTTATTGATGTTAATTGGTCAAAAGAAAAATTATGTGGTTTCTTTTTGAGTTTTGGGCTGTCAGACAAAAATGTTGATGGTGTCTTGGGATCTTTTTCAAAGTATATGCTAACTATAATTTGTGACCAATATTGGTAATTAATAAAGCACTGGAATCCCTTATTGATGGTTTGGATATTGTAGTAGCACAACAGGCCCTTTGTGACACAAATAAGAATAGGAAATAAACTGAAATAGAGCACAAATAAGACATGTTCCTGCTTTTGGCCCGTGCAAAGTTCTGGACAGTTAAAATATAAGGAGTCCAAAACATACACAGGTAGAGAAAGGTAATGCTTGTGAACTTTCATCCAGTAAAGGGTTTTACAGAGACAATGGATGATTTCATTTTTTAAATTAAATTAAAATAAATTTCAATATGAGACAAAGACAACCTAAAACACCCAACAAGCTATCCAAACCTACCTGTCCTTATGTGAGAAAGTAATTACCTCCCTTAAGTTAACTGTTTATCATATTTCTTGCAAAGCTGAGTCCAGTTTTACTAGCCAATTTTGTCACACAGGTTCTGTTTATGATCTCAACAAACAACACATCATTGCCACGATCTAAAGAAACTCAAGAACAGATGAGAATCAAAGTCAATGACATCTGTCAGTCTAAAGATGGTTACAACACTATTTTTAAGGCTTTAGGACTTTAGAGGTGAGAGTCATTATCCACAAAGGGGGAGAACTTGGGACAGTAGTGAAGCTTTCCAGGGATGGTCATTTTTGGGAAAATATTCTATGGACCGATGAGACAACAGCTGACTTTTTTAAGCTAAAGCAGTAGTTTTAACCCATTTGAGATTGTTTTATATTGATTTTTTTTCTTCTTTTCAGCAGGTAGACCTTCTAATTCTACACATGAAAAGCCCTTGTGGGGAAATTGGGGTCTCAGAGCTTTATTTAATCTTTATCTGGAAAACCTTTCTCTATGTGGGTCCCCAGACAACAGCCATCCATTAAATATACCTGCTTTATCCTGCAGAGAGAGGAGTAAAGCTTATCCCAGCTGATATCAGGCAAATAGTGGCACACGCCCATGTGCCAGTCCAATCAGAGCTAACACAAAGAGAAAGGCACCTCACACCTTGGACCAATTTAGGATTATCAGCTAACCTACCAACCATGTCTTGAACATGTGCATGGAAGCTGGATCACAAGAACATGAAGAAAAAACCCTGCAGAGAGGCCCCACTAAACCCCACAGCTTCTTATTTCACCTCAGTTGGATCAAAATTGCCTAAAATTGGTTGTGGTATCCACACATAAACTCTCTGCTTCCTTTGTCTTCCTTTTTTTCTGGCATTCTTAAACAATTATCAAGACTGCTTTATCCAACAGCCCTGTTTCTCCATTCCTTGATAAGGGATGAGTGCAGGTCTTTGATCTCAGACTCCAGACTATTTCCTGTCTCAAGAAGGCAAACACAGGAAGTGTTGGAATTGGGGGTTTTACAAGGTGGTAACAATGAGGGCAGAGTAAATCAGTGTCCAGTGACACCAGCTCCTACGAAGTCCGTGGGAAAGTTACTTGCAGAAAAGAAATGCTGAATGCAAACTCACCAAAATATAACAACAAAACTGAGATCAGTGTGATAGCATATAGAAAAATTCCAAATGAGAAATCACATAAAAAGCTTATCACCTGTGATCAGGAGGAATAAAATCCAATGAAATGGTAATCTGCAATGTATTTTAGTGTTTTGCAGGAATCAGCTTAATATTCAGACCACTGAACACTTATTTGCATTTTTTTCTGCAGGCATTTATCAAATCATAACTCGTATGGAGGCCAGAATTCTAGGTTTGTGAGGTTGATTATTAACAGTTTCATATATTCAGACAAAAGAGTGTTCTTGCTCACCAGTCCATATCTATTGGGTTCTTGTTCATCCCATCCAACCAAAGAACTCAAAATCAGTACATATTTTCTTTCTACATATAGCTACATATTTTTCTACATAGCTACATATTTTTTCCTTTTAAACAGTTTGACCCAAGAGGTGGTCATACCTTTAAATCCGATTGTGGTTGTCATATTGCATGTATTTACGTAGGTAAGCCTATTGCGATGACCTTCTATATCAACATAACCTGTTACATTTTTACCAGGCTGTTTTGTGTCAGCAGCCACGTGAGGTCAAATGCTTGCAAAAAAGCCCCTGATCTCAGAAGTCCCCATGTATCGGGCTCATGTACATGAAGTGAATCTCTACACAAACTGTGCATGTAAATGTATAGACCATGTGAGGAATTAGTGAAACCTTAACCCACTCTTTCCTTTCAAAAAGCGAGTGGGCTGTGGGATTCAGGAAAAACATACACGTGAGTAGAACCACCATAAATGTTTGATTAAGTCATTAACAGGGTCGTACGTGAACTGACTCATGCGGCTTCCCAGCTTAGGATAACATAAAAATGTTTAATTATTATACAAACCATTTCAAATCAAGGAATTTGATCAACGCTCTTTACAACAATAGTGTGCATTCAAAAAAGTCCTAAGCCATTACCAGCCACGCGTCAGCACTGGTTCCTTGTGACTTCTATGTCTAAAGAGCAAAGAAGGTCTTGTTTGTTAAAGCCCATCACGACACACAACATTGCCCAACTCCCTTGGCTTCATGCGCAGTGGCTGACAGGCAGCTAATGATTCTCAATGAGGGTTCCCTGCAAACAGCCTCATGAATTAGTCATCACCTTCCCTTGACCTGTGCTATGATACAATCTCTGCCAGCCTCGGAAGCCTCCTGAGAACCGCAGAGGTTATGTAAGTTGAGAGATAGTAGACTGGAGGGATAGTGTGCAGAAGCAGCCAACGTCTTGCAGTCGAGAGCTGCACAGCTGTGATGGATGGTGGCAATTTGTTGTTAACGTGCAGGTTGTGTTGCCATGCAAATATGTACGCCCTAGAAATAAGTAATGGACATCGGATTTGCCAGTGAAAAAAAAGGTCAGTGTATTTGATGTAAAATTAGACACAGGCAGCGTATGGGGGTCTGAGACCCCACATTAATTGTTCAACAGTTGTGCAATAACACAACACAAGTCACCCTCTGTACACCAGGATCCATCAAATCTATTCATAGTGGAAATGTAGGTAATTATAGCTACAAGTTGAATAGGTACATGTGAGGAAGTGCATGTAACTAATATATCTAACCATGACATGTTACTCTTTGTACTCAGGTCCTTAAGAATACTACAGGCAAAAGTCCAACAGACAAGTATTTTAGGCAAAATATTCTCTAAACTAGGGTAGACAACATGTTTTTGGTGTCATTAGACATAAAATCAATAATAACCTTTCAGCACATTGTAATTCATGTGACGGAGAGGTAACCGGACACCTTTACTTCCTCCAGCCTCCAGTTTTCAGGCTTTAGAAAATCAAGCCCATGAGGACTTATTGAGGTTTATCAAAGATCTGTTCAGGTACTATACAGAGAAAAAAAATACTGATAATACAACATGATACATTTACTGAAAAATGTATCAATGCATTTATAGGTAACACTGAAATAATAAAGGTTGTCAGTGAAATCGGTGCGATGCTGAATGTTCAGTATAAATTGTTGCTTGATCAGAGTGGCTTATTTTCATGGTTGCACCAGAGCTCTTCCCCGTCTTTCAGCTCAATTACTAAAACAATAGGCCATGCTAATGGAAAAATACTCACTAATTCATTGGCCTCCTGTGTTTTATGATGCCTGCAATAATGACTGCACATTATAATGTTACCAAAGGCTCCTAATGAACAAAATATAAAGCAAAGGGGTCCATGGAGCACAACATAAAATGTAATTACAATGTGCTACCATGAAAAATGACACTCGTGAAACCAAAATGGTGAACTGGCGTACGTTTTTTGCCCCAGAAAGCACAAAATAATTTTATAGTAATTAAATGATTTCCCCGGTGCTTTTAAAATAATAATCATGATCTGTTCATAAATATAAATGTCTCTGTGGTGAATAAAATTACTTGCAAAATAGCCAGAAATTAATTATTTAACATTTGTTGTTGCTCAAAGCTAGTTTAACTAACTATGAGCATTTGAAAAGAAAAAAGTGCCACCTAAGGAGAAGTAGGAAATACAATTGTAGATTCATGAAATGATATGTTTTTTTAAATTAGCAAGTAACTAAAATGTTAAAGAGGTGCTCGTACTCAAATCACTACTTTAACTTTTCTGTTTTGTTTTGCTGCAGATGTACTTAGAGGCCTGAAAATGGCATTGTTTAGTTTAATATTATGTTGTCACAACAAGTAATATGTCAGGGTTATGCTTCAGTCATAGACTGAACTCCATGGACGTAACCACTGCGATGTCTCCCACTGGTTGTGGACATCGAGGCTTTTCGAAACAAGATTTGACCTTACTTGGTAAATATGGTAGAGCTGGTCAAGCAATGCTTTTACTAGAAAGCTAGCTTGGTTAGCAGGATGCATCCTGTAGTCGGTGATATTAAGTGGCATGTTGCATCTTTCAGTAAACATGAACATTCAACAAGGAATTCTTATAATTGAGACCACAAAGATATTAGGAACCTGTTTAATAAGGTTTTAAATCAGGCCAAAGTATTCTCATTAGTCCTTTATGCAGTTGTCATGTGCTAGCAATTAGAAGCAAAGCAGGCTGTGCCCATTTATAAAATGTCTGTGGTTTCTGAAATTGTGGTTGATTTCCTTTCTTTCTAATGGAATAACATTAGAATAATTTGGGAAATATACATTGGGTTCTTTCTAAGAGTGTGCGATAAGTAATGATTGTAGAAACTCCACCATTCAGTGAGTGCTCAGCCTAAGTTATGTCAAAGAAAAGATTTGAGTCACAAAATTATTTTTTTAAAATTATACGTATAGTATTATAGTCACTGAGACAAGTAGGAGTCTTACATATTCTGGGGGTCCCCTAGGCTGATGCAAAATGGTGACCATAAAAATGGCGGACTGATCACAGTTGTGCACAAGCCATGTCACGATTTCAAATCAAAGTGTGAAGTAATTTCTCGACTGAAAAGTGGGTAAAATGGTGAGACATTTATCACAGATTGTGAGATACCCAACTGAGCATTCATGCAATCACTGCATTCTCACATTCGCAAAGGGTCATATGGGACGTAGGACCGCTGGGGCTTGAGAGAGCATCATGGCCTGCTGTGCCTGCGAAGTCACACAAGAGTCACAATCTGTGCTTCTTCTGGTTTGCAAGGCGTCAGTAGGCCAGGACAGATGGGAGAGTGAGCGGTGTCATCTGGTCACACCGTGGCAAGAAGGGCATCGGGGCGACCTTTGTGTAATTAGATAGATGCCTTCTGCGGGTTGGTTGGTGAGCTCACACTGAAACCTGTAGCTGTGAGCCAGTGATGCTGGGCTTTGCATTAAAACACTAGACAGGGAGCTCGGCTTTAATAAAATGCCGTCACCTGACTCTTTCACCTAAGTGCTCCACAAAAGCATTCACCTTGCAGAGAGTTTGTGTGGCTACGAGACCCAATTCAGCTTTTAATATACTCTATGTACAGACTGCAAGAGTGGAAATCCTGGAACACGTATTAAATATGAACACTTGAGACAATTAAAAGCCTTAGAATAAAATATATAAAATCTACCTTATTAATGCACACATGCACAAAAACACTTCTTGTACATACTTTCTTGTAGTACACTGCTGCAAATATAAACTTTATGAGCTTCTGGCCACACATAACACAAAATTCTTCAACAATAAATTTAACATCCATAAATGGCAACAAAATGCCATAACACATGAAGGCCCATCAATAAACTCCAGCCAGGGCTTTAAGCTCGTATACGCTTCCCCAAAGTTGGATAAAAGGGGAGGGTCATGTCACAAAGGAAATCTGGTGTAAAATATTTGCTAAATGAATGATTCCATGCCAGATCAGGAGATCAGACCTTGGATGATTCGCTGCAGGGAACCTGAAAAGGAGCAGCTGTAAGAAGGAGGACCCAAGATGGCGATATCTGTGGTATTCTCACTGTTTTGACTGGTATGAGTACACCACTCGAGTGCACTTGGTACACTTCATGTCAGTGAGTTCATTTATGCACTCAAAATATCAAGTTTAAGCACAGAACTATGCGATTTGAGACACGACACCCAACAATTCATGCAAGTTTTATTATCATTAATATCTGAAAGACTTAACAACCAGTTGCAGTTGCTTCTATCATCAGCTGAAGACCATAACTTACCAGCAGCTAGCGCTTGCTCTTTATTTACCTGCACTCGAGCAAAATATGAACTTTCCTCTTTACAAAAATGTGCTAAAAGGAAGAAAAAGCCAAAAATTCACATTGTGACTAAAATATGGCCTCAAAATAGCTTTAAGGGGCGTCTGTAGAGTACCTTGCGGGTTTTGAGTATGCTTTATAATTGGCTGCACATCTTGTTTTTTACTATAGTCTCTTACTCTTGGTGATGCTACTTTCATGGTTGAGTGTGCTGTAATATGTTAATGATGCCTATGTGTGTGTCTCCCAGTACTGAAAACAGCGCTGAGGTGCAGCTGGATGTAGTTGTGATTGTATCGTTGTTTTTAATTGTCTGCACCTGCTGCAGCGTGCTGTTGAGATGAAAACAGTCTTGCTGTGCTGCTTGTTGCTGATGTTTCTTTAATGGAGTTCTAAACTTTGGGATCCATTTATTAGAAAAGGGACGAAGGTAGGTTTGTTTATAGATTGTGTACAGTAGCTTGGGCTCTTGGATGTTAAACTTTACTTCCACCAGGGACCAATTATAGCGGTATGTGTTGCATGGCCAGTTTTAATTTTGAACTTTGAATTGGATCCATATTAATTTCAGACACGGCAGTCTGCGTGTTCTTCTTTAATCACACTGTGACCGAAAATGAACTTTCCCTCTTGCATAAGGTTTCTCGCAAGACTTTATCTCATTTTCTTCTTCCCTTTATTGAGCCTCCTTGTCTGATTTGGGATAAGGTGGGTGCAGTTGGTGCAGAGGGACCATCCAGTAGATTTGATTAAACCAGATGGAATGAATGAATGGCTGGAGGAAAACGTGGGGAGGGGGTGAGGAAAAGTGAGGGACTGGAGAAGGGGCAGAGCAAAAGACAGTGAGATGAGGAGGGGAGGATGAGGGTTACAGCACTGCATTATGCATTGTGGATCATAAGCCTGGGTGGCTTGCTTTATAGGCTGGTGTCAAGGGTGCCACTCCTGCTTCACACTCTGTGGTGATCGGCCTGTTGCCATGGCAGCAGCAAAGCAACTCATTAGCAAATATTACCCTTGGTCCACGGAGAGAGAGCGAGAACCGGGTGCTGACTTTGACCGACAGCAGGCATCAAATAATAGGTTTAATACTGACTGAGAGGGACCTGATAAACTCTGCTGGATTGAGGAGAGTGCATTGGTCATTTGCATATTAAGTGACTGGATTTGTGAGATGCTCTTCTTACTGAAATCCATCCGCAGTTATGAAGCCTCTGTACTACTAGACCTTCTTTTGGGAATATATTAAATGTCCACATTTTCATTTTGGCAGCAAACTGCTTCAAATTCATCACTGTGGTTGTTGCATGCAGGCTGGGAAAGTGTTTCATTTCTGCAGTCAGTTTGAGTGCAATAGGTAAAGCTCCTTCTTACTATTTGCAAATAATATCAAGACTGAAGAACAAAGTTTGCACAGCATATCTTCCAAAACATAAATGTACATAGCTGCTGCTAAATAAACATGCTGTAACATGACCCTACATTGTTTTCTAACTAGAAGTAGTTTGGTAACAATGTTACCAACGCTTGGAAGCGTTCCAAATCCCTCTATTTTCTGACCTCAGCACACTTTACTATGTGCTATGTGGAAATTTATGGTCAAGGATGTTGTTGTAACTTTGTAAAAGTTAAAAAAAAAAAGAGTACTACATGAGAAGTGTAATTTTCTTCAGTAAACAGCACTCTAAATTGCTATGGATTTTTAGGTTCACAAATCTTCTGATACATTTGGAGGCAGCCCCTAAAAAGTCCCACTAACACTTGGGGAATTGATGTGGATTTATGTTCCTGGCTATTGCAGAATATGTGAAATGGGGACCTAAATGCAGACTTTCAGACTGGCAGACATATTCAAAAAAAACATCCATTTATTATAGATGGTAGCAGAGAGTATAAAGTTGCAAAGTTTTCTAAGATTCCAAGAACAGCTGAGAGTGCGCAAGGATGGCAACAGACGCTGAGACAAAGAACTGAATGGAATAGTATATATACACTACATGTACACAGAATGGCAGTCAGGGAAGTGGATAGAGCAGGGGGGGAAAGACACAGGTGCAATCAAGACAAAGAAAATGGAAGGGAAGTCAAATCAGACTGAAAGACACTAAAGACCTCTTCTGCATCTCTTAATCGGGGTCGCAGGGGAAATGGAGCCTATCCCAGCTAACATAGGGGGAGAGGTGGGGTACAGCCTGGAGGGTCTGTCGCAGAGCAAACACAGAGACTGACAACCAATCGTACTCACATTCACACCTATAGGCAATTTAGAATCAACATTTAACCCAACGGCAGTAACTGCATGTTTTTGGAGATGGAGAGAACCCATGCACACATGGGAAGCACATGCAAACTACAAATAAATAAGTATTATAATGCAATGAGTAAATACCACAATAAAACAAAAGGCAAAATGCAGTCACATAAATTAACTTAATTAAGTGTGACCCATCACTAGAGACTACTGGACCCTTTGGGAAGATTAATAAATATGGACACGATGAAATAAATAAATACTGAATATCTTGAGCACCAAATGTGAGCTTATGTGATTAACTAGAAGGTACTCAGACTGAATTTTAGTTTGCTTTTTTGTCAGTGTAATATCTACTTAAATATAAGTTGAGTTGATGAGCTGATTGCAATATATTTAAACAGGAATTTTCACTGATTGCAGACCAAGAACATACCCCACGTAGGACTCAAATTAAAAAATATTTTTTTTGGCTGCTTTGCTGCTTTCAGGAAAATTTCAAAAGTCCAGAGTTCACTCGAGTGTGCACATACCATAACCTTAAAACTTTCATTTCAGACAAGCCAAAACACATAAATTAAAGCTTCTTTTTTTTTTTTTTTTTTTTGCTCTATAGATATGATTGACAGCTTATACAGTCCTGCACTCCTCTGCAGCACTGCAGTGTGGGAAATGGCAGTGAATCTTCAATAACAGGTGATCACGGCTGAGCAAACAACATCTAACCATAACAGCAGAGTGCCAGAACATCCAGAACAGCCATCCTTTCAGTCTCGCAATCACACTTCAGTACGTACAGCTCGAAAAAGAGCCTCGCCCAGGGTGTGTGATCATGGTAATGGAAAATAGTGTATAATCGAGAAGAGCGCTGGTGAGCTAATGAAAAGGGTAGCGGGGTGACATTTTCAGAGTGATGTCTGAAGTAGAATGACATTTACAGAGAAGAAGCCCCAAAGACAGTCTTTTTTTAAAGGGCCTGTATATTATATGGGAGCAGCACAGGAGAACGTGAAATGTGAAGCTGATTTCCACATGACTCATGCGTGCTGGTGTCAGTTTTTATCTTCAGGTAGTATCATTTGGCTGGATACTGGTGCACAGATGGAAGATGTGTGAAAAAAAATTCCCTTTCAAACTGTCAAGCATTAATTTGAGACAAACTAACAGGTTGTTGCAGAACATTAAAAATTAACAGAGTGCATTAGCGATTAAAAAAGGTCATTTCGTCTAAAGATATGAATTTTTTTGGATGATTGCGATTCTTATTCATCGAATGGCAACAAATGATCACCAAGACATCTGTTCCAGGTGAGGTAACCCAGCAGGTTCCTTTTAAAACAGCTGTGTTAACACATAATTGACAAGTTTCACAGCCTGACAGTAATGTCTGGCAGTGCAAAGGAGGATTTCTCATAATGAGATGGTGCAAGATGGATAGCCAAGGCAGGAGAAACGTGAAAGGTTTGTGAGACATTAGGTCATGGCTGTGAGAAAGATGACTGTACGGTGAAATCTGGTTGAAAAAAACCAGCCTGAGCTCTTTGACGGACTTGAAAGAAAAAATACCACAATTCTGCCGCGAGACCTCAGTCCTGCTAGAAACCCTCCCTCAAAAAAAACCCCATCAACAATATTGATGCCTAGTAATTTTAAGTGTGTTTGAGCTAATGGAAATCTTAACTTTGTTAGTATTTCAGGTTAAGTAAGCATGTCAGTGTTAAATAACCGTGCCGCACACAATCCCACGTAATCTCAAGCGGTCCAAAACTGCATATGCATGATGTCCTTTGGTGTCAGTGCCTTGATGCAGGAGTCACTGCACTTCCAGATGGCAAGCGATTTCATAAAAGTCCATATATGAGGAGTGGAGGGGTGGTGGTTGCTAGGATACAAAACCTGCCACCTTGACAAAATCTAAGAGTTTGATGTTATGAAAGCTGTGTACAACTTCCTGAATATTAGTGTGTATGTCCAATTAGCTAGTGGCCAAGCAACTGAATGAGTCCCGAACTGTCGAGCATGAACACACAGCATGAGGGACACAGCTGTTACTAAGTTGCTAATGCAAACCGACGTATAGGAACATACGTATCCACATGTGAATTTTCAAATTGCACTTGAACATAACAGGCACAGATTTAAAAACAAAAGCCAGCGAAAATGTTTTATATTTAATAACAGTAGAAAAGATGGGATGGGGATAAGAATGAAAAAGGTGTATACACATTTGAGTCGCATATACATTTAGATCAGGGAAACCTATAAAAAAATGCAAAGCAGTGCATTTCTTTATTTAACCTCGAGCTTCACTTCGAAACTAACTTGATTGAGTTTTGGTACACAGCGAAAAGAACTAATTACTTCAGTTTGCAAAAATACTTAGACCTACTGTGCCATGATGGCGTGGAAGAAATACTGATGGGTTCTTGATTGTGTAATCAATCGTCCCATTAAAGATGTTTAAAAAAACAATTTTTCTTTCAAAATTTTGCTTAAATCTGACATCATCTTATTAGAAACACAACTCATAACACGTGTTAAATGTTAACATCAAGTTTCTTTGCAAGAGTTACAATCAGAAGGTTTCCAGATGTTTCCTTGCACGGACCTGTGGATTGTACTAAAACGATGATTCACTGGGAGAATAGTCTATTGTGTCTGAACTGCACAAAAGGCTGAAAATCAATGCAATTTGTGCTTTTTAGTGGTGTAATCATTATTTAAGCTCATATGGAGTTTTGGCTACCATATAATGTCAACTTGCTTGTTTATCTTTTAGGTAATAGATTTGTTCTTATGTGTAGAAGTGCGAAGAAAATACCATTCTCGTCCTGATACCGTAATCCAGTTCAGTTTTAACTGTAAAAAGTTTGCCTTTTCTTCTATATAAAAACTAAATATATTCAGAGGGGTATAATTTTTTAAAGACATAAGAGACTTCTAAGGACACAGCAAAAGTGCAGCTTACAGTAAAAACTTCACATGGCATTAAAAGTCTAACAATTTTCCGTCTGGTTCAAACACATCATCCAATGTAACTAAACAGCATGAAATCTTTGCACAGAAACATGAGCCATTTTCTCACAGAGGACATGCCCACTGAGAGAGGATCGGGTCATTTGAGAGACACAGATCAAGGAAGAGAACGTTCCCCTGCCACATGGGGGACTTAATCAGGACAGCTTTTTGAGACTGTGATCCTTCTCTTGAGAATGGAGATTCGTAGGGTTTGAACCTTTGATGTCTCTGCCAGTTGTATGGCTGCATGTTTTCCTTGGCAATCAATGAGCTAATAAGCATGTAATGACAATGGCCTGATGGTTGGATATGCAACAGATGTTTTCTTAATTCGCTGTTTGCTTAAGTTGAATGCCGGGCTAGAACATGAACATTAGCTGGTAAAGTAGTACAGTATAAACAGTATAAACAGATAATGAATAGGAGATATGGTTCAAATCTTATTTAAACACATCCTTACACTTGCATCTAAGTGCATTATGTTTAGTAATACTACTAAATTGTGTTTTTAAGGCAAAGTCTTGACATTGTCACAGACAAAGATGTAATTGTTATTGACATGAAAACATAATATAGGTGTACCTTCAACATTTGACTGCATTCCCTAGTCTACGTGAACATTACCATTGGCCTGGCTGCTAATGCACCTACAGGAAAACAGTTTTAAGACGTCTGCCTATAACATCAGTGAGCTAAAACTGTGGATCGATTGTGCAGCTTACATAAAGCAATATAAATATGATATATGTGATAAATCTATATGCGATAAAATGGCAAAAATGGCTGTTCAGAAACACCAAACAAAATAATAGAAAAATACAAACATATATTTGTTGTTCTTCTTCCTTCTTGCAAGTTACATCTTCATAGTATAAAACAAAGAAAGCAATTTCAGGGACAAGTAGTGTCACTGTCTGATGAACACTTACACATATGCACCATGTACATGTAACGTGCATGTTTCTACGTGTAATTTAAATAATTTGTAAGGATTTGACAATATAAAAAATAATCCCCAAAACCGATAATCCTGGTACCTGAGGCAGCTCATATAGTAAATCTAATCCAGATTGATTAATGTGTCTGAGAGTTATGGAACAGACTTACATACATAATGAAAGCAGCTAATTTCTAGCCTCAATTTTGAGCATCTTCTAGAAACTACTTCAATATACGACCAATTGAGACGAGCAAAAATCAAGATCAAGACATGTAGAGTTAGCTGAGCAAATGTCTTTTTAACATCTGGTTAGGATGCATGTGAACCCCTGTAAATATCCAACCTCTACAGGTGACATAAGGAGGCTAAATGTAGACTAAATGGTATCATACAGCATGTTTTTGTTTCCTAACCTGATTCATTCATTCAACAAATGTTTCTTGCAGATAAAAAAAAAAAAAAAAACCCAAACCTTTTGATTATCACGTGTGTCTATGTTTGTGTGTGTGCATGGGTTTATATGCCAGAGTCTCCACACCAGAATTTAATATGGATGACAAGTCGAGTCTACAGGGTCTCAATTAGAGTCCGAAGGCTGTTTTCCTCTGTGGCAGATTTTCTCAAATGTGATTTTATTAGTCAGTCAGAGAAAGCAGGTGGATTTTTAGCTTAAAATGCCCACTTACTCAGTTAATTATAGATATCAGTTTGTGTATTGTGTATAATCAAGGGTGCAGCAGTGATGTGGAACTAAATAACAAACCCAACATAGGCAGGGACCTCAAACAGCCTGACATTAAAGATCTGAAATACAGTTTTCACGGTTTTGTTCTATTATTAGCGTTCTGCATGAACTCTTACTCATAACCAGCAGATAAAGTTAGCAGACTTGGTGGTTTCACAGGATCTCTGTGGTTTTTACAGTGGCTACAGCAACTCATGACACAATAACTGCATTATTACCAGGACATATGTCACTGTTTAAGTTGCTTTAATGATTTGAGAGGTCACTGGGAGTATAAGTGATTTTAAATTTACATTTTTGAATATTTTTTTTCTTTTTCTTTTTTTATTTTGCAGTTCCATTATCCCGAGAGTGGGGAGCAGAGTAAAAAGGCCATTCACCTGCATCTTAACATGGGCTTAGCACTTCATAAAAAGATAAGGAGTTGGACAAAGCCCTAAAGCCTCATGGTGAAAGCTGCTGACAGTAATTACAGCATGGTGACAAAAGAGGGCTGAAATGTGCTGACATTTGCAGAGAAGTGTAAAGACTATCTTAGACTAATAACCACTACAGATGTTTACTTGTTGATTCAGTCATTATGTCAGAAGCATGATGCACGTTTTAGTCAGGTGCTTTTGCATATTCCTGTGCTAAACCAATGCACTCATTTTCCCACACAACAGCCTCTAAGGAGAGTGACCCACTAATCACTGAAAAGCACTCCTTCAACACCATCCGCATTTCAGGTTTTTCTTGTACAATCAATGCATTGTTGCATGTCTTCCCATCAATAACTTGACAATAAGCTCATGTTATTGCTTCTGCAGAATCTGACAGCATGACATTCCCTTTGAATGATGACACTTAATGGTTTATGTCTCTCCGTACACCCACTATTTTGATGGATGAGACATATGCTGTCGTCTGCAGCGCTGCGGTCACAGCATCTCTACATCTTATTGTCTCATAAGTCATTGAGCTTTTGAGGGGCTCCTGCCACTGCTCTCATGCCCCTCTGCAGGCTGCTGTGTTTGTGCAGGTTTAGCTAAGTACAGGCTAATTAAATTATTAAATGTCTGTGGTTTAATCTATATAAAGACACATGGTGATAGGTGAACAGCTGCTTCATCGAGTGATGAGAAATTAAAAAAAAGAAAAAGGAAAAAGCTTTCAGTCCTCAATCAGTCGTTCCTCCGTTGCTCGTTTTGTCTGTCTACCTGTCACTTTCTGCCACACACACACACACACATGCATATGCAAACATGGAAACTGTTTTCATGGAAACAGACATGTGCACAAAGCTGTTATGTGTTTGGTCCTCTTTTTATTATGCTATTTAATTATGTCTTTTTTTCCCCCCCCCGTTTTTGTGGAACGGCCCACACACACACTTTGTCTTTTACTCCTTCCTTCATTGTATCACTCATTTTGTTTCAGTGTCACTCACCCAGTGTCTTTCTTTCCTCACGCTCTGTTGACAGTGAAACTATTTCTAGATCCCTGAGCCACACAGCACTGTTTGCTGTTATGCTGAACGCACCAAACCAGAGATGAGTAAATCCTGTTTACAGCAGGTACATGTAGATGCACGTGCAGTGACATGCTGTCATGTATACTGTCAAGATGCACAACATATTTGGCCAAGATGCACATAAATATGGCTACTCTACGTGATTGCAGCTTGTGGCTGTTGCAGGAATATATGGCTATGCTTACAAACATGTTGGAAGAGACATTTTGTGTCAAAATACATGAATGCACCTAACATAATCTTAACTTATTTAATAGCTTTTGTGCAATTTGTGAAATATGTCATTTTTATTGACGTATTTGTCAAGGACACTGCCATCTCGCATCAGGAGTTGATGCTTATGGCAATAAGGAGTTGATGACAATTTGAGAAGGACCCAAAAGAATCTGATTTGATCACATTTGTGGTGCTTAAACTTAATCAGAGAAGGAATTTGAAAGTAATGGGACAAAAGTGGAAAAGGGGACACAAACTGTAGTTTTCAGGCCAACAAACCGTATGTCACAGTCTTAAAAACCTCTAAAGAGGTGTAATTGGTGCTTTTCTGCTCTATTTGAGAATTCAAAGCACAATTTGCCTCAATCACCCAAATAGTGCTTTCTATCTAACTGGGAGCAGACTAGGAGCAACCAGGGATCAAACTACCAACCTTCCCATTAGTAGATGACCTGAACTGCCCCAATGTATAAAATAACATCCCAGGTGCAGCAAGGCAACAATAGCACTGCTTGTTGTCTCCACACTGTTATAGAGTTTGTTCACTCTTCTTATGTTTCACTATCTACTATGCAGTTTTATTTATCAGGGCTTTTGAGTTTTGGGCATCTGCTTCATCTATATTCGTTAAGGAACGGTGTCTCAAAATGATATCAAAAAAATATGTGTTAATGATATTTCTGACAATATAAGAAAACAATATACCAAATGCTTTATTGGTGCTTGTAGCTTGCAGGCAGTTTTTGTAAATGTAAGTAAATGAAGGTCATTTCCAATTCGTTATTGTCACTTCCTAATTGGAAAAGTGAATCTTTAGAAATAAGGTGCCAGCAGTAATAATAATAGTAGTAATACAGGACTATAGCTTATTACACAGCACGAGTCAAATGTTTCCCTGGATTTTTTTTATTAAAAGTATAAAATAACTGCTTCCCACTAATAATACCTAGATACACAATATTGGCACATAATAAAACTGAAAAATATTTTCTACCCAGGATGTCTTGACCCATCATGATGTAACTTGAGGCAAGATTTTTAACCAGCTTTTCCATGTAAGTGCATCAGTAATTTCCATCCACCGTTTGCTCTTCCTGTCATATGGAATGCAGTTAGAGAGTAAGTGCAGCTAGTGATGCTTGGTTGAGTCATTTGTTTAGATTTTAGTCGTGCATCACCAGCTGCAAATATCTCCTCCTTGCATGCCTTTGTACCCTGATTGTACTCAGTGGTGTGTTTTTATCTCAAGTGGTGAAACGAGTTTGTTGTTTCCGTGTTTATCTGGAATAATTGTCTTGCATAATTTGTAAAACACTGTGCGTTGTTGGAGGTTGAAGTTGAAGTTGGTGGTGCTGCTGATATGACATTTTTATATCTTAAATCTACACTGGCATTTATACTGACTAACTGTGGCACAGCCCTAATGTGCCACAAGTGGTACAAGTTTCATTTAATGTTACACAAAGAATCAGAAGCACAATGTACACACATTTGAAAGCTGCAAACTTTTTCTGGAGCAGGAGTAGTAGCTAGCAAAATAGTCTGAAGAAAGCTTGTTTAAGGTGAAGTTGTGCACCGTTTACACTGTTAATTATGTATTTTAATGTAATTTTTCTTTGCTAACAACAACACAAACACGTTTAATACTATGTCAAACATAAGTGTGTAACCAAAGTAAATAAATAAATAAGCTTTGAGGCTTTAAATAGCATAGAAAGAAGAGAGAAATGTAGTCCCTAATACATTAAACAACAGGTTGTAGTGTCACACAAACCCACAGAAGTGCTGCAGACTCAATCTTCAGTGTGAGGCATCAGTTTAAGGGGTACCCAGCGCTTCATGTTATATCTTTGGTGCTACAAAATTGCCATTAAGTGTCATCAAAGTGCATTGCCTCTCAAGTGCAGCAGATTAATATGGAAATTATATGGTAATTATATTATAATTATTACCAGTTCATTTTCTTCATATATTTAGAAGAAATTCATTACATGGCACTGAAAGCGATACTCGGTGCCCTAAGGTGCATTTTGTACACATAATGCATTCCCTGCTATGAAATATGCATTTTGTATTCGGGGAATTTTTGTACTCGAAATGTACTGTGAGACAGTTGGTGCTCCATTTTAAAGCAATGTGACTCAACCGGAGGAGGGCGTTGGGAAAATGGACTCTTTATACACGAGGCTGAGGAGAGGAGTCACAGATTTATTTGTTTATCCTCTTCTTTTAAGTTTAATGTTTATCTTTGTCATATATTCACACAAGGATTCTTTGTAAGTTCCTTTCGTGGGTTTTCCCCTGACAAGTTCCTATTTGGCTCAATTTGTTTTTTGACGTATCTTCGACCCTGTTCTTTATTGAATTACTTCAAATTAGATTTGTGTCTTTCCCAAGTCGGAGGCTTCTTTACACCGTAAGTGAAAACAAATAACTCTTCATGCTTTACTGTGATCCCACATTCTCCCTTCAGTCTTTTATACCGTCTCAGTACCTCATGATCCATTTTACTCCCTCAAGTCATCTTTCCCCAAAAACCGCTCTGTTTCCTGCATTTTTGTGCATAATTAATTCAGTCTCATTGGTGTTCCTGATGAGACTGAGTGCTCCTTCAGTTGCAGCTAATATCATGTGGGGTCATATTAAAGTGATAATAGTATCCTGTACCCTTTAACTTGCTCTTACCCAAAATACATGACCCAGTTTATAAAGTAAACCTTATAAATGAAGCGAGAAGTGTGAAAAATAACATGATTTTCAACACTGTTGACCTGTGCCACTCCTACTACGGTATAGTATTCATACTACAGTATGTTTCTCTTATTTTAACTCTGAAACATATGTTTTTTTTTTAACTGTCTTTCACATTTTGGATTTTTCTGATTATTATGCTGCACTAAGCTACGGACTTATAGTGATATCTGATTTGTTTTAGCACTGATTAACATATCTTAGTAGAAAAACACATTAAAAATGAATTTTGGTTGGAGAAGGACTGCAGGAGATTAATTTGGTGGCCTACAGGCTACCTTTTGTTTTACTATTCATATAGACTTACTGGTTATTTACATCTTGGTAGCACAAGGCTGAAACCCCTTTTGCCTTCAAAACGTCATTAATTCTTCATGGCACAGATTCAGATAGGCTCTGGAAATATTCCTCAGAGATTTTGGTCTATATTGACATGATAGCATCTCCTAGTCACTGCAGATTTATTGGCTACACATCCTGTTCCAACACATCCCAAAGGTGCTCGACTGGATTGAGATCTGGTGACTGTCAAGGCCATTTGAGTATAGTGAACCTTCTCTCGTGTTCAAGAAACCAACTTTAGTTTATTTGAGCTTTGTCACATACTGCTGAACCCTGGCCGGGTACACTGTGGTCATAAAAGGATGGACATGAGCAACAACAATACTCAAGTAGGCTTTGGTATTTAAACAATGCTCACTTGGCACTAAGGGGCCTAAATGGTGCCAAGAAATAATCCTCCACACCATTACATCATCACCACCACCTTGAACTGTTGATACAAGGCAGGAAGGAGCCATGCTTTCATGTGTTGTACACCATATTGTGATCCTACCACCACAGACTCGTGCTCGATTTCCTGTTCTTACTGTAGCTGACAGGAGTGGCACCCGGTGTGGTCTTCTGCTGCTGCATTCATTCAGAGATCATCTCCTGAATAGCTCATACCTGTGATGAGGGGTTATTTAAGTTACTCTAGTCTGGTCATTCTCCACTGACCTCATGCATTACCAAAGCATTTTTACCCAGAGAACTGCAGCTCCCTGGATAGTTTCTTTTTCTGAAACCACTGAAATGGTTATGTGGGAAAATCCCAGCTGATCAACACTTTCTGAAAACTTCACACCAGCCCATCTGACAACAACAGCCACGCCACTTTCAAAGTCACTTAAATCATTTAACAGTTAAGTAGTGACCAAGAATAAAAGCATTGAGCTTGGAATAAGCATAGTGCGTCATCTTTATTTTCGTTGGAGGTTTGAAATGAGCAAACCGCATTAGTGTGATTGTGATTAGCAGATCCTGGGTCATCCAGTTGATCTAATGTGTTTTAAGCAATGTCTGAAGAACAGGCCCTAGCCTACTTACCCAGGCTTGTTATGTCTGTACTGCAGCACTCGGTGTTAAAATGTATCCGTAAAACATTTAAAAAGCACTCACTTTTTTTTGGGTTGTGATGCTGTATATGATATTTTTGCTCCACTTGCCAGTGAAGTGATAATGGAATAACTGTCACAAAATGTACTGCGTTATGGAAAAAGTTATATTGTTTGTGCAGATTGTTTTCTATCACAGGCTTTCTCTTTAATAGCATAAACATGTTGGCGAATAATTTTATTTCCCTTTTCCTCGTGCATTTGTAAACTCTGCACCATAAAGTCGTCATATCAGTCATACAAACCTGTTGCACTGAAATGTTGGACTAGAATGAGTAACTACTATAGGTTAAGCTGCCAAACATTCATTTGTCTTCAAGCTCACATCTCCTTCAAATAAGTGTCTAAAATCGGATAAATAACACTCAGTAATCCCTAATATGCTCCTCTCCAAATGAACTTTGAATATGAATATGTAATATCTGGCTGTGTTTATCTCAACAGTTTTGCGTTATGTGTAACAGGCAATTTTGGCTTGGAGGTGCATTTCTAGACACATTGTGCAACAGAAGCCTCTCTGTCAGTGCGGATTACTGCATTTTATGGTAAAAGTTCCCCCCCCTGGGATGTCATTACTTTAAACCCTCCTGCAATACATCAATTTCTAATTAACATTTGCATACTAGATTGTAAGGGTGCCTGAGAGGTGGAGGAGGGGGGGCCTCGTACACATACATTTATGCTAATTAATTGAAATAAAATGAGCCTGGAGCGTAAGATGGGGCGGAGCAATAGAATGCTTCAACACCCAACGGGAGGAGAAGGCTTGATGCTCGAGTGCCGTCAGAGACGCCTGGTGCATCCAATAACGCCAACTCTCTGATGACTTGTAATAGTTAGTGGATGGTGCTGAAAGTCTCTGTGGTGGAGGATACTTGTTTGTGTGTTGTAGTGTCCAAGACTGCAGACATGGGCCATATCTGGGGCGTTTTTTTGCAGTCACAGCTGAGTTTCTAAAGAGTGGATGTCACCCTGGCACCATGCACCTTCTTGCACTTGCCAAGCAGAGAACCCAGAAGGTGTTTTTGTGATCCAGTAGGCATATTTCTCATTTGATTCTCCCAATTTTAAAAGTTGTCGAGTCAACAAAAATGACACAAATTATCTATTACCTTTTTTTGCTTGAAGGCATCAGTTTTACACCCTTTCCTTGATTGCAACATGTTGTAAGACAACGTTCCCCAAACTCCAGGAGTCGTTTGGTACCGGGCCGTGAGAGTTGAGGTGTTAAGTGTATGGTTTCAGGGTTTTTATTGGTTTTTATTGTTATTTTTTATTGTTAACTCAGTTTCCCTGGGTCTTTCCCCATGTGTTATGAATAAATCTTCTGTTTTCTGGTACCTGTACTGGTTTTATTTTGTTGTATTTATCCGCGACACCTTATAGGCCGCCCCGTGAAAATATTGTCATAAACCGGTCCGTGGCGCAAACAAGGTTAGGGGCTGCTGTTCTAGAAAGTACAAATGATGAGACCACCTACAGTATTAAAAAGTTTGCAAGGTAAGATTTCAACAGACAGGGCAGAACAGGTCTTCCAGGTAGCGGTCAAGAAAGAGAACTTGAGAAGTACACGGGAGATGACTGAGCCAAATTTTAAAAAGTTGCCTGAAAACTTTGCTTATAATTTTATACAGTGACTTTTACACAAAAATATATAAAAGCTGTTTTATTGATTTGTCTGCAAGGTTTATGGTCAAATATCTAAAAACTCTAGTCTTATAGCTGCGAAACACATTATCGTTACATTACTTATAATGGAAGAAGTGTTTGCAAGAAGTATTATGTGAGATATGTGTGATACGCAGAGAGTTGAACAAACTGTTGCCCACTTGGGCCAATTAACATAAATTAGAAAATGCCCGAGCTGAGAATGTCTGCATCATTCCACAAATGTCCATTAAAATCCAATCAACAACATCCAACTGATAAACAGACTGAGGCCGATCCATAATCCCTCCCCTCAGTTTCATCTCGGGAACAATTGTCCAGCAGCACGGCAGATAATTTGACTGATAAGATCTTAAATTAAACTATATAGAATTTGTATTTGTAATTACTACTTTTAATTTGCAGTAGAGATTAGGCGAAGGCCATGCATGTTTGTGCGAGACGGTGCTCCGGGGAGACGAGTGGGGGGGGGGGTCATGACTTTGCTTCAAGTCAAAGGTCTGTTGAAATGAAGCGCAACATCCCTTTAAATGTTGTTCTTGCCTCATCTGAGATTAAAGTGGAATTAGGAGCTAACACATGATAAATTTCTACTTTGTATGCAGATGCGCTAATGCGAGAACTGCCTCAGTCAAGAATGGCACTCAAGGCAAATAAATGGTTGGCTTCTGAAGCAAGGAGCTACAAAAACAACCCAAGCTCTCCCCCCTCGGTAATCACAGCGGTGTAGCTGTATACATTAGGGGTGTGAACTACGAAGCTATTTTTATAGCAGTGTAAATGGTAAGCCCTCAAACACGGGAAAGGTGCAATCACAGACTAGTAATGGGCAAGTGACAGCAAGTCCTGCAGACTCAAGTTCAGAGCAAAAGGATTTTTTTTTTTATAAGAACAGCAACTCAAGACTGTGTTACAGTGGTTTTCTTTCTGCAGGCAACCTTTGTTCATTTCTTGGAAAGTGGCTTTTTATATACACGGAACCGAATTACCATCAGAAGTTAGTAAATGCTTTCTTGTGTCCTGTTTTCGGTTCTTAATGTTCTGTGAGGTTAAGGGCTCCAACAAATTGGCAGATCTACACAAAACAATCTGTTTGTGTTCTTCTTTAACCTTGCAGCAGGTTTCAAACTTAGCAATGCTTCATGAGATGTTGGTTCACAGCTTATTTTTTTCTTAATTAGTTGGTGGAGACGGAAAATTTTACTCCAGATATTTTTGCTGTAAATTTATCTGGAGACTTGATGTCGTAAAGTTTCTTTTAAATATGCGATTAAGCCAAAATCTGGGGGAAATTTCTTAGATTTTGCTGTGCGAATGCCTCTAAAGTCACTGACATCAATCACATTGTGGGTCAAGATATTAATATCACCACTGGGTCATAACTGTCAGTTTTATATTATAGCTATGTTTAAGGTCACTTTAAATAAGCCTAATAAATTCAAAGGAATAGTTTGGGTGACTGATATATATCCGTGTCCTCTTGTTTCACAGTACAGACGCGTGCGGTTCAAGGACAACAGGACCTTTTCATGTTTCTAGAAATAGTTCACCTCTTTGTTGTAAGATGAATCTGCTCTCTCTTTTGGATGAAATTACATGTTGTGTGTCAAGTTGAGACAGAGTAATACGCTCTGATTATCAAGCAATGCACCGAATCTTCGAGTATCTCCAAGGAATGCTAATCACTCGTCTATTGGATTTTTCTGTGACGCCTGCCATTAATCCTCACCACAGTCTCATGTGACGAAACTGCAGCACTCTTTTGAACGTAATTAACTCCCATGATCGCTTTTGAACCTCACTGCATTGAGTGCTCTGATCGAGAGAAATTACACCAGGCTATTGCGAGTATTTAATGGACCCACGAGTGTCAATTAATCTAGAGAAGCTTTTCATTGCACTTTCTTTTCATGTCCACTAGCCCAGGTTTTTTTATTAAAAAGCTCTTCTACCAAGCCTCTGGTTTTGGAAATGAACAGCTTTCTAAGGCATTACAATAACCGGGTGGAGGGTGGTAAACCTCCATCGCTCGCGCTGGCATTTTTCACTTCTGACTGTATTTGTTCCTGCTAAAGAGTTTGGTTTAACCGTTTACATCCACCGGTGCATTTCATTTAAACAGTCTTACAACAGTATTTGTTTTTGTGCAGTTTCTACCGTAGCATTTTTAGTTGGATACCTCCCTGCTTGTTCAGTCCAGAAGGTAAAAACAAAACTTTGCAAATGAAAGCCTCCATTTTTTTTTTTAAACATCCGCCCAGCGTTGGCCACAAGTCTTTGGTAGTTCTTGGTGAAGTCATGCAGGGCAACACAGATATGGAGGACATTTGTTTTCCTTTTGTGTTGCTTTAAAAATACTTACAATAAGTTTTATGTAGTTTTCAGCCTCAACGTTGTTGTTATAAACAGCAAATAGCTGTGGGTTGGCCTGAACCCCATTGTAATTGTGATAACTGAGTGATCTTAGTTAACTGGCCCTATGTATACCATAGAGTACATAATGTACAACATGACTGCCTTCATGGTCTTTTGCCAATGTGGTTAACGTTTGCTAAGTGCAGACTTCTAACCCTCATACATTCAGGTTATGTTAGGTAAAAACGATATTTCTCACAGTTAGAGGAAACCTAAAGTATGCTAGCTGTTTGCAGGAAGAGGTACTTTGCACGCCCATCTATTCAACACAGCTTCCTCCCTCTAAGCTGTTTGCTGGATTACAATAATGCCACATGACTTCCTGCTTTGCAGAATGTAAACATGGGATGTTGTAAGCTGTTAAAAGAGCTAAAGTTATTTTTGGCGTGACAGTCTTTTATTTGAACTCATTGGCTGTGCTAACTTGAGTATGATAGCCAGCCGTGGCGAGCTCACAGTCGAGATTATTTTATGTCTGCAACTCTCCTGTCGAGGTGGTGATGAGCACTGATATTACAGCATCTGGCTGAACAATTATTCCCACAGCACTCAGGGGAGCTTTGAGATTATGCTGCATTCCCCCAGCGAGCAGTGCAGCAAACAGCTCTCTAATTCAGTGTCTCCAGAGGGAAGCAGGAACGCTGCAAACAAAACAGCAACAGATTGTGCTAAATGACAGGTTTTGTGGTGTTAAGTTTTTCAAACCATATGTAGTCTTGTTTACACTAGCCCCAGTGATCTAGTCGTTTTGAGAAAGCAGTTCTCGTGTTTTTCTCAGATTTATTATTTTTATTCTAATTGTCAATATTTTATTAATTACATTAATGTGCCAAATGCTTTAGAAGAAGTTCCTTTAGTCCAACTTTTCTTTGTTATTGGATTATAAAACCATTTCTCAAAGTTCAAAGGGATAGCATTGAGATATTTTAAATTATAGCAAAGATTTGCACACATGGTTGACCAGAAAATGCCACTCCTTTTTGTCTTCCTTGTATATTCTTTGAAATGTTTTCACATTGACTGGATTTGTTTGTTTAGTTGTGTGTTCTTAGCCTTTGTATATATGCTCTTACACCTGGGATATTACACAGGATAACCACACTGCTGCTGTTCTAAGTAATTCAGCAGGGTCAAAATGTTAATTGAAGTCTTGCTTCTTAAAGCAACTGTCAATTTAGGAGAAGTGAAGTGTTACAGCTTTGCTTTTTCAGCCAAGTACCTGCAGCCCGTTATCACTGCACTGAGGCTACCAATAGTATAGCTTCACTGTTATGAGCTGCACAGGCTGACTGCAAAGTACAATTTATTAAAGCTTTGTTGAAAACAGATGTGTTCTGAAAACTCAAGTTAGTAGAAAGTCTGCCAACCATATTAAATCAGGCAGATTAAATAACTACGTTTTTTGATAACTGATTAAATCTTTTGAAGGACTATCAATTACAGGAAAGTGTTGTTGATCAATGTTCTCTCTGAGATGGTGAATTATTGATCTATTTTATTGTGGCCACTTTGCTGATTTTAGGAAATGAATTAATTTAAAGCAAGCGTAAAAGTTAAATACACGGAAACAGAATTTATATTGTCACTTTGGGACAGAAGGTTGTGGAAAACAATTTAGGAATTGAATTTTCTTTTCTTTTATTACGGTACCTAAAGGTTATCTTTGGATAATTTTGATTTGTAGGCATTTTCAGTAGGAGCTCTTGATTCCAACAGATGGGTTTGGGGTTTTTTGTAATGTGGTGAGGGGTTGTCAGAGGAACAGGACTGGCACCAGCTTAACAGATAATTGTTAAATATTCACTAAATCAGTCTTCCAGAGTTTGCCCAGCTTCTAATCAAAAAGCGTGGTGGGCATCTTGAGTAATTGATGCATAGCTAATGACTTGGTGATTAATAGCTTGGCACAGGCTTGCATAAATGCGGCTGATCCAAAGATGAGAAAAGGAGGGGGGGGGACCTGAAGACAAAGACCCTGCAATGTTCTGTGACGCATCGGAGGCCGTGGAACATTGTCGAGGCATCGCTTTTATAAAAGCCATCTAATTAGCGGAATAAAGCTCAGTGCTGGTTGTGTTAATAAGTGGTGGGTGTTAATTAGGTTTGTCCAGGCATATGGAGATTTGCTCCCTGGATTAGCATGCCTGTGAATGACAACAAAGAGGGAAGACACAGTTGGTTAAGTCTGCTGACTCTCATTGACTATAGGGCTTCTGTGATGGCTGAGCATCCAATCTCCGGTTTGTGTTTTGATTAATAATATTCAGTTAAAGGTCTTTTGGGTTTTGTAAAGGTCATAGTTTCGTTCCGTTTGACAGCGAGGTGACTGTTTCTGATCGGTTTCACCCTCCACTCCACAAGTGCCAGCCAGGAGATGAAAAGACACTAATTACTGACCTCTGTTCACACTAATACCTTTCTCATTTAAATAAGGGTCAGCGGATTCCTCATCTGCATGCAAGCTACACCAAGCAGTTATTAAATACCAAGAGACTTTCTTTCCCAGGTCATGAGAGCTGATAAATGAAATCTGCAGCTGCATCTAAGGATCCTCCGGATGTGAGAAACAGCAGTGCATGATGCCATTATCCCATACTGTGCGCCTAACTAAGACAGATGGTCCTGGGGGACCAGCAAAGCATCGCCATCAACCTCCCTCCTCTCAGCGAAGAGGCGATTGGTGGAACCAGCCTTGTACTGGGCTAATATTAGCCACAGATAAGGACACCTACAGAGTGGGGACATTTGGCATCAGCTAGGGATATAGCGAAACCTTCAGTAGTTATACGTAGCCTGGAAAAATGACAAAAGGGATGGCTGCACGCTACATGATCTTTCACTTATTTCGAGGTCTTGAAAAATATCTCTGTACAAATTGATTCCCCTTCACAGCGTTTTTAAAACACTGGCATCTTTAATTTGAAGTGATTTTTTTTATAATTGTACAAGGGTGAAAGGTATATCTGTTACTGTAAGTCGATTCATTTAAAAGTGTTACTGTTCATGTCTGATGTATATCAAACACAAGAAGATTCAAAACGTGCACCGGCTTTTGAATTTGGCTGGTCTCCCTTTCAAGATCGTCTCCTTTTTCATCCCTGGACCCTTTTTTTTTTTATTTAACCTTTATTTAACCAGAAAGATCCCATTGAGATTAAAAACCTCTTTTTCAAGGGCGACCTGGCCAAGATAGGCAGCAGCAAGTGTCTCACAGTTACAGAAATTACTCAACTAAACACAGGCAGCAACAACAAACATGCAAAAATAAATGGAAAAAAATACAATAAAATAAAAAATTCAATAAAATTCAGTAAAATTCAAAAAAAATTTAAAAAAATGAGTTGAATTGACAATCTGACACTTAATGAAATGAATTCAGTAATTTTTCAGTCGCTCTGCAGATTGTTCCAAGTCAAGGATGCTAAATTGACTAAAGCTCTTTTCACTTTGAAAATGGAACAGAAAGCAACAGGTAACCATGCGGACAAAGAGAATACCGACCAGCGTGCTCCACTGCAAGCAGGGAACATATATAAGAAGGTAGCAACCCAAGTATTGCCTTATATATAAAACTGTATAAATGAGAGATCGTCCGACTTTCCCAAGTAGGCCATCCTACCTGAGAGTATAATTCACAGTGGTGAGTCTGAGATTTACAGTTAGTGATGAACCTCAGAGAAGCACAATACACAGTATCAACCAACCTTTTCTGGGCCTCTCTGGAAACCCTGTTCACTTTCATGCAGATATCTGAAATGTAACCATCAACCTCAAAAGAGCAAACAGCAGCTTCTGTATCAAATTGATCAGCCTTTAATGACGACTGATGTAACTGCTGATGAAAGCAGTGACTTAGCCTGGACGTGGCACATTAGGTTACAGCTAAAATAAGGTTGACATTCACAGGGTTATGAAGCATAAACGTATCTCCAGGAATAAAGCTCATCTCAGACTTCTACAACTCTGTCCTGGGAGCATTTTTGGAAAGGCCAAATGTCCACTTCTCCTTCACACTGGCCTCAACGTCCATCTATCCTAATCTCAGTCCTTAAATTTCTTGTGCCTCATTTTCAGATACTAAATACTGCCAGAGACGTGGTTGTCATCTGTAGCTTTTCCTGCAATGTTCAGTGTTTGTTTTTCTTATTTCAAAGAAGAACCATATGATAAATAAGAACTGTGACTTCCTAGCCACTTTTGTCAGTCACTCAAGAGATTTTGGCTCAGTTGCAAGTATCTCTTGTGCTTTTGCTTATACTTATACACCCTGAGCGGCTCATTACAGGCAATAAATGCATATGAGGAATCAAAATAGATGAAATCCTGGTTTGGTGTCAAGTGACTCATTCGGCCATAGAAGGGAAAAGACTATCAGACATTTTTTTTAACCATAAGCTTTAGTCTTTGAGTGTCAGCCAATATAAATTTTAAGCAGTTGTTACTCATTAGGAGTTGTTGGTACAAAGTGACTTTACATGCAGCTCTCAGTCCTGAGGTTAGCTTCAAGAGAAGTACAAATTTCCCATCAGTGTCACATTATTGCAGACAGTTATTTGGACAGTCGCACATTTTTGCTCTTTAGTCAATGTTGACATTAACCATCTCAAATTAAAGTGAGGCCTGGCACTTTAATGTAGCATGTTTTATTTTATTTCAAAATGAATGTGCTGAAGCACAAACCGTGAAGAACACACATTGCGTTGGGCTGACAATTAGGGTGAAGAACAGCATACATCAGATGTATGTCCTTTCATGTTGTACTATCCTTAAGACACGTCACTCACAATGCACTTTTTATTACAAAATCACCTGGCTGTAGTTCCTAAGGTTGTGAGTAAGGCCTCATGGATTAGACTGCAGTCTGCAAATAAATGATGAGGCTGGAATTGAGCAACATGGTGCGGCAGGTAGCTGTTGTGAAAGGCCACTGCACTCTGTAGTTTAGTTGATCTGTAACTAACGTGCACATGTATGCCAAGGTTTCCTGCCAGGACATTAGATTGTAATCAGGCTGATCAATGTTTAATGTTGTCTGTTTAATGTTATGGCTCATGGGTGTACTTGATATTTGTTTTCTCTCACAGCCTGTTTAGTAGCTGTCAGTTTTAGTTCTTTCCTCGAGTGTGTGATTCACATGAGTGTGCCTCCCATCTTATATGTTATCAGTACCCTTGAGGGTTTACGTGTGTGCTGGGAATGAGGCAACCTTTCTTGTCGGTATGATTTAGAAGGTGTCTAAGTGAGAAATGGGTATGGATTATGACTTGGCTTTCCAAATAAACTGCTATTAAATTTGTTTTGTGGTTTTGGCAAGATTGTGTGTAGTTCGGGCAGAACAACAGAACGATTGGATCCTGAAAACCTAATATTAATAATAATCATCATCATCACAGTGGTGGAAATTAAAGAAATGTTACTGTAATAACAGATACGCTCCTGATTTGTTGTTTTAATATTGTAAAACAGAGTACATGGCTGAGGAGAACTAAAGAATATATATAATGATATTATATTAAAGTCTGTAAAATGACCAAAAAGACAAAAGGCAAAAAGGCAGCACAGTAAATAAAAACTTTTTTACAAAAAAAAACAAATCTCGAACCTGCCAATTCTGTGACTACATAAAGTCAACAAGTAATGTAATAATATCCGAGTTTAAAAGTTTTGTCGTCCCAAAATCGGACATTTCTTTAAAACAATCGCTATTAAGATGCTGTTAAGTATAACAAAACTGGTTTGTGTGTACTTGCGTCGTGCTGTTCACATCATGGCTACACATCTTTAGAGGCAGCTAAGTAGTCTTATGGTGTCATCTTAGTCGCAGATGTACATAAACACACGCACACATAGACGCGCACACACTCCGTCTGCTCACCGGCTGCTGTCATCTGCTGGCACGAACACACACCAGCTCGTGTCCTGCGGGGGGGCTGGAGGGTCGTGGGTGGTAGGGCAGGTTTTCTGGCAGGCCTTCGGCTCTTCACCCCGCACACTGGCCTGTCTGTCTGAGCCTCTTTTCTTGTCAGCTCAAGGACTCCTCTATCAAGTGTCTGTCACTATCGCTGTCTGTCTCTGCAGATAGCTAACAGATGTCTAAGTCAGAGTTGAGTGAGTGACATGGCATCACGTTGAGGGTGGTGGGATTATGCAGCATGTAAAAGGATTACAAGTGAAATGCTAGCGGATGTCTGCTGATGTTGATGCGGCAGAAGACACAGTAACCTTCTCAGATTATCAGTAATGTCAAGAGCATTTCACTGCTTTTGAGTCAAATCTACATTGACAGCCTTTTAGGGATGAATATGCCTTTGTAAATGCAAAGCTAATACCTTTTGAAGGGATTCCTGAATCCCTAAAGGGCCATGTAAACCTTTAAGGTTAAAAAAAACCTCTCTCCTACACCCACTGCTATTTAGCTCTACATATAGGCAGAAAGACCTCTTCACAGTGCATCTCTTTCTTTTGTTCAGGTATTTGTTGTAGTCACAAACCTGTCACTTCCAGCATATCACATATTGTTGATCTTCAAATAAAATCAGTCCCAGAAATTCCACCATGAAAAAATGCCACTTCTCCCACCTCTCTTCCTAAAGAGCCAATCAAAAGCCAAACTGGAAAATAAAACGTGCTGCATTGAAATTTGAGTCATGGCTAAATCCACATTCATTCAGACAGAGGATTTACAGTAACTGGTTAAATAACTACTGCCGAATGCCAAGACGTACTTCCTCCCTTCCTTCCACAATCTTGGACGCATGCAACACATCTAACAGTCATATCATAGCCTGAGATCCATGGATGTTATCAGCTAAATTTAACTGAATGATATCAAATATCTTCCTTTTTTAAACTCTTTTTGGTTTAAAAAAGAGAAGAGACGAACGTTTTTTTCCTATAATGAGTCTTGTAAGAGTTGTCCTTGATATTTAACCTGATATCCACTTACGAGGACATTATACTGCAACTGTTCTATCGAAATTTAAAGCGAATGTCCTCATGTGTGGATCAAATTTTTCTCAGAAACAAAAATCAGGTGGTAAAAAAAAAAAAAAAAAAAATCTGGTAATTCTTTATTTTTACATTCGTCAGGTCCCAATCAGCCCAAATAGCAAAGACAAATTTAAAATGCATGCCATGAAAGAGTTCAGGTCTTAGGAGGTTAAGGCAAAGTAAACACATGTTACTCTGGTACTGTTGCAATTTACATGATAAAGAGGAACTATATAAAGAGCAATTATAATCTGATCTATATCACTTACTGATTATAAAGCAACAGTAAACTTGGGGTCTTAGGTATATTCTTAGAAAATAGAGGAGTAGAAACAAATATGAAAAAAAGACATGATGTAGAGCAGTTTTCATTAAACCCAACGAGCTCATACAGTGGATTATTAATAATTTTACTACTCACAGTTGCTCTATCTCTTTGGGAATTTTCTAATAGTTTTAAAAAAGGCAATATTTGAGCCTGAAACCAATTTCCATCAAATTAAATCTATAATCACAGTTTAAGTGTTGAGTTCCAAGTTTTCTCTCAAAGAGGGGAAGCAATACGAAGATATTCTAATTAAATTGTTACACATTAGCGGAGATTACAAGAAAAACAGATGAAAATCAGGATACACTTCCCCAAATTCCAGAAACGCTTAGCATCAAGTACAGTAACAGTTGTTTTCTGTTCTTTGATGCTGTTATCTGTTGTTTTACTGGAGGGACACTGAGCATAAATATGTGGATCAAGTATGAAGGCACAACAACATATTTACCCCTAGTGTTCATTTGCTAAGAAACTGCCCATTTTTAATAAAAACGTTTTTATTTTTTTTTAAATACTGTGCAGTATAAATCACATTCGCTCATGTTTCTTTAACTCTGCGCTTATGTAGTGCATGATTTCCAGGTTTTCTGTATTATCAGTCATTACACTCTACAAAACTGCAGATAATGGCTAAAATGTAAAAACTAAATGTCGAGCCGTTGTTATCTCTTCTGCAGAAGCTTTTCTTTGCCTGATTTTGACATTAATGCTTTATAACTATTGTGCTGATAATCTTTATGAAACCTATAATTATGTTTTGAATGGATCTTTACTCCGCTGGGGAAATCACTTAAATCTCAAAGGCTTTTTGTTTAATTTATGAGCGATGGGACTTTAATTCCACTGGCTAATGAAAACTAATGAAAACTTACATTCAGATTTCAGTCATAGATCAGCATATCAATAGCGCTGATGCAAGGCATTTTAATTCATTTACCAGCCTGGGATAAGGATCCTTTATTAAATATTACTCTCTGGCTTTTAACTTTGCATACTTTCTGCATCACTGTTTACATTTCAGGCATCCAATCCAAGCTTATACTGATAAATCTTGCCATAAATGTGAAGAGATCTTTTAGGATCTTTGATGGGCATGTTTGTGGTTGCAAGGTTTGAACTTCCAGGTCACAGCGTTACCCTCTAACCACAAACCCAACCTTTAAAGGAGTGCATTTCAAAAGAACCAATAATCTTCAACAACAAGTGTAATTTATGGGTCAGTGTAGCCAAGTCACGGTAGATTAATTCGCAGACTTGATGCAGGGCATTGCCAGTGACTGAGCTGAATGAAATGTTGAATGGACTCCCCTCGCTTGGCGGTGGGGGAAGTGAATTCTAATTCAGCCATAGTGCTGCACAGCCTACTAATACACCATTCAGAGTACAGGATGGAGGCCACGTACGGTGAGCAGTGAATAAAGACTAGAATCAAGGCCAAACCAGACTCTAAGGTTCCGACCTTGAGGTTGCAAAGTCTCCACATGTACTGACTGAGAATAATGATAACTTGCCTGTACACTGTATATGTGTAGGTCTCATTGTTGCAAGGTCTTCAATAGTGCTGCTCTTACTTGTTTAACTAAACTGTTAACTGTCCTTGTGTGAACAAGTCTCATGCTGAATCATAACAAACCTATTCTGAGACTCCAATTCTTTTTAGCCTTTAGATGATTGGAAATATACGTGAGCTATTCACATAGACTGTAAGAAATGTTTAACTTTAAGTGGGATGAAGATAAAAGAATGAAATAATATTGAGTGGACACGAAACAGGGACATCACAGTTATGATCCCTAAAACAAAGATGGCCAGAAGAACTCATATGCTTTGCATGGCAGCACCACAACCATTGGTATGTGAGTAATGAGCAGCCCATTGCAAAGCATTGTGAAGAACCACTAAAGTTAAAAGGTACTATAAGTGCAGGACTGCTTACCATTTATTATTGTTGGTGTTGTATATGCATTATTATAGAAGTTGAATGGAATCAACTGGTGAAGACCTTCCCCAGTTCACATCCCCATAAACAGAAATTTGGATTAAAAATTAATTTTTTGTAAGGATGTTTTAATTAATAATCCACATCCATTTTTTTCATATTATATAATTATTAGTAATTATTCATTATTATTATTATTATTATTACTATTATTATTATCAATAATAAAAAAAATTATAGTTTTATGGTCGAGGATGTTTGTAGATCCCATTGTGATCTGTAGTGAGAGCAGCGAGCAGGTGGACAACAACCTGGATAGGTGTAGGCATGCTTTCAAGAGAGGTGAAATGAAAGTCATTAGACACAAGACGGGTATAACAGTACAGCTACAAGGAGTAGAGGTAGTGAAGGTGGATAAGATTAAATATCTGGGGTCGACCATCTAAAGGACAGTACATCCTCTTCCTAACCTCTCTTGTGCACTGACCACTGCTCTGGGTGGTGACCCCAGGTATTTAATCTTATCCACCTTCATAACATGCATGCATTCTGTCTTACTTCTTCTAACTTTCTTTCCTGATTGATTTGTGACAGAAAGATAGCAGCAAGAGTGAAATTGATTCACAAGATGGTAGTGATCTGCTTTGAAACGTGGTTTCGAGATGGTGACACTGACAAAAGAGAGGCAGAGCTGAAGGTGGAAGAACTGAGATTTTGTGACCAGGATGGACAGGATTAGAAATGAGTACATCATACAGACAGCTCAGGTCCAGCACTTTGGAGATAAAGTTGGCGAGGCAAGGTTGAGATGGTTTGGATATGTACAGAGAAACGATAGTGAATACGGTGGACCAAGGAGAAGAAAAAGAGGAAGACCTTAGAAGATGTGATGGACGAGATGCAGAGGGTTGGTGTGACAGAGGAGGATCCTAGGCATGGTGTGAAATGATCCGCTGTGTCAGCCCCCAAAGGCAGCAGCCAAAAGAAGAAGAGAAAGAAGCAGTTACAGTTATGTAAGGGAAACGACTATCTCTATGGAGTTTAAACACTTGGAGTAATAAAATAATTACTTAATTACTTAATAAAATAATTAATTAATTTTAATTAATCTAGTTAAAATGACGTTAACGCCATAACGCTGTTAGCTCATCATTAGCTTGTTAGCTTTTGGTTAGCTATTAGCTCGTTAGCTAGCGTTAATGAGCTAACCGCGCTAACGCGTTGACGCCGTGCAGCCCCACGCACGGGGCGATCCGCATTAACTCGCTAACGGAGATTTGCCCCGTTAATGCGGTTATGGCGTTAACGTCATTTTAACGAGATTAACGCTGACAGCACTAAAAATAATACACATTTTCCTTGTAAAATCTATTTTCTTTCCACATTCTGACTTAAAAGCATGTGAACACCCTGAAGTCAAAGAGAATGGCTTCCCCACTTGGGAAACGGCAATGCAGGAGTTTTATCCCAGTTCCTTCAGTAAATGAACTTAGATATTATTGAGTTCACTTATAATAATTAACTTACCCATCTCATAAACAAAAAATGCTAATATGTTGCTAATATAATACCTATCTTTTATCATGCCAGAGTTGAAATGACACAGGATTGCAAAGCACTCAGAAAATCAGGGTAAAACTCTGTAAGCAAACAGTGTGGCACACATAAAGAAGGTCTATAACATATTTTTATTAAAGCCTATTGTGATATGCTGATAATTCAAACAGTGAATTTACTTCACGTAAGCAAAAACTGATGGTATTTCTTTCAAGTCATGTGTGAAAAGCTTTTTTTACATGTACATCCTGTTTCCACATGCCAGTAGCGTGCAATAGCGTAGGTAAAGAATTGCCACCACATTCATTCATGTTGCATGTTTGCACAAAATATTTTCTGCAGTAAAGCCTGAAGCAAATACCTTCAGCTTCTTGCCAGTACCTAGTGACAACATTTCTCTTCGTGTTTTCATTGTGTGCACAAATTTATCAGTGATAACCATGCCCACATGTGCTGGATGATTTCAATACAGAATCCATGTGTGTTTGTGCAAAAACGTGCAGACGCGTATTTTATTTTATTTTTTTAGCCATTCACAGCTTCCAGCAAAAATACGTTGACATATTATACTTGACAGTCATATCTCATAAAAAAATGTGTATTTTTGTTTAATACCTGTGACATTTGTTTGGCATTTGAAGCCGCCTCCACATCGTTCTCACGCAGGACATACAGGAATCAGATCAGCCATTTATGGATTTAAATCCCAGGATCAGAGTGTTCCTCTTAAAACACCCTTGAGTTGAATTCTCAATGACATTTACATCTTTTGATTGCTATTTTAGATAGGCCTGGCCCCTAGCACATTATTTAGATGTCACTGGGATAGTGGATAGCATTTCAGCTGAAATTTCCCTTTGCCTCTTCCAGATAACGTTGAGGAAATATGAGCTTCCCTAAAGCTGCCTGGCAGAGTGACATTTCCATTACGGGTAGTGTTGTGACAGTGGGGAGTTGGGTGCAAATGAGAGCACGCATATGTGAGACTTGATCATGTACATGTGGATTTGGACAAGGCTCAGAGAGTGTAAGAAGTGTGCGTGTGTTTGGATCTTGTAGCAGGTGTTTGTGTGTTTGTTCATGCCTTTATCTATGTTTACATGTCCGTGTCGTGACAAATTATTTGAAACATGCACAAGCCTGTTCACATGTCCATTACTCTCGCACCAATGGAAATGCGCATGCGCCCAATGGCAGAGCAAACTGACACTTTTCTTTTTTTGTGGTTCATCTATTTCTTGAATGGCAACTAATTTTTTGACTTTATTTTCTTAAAAGCGAGAGTACAAAAAAACATAGATTTTGTTATTTTATTAACAAAATGCGTGGATGTGTATCTATGAGTAAAATACCTGCCCTGCCCACACTTAAAATGTGTGTCAGTTTAAGCCATTCAGTTGTTTCTTGGCAAGTATTTTGTAACAGAAGAAGAGATGCTCTCAATTTTGACAGCCCTATTAAAGATTAATATCAGTCTGTACATGGTCCAGATAGCTTTTCTTCAAATTCTTTAATTCTTTCTCGCTTTTGCAACTTTGTACTTTTGTGTTACTCGCAGCAACAACTCTTGCGGTGCTTTTCCTCAACATTTTTGCTGCAAAGTTTCAAAGAGCCGGAAAGTAAATAAACGGCAGACAGAAATGACGCAGGTCAAATTGTCTTACGTTTCACGCATGCGCAATACAGGAACGTAAGCGCTTTCAGTTGTTTCAGTGTGGATGAACAACTGTTCGGAAACGATTGAAAATGAGAGTGTGGACGTGGAGTGTCTTTAGACAAAAACGCTGTTTTCAAATTTATCCGGATGTAGAGGGAGTCAGTATTTCTTAGTGCAGGAGGAAGAGAGTTCCAGAGCCGAGGAGCAGAGCGACTAAAAGCTCTGTTCCCCATAGTAATGAGGTGTGAGGACGGAACAGTAAGATGAATGGCAGATGATGATCTGAGAGGGCGGGAAACAGTGGTGATATGGAGTAGGTCACACAAATATGAAGGAGCAGTTTTATGGATACATTTGTATGTAAGAAGTAAGATTTTAAAATTTATCCTGGCTTCTATGGGCAACCAGTGAAGCTGCTGAAGAACTGGGGTAATATGAGCATTTAACGGAGTGTAAGTTATGACCCGAGCTGCTGAATTTTGAAGAAGTTGAAGTTTATGAAGGGACTTTTTAGGGAGACCAAATAGGAGGGAATTACAATAGGATTAGTGTAGACGTAGCCCAAGGTCATGCACACGTTGGCAGTCAGCAAGGGAGAAACAGAAACTAGAAAGTCCAACAAGGAAAACTGAAATTTGTCAAATTCAATGAGACAAAAGATACATAAAATAAGAAAACACACGAAAATGCCTGGAAAGTATGACTATTCAGGGCCCAAACTAAATCTTCACTGGAATAAAAGAGTGCAAGAAAGTGTATAAAGTGAGAGGGCTGATTGAATAATTGAACATACTGATCCACAGCAGAGCAAGTAATCACAAAAGGCAGGATGTGAAACAGACTGGCAGCAAAATGAGTGAAATGACCCAGAAGGCTCCGGCACGACAGCCATAAAAAGACCCGATCAAATTCTCCAAATGCAAAGGAAAGGTGCTTCACTGTTTTTAATTAGCAGGGGATCACTTTAATTTTAGCTAAGCACAGGATCGCTGAATGCATGAAAAGGAAAGGAGACAATGCCACCACACAATTCAAAGCACCATCTGCAACAACATCATTAGCCTAACTGATTATATATAAAGTAACACAGATCATCATGTAAAGTACTGCTGCTTTCATCCTAGGCCATAACTGCTAATATGCAGACATGTTTTTGAACTTCTGAACTTGTTTAACTAACAGGCAATCTACGTATGAATGCTCATAGCTACTTTATTAATATCTGCATGTTGTAGCGTGATAATTAGCCAGGTTTAAATTATCAAAGTGAAGGTTTTAGTAGACTTGTGTTTGTGCAGGTAGATTCCCTGAGCACTGTGGTCCCTTTGAATCTTCCATTACACCTTTTAGCCACTTCAGAGGTCTTTCCCTAATCACTTTTCTTTACCCTCAGAGGAAAACCTTAAGTTTCTTTTTTAATGCAACCACGCAAATAAATGGAACACAAAACTAGACTTGGGGACAGCATGGTGGAGCAGTTAGCACTGTTGTCTCACGAAAAGATGTTATCGTGCTTCCTCCCACAGTCCAAAGACAGGTAGGTGGTTAATGGTAGTTAGTGGGGTTAGGTTAATTGGTGATTGCAAATTCGCCGTGGGCGTAAATTTAAGCGTGAATGCTTATCTGTTTCTCTGTGTTAGCCGACAGCCTGGCAACCTGTCCAGGGTGTATCCCGCCTTTCATACAGTGGCAGCTGGGCTAGACTCCAGTCTCCACCACCCTCACAACCCTGAATTGGATAAGCGGAGGAAAATTGATGTATGGCAATGGACAGGGCCATACTCTAAACCGGCCTCACTTGTATCACTAACCATGATAAATGTACAAAGATCCATCATACTTATGATATGGTTGATGACAATACATCATACAGGGACTGCAAGGTGTCGCAGGCAGAGTTCATAAACGGCGTGCACAGAAGACCGTCTCTATCACAAACATAGTTTTTAGATGAAACCCTCAGTTTTACAGCATTTCCCAAATCCAACAGATGATGGACGAGTACCCAGAGGATCAACCCAATAAATTAGCAGAACGGCAGCCTAATCATGTTAGCAACACCCACAGACATCTGGTAAACACTTCAGCTGGAACCATGCAAATGAACTCTGGCATAATGGTCGCCCAATTATGGATTTGACTAATGGGGGAGCACAGGGTGGTGGGTGATATGTTTGTGACTGAAATGATGACTGCGATAGTGTGTATATGTTTGTTTTTTCTAATAAAAAAACCCCCATACTGCATTTATTTTTACATGTGCATTGAATGCTTGCATGTAGCATGTAGGAGGTGTTTGTCTGTTTTCATCTATGCTTCTTTTTTTGTGTCTGAGGCTCATTCTGTTTGTTCATATCCATTTATATTACATTCTTTCATGCATGTGTGATTATGCAAATCTGCATCGTTACACATATGTGTTCATATTTGTTTTGTGTCGATATATTCAGAGAGGACCTTTTGTGCATTTTCTCTATGTGTGTGTGCACATGTGCTCCCCCCTGCGGACTCCCCCCATCTCTGCCTGACAGCGTGACAAATTTACATTACGGAGCTCACCTGTTGACATGCAGGGGGCATGAAAGATAACTATCGATATTGCCATGGTAACTGTGGCCCTGCTGTTACCAGAGACCTACAATGCCACGATGCAGTGTATGCCTGAGTGTGTGTGTGTGTGTGTGTTTGTTTGTGCCAAAGTGTATGTATTTGTGTGTGAAAGAGATGGAGTGGGGGGTAGCTGTTGCTTACAGGGGTTGGATGTTCTTTTCCAGAGGTATAGTCTGCGACACAGCGGGTAGGTGACAGGGATTACAGCCGCAGCCAGAGGTAAATAATATGACCACGCTGCTCGTCCCTGTGCAGAAAAGCCTCTATATTTCTGAGTGGTTGCCTTGGCAACTAGGAGCGGAGAGTGGCCCTAATTTTGTGTTGGACTCCCTGATACAGATGAGCTGTTCAGCGTTTTGCGGAAGGTTCTTATTGAATGTATTTTGTTTGTTTGGCAAAAGGAAAAGATAGTGAGAGATACAGACTTTGTGTTCGGTGAGCTCTGCTGCTACTAAGTGAATATACTATATGCATGATGCCAAAATCCTTCTAGAAGTAAGTCTTGCCACTTGGCAGCCATCCCACCATTTGAAGTGGGCTAGCAAAACCAAACCCTTAATTAAATGCAGTTTGGTACGATATACATTATAAACCACCACTCGCATCTGATGAGCAGTGCTTTAAAATGCTGATGACATGCACCAGAATAAGATTTAAAAAAAACTTTTCTCCCAGCAGGTTCTACTTATACTCTGAATGCACAACATTTCACAACATTGCTGCTTCATTTCAGGTAAACGCCCTGCTGATTGACATTACAGGTACAGTAAGCCAAGAAAACAAAACATACATTAACCGACGTGTTTCTGATGACATCATCTATATGGCTGCGTCTGTGCAAGAGCACGATTGCCAAATATGTTTTGCAGCTAACCTACCTTAAAACAAATGACTTCTTCTTTTTGGGAAGAGGCAGGACCACCACCACCATCACAATTTGTCTTGTGATGCTTTATTTTGAATGAAATTTTTATTTTCACCCATACTTAGAGCTCACTAGTCACTAGTCTGGCTTTAGCTAAGTGGGACTAGAATTCAATTCAGTTAAATTTATAAAGTACCAGTTAGCAACCAGTTGCCTCAAGTCAGAGTGAAAACCTAAAAGATCCAATGAGCAGCAGTTGGTGATGGCGTGGAGGAAACCACCTTTTAACAGGAAGAAACCTCCAAAGAATGAGACTCAGGAAGAGAGTAGATAAGTTAATGAGTTGATGGGGAGTGAAAAGACTAACATTACACTTAAATATTCTACTCAGAGTGGTGTGTTGTTTGTGCTTTTTGATTAAATAATGGTTCTTTCTCACTTTTATTATTGAGGCTCAACTAATAAAAGTGAAACTGCATAAAAATGCACAATAAATGGGTAGCAATGGGTTACTCTATTCACAGAACCTGGATCCTACTGAAGTGTCCATGAGCAAAGCAACATAAAATAACAAAATAAAATGGGAGAATGGTGCATTCCTAAAGCCCCATCATCATGCTGCCTTGGCACACTGCTGAGCTTTATAGACGCACTTTTAATGTTTTTTTGTTTTGTTTTTTTTTTTAAAAAAAGCAACTCAAACACTGAAAATGCATGAACCGCTCTTGTTCCTGTTTTTGGTTCCTGAGCTTTGCCCTCAGAAGACAGATAAAAATCACAAAATCAAATAAAACCGTCCAATGTACCCACTCTGTGTCTCAAGTCACATAATTGCAGACTTCACTGGCTATTTTGAGTGCATGAGTGTGGTCGTGCTGACATTGACAGCGATATAATGCACTCATAACATACTTACAAAGCTTATTTTGGATTACTGTATGCTTCTAACCCTCAATGGTCATCATACTGCCAATGAAGAAGGACATGAACCACAGAGCAATTTTCTGTTAATCAGTGAGGAGTTGTCGTCTCCGAGAGCAATTCCAATACTACTTACAGTATTTTTTCTTTTTTTTGTTTTTTGGTCAGGCTTTAATGGTACATGTGTTAAATTTTGGGGGTGTTTGTGTGCTGAATTGCCATCTGTAACATAGAAGATGTGTGGTCAGAGGCTCAGCAGATTGTAAATGCTCACAAAATGTGGCATCTTAAATGTGAGAATTTCTGCGCAACTTGCCATGTTTGGTTTTAAACAACACCTGTTCCCAATGCACGTAGAGCAGTACAAATATGACTGTATGCAGTTTACTGCATGGAAATGTAAGTGAATTATCTAGATTGAGACACAATGATTATTCTTATCATTTGTGCCTGTTTAATGTTTGATTTTTGTGCTTCTTTTGGATGTCACCCGGAAAACAGCTACTGTTTTGCAGCACATCAAGTGATGTATGAGTGCTTGCTGCAAAACGTCTTATGGTGGCATAACAGACATAAAGAATGCATCATTGCTTTTCATCTGTCTCACTAAAAGGACTGTGAGGCATAACAAAATCACAGATTTACATGTGTTTTTGCACAAGTAAACATAATGTGATGCCATGCTTGTGCATGTTTGTTATGCACACAGGTACATCCTCAACAGGAGTTGTGAGGTCCATAAAACAAAAACAAATATGCTAAATAAGATAATGATCCACATGCTGAGCCTAAACTGAAAGTGTAAAGGCGTGCATAGAAAGATAAACCTTTTTTCTGCTCTCGTCTTCTGTTACGGGTGATCAGATAGAGAAGCCATCCCTTCCATAGAGGCTAATTAGGATTCTGTAAACGAAGAACGACCTTCATCACATTTTTGTCCAAATGACTGAAAAAAGCAAACTAAAAAGATGTATGCCTAATTTAATTTTCAGAAAAGTCAATATGTTGCAGAGACAGTAATGCACTGCCCAGCATCTCATCTCCCACACTCAGTAATTCATTTGCTTTAAAGTCATTAACAAATGACCTCTGAAAAGTGAGTCATTCTCTCAGTTCATCATTTCAAAAATGTGGACTGGACTTTGTGTACTTTTAGAGGTGTTTTTCCCCCCCCCCCCCATATTGTTTTTACACTCCATACATGCTCAAAAAAACAAATACAGTCAAGTTCTGACGATGAAAACAGCAACAACAAACCGTTCGGGAACATTAATAACATCTTTGAGTTTCTGTCTCTCTTTCCTGGCTCGATATCTTTTTGTCCCTTTTTCAGCATCTTTCACTCGGTCTCACTGTCATGTGGTGGACAATAAATCAATACGGCATCATTGAAGGAGACGTCTGTGGGAAAGTGAGGAAATAGGAGACCTCAGGGTTGAGAGAGGAAGGAGGCCGGGCTGTTGGATTGTCAAATGAAGTCTGTCCCTCTCGCTTTCTCCCACTGGGTTATTGTGTGTACGTGTGTCTGTATCAGTGTGTGTGTCTGTCAGGGTGAGCCATAAACTGTCTCAATAAGATATGAGATAAAAATTTTACTGGTGTGTGTATGTGTGTGTAAAAGGGAGAGAGTGTGAGAGAGACCAACCCTCTGTGGCACAAACATGAGCCAAAACTGTCAAACTGAGAGATGAGTTAAAAATTTTACTGCTGCATCTGTGTGAGCATGTGTGCATATACTGGTATGTCTGCATTTGTGGGGACCATTGAGTTTTATACTATCAGAGAGAGGATATTTGAGGAGTATGAGGACATTTTATGCCAGAGCTGTTTTAAAGTATTGTTTGAGGGTCAAGACTTGATTTTACAATTAGGTTACCATTTTACATTTAGATACGAGAGGAAAGTACGCTTAGTCTGGAACATTTGTTTTAAAGAAATATGAATTTTATATTTAAATTATTGTTGAGAAATACTGCATGCACATGCACACATTACTCTGTGTCCATTCAACTGATATGCCTTTCTGTGTTATTTTTTTTCTTTTTAATGGAAGGTGGGCTTCATTCATAATGTATCATGGAGACGAGTGCGTATAAAACATTACCAGACTCCATCAAATTCCAGACAGTAAACTGTCTGGCAACTGTCCCACTAGCACTGCCCAAGGCAGCCTGACACACACACACACACACACACACACACACACACACACACACACACACACATGCATGTGAGGAAACTCACATGTGAGTAAACCAAAGCACTCCTATTCAAATATTGATCCGCAGCCTTCTGTTTTCAATTCAGCCTCACTTATGAAATTCTCTTACAAATCTACTTCAAAGGCAGCAAGTGGCCGAGGGTGACGGTCTGCAACAAGACTGGCAAAATTATGCTGCTTAAAATGTGGGTGTGTACTGTATGTGCAGGTTTTTACTTTAATTTGACTTTGCATTTATGAGCGGAGCAGCCCTTTGTCTACTTTTTTGTTAATCCTTTGTCTCTGATATGTAAAATATTAATATAACCTCAGTTTTAAGCAATTTGTCTGATGTGTTGACACTGAGTTTGTGTGGCTATAAAAAAGTGTCATAAGCTTTTTCTTTCTTTCTTTCCAAAACCAAAAATACACAAAAGTCAAAATCAATGAATCTTATTATGTGTGGTTTTGGTTAAAATTGACCAAGATCATTGTATATCAGAGTACCGATAGCAGTCCTTTTATTCTTTTCTTACTCAGTATAATTCATCATGGCTGAAATCCTTCTCTTTTGCAAAAAAGAAATGCATTGAATATGTGAAATAATGTGCCTGGAACAGATAATGATGTATTATATTTAATTAAAAAGCAAATCACTAAGCATACTAATTGTACATTTAATTTTAAGCTAGTATATATAAATATATTAGAGATTAAGTTAAAAACTTGAAAAAATAAAGCTCCTGGTGTTGATTGGGTAGATATAACACTGTTTACAATAGTTGCTAAGTTGATAGCTGGCTGGCTATCTGTCATATTGTAAAACATTATTGAAGGAATTTGCCCATAAAGCATGGAAATGTGCTTAGTATTTCAGCAGCAGAAAAATAGTATGTCATGTTTTTGTGGATCTAATAGTCATCCATTAAGTCTACTACCTGTTTTGAGTAAGATTAAAGAAAGAGTTGTTTATGAGCAGATTAATTGTTATTTTTGTGGGTATACTAACAACTGAATTTCAGCATGTTTATAGAAAAAGATATTCTACAACTACTGCTTTAACTCAATTGACAGATAATTGGCTAACTATAGAAGACAAGAAAATGGTTGGTGTGGTACTGCTGGACTTCACAACAGCCTTTTATATAATTGGTCATGATTTACTGTTGAAGAAATTAGAATGTGGATGAGGAGTTATTTGAGTGATTGGAAAAAATCTGCTTATTAATATGAGTAATTTTTAGACCTTAAAGCTGTAGACTGTGGAGTACCTTAAGAAAGTTGTCTTGGACCATTGTTGTATACGTTACATAGTTTCTGTAGTGTATTAGTGTAGTGTGTAGTGTACCCCAATTGGTCGTGGCAGATGGCCCCGCCCCTCCCTAAGCCTGGTTCCGCCGGAGGTTTCTTCCTGTTAAAAGGGAGTTTTTCCTTCCCACTGTCGCCAAAGTGCAAAGTCATACATGTTGTATGATTGTTGGGTTTTTCCTCTGTATTATTATTGTAGGGCCTATATTACAATATAAAGCACATTCTACGGAGCACTTTTTACAATGACCCCAGAAAGAATGACTGCAGCTAATGGGGATCATAATGAAATTAACTGAACTAACAGCCATTATATGCTGTTATTTAGAATTACAAGGTGATCTATCTCTTCTTAGTAATATAAAAATGTTTGTGCTCTTCCATTTGTATATCTTCTACGGATTATCAACCAATTACTAAACTAATTTTGGACTAGCAAATATATACCTTAAGCCTCACCCTGCTTATGTTAAAAGAAAGTTCCAGCAATGACTCCATAAAATTAACCAATCGTAGCTGATCTTCCTTTCAAGATCACTTTCAGTGTTTCACTTCTTTCTCCTTGCACCTTCTCTTAGTGCTAGATTAACAAGCCAGGACATAGGGGACGAAGAAGAGGAAAGCTAACAAGCCCCTGTTAGCTTTCCTGTACCTAGCTTTTTAGTTGGCAAGAATTGTGTAATGGCATGCTAACTTTGTGAAGAAAATGTAGCTATGAAAGGCACTTGCAGGTAGTTAATCTCAAAGAAATTAGTAGGCAATTAGATGATTAATCCTTCATTCATCAGATCAGTAGCTCCTCATAGAACATTTAGCAATCGAAGTCAACTGCAAGGCTCATACCTTTAAGTCTCTTAATCTTGTGAGATGCAAATTTTCAACCATTTGAGGAAGTTTCCTGAATAATACCTTCAATCTAAATAAACCCAAAACAGAAGACTCTCAGGAATAATGACCCTAATGAGTTTTGTTTTGCTAAGTAGTTTTAATTATTTCAGCTTTGTTTCTCTCACATTATGTTTTGCCTGCCGTTAATGGACCTAAATAGAAATTACCCATCAGTTTACGCACACCATGGCAACTAGTGCAACTCATTCTGATGCGTGGACAAACATGTACCTTGCATATACAGGGGGTTATTTAATCAATATAGTCAGGCACAAGCAAATATAAATACATAAATAGAAAGTTAACCAGCAGCAGCAGCTTTCCATAAAATAACAATTAATCCAAGAGTCATAAAGGACATCTCATAATAAAGCTTTAATTTTTCCAAAGGGAATAAATAGCTTGAGGGCTGTTTGCAGTTCATTTAATTTAAAAGATGCATAAATCCTGTCCCACTTAGATTGTTGTATATATAAAGTGAACTTAGTATTGGATTGAATTAAACTAATGAAATTAAGATTTAAATGAGAGTGAGAGATGTAAGTTAAGCTCTAGATGATAATGAGGTGTATACTGATAAAGTGTTGAATTTTATTGAATGGTAACACACACCTATGATTGTGTAGTGTTGGACATTTTGATATGGTGAAATATGTTTTGGATTATGTTCACTCCCACACACAAGCTGACCTGTTTTAGATGTGTATTATACGTCTGTGTATAGATTCATGCAAGGTTGTGCGCGGCCACACTTCCTAAAATTCCAGACTGACCAGAATATGAGACTGTTTCCATTCATGTGTGTGGGTGAGCTGTGACTATATTTCGCACTAACTATTGATTTGGCCTGTAAACAATCATCAACTCTGATTACATAATCAATATGATGGATTGACAGTGTGTCCACTGACAGACCGGGGAGTTTCTGAATGAGTCGTTTTGGTCTGTTTGGGCCACAGAGCACAAAGACGACATTGCAGTAAATCTGTTTTGCTCTTGTTTCACCTGCAGCAAGACCTCTGCAGGTGGATTCATATGTTTCAGCTGCTTTACCGACTTTTAAAAAGCTGTCCACATTGAACGATACTGCGATTCAAATACATTTAATGCTGTTATTCTACAAGTATGTTAGAGGGAAACTGCCTCTGATGCCTTTTAATGATGTTAACAGTGTGGCCTTGGACTGTAAAGATCAAATCATTCACAATCACTGGATGGATTGCCTTAAAACTTGGTACACACATTTATAGTATACATAGGGTAATCATACTTTTACTTGAAGTGACACAATAATTATTGACTGTAATGCGCCAAATTTTTATATTTATGAGGAAATATTGGTTTTACCTAAACTTTTTTACAAAACCCTATAATCAGAATACTTTAATAATCCCTAAGGAAATTATGTGGGTTACAGTTGCAGACTAACAGTAACAGACTAAACTAATTAAATACTATCATATACAGGGAGTGCAGAATTATTAGGCAAGTTGTATTTTTGAGGAATAATTTTATTATTGAACAACAACCATGTTCTCAATGAACCCAAAAAACTCATTAATATCAAAGCTGAATGTTTTTGGAAGTAGTTTTTAGTTTGTTTTTAGTTTTAGCTATTTTAGGGGGATATCTGTGTGTGCAGGTGACTATTACTGTGCATAATTATTAGGCAACTTAACAAAAAACAAATATATACCCATTTCAATTATTTATTTTTACCAGTGAAACCAATATAACATCTCCACATTCACAAATATACATTTCTGACATTCCAAAACAAAAACAAATCAGCGACCAATATAGCCACCTTTCTTTGCAAGGACACTCAAAAGCCTGCCATCCATGGATTCTGTCAGTGTTTTGATCTGTTCACCATCAACATTGCGTGCAGCAGCAACCACAGCCTCCCAGACACTGTTCAGAGAGGTGTACTGTTTTCCCTCCTTGTAAATCTCACATTTGATGATGGACCACAGGTTCTCAGTGGGGTTCAGATCAGGTGAACAAGGTGGCCATGTCATTAGTTTTTCTTCTTTTATACCCTTTCTTGCCAGCCACGCTGTGGAGTACTTGGACGCGTGTGATGGAGCGTTGTCCTGCATGAAAATCATGTTTTTCTTGAAGGATGCAGACTTCTTCCTGTACCACTGCTTGAAGAAGGTGTCTTCCAGAAACTGGCAGTAGGACTGGGAGTTGAGCTTGACTCCATCCTCAACCCGAAAAGGCCCCACAAGCTCATCTTTGATGATACCAGCCCAAACCAGTACTCCACCTCCACCTTGCTGGCGTCTGAGTTGGACTGGAGCTCTCTGCCCTTTACCAATCCAGCCACGGGCCCATCCATCTGGCCCATCAAGACTCACTCTCATTTCATCAGTCCATAAAACCTTAGAAAAACCAGTCTTGAGATATTTCTTGGCCCAGTCTTGACGTTTCAGCTTGTGTGTCTTGTTCAGTGGTGGTCGTCTTTCAGCCTTTCTTACCTTGGCCATGTCTCTGAGTATTGCACACCTTGTGCTTTTGGGCACTCCAGTGATGTTGCAGCTCTGAAATATGGCCAAACTGGTGGCAAGTGGCATCTTGGCAGCTGCACGCTTGACTTTTCACAGTTCATGGGCAGTTATTTTGCGCCTTGGTTTTTCCACACAGTTCTTGCGACCCTGTTGACTATTTTGAATGAAACGCTTGATTGTTCGATGATCACGCTTCAGAAGCTTTGCAATTTTGAGACTGCTGCATCCCTCTGCAAGATATCTCACTATTTTGGACTTTTCTGAGCCTGTCAAGTCCTTCTTTTGACCCATTTTGCCAAAGAAAAGGATGTTGCCTAATAATTATGCACACCTGATATAGGGTGTTGATGTCATTAGACCACACCCCTTCTCATTACAGAGATGCACATCACCTAATATGCTTAATTGGTAGTAGGCTTTCGAGCCTATACAGCTTGGAGTAAGACAACATGCATGAAGAGGATGATGTGGACAAAATACTCATTTGCCTAATAATTCTGCACTCCCTGTATAGACCACATTAACTCATTCACTGCCATTGACGTCTATAGCCGTCAATTGCAGTGAATGAGTCAATGGGTTTAACTCATTCACTGCCAATGGCTGGCAGTGAATGAGTTAATATTAGTGGTATAGTTTTTCTTTTTTCCTTTCCTTTCTTTCCCCCCCCTAATGAATCCAAGTAGTGGGAAGCCAAACAATTTTACAAGGGTGGCCAAGCTGAGATGATTACTTATATTAAAGTAATATTTATTTATTTATTTCTATGGCAAATTTCTATACTTCCAATACTCCTATTTTATCAGCCCGCCAAAACAAATATGTAATTAGTTCCCATTTCTTTTGATTAAGCTACAAAGACTGACAATTTAGTAAAAAGCTGTCAGTTTCCAAAGAGTTATAGTATATAACATTTTTTTTGGTGACACTTAATTGTTTAAAAAATAGCTGTTACATTTATTCTTTTATTATTGGTAAAGCTCCCAAAATGGTTAAAATTAAAATTTATGGTAGCACTGGTAAAATGTGTCCTTGTGAGAAGCACAGCCAAAGAGAAATGGTTCAACACAAAATGTCGTGAAAAACTCCTTAGATAATACTTGTCTGCTGACCATAAATTCAGTTATTTTAGTATCTGCAAAACGCTCTGAAAGGCGAGGGGGCAAGACCTCCTCTGACTTAAAAGTATGTGTAGCTCTTCCCCGAATGCGGAGCTACAGCTCTGCTCCACAATAGAAACATTAAGCATAAATTTTAACTTATTAATGGTTTGCCAAAAGCAAGCCATTAATAATTAATTTGTGAATGTCAGTTTGTGAACGTCAACCAGAAATACTGTGAGAAACTGTTCCGTTTTCTCAGTAATTCATCCTCGATTTATAATGAAAGAATTGGAGCCACGTCCTCCATCTTTTATACAGTCACTGATATTAGCATGTTGATGTCAGCATTTAACTAAATGCACCATGATTTTTCTCAGTTTTTTTTAATAACATGATCAAATTAAAGACCATATGGCAGTGTGTTGGAGCAGACTGGTGGTGTGGTGGTTGACACTGAAGTTCTTGGGTTCATATCCACCATCCAGGCTCGCACCTTTCAGTGTAGAGTTTACCTGTTCTCTCCAAGTACTCTGGCTTCCTCCCACAGTCCAAGGACGTAGTTAGTGGGTTACCTGATTATTCTAAATTGCCCATTGGTGCGAATGACTGTCTGTATTGGCTCTTCAATAGACTGGTGATGTGTCCAGGGTGTGCCGCACCTCTCACCCTATCACAACTGGGATTGGCTTTAGCCCCCCCTGCAACCCTAAATATGATAAGTGGAAGAGAATGGCTGGTTATCCGCCTTCATACAGTAAATTTATGTTTGCGTCTCTGTAGGTAAGTTGAACATTGAACTCCCCTTTATAAAAATGTCTGGATTTAATCTGAGATACTTTTGTTGCCTTGTTGGCACTTTGTAAGAAACCCCTGCTGTTTTGCTTAAATTCCTTTCAGACAGTGGTGTCAGATGATTTATAGTGCTCTCCATCCACCTCCAACAACCTCTACTGTTTCCCATCAATCCACATGTTGCACCTCTCTGCACTGCAAAACTTGTCAACAGGCCATTAAGTGTTAAGCCTCCAAATCCATTTCTAATTAAAGAGTTTACTAAATTAAAATGCAAATCATCTTTCAAGACAAAATAAATGAACAATGCTTACTTGAAAAACCAAATCATGAAAACAAGCTGTACTGTTGGGCGATCCATATTTTTTCACCGTTTATTTGTTTCTAATTCAACACCATGTTTCCAGAGTTGGCTTTAATCAAATGGGGAAAGGTCTGAATGGAGGTCTGTGGAGTGATCTGTTTGTTCAATGTAAATGATGCTGAAGAAATCTGCATTTACATGTGTTTTTCCCCCCCAAGACAAATGTAAACGATACCAGATTAAATGACTTGTTAAGATGGATTTTTTTTTTCGCGAGGAGTGCAGGCTAGCTAAATCCAGAGCCTGTCTTGGGGAGGAGAACAAATCGGCTCCTTCATGGACCAGTGAACCATCGACTCTGTAACCAGCGGAGTCCTTCAGATAGAAAAGATGCATGGTGCTTTAAACCATCGCAGGCTTCTGCTGCTCAGCCCCTCCTCCTCTCCTTTTCATTCCTTTTGCTTGGGCTTGAAACCACTGCTCCATGACACTGGACATTACACATAGAATAAAAATGAGGTGAGGCAGCTGGAAAATTGAACATGTTGTCAGGCTGCAGTAGCTGTTTTCACTGATTTAGGAACTGTAGGCCACACTCGATTAGGGTCATTTATTTTGGGTAATGTAAATACAGTGATAGTGGGGTTGGCCATGTGAAGAATGGGAGTGTGTTGCTGAGTTTATTGGTAAATGGAAAGTTACAGCATGGTATTTTTAAAAACGGGGGACGATGGCTTTTCCGTCTACTGACTGTGATGATTATTGCAGTGTAGCATTTTGAGATATAGCCACAAACAAGTGATAAATGCTGTTCATAGCTGCCATTCTGTTGGATGACTTCAGTTAAACGCTACAGAGGGGTGCAGGCAACCCTGGCAAAGTTAATGTTTGTTCAAGTGAACGGCTCAGCATATTACATACAGGTCTTACTGATCTATGACATGTACATTGTCATTTATCCTTATTCAAGCTGAGACTCCAAGCAAAGGAGGTGCAAAAGAATTATTGTCTTTTTCATCTTTAGTGGGGGTTTTTTGTTTAAACTCTTATTGTGCCACAAGTACAAGCAAATATCAGAAGATTATCTCAAAGCGATGGCTGAAAGGCAAGCGGCTTAGCTCTCATGCAATCTTTGATCTCTGCTTTGAGTTGCTGCCTCAGTTTAACGGAAGAAAAAAAATGAGTATTCAAAAGCTACATGTAATAAATTTCTGAGAGAAAGCTGCAGATTTGCATGCTGCCTGTGTGTTCTGCAAACATTTGGCATATGTGAACTTATCATGTTTAAGAGGTGAACAACAAGAGGTCACAACGTTAGAGTCGCATTTACCAAGACCATCAGGTAGTCATGTGACTTATATAGGTCGAAAGTAGATACAACCATCATTTTTTCAGATGAATTTTTTTATAGATTCTGCAAATATAAATATAAACTGACTGAATATAAAACAGGGGTGATTAATTTCAAATATTATTTGCGGATATGCTCCAACTGTTTTGTCCTTTTAATCTGTTTCATCCAGCAGATCTAAACTGGACTAACCTGCATGAAAGGTGCTACGCAAATAAAGAGCATTTTACTAAAGGCTGATCATTTTTCAGTATTTTTCAGTACAAAAACAGCAATTTGCACAATTTACTTATATATCTCTCTTCTTTTGCTAAAGAATCATTTCATTTAAAAAAAACATGATGATGTTTGAAGACACTTGCAACTTCACTGCCCTTAATGATGTAAAAATTATGATGATTTTTAGTCATTATCATGAAGCTTTTAAGAACTTTCCCCACTCTTTAAAGATTTTTTTTTTTTTACTTTATTACTTTGAATTGTTCTGCTACTAGATTTAACTTTTTCCTTTTTACGATATTGTTGCCAAAATGGTTCAGTTTCTGCATTATTTTAGGGACAGTGTAGTTTTATCCTGTTTTGTTTAGTCCTGGTTGATTTATGTGAGTTGGGCTTTTATTCAGTTGATTATACATTTATCTGATCACCAAAACAAATAAATCAGAGAGATTTGCACTACAAACAATGCAAAAAGAAAAGCTATTCAACAAAACAAAACTATATTTGCAAGCCTTACTTGCCTTGTCTTAACAGAAGGAGCACAGCGAGTTGTAATAGTTTCCTGCTACATAAATGCCAAACTTTAAAGGAAGGTAAATAACCTCTGCATAGCTGAAGTGACCATTCTGCTGAAACGTCTAATAAAACAAGAGCCGGTGGCCACGGCTTTCGCTCCCTCGCTGATTAACGGCTCAGGTCGTTAGAAGTCAACCGAGGTGACCTCGCTGCTCTTTGACCTCTGTTAGTCAGTATGCTGTAATTGCCGTGTCCTTGTCTCAGGCTGGCTGGAGCATGTTTTAAAAGGACGGCGATAATAACTAACACACATAAACACGCACAAGCAGTCATTTCTCTCACAGTTTCCCTTCTCGTAAATCACAGGCCCAAACGCTCACACTTTCATTCTTGCACATCTCGCTCACACGCTTCCCTGCATCCGTGTTTGCAAACTGTCACGATTAGTGCAAGAGACCGAAGGAGCTGAACGTTGTAGAAAAAGTTAAACCTTAATTTACACTTTTGAATTCACAACAGGTATGAATTTGCAGCTTTTCAGAAAGTTAGTGAAGTCGATATTCAAACAGTGGCTTTCAGTTTTTGTAAGTCCAGGTGCCACAGGGTCATGTGACAGGAAAGTCTTCACTGTTCTCACTGGTTGCAGCTGCAGGTTGGTTATGGTTACTTTCACATGTGGAATTGCATGTAAGTCTACTTTGTTTTCCACAGATGTATTTTCTGACAACTATTCTCTCTTTCTCCACAGTCTCTGGTGCAGGTAAGGTCTCCGAATATGTAAGTGAGTATTTGTTTGTGTGCGAGAGGAGCCGGGCAACTTCACACCAGGACAGAATTTGCGACAAAGAGGAAAACCAGACGGCAGGTCAACCTGAGAGGACGCGGGGACCACGGCACACGCATTCCCAGCCATCTCACTTCCTAATTTTAGTTTCAGTCCTATATAAAGTAGCTACAAAGAGATACGGTAACAAAAAACAGTGTTTCCATGACATTAGAAGATGTTACTTTGACTTGCATTCATTTCCTGGAGACTTCTAACCATAACTGCTGCTTGTGTAACCCTTTCCAACACCTTAAGTCAACTCTTCATGATTGTATTTAACCAAATTACTGTTCACACAAGGAATTTGCATACACACACACACACAGGCACTCCCCCTGACTGTGTAATGGACTTCCTTTTGCCTACAGCTCCAGGTCACTGATCGCACTCTGTGTGACCTTTAGGCCATGATACTCTCAGTATCCTATTTGCTTCTATTTACTATGTTAGAGCCATTTTCATTAGTTCAATGCCAAATTTCCTCCCGTTAATACCTCTTAATGGTGTTTCTGAAAAGCATCAGCAAACATTATAGTATATAATTGTGCTGAAATTAAATTAAAAGAATTATTTGTAACCATTTGTAGTTATTAATTTAAAGCGAAGACCCAAAGAAAATGAGGGTTTTTTTTCTTTTTATGTTTTGTTTTCATTACATAACAAAATTGGTCTATTTTAACCAGAGTCAGGAAGGAAAGGTCACTTTTCAACAGCAGCTCAGTCAAGTTGGCAAAAAAAATAGTAATTTTTGTTAATTTGGGGTCATTTTTTATAATAATATTTGCAGCTAAATATCACATTTTCATTTCAGCGAGCTTATTTGAAACAGGCAAATCCACGTCTTTAGGACTCTTTGATCAGTGCTGGCAAGAATCCCAAACAACCACAATAAGTTGTTCCATCCATTTACTTAACTGCTTATCCAGTTTTGGGTTGCTGGGAGCTGTAGCCTATCCCAGCTGTCATGGGGTGAGAGGGAGATACACTCATGACAGGTCAGCAGTCCATCACAGGGTTGACACAAAGACAGATAATACACCTGCAGCCAATTTAAAATCAACTTAACAACCTATTATTTGGACTGTGTTAGGAAGCTGAAGTACAGGGAGAACATGCAAAGTCCACACAGAACATGCAGGATTAATGCCATTATGGTCCCAGTAACGTCTGGCAAGCTTAGGTAAGATAAAAATAGGAATAAAAACATTCATATAGCAAGACTGTTTCTTGTTTTTATGTAGCTTTGATGATTTTTGTGTGTGTGTTATTGCATGTGGACCACAGACTGTGCGGTGTACAGAATGATGTAGTGGTCGTTTCTTTGTCAGCTGATGTAATACAACACCACAAACTGCGCCATCCCGCTTCTCACCCACACAGAGGGAGATGTGGGACAGTGTTCTTTTCTTGACAAGCAGCTCTTCATATCACTTGACAAAGTATCAGGGTGCCTGGAAGTGTTAGATGCTGGCATTTGCACTTAAAGCCTTCGTGAATAGCTGCTCGGTGCCAAGCGAGGGCTTAGGCTAAATCGATGATGACTGTGCCAAGAGAGAGAATGAAAGGGTAAATTTTGCACAGCTGTCCCTAAAAATAATGGAGGCAAATATCGTTCTGAGGAGAAGCATGTGAGTGGTCTTAGTTTCACTCAAAAACATGATTTGGATATTTTAAGAGGATCAAAACTGTGTTGATGCAACTTTACTAAAAGCTGGGAAAAGTCACAACAAAATATATTTCGGGTAACCTAAAAAAAGGTTTACAGAACAAATTAAATGCAGTAAACTGATTGATGTTAAGTAGAAACACAATGTGTTTGTGCTTTCTACTTTTTTCCATTAATGACATGCAATAGTAGCAGCTGAAATGCCTCATTTGATGCTTACTGCGTGACTCGGTGCATTTTGCACACATGTGGTCATCATTATTTATCAATCAGTTAAAGCATTGGGTTCTCACGTCCGTGTGTCAACAAATAAAATCTGAAAATCGGAAACGTTTTTTTTCTTTGGTTGGTTTTTGTTGGAATGGGTGGATCTTAATGATGAATTAACGACGCGAATATATTACACACGAAAAACGATAAATAAAATGCATCTAAATTTCACGTGTTCGCTTTGTTTATATACCTTCTGCTTAAGTTGCGTGGTAGAGCATTGGAGTGAATCATGGTCATTGCTTCACTTATTGGCTTCGACTTCATCTGATAAATACTGAATCATCCTACTGTTGCTGCTCTTGGATGGAAAACTTGCACGTGTGGCACTGTGGACCAGCTGGGCTCAAATCTTACTGAAAGGTATGACTTTCAGATGTTTCTGACGCAGTAATGACTCAGCATTTAATATCGGGGCTCTTTAAATAAGGGACGCGTTAATAGACATCAGATTTTTACAGTCACGGAAATTTCTGATTTGTTCTGCCGTGGGAAATGTGAAGTTTGGTAACATCTGAAGTCAGAAAGGTTAAGTTTCAGCATTTGCTTTTACTTTTAGAGCCACATGCTATGTAGATTTTAAGAAAAGTTGACAAGTCAAAAACTTGTATACAAATCATGCTGATAACTACCATATGTCAGTACGCCAAATGTGCTACATTTTAGCAGCAAATTGCTTCACTACTGTAAGCTTTCTACCTTATTTTCTGTTGTTTAGTGATGTTTAATAGTCAGTGTTGGGAAGGTTACTTTTAAAATGTATTCCACTACAGATTACAGAATACATGCCCCAAAATGTATTTTGTAACGTATTCCGTTACGTTACTCCATGAGAGTAACGTATTCTGAATACTTTGGATTACTTAATATATTATCATGCTTTTTACAACTACATGAATGTACTATTGCTGTGTGATTTATTACTATTACGGGAGGTCCGCGGCTCTGAACGCAGTAAAGGACCTCTGGCTAATACGTCAGGTTTGTGTCGGGCTCGTAGCTGAAAACTAGCTTTACTTTGTTGTCTGGGTCAACTTTGCTAGCGAGAGACAGAGAGAGGCTTTGAAAGGCTGCTCCAACGGAACTTATTGTTTCGGAGGAAAACATGAACACAGTGTACAGTCGAGTCTTAGTAGCGTACTTACAACTGGGCTTGTCAGGCACTCTTCTTGGCTGCAGTAGTTATTATTATATTTACATGCTTCCAGCTCCCGTTTCTGCTCGATGACAGCTCGTACTTTTCTACTCTCCTTTTTCTCCCTCCTCGCGCTCACAGACACATAACGAGTATGGCAGTCCATTCTCCCTGCAGCACAGACTACACTGCCCATGCTAAATTCTTTAGGGCTATGCCTGTAGCATTCTGCCTATTAGCTTAGCACAACAACAACAACAAAAAGGCGCTCTGTTACCCAGGAAACACACAGTTGCAGAGAGAGCGTCACCCTGTAACCATGACAACCATGACAACCATAATGCTGCCGCCCCGCCTGGAATAACAGCATTATTTCAACAAAGTAACTGTATTCTAAATACCACCGTTTTAAACGGTAACTGTAACGGAATACAGTTACTCATATTTTGTATTTTAAATACGTAACGGTGGTACATGTATTCCGTTACTCCCCAACACTGTTAATAGTAGACCTTGCTGCTGAGAGCTGTACATTAGTTTTGTAGGTTTCACGTTAAATAATTATAATCTCTATTATTCAGTTTCAGAAAATAATGTCTTTAGTCGTGGTGAAACAACTTCTAACTAAAACAAATAAATCATGTGGAGTACTTGTAGATGTATTATTATTACTAGCTATATTACTGGGTAGAGTACTCTGGGCGTAGAATCTGCTGGAGAAATCATGTATCTCATCTGGCCTGAGAATGCCTGCTGAGAAGGATCTGGAACTGGTGCCTCTGTGACCCCATCACGGACTGATGGCCGGATGAGTTGCTGCTGTTAATGTTGTCATTATCAGTGTGGCCAACTCCTCAGTAAGGAAAATCGCTATTGGTTGTCCTAAAAGTCGCTAGAAGTTGCTAAATGACATCATTGCCTAATTTGCATAATTGGTCATGCATATGTAGAAGAGACATAAAGTGAGTAAAAAAAACACCCTAAATGCATTTAGAATATATTTAGAACTGCAAATTAAATAATTTTAGCAATTATTTAAGAGGATACAATTTCAATTGTACTGAAATATTCAAGCATAGACTTTGTCAATAAAAGGTTTCTCTTTGAGGTTCCACAGGGTTTCATCTTGGGTCCTCTGATGTTTATATTTAGTTTTAAAAGTTAATCATCTTTACCTCCAACTGTTTGTTTTTTTTAATTGACTTGTTTATTTTGTATTGCTTCTGTATGTACATTTCAGTAAGTTTCACTTTTATTGTACATTAAACTATGATGACTACTTCTCTGGCAGTAATAGTGCACAAACTGTAAATAAAGCATTTCTGTTCTGTTGAGTTAAAATAACCATTTAATCAGTTTTTTGTGAACTAGCGCTGAAAACCTCTGATATGGCTGTCAAGTGCGGTGGAACGTCAGTAGTGGTCTGCAGTGAAAGGTTTGAAGTTTCAAACCATGTTTTTTGCTTTAATACTAAATGCATGTGCCACTTGGCTTATGTGAAGGAGCCATCTGTCTAGTAAATGTTTTGTTTTAGTTGAATTTTGTACATTGATCATAGAAAGCAGCTCCCTGGTGCACATTGGCAACTTGAAGTTTTGCAACTTCTTAACTTTTTCCAGTAAACCAAAATGCTTTTGGGCAGCCCATCAATGTAGTAGCTGAAATGAGCTGGGGTTTACCCACTCTTTTATTTACAGCTGGACGATTGCTATGGCGTCCTTTTTCAAATCGCCTCCTTGGTAATGACAGTAATTATCACAATCCAAGTCCTCAAACAAGGCGTTTTTGGCCAGCTTCGTCCATTTCACTCCCCAATCCAGACTCTCATCATTAGGTCCTTTGGGAAGTATAACTGGCATGCCTGCTGCAAGGCTGTGTGTGTGTGGGGGGGGGGGGGGTCTCACATTGTGTACCATAACCAGCTTGGCTCATTTCCAGGCAGTGAGACCTGATCATCAGTGTCATGACCTTGTGTTGTGTTGAAACATCTTCTCACTTTGTGTGTGTGCTGCCGTTAATCTGCACATGTATACGTGTGTGTGGAAGAAGGAGGAGGGGATCAACACTATGAGAGTGTTTTGGTTTCACTGGATTGTTTTCTGAAGGAAAGCTTTTGAAAAATCTGAGAGGAGTGTGTGAAGTCGAGCTGAGGGTTGCATGTGCCTCGGATATTGATATGTACTTGAGCACATTAATGCATGTGATCTTTCATGCGATTTCTTTTGCAAATTCTGCAGCATTTTTAGATGTAGGAAATAAAATTAAATCAATCAATAAGTGTGCATGTGAATAAAAATCACAAGTGGTTGCCCTGTGCTTAATCTTTTACTGAAAATGCAAAACCATCAACATAAATAAGGATAAAAACCACAAGATGGCAATAAATGAATGGAAGAAATGGCACCATTTGCATGTGACCATATCCTTGAACCTGGGAACACCAAATGTCCTTGCCAGATGGCTCAATGATCCAGGTGTTAACTGGTCAGCTATGGCAGACTGTAAAAATTAATTGTATGTAAATGTTACTGTTTGTTTTTTGAGAAGATATTCTCACTGCAAGTATTAGCATTAATATCTGTATGCATTAACTGAAACTGTGAGTTGTGTGTTGCTTGAACCTGTTGGTCTGATCGGGTCATTCTCTCTCCACTTTGCATTTTTGCTCCATGCTTGTACGGGCTTTATCCAGGTGCTCTATTTTCTACCCACAAGACATGCATGCAGTTTAACTGGTGATTCAAAATTGGCCGGAGGTTTTCGATTTTAGCGTGAAAGGGCCCTTAGATTTCCATGCCTTTGATGGACTGGCATTCTGTCCAGGGTGTACCCTACCTCTTGCCAAATATCTGCTGGGACAGGCTCCAATCACCCATCCACCAGTGTGACCAGCACTACTCCTATGCAGCCACAGCTGAATATTCAGTCATGAGAATAGTCTGAACCGCATTCGTGTGTCAGAAATGCATGCATCAGAATATAAAGAGTTATAATTAGCTGTATTAATGAGTGTGTTATGGTACACGCAGATAAAAACAGTTGAAATAACATTGCCAGACTGTGTTTCAGATACATGACTATCACTGCATTACACTTCTTTGTACATGTGCCCTTGAACATGTGCTCTCTGAATGCGGCATATATAGAAGCTATGTTTTATTACATGTGAACGGTAAGTGCATAATAATAGGATGTGTCTACCAGAAGCCCAGTGTTAGCCAGTATGTAGCTGCTGTTGCTCTCAGCCCACCACGGCAGACTAATGGATCACTGTCAGTTTCTCCTGTAATTACTGAGATATGACTGTGTCATTATAGAAATACCACCCCCTCCTCCATCATTCCACAGCCGTTAAATGCACGGGTGTTATTGTGTGTGGGTGTGCATGTTCCCGCTCCAGTATGCACATACACATTCAACTATACATCCAGTGAAATAAAGGGTTATTTTTGGGAATGCTTTAAACCTTTTGTGAAAGTTTGCTCTGCAAGTATCTCGTCCATCAGTTCTGTAACTTCACAGGTTTTCTCATAGAAGATCCATTGCAGCGTTTAATTAATTTAATTAAAAGTGACAAATTGCAGACGTTTTCTGCATTATAAGATAGATGAAGGCTAAACTATTACTACCATAAATACAAAGAATTTAGTTGCAGCAACACGTTTGTGATTGAAGCTTATTATTTGTACACTACTTATTGGTGAGCCTACTTCCTGACACTGTGCTTTAATTTAGGGTTAAATCGTTCCTTTAAACATTTGTTGAAATAACGTAACTGGATTTAATTTTTTAGCATGAGGATTAATCCTAATGAATCTGCTTTAAAATATCAAAAGTGTATAATTAAATCTCATCTAGGGTATTTTCATCACAGTAATTTCAAATTTTCAAAAAAATGTTATCTTCATTGATGAAACATGGCAGTTTCCTGAATAATGTACATGTGCTTTGTTTATTTTATTTTATTTTATTTTTTTACTTATTTCAGTTATTTCAACAACGATTCTAAGAAACCAGGATTTTTTTTTTCCACCATCGTGAAAGGGAAAATGGTATCTCATGACCCTCAGTCAGGGAAATACCCAGTCACAATCACAGTGCTATTAAAAAAACATCAGGGTTTCATTGCTGTGGTTTACAATAAAACATTGTCCAGCTCCTGCTGAACAGCTGAATATTTTATTTATATTACTTATTTATTTTTTTACAGTGTCATCTTTAAGCTTAAATTAAATGACAATGACTAATTGAAATTTTACACTTTAAAACCAAATGATTTGATATATCTCACAAAAACGTGTTCATTCAAAGTCAACATTTAGTTTTCTCCCATTTTTTTATAGACACAAACGTTTTTATCTACGGCTGCTGTTCAGATAAACAGCACAGTTATCTTAACCCCTGACACAGTTACACATCGTGTAGTGATGATTTATTCTGGAGAGTTTTATATCCAACTACACCCTGGAAGCGATCCAACTTATGGTCATCTACAGTTAAAGTGCTCATAATTAAATTACCTGAACTTTGTTTTCTTTAAAACTTGCACATGCAAAACAGCAGAATTACCAGCGTGTGCAATATATGACAACCATCAAAAAAGAGATGAATATCCAAAAGAAATGGATTTAGTTCAGTATATTTCAACTGAAAAAAACCTGCATAGCAAAGTATTATATAATCAGAATGATCAGAATGGTAACAGCTATATGCCCAAAACACATTACATTATCATATTCAGAAATGATACAAAATAACGTAACTACTGTGAATGAATACGGCACAGATTGGGAAATCACTTTATGTCAAAAGATGAAGGCAGCTAAGAAGGTGCTCGATGAGCTCGTTCATGGAGTGATAAATACGCCCATTGTGTTAAAGCTTTTACACAGATGAGTGTGTGGCGTCCTTTGGTGTTCTGCTATGATACACACAGTTTAACCAATAGTGAGGAGGGTCTCTTACTCCTGACTTAACACACGAAGGACACTGTAGTTTCAAACTTAGATGCATGGCATATGCATCACCTTATAATATCCATCCATCTTTCCATTTTATTAACCGCTTATCCAGTTTACAATCACAAGGGGCACTGAAGCCTATCCTAGCTGTCATAGAGTGAGAGGTGGAGAACACCTTGGACAGGTCGCCAATCTACTGCTTGGCTAACTCAGAGAGGCAGACAATCGCTCACCCTCACATTCACAACAATGGTCAAATTAGAGTCACCAGTTCAGTTAATGTTCATGTGTCTTGACTGAGAGGAAGCTGGAGTAACTGGAAGAACCCGCACAGGCACAAAAGATGCAAACTCCACACAGAAACACCCTATCCTGTGTTCAGATCCACTGGTCGTTTATCAGAATGTGGGGTGTAATCTTTGCCTAACCCTAATCAGCTGCCTAAACTTCATCAAACAGCAGCAAAAATAACCACAGTAAAAGACAGACAATCTCTCTCCGCAACACCAGCAGCATCTGACAAAACATCAGTATTTGATGAGAACATGTAGGTCAGAGGGGAGGAGCCTAGAGATTGGTTTGTAGACTGAGGAAGTTCAGGAAAATGTATGGAAGAAGAGGCCGATGAAAAGAAGTGGCGTAGTGAAAGAAGAAGAAAGCTGACAAGAGTACAAACAGTTGTGGGATATGGTGGTGAATGAAAAGGACGAGGTATTGTGTAAGTGGTCCGAGGATGTGCACAAAGGATGTGTCACAGGTTAGAGAGATTAAAGATGGAAACTGACAAGAAAAGAGAAGAAGGATAAGGAGTGTTTTGAGGGGATAATGAATAAAGAATTACAGGCTGCATTGTGAAGAGGTGGTGGAGCTGGGAGTGTAAGTAAAGGATGAGTATAAAAAAATGGGACGGTGGTTAGTCCATACGAAAGACATTGAGAGACAAAGAGGTCAACAGGCGAGATGACGGTGAAGTTTCTAAATAGAGTGTTTCGCTGTTTTGGAAATGAAGTGGATGAAGAGATGAAATGGGCTAGTATGCTTGCAGTTCTGAAGAATAAGGGTTATGTGCAGAGCTGTAGTAAATATACAAATAATAAGCCATAGTGGGGGAGTTAGTTGTGGAAAGTATTGGAAGCTAGGCTAGGATTAGTGAGATGCAGCCAAGAAGTGGGCTACAGATGCAGTGCTTGCTTTGACTTTGAGAGTACTGCTAGACGAACAGTCTTTGAGGACTTGGAGAAAGCATATGATAAAGTGCTGTGACAGGAGGTGTGGTACTGGGTAAAGAAGTCAGGAGTGTTTGACATTGGTTTATTATATGTATGAGTGTCGTGGGACTATAGTGAGGTGTGTGACAGATGGTTTTTAGGTGGAGGTGGGAATACGCCAAGGGTTGGCTCCGAGCCCTTTTCTGTTTGCAGTTTTGATAGACAGGCTGACAGGGAAGATCAGGCGAGAGTCTCTGTGGATATTTGCAGATGACATTGTGATTTGTAGTGAGATTGGGGTGACTTGCCTGGAAAGTTCAGGGAATGCTGTGGAGACAAGGTGTAATAAAATACAGCAGAAGAAGGGCAGAATAGTTGTGCACGAGTAAGAAGAAGGAATGTGGGATCACGAGGATGCAAGGAGTAGAGGGTTCAAAGAAAGTTAAAAGTTTGGGAGATGTACCGGGTCCGAATCCCGGATAAGCCCCCATATGTCTATGAAACGGCTGGGAAAGACAGATGGGTTTGGGAAGGTATATCACAGGGGCAACTCAGGTTAGTTGGTTCAGGGACACAGTAAGACAGGCAAGATGGAGCAGCCAAGCAAAAGGAAAAAAAGGAATGCCAAAAAGGTTGTTTATGGATGTGGCGAGAGAGAGTGCAGGCGGTAGGCGTAATAAAGAGCAGGACAAAATGGAAATAGATATTCAACTGTGGCGTCGCCTAATAGAAGAGGAAGATATTGTTATTCTTATTATACATATATCTTTATATTAACACATAAACATATGGCTTCACTTTTAATAGCGCTCTCAACACTTTCTATATGTCACTCCTCCATCTTTTCACACTCACCTACATGCTGAAATCCACTTTAATGAAGCCACACTCCCCACCATTAGTACACATGAACTAGCATTAGAGTGATTTATTAGGCTGTTATTGGTCTTTTATTAAATCCTGATGAATGGCTCTGAATTCCTGGAAGCACTTTGCATTAAAATAGGAAAATGTCAAGTTGTCAAAAAATATCAACAGGCGTCAATACAGTAGAAAACAGTTGTGATCAGTCTTCAAAAGCTTGACTCTGTTGTCATAACACAAACACAAGTTCTGTTCTCGCTTTACAATCTGCGTCACTAACATGTACTTTGCCACCGATGCTATTTCAGTCATGCTTGGCAGTGTTATGAGTGCATCGTGCTGCCAACGATTTTTTATTGTCTCCACTCCGGCATGTACTGGTGCGGAAAAAATAATCAGAAGACTAAAACTAGAAACTAAATCAGATTTGAACACTGACTGGAAACATTAAAGTCTATCGGGATCTTTGGATTGTAATACAAACTGTTGAGATGAGAGTCTTGTGTCTCCTCGCTCTCTGCCAGACCCACTCAGCTGCTCATTTGCTGATCTCTTACTGTGTTTTTATGTCACTCAATCACTCGCTCTCGCTAACACTCGCTCACCCCATCGTCCTTTGTGTTTACATTGCAGGATCCATTTCTGCATGCAATTATGTTCAAGCAGGTGTGTGTAGTGCAAATTTAGTAGCTGGTGAAACTGTAGGAACAATTACTTTACGTAGGCTCGAGGGTGTTTTTTGAGGCCCTTTCCCAAAAGGGAGTTTCAGTTATTTCTTTTGCTAACCTCCTGGAAGTCTAATAGTTTTAATTTTTATAGACCTGTTGCTCCTCTTGCTGTTTTTAATGGTTGCTGAATTGAAAAATAAACTTGTTTTGCATTAAAACTGGTGTTTCGGCACACTACACTATCGCTACATGCTAAAATTAAAACTTAACCACTTAAATCCCTAAAACAGTCAAATGAATTCACATTTTTGTTGTTGTATGTTTTTTTTTTTTTAACCTCCTAAGACCCGAACTCTTCCACGGCATGCATTTTTAATTTCTCTTTGATATTTTGGCATATTGGGGCCCGATGAATGTAAAAACAAAGAATTACCAGATTTTTTATTTTTTTTTACCTTATTTTTGTTTTTAAGAAAAATAAGAGCCACATATGAGGATATTTGTTTAAAAATTTGATAGAACAGTAGCAGTATAATGTCCTCGTAAGTGGATATCAGGCCCTTGTAGAGCAAAGTGTAGTATTTTGGTCTAAATAACCCAAAATGTGATGTCCACATATGTGGACACCAGGTCCTAGGATGTTAAATTTAAATTGTTCACCATGAGCATTCATTGTGCACACAGTGCTAGAAACCCCAAGTGCAAGACTGGCATGTGTACATTTAATTTAAAACATACTTTACTGCTATTGTTATTTTTAAAATCTTCTCCAGGGACACTGACTTTAATCTAAGCAACTGCTGAAGAGATTAAATTGCACAGAGCAGCTCATCAGCGAGGATGACAAACGCTGATGTTGAGGGAAACTAAACTCTTGTTTGCAAAGAGCAGAAGATTGCAAAAGTGTTTTCTTTAAGCATACAGTTGTTCAGAATTACGCTGCAGTGAGTAATTAGCCCCTCTTACAAGTGTCTAATAATCACATTTTTATCTTTATTTAGCCAGGGATGATGTGCTGAACAAGCAAGCTCTCATTAATTATAGGCAGCTCCACCTGGGACTGTTCTGCTGTTTACCACTGAGAGACTCCTGCAGGCCCAGGATATTAGAAAGGTCATGAGGTTTTAGCTATGACTTTTATTCTTCATGCATGTTTTGTAACTGTTATGCACTAGATGGTAAAATCCAAAGGGCACATTCTCTGCTCCTCCAAAGGACTCAGTCAATACTCTTAACTCCTTCATGAGCTTTTGGAGAAAAGAAAAATGGAGTTTGTGTTCTTGTCGTAAGTTTAAGATATTCTCATTAGTCTCAATGTCTAGTGCAATGATGAAAGTAATTTTGTTGGAGGACTCCAGTGCAAAGGACTAAACATGAATGCATTAATCACAGGAGGCCAGCAGTGCAGCACTAATGTTTTCTGTCTTGTGGTCAACTTGTGATTGACAGTTTAGTCAGTGCAGTGCGTCTATTATTGTAATTAAAGTGTTGTTTATCCTGAATGTTGTTACTGTAACCACGATTTGAATAGAACAAAAATGCTATAGCTAATGGCCCCTGAAATTCCACACTCTGTCCTCGTGTGCCATGACCCTGCGCTTTGTTTTAGGCCTATTGTTGCTCTTTTGTTGTCAACATTGCCTTATTCTCATTCAAAGTATTTATTTTCCTACAAGTTTGGACATGTTCTCTGGGGATTCCATGAAAGGCATTGTGGGAACTGTAGGACGTCATGCTTCACTAGATAAGACCTTTTAAAAACGTGATCACAAACTCCTGTAATGGACTTGAGTTTAATCTGAGACAGTAGTGAAGTTTCACTATATGTTGAATACTATTATACATTAGCATAGATCCATAGATATTAGTATATACTACTAACACAAAAATTAGGGTATAATATATCAACAGACAAAAGAACAACAAAAAACCACTCCAGATAACGCAGTTCTCTCCCCAGTCAGCTCTCTTTTCACTGAACAAGTTCAGTCTTTGTCAGTGTTATTTCCATCCACCCAAACCACCCTCATTAATAACGAAAATAGACTAAATATGCAATAGACGTGTCCCCAATATACTTGTAACTATTTTCAGAGGAAAGACGTGTAATTTAACAATTCAAGTATCTAATATATTTCATGAACGTATCTGGAGCAAACTATTAAATGTGGGATGTAGGTCGCCAACAAAGGACCGAATAAACCTCCCTCCAATACTTTTCTCCTCGTGACTACGTGTCAGATGTGGATTCTCGTTGGCTCATATGGTCGCCGTCCACACCTCACCTTACACCAGACCCACATGCCAGCCTGAGTTTGCGTGCGCATTTATCCCCGCGAGCACGCGTTGGGAGCGCAAAGAGGGCGCACCGGTGTCAGTTTGCTCCAGCCCCTTTGTAGCGGTCGGTCGCTGGTGGCTGCGCGCAAGGCGTCTAGAAGCAGAAATTTGGGGAGTGGAAATTCCGCTGTTACTTTCACGTCTTCCTGACATTTCTGCTGCGGCGGTCAGTCAGTCGCTGAGAGCGGAGAGAGGCGGAGAAAGAGCTGAGCTGAAATAAGGAGTGAAGATCTGGAGAGCGGCGCTCCGATGTTCCCCGCGGCTGGGTTTCCTCTGAATACCGTTTAACTAGTGATTTCTCTTTTTCCATTTCCCACTTGGAAGTATGTCTGTCGCTCCCGTTTGGTGTCAGGAGTGAGAGGTCTGAGCAAGAGTCGCAAGCTCACGGCTGCCACTTTTGACGATCGGATTTTTCCTTTTGATTCTTCGTCTTGTTTTCTGCATTTGGATTATTTTTTTTCCCAGGAGATGCCAAGTTGTTCCCTGACAGACGCAGGGCTCTGCTGCTGAAGCTCACAGGATGCTGGGGACTCTACAACAACCAGATTTCTTACTTTGAGACAAATCTCTGTTATTTTTCCTGTGTGGACGTAAACTCTGGACGTTTACCCACCCGTTTGCCTTTATTTTTTTATTTTTTATTTTTATGTTCTTTATTTTTTCATTTTAACAAATGTCTGTCTTGTGCTATCTAATAAGGATGCGTAGTGGATTGCTATTGTTCCTTTTCGCCCAAGTCTTCTTGGTTGCTTCGTTGACACAGACTGGTAGGTGTTGACGGGTTGAATGAATACATGTGGCTTGACAACAGGCAGTCTAGCTGAACGTTGATCCGTTTTACATCGTTTTGCACCATTGTTGCCTCTCACCTGTTATGCTTCGGCTCTCCCTTTGAGAGCACGTCCGCGGGGCTTCAAGTTAGACCACGCAAATACCGTTTTCAGTAGAATTCCTCCAACAGATGGATAAACCACAAAATACACGGAAACCGGATTATACTAATGTATAATATAGCGACAGAGGCGCAAATTACCTTGCAGCTGCAAACTAATACATACAGTCACTGAGGCACAACAATTCACTGTAATAAGTTTCCTTATTATAATAGAAAAATTAAACAATTTGTCTTTGAGGTCTGTTGGCTTCATCCATTCAGAGACGCATTTTGGAGCTTGGCGCTTGTTGTCATTGAAGCATGATCTTGGCTACAAGCGATTCATTAAATCATTCAGAGAGAAAATTAAATTTAACCATCCTGCCTGATTTCTGGCAAAGCAGCCCACCTCACCTTCATGGGCGTAATCACACCTTATGGTGCGGATGCAAAGGAACCTCACTTTATCCAACACCTTTTCTAAAAAAGTGTACGAGTGTAAAGTTTTAGAGAATTCTAGTGTGTGAATTTATAGTTCCAACGTGTGCCTGGCTTCTTGGCGCAAAAAAATATGTGTAATTTCTTTTTTTAATTTCTGCTCTAGCGGTGGATATTTGGATTTATGTGCCCAAGCTGGAGTTGTTAGTGTCCTCCTCACTCCCACCCCTGCGGTTGCACTTAAATCTTTTACACCAGAATGCGCAATCAGTCAACATTACAGTGCAGCCCAGTGCCCAGAAAGTCAATTTATCTCCTCTAACTGAACAACTTTCTTGCTTTTTTTGCGGTGTAGATAAATGCGGGGGGAGCATAGAGATGCACGCCGCGGACTACCTGACCTCCCCGGGCTATCCCAGCGCCTACCCACCGTCCCAGCAGTGCGTATGGGTGATTACCGCCCCTGAAGCGGGTCAGAAGATCCTCATCAACTTCAATCCGCATTTTGATCTGGAGGACAGAGACTGCAAGTAAGAGTTCACTCCTCTCGCTCTTCTCTCTCTGCCTCTCCCACCCTTCTTTGCTCTCTCTCCTCAATTCTGCCTGGATACAGTGTGAAACTGTGCCACCTATTGGTCAAGGAGATAGTTGTACATCTGTTCCCAGGAAACGGGGGTGCAGGGATGAGATATGGCGCTGAAGGTGCTGGCAATTACTTCAGAGGAAATGGGCTTTGATGGGTTTAGTAATTCATACATGATAAGGAGGCAGGCTGGACGGGCTTTTAGCATGATTTTAGGGGGGAGCAAACTCTGCAAAACTGGCTGCATCCGCTTTTGATTAATGAAGTTCACTTTGCTCATTGCTGAAATGGAGAAAGTGTGTTTACTTTTCATTTGGAAGTAGAGTTTACCTGTTTGTACTTGAAGAAGAAACGCTTTGTGTGCCTTTTTGTATGCAGCATTGGAATAATGATCAAATTTGATTTTTAAAATGGGTGAAAGGGCTGCTGTGTTGGTTTTTCTGAGGAAGATGTTGAAAGATAAACACAAGTCAGTTAATGCTTTTATCTGTAATCCTGCTTCCTCTCCTGCTTTTTCTTGCGCTATTTATGAATCACAGTAACAAAAGAATACGCCAGTGCATCCTGATATCTAACAAAACATTTATTTCTTTGGGAAAGTTCCAGTTTTTGAGTTACTGTGAAGCTTTTGTGCTTTTCTTTGTCTTCCATCATAGTTAAGGAAATATATTCGAGTTTGGGAGCACTGGTCAGACAAAACAACGTAAGTGACGGGATGTTGTTTCCTGAGAACTTGTATTTTATATTTTTTATTTGTTTTGTTTTTTTGTTTTCCTTTTTGTGAAAATGATCAGCAAAAGATAAATAAAGGTCTATTCAGCCTTATCGCTGTCACTGGAGGCAGTTTGGGTTATCGACTTTTTGAAAAAACATTCTTATAATGATACACGCACGCTGGAATCATTCATGTGTGCATCTCATGGTGCTTTCCTTTGAATTACTGTTCAGAACCCGTGAGCAAGCACCCATGCAGACACCCTTAAGCCACCCTCTGTGACACAGAAACACACACTCAATTGTGCACGGCCGCACCACAACCCATGTGTTGCCGTTGTCCATAAATAAGCTTGTTTTTATGTCGGCTCCTCTGCCTTTTTTAAAAGCTCCATAAATGGCTCCTGTGTAAATCACGACTAGCTGTCCAGCGCTGTCTCACAGATGGGGTCCACCAATACTATTGGATCATGTTTCAGCACCAAGGGACTAATAAACCATTAGCGCTCGGGACAGATAGTGGATATCGTGTGTCTTTCGGGGGAATATACACCGTCCACCGTGCTGAAAGCAAACAAGCTGAAAAGAATCTCCTTTGGAAGCTAATTCTGCAGTGACCCTATTTTGTGTGATAACCCAGGGAGCAGTATAAGCATGCAATAATGCTGCTTAAGTACTTAATGAAATGTAATAAATCATGGCGATAAAATTTTCGACAGTGGCTGGCTGGCACTGCAGTAGATCTCGAACTGAACGTTATTGTCTCCCTAAATGACTTTTCCATAGGTTAATGTGCTGAAATAAGGCAGTTGTAAAATAAAATATTACAGTTTAATCAGGTTTTATCATGAGCAAATGGTTTTAATATTAACTAGAGACCATCTGGCTTCTGGTGTCGGGCAAAGCACCAACAGAGTGTGTTCAGGTTTTACGAAGATCACGTTTTTTATGTCCAAAAGGTGGAAAAGTGTGAAACCAGGAGGGAAATGGAAGCATGAGGTGTATTGATCGTGTTGCTCTTCAGCGTTATGGGATTGTTCATTTTAGCCACACGTGCCTGATTCCATGTCTCGCAGTCAAGAGAGCCAACGTTTCCACATTATGATTGACGCGCCTGTGCCCGCTGAACAGCCTGACCACCCTGCAGCCACCTCAACATGTCATTTGGCTGTTTACTTAGGGGCCTCTCTGCTTTCCTTGATTGGTTTCATTATTTGTTGTGTGAGTTTATGTTGGATGATGATGGGGTGCAGCTCGTAGCTCTCTGACTTGGCAGGAGCGGTGTTGTTTTTGGGAACGAGTCAAATCTTCGAAATATGCCCGTCGAGGGGGGCCTTAAGCCTTTGGCAGCGCTGCGGTCCCACTTAAAAATTTCCTGAGATGATATCTTAGTTTTATTTCACTGGATGGATGGCACGGCGTCAGCTCCGGAGTATGATACGGCAGTTGGCGGGGGCATGAGTGGAAACAGGAACAGAATATAATGTTTTACTGTGAACCGAATGTCTGAAAAGTTGTGCGTTAATCTCTGTTGATAGACGAAGGCGGGTGAGGCATTACACACCTGTTGTAGAACACCTGGGACAGCTACTGCTCACCTGAACGCCCTGTAGGTGCCATACATCACCCAGAAACAGTTTAGATTGTTCATAAAATCATGTTTAAGCTAAAAAGGTGAAAATGTATAAACCTGGAAGTATTTCAGACTATCACTTTAAGACTCTGTTTTACAGTAGTGAGTAATATGCCATTAGAAATGAAACTAAAAGCTGTAACAACAGCAATTTAACACCTTTTATCAGCCCAGTCAATAGCTGTCATCAGCTGTTATCAGTCCAATACATATGGTCAGTAGCTCTGAGCTAGCAGGCTTAGTTTGCTCTTATAATCGATTGTATTCAACGATTAGTAGATAAAAAGACACGTTATACAAGAGACCTCAGGCAGGACGCAGTGAATATGGAATTTATACAATGGTAAATATGGTGAGCTAACAAACAGAGCTTTGTAACATGTGCTTTATGATGTGAAAGGAAGCAATTTACACAAACAGTACTGTTTTTCTCACCTTAGTCTATTAGCTTTGCTGCCTTAATGCATCCAAGTGCTTTTGTTGCCAAAGCCTACCAAAGTGCTCCGACGCCTGACCAAGTAGTTTGTTTGCATAAACCTAATCCTTTTGGTGCCTGATCCTAACTTAGCGAGTGAAATATAATTGAAATCAACATTTTTTTAAAAAGCCCCCTAACCGAAAAGACAGCTCTCAAACTCATGACTCAGTTTAAACTTGAATTGATTATGTTTCTGCAGACTGTTTATAAGCTGGCAACACAATTCACATTACCTCTACTCAGCAGAAAGACGATCTAGAAGCAGGCAGCTTACAACAAGTACCAACAGCTACGAAAACTGATCATTGATTTAGGTCTCGTAACACACAACAATAGTAAATGTATTTTGGCTAATAAACTCATTAATTTGAAATAGTGCAAATTGCCAATTTCATCTTCAAAGAAGCCAAGATGATGCATTTGAATGGTCTGCTATGTCTAATCAATAGTCCTGAGAGCAAATTGAGTTAACTATTAGAGGAAACAGGAAATCATCCAGTCTGAGAAGCTAAAAAGAACAAAAACGTGTTTTTTCATCTTTTTTTTTGTCTGATTAATGGCATAAATTAAACTATTGTCACTTACTTGTCTGCTAATCAACCAGTGTTTCAGTTTCCAAAGCACTACAATCATCAGTAACCTTCACAGCACCTTCACAGTGCTGGTTTGAAGTGCCTCGCTAAAACACATTTGGAAATCCTACAAGGAAAATCAAGCCAGTGGCATTTAGGTTACAGTTTCTCAAATATCCCTGATTTTAAGATACTCTCCAAATTGAAATTCATTGTTGGAATGACAATCCCACCTCCTCCGTCGTAGCATGTAGCCGCTTGCCCATTTCTCCCAGTCCCATAATTAAATTATTGGACCAAAACAGAACAAACATGTTCCACTGCTGTGAAGCATGTCTGCAGTTAACTAGCCAAGCAGAGAAACCATAGCAGTGCTGTTCCACGAGCGAACGCCGGCTACATTTCCGACATCTGTGTCACAAAATATCTTCCCCGTGCAGCCTCATGACCCAGGGTTTGTAATTATGATCCCTAATTACAGCATATGTAAAAATATATGTTTGTGAGCCCTGTTTTCTACAGGGGTGATTCATGAAGAAAGAAATCTGGGAGGAGCTTTGCACTAGATTTAGATGATCCATCAGTGTGGAAACAATGTAGCTTTATCTGAAAAATAACACAAGTGTAACACACACCATTATAAGCTGCTGTTATTTTAAAAGAAATAAAAATGGAAGCATCTTTTTTGTGGACTTTGAGGTCAAATAGATGGATCTGTGGTTCACGAGGCCATCGTAAGCTTCAGAAAAACAGTCAGTCTGTGGAAGTAAAAGGTCGTTGTTGGAATTATCACCCAACCTCTCGAGTGACAAATTCTGTGCTCGGTGAACAGACGAGAAGCAGTAACACTTTTTTTTCAGACACATTAAGATCCGTCGGCTCTTCCTCTGTAGCCAATCTGGAGCCGCACCAGAACAAGACTTGTCTCACGTCCACGTCTGAAATAGCGTGGCCGACAAAGCGAATCCCCGCGGAGCGTGGTAAAATAGAGCAGAGGCATGGGTAAGGAACATGCGTCGGTGGCCGGATAATTTGGGACATCTTTTTAGGAGTTGGCTGAACTGTTGCCTCCTACATGAGGCTGAACTGGCACAGCGTGCACCTCACACATACACAGCACACACACAAACACAGGCAGCCTAAACTTTCTGTCACTTACATTAAGCCTCGTGTTCAGACGTCGATGCACGCTGCTACAGTACGCACAAACCACACATCCTCAAACGCACATTCATACTGATGCATTAAAGGTAACTTCAAAAGGAAATCTGCCATTTCTGTCTCCTTTCAGCGATGGATATTGTCTTTGAGCAATTTTGTTGTTCGGCTCTCATCTTTCTTTCATGTAGATAAATGTCCAAATGCATACAGAAAAATCACACGCATAAAATGAAATAAATGATAGATTAAAGGGAAAATGTGAAGCATAAAAAGTGGGAAGGTTAAAGGCAACATACTGGAGCTCTAATTCAGTTTTGATCATTCGGATAGCAAGTAAGTGAATATCGTTTGGAAGGACAGAGTACTGAACGTGACTCACTGAATACAAAAAAGCACTGAAGCGATTCTGAGGCCTCTTTGTGAAACAACAGTTTCAAAGATTTGTTGAGTTTTGCTTCTGTCACCAACATTTTTTTTTTGGTTACCAGCCACATCAAAGAAGAGACAAAGAAGAGGTCGGTCGTGGATTTCATAGCCCAATTTGGCTCAAATACATCTCCAGTTGTATGAAAGGGACTCGCATGACTCTTTGCAGTTCTGTGAAAAAGTATGACAATGCAGTAACTTGAAGTGATTGTTTACTGTATGATTTTTTTGGGGGGGGCCCATTTTGCTTTACAACTTTTCTTCAGGCCATTGTACTTTGTGGGCATTTGTTTATGCACGGCTCTCTCTGAGGTCTGGACTTCGACTGGGCCACTTCTTCACCTTAATCCTTTTCTTTCTCAGCCGTTCTGTTGTAGATTTGCTGCTGTGGTTGGGATCATTGTCCCAACCACAGCAGCATAGGATGTGCTGCAGTATCAGCCAAGTTTTAGCTGTTGGACAGACATCCTCACATTTGACTCTAAAATACTTTGGTATGCAGAGGACTTCACGGTTGATTAAGTAACAGCAAAGTGCCAGGTCCTATGGCTGGGGGGGGGGGAAAGCCCAAATCATCACCCGTCCACCACCATGCTTGATAATGAGGTGTTTGTGCTGATTTGCTGTCTTTCGTTTTTGCCAAATATGGTGCTGCACATTAAGGCCAAACATCTCTAATTTGGTCTCATCTGTCCAAAGGACATTGTTCCAGCAGTCTTATGTTCAGATGCAGCTTTGCAAACCTGAGCTGTGCTGCAAGGTTGTTTTTAGAGAGAAGAGGCTTTTACCTGGCAACCTTTCCAAACAAGCCCTACTTGTTCAGTCTTTTTGTAATTGCACTGTCACAACATTTAACAGTCAACATCATAACTGAGGCCTCTAGTTTGAGATGAAGCCCTTGGATTTTTTTTTTTTTTGCAGTTTCCCTGAGCGCTGAACGGTCTGACTTTAGAGTGAATTTGATGAGATATCCACTCCTGGGAAGATTATGGCATGTGTCACAATAAACCTGAATACTCCAGACCAGCAAACTGCTAAAACTTCTGCTTTTATAGAGGTGCTCACACTTGATGATGATCAATTAATCAAATGCATTTCATTAGCAGCACCTGGCAGCTACTTGGCCTCTTAATTCTGGTTGAAGCAGGAAGGTGCAAATAAAGAGAATTCAGATTTGGGATTTTGTGAAGTTCAGCTAGTCGCTGTTTCAGTTGGTGAGCAGTTATAAACAGTCTTAACAATGCTGACCTTAGAGAGAACAGAGAGAACCAGAAAATCCAAAACAGAGGAAGCTATCAAAGCTGTGTCACATGAACTCAAGGCTTTCCAGCACCACCAGTTTAATAAACACACAAGTGGATTTCAGTGTGATTCATATGTGGAAAAACACTGGGGTTCTTTGTTTTAGAACTGGGTTACACTCCACATCACATGCACCCTGCTGCCAAGTTTTTATCATCATGTAGATTTTTTTAAAAGTGATTTACTACAAGTTCGTTGTACCGGTCTGCATTAACATGGGTTAAAAAAAGTAAATGAGTGTAAAATACACAAGTTATAACTCTCCTTTCGGTGATGGAGATGAAACAGGGTATAGGGTCCGTTTGAGTAAAAGTAGGCACGGCTAAGAAGATAATTAGAGTAGTTAATCACAGCTGCAGTTTGTGGACTGCCTCGTGATAATAAATAACATTATAAGGATATCTATGTTTTTTTCCCCTTTTCTCTACCCAGCAACACATTTAAATTTGATGCAGCTTGACATTTCAGGAACATACAGCGAACTCGTCATCGTACAGAGGAGAGGCTGGAGGGGGAGAGGAAAACAGGAAAAAGGGAGAAAAATAGAGTTCCTCCAGAGTGTGACGGAAGGACCAGTTGCTCCTTACAGTTTGTCTCGAGGCAAAGCGCTTCATGATAAGTCAGAAAAATGCCCCAGCAGAGACGCAGTCACAGGACCGACATCTCGTAGCCCGGAGGTGTCACATGAATGGAAACGTACTGTTAGAGGGCATTTGTGTTGCGTGTGTAATGGTTGGTGGAGCTCGTGTTTTCAAAGTTGATTTCACGTTCTCATTTCTATTATTATTCCCAGTATGTCTCACTTATTTATATATATATTTTGCTGAGGCATGGTTTGATGTGAATAAATGAAGAATGGATCATTGGAAAAGCTTGTTTCTTTTCTATTTTGCAGGAACATTTATTTCATTGAGGAGAGATCACTTGGAGGAATTGAACATGATTTATTAAGATAGAGAAAATAAAGTATTTGGGGATTAGACGCCGATGGCCCATCATGGCTGAAAGGAATCCCAGCGGTGATAGGATTTAGAACAGGACCCCACGGAGTCGAGACGCTGGTGGTGGTGGAGAAGATGGAGATTATGGGTTGAATAGAGCTCTGGCTGAGGTGTCTGAGGTGGAGATGGGGAGGAAAATGACGGAGAGCACAGATTTAAACCATGCGACGCTGAGGCTGGTTGGCTCAAACAGGGTGGACAACTAGATGATCGGACTAGAGTAATGGTGTCGGTATTGATTCAAGATTCTTTATTCGCCACATGCATAGTTATACAAGCATAACACGCAGTGAAATGTAACCTGACTCGCTCCTCGACTTGTGCAAAAGTACATTAAGTGAATTAAATAAGAATAGACAATCTGAACATTTTACAAAATAGACAATATGAACATATTTCAAATTAAAAGAATTTGAAATGTACATTGTGCCGGTGGGTTTAGAGTGTCTAGAAGAGAGTCCTGTCTCATTCACTTATGGATGATGTGAGAGGGCGGGCGTGTGTGGTGTTGGGGGGGATGTTATGGTTTAGGGCCCGGATGGCTTGGGGATAGAAGCTCCTCTTGAGTCTCTCTGTCCTTGCCCGGATGATGCGGACCTTCTACTGGATTGCAGAAGTTGGAACAGTTTGTTGCCAGGATGGGACGGGTCCTTCAGGATCTGCGCTGCTCTAGTCCGGCATGGGAAAGCCGTAGCACAAAAGCAGCCAGGAAAGCAGGCAGATCAGTGATTGCAGATCTTCCTTACTGAACTTATGCATAAGCTTCATTTAGTTGACCCCAGTGTTTTAGGCAACAACGAAGAAGAGTCAGCAAAACTAATATAGCTTTAAGGCAAGAGCAGTAAGAGTTAAATATAAGATTTAAGGTAGATCAGACAATATTATTGTCGCTTTGCAACCCACATTTTCACTCCACTTCTTCCTTTACGTGGCGTGTCCTACTTAATCATTGTCATGTCTGTCGTTACTGATACTTGCTCCGTCCTGTAATGAGGTCTTGCCGCTGCTATCTCCTTCTGCATCTTTCCTTTTATATGTATGCACATGGAACGGCTGGGAGGTATGCTCTCCTCCCGTAATGGAGGGTCAGGGAGGCCCCAGGACAGAGCTAGGCAGCCAGATATAAATTACTGCAGATGGAAATAACTATAGAGGTCCTGACTGAAATACGCTTTATTGCAAAATAAAATAAGAGAAGAAAGTGTGATGGGCAGCGACACTGTTACACAGACTGAAGGAGTGTAGAAGCTTGTTTGGGTTTTTTATTAGGTGCTTTGAGGACCTCCACAGGAAATAAACCCTGGTATAAAATAGATGGTAGAATCAAATTAATGGACGCACGCGTTTATGGATGGGCCGATAAAAGGATGGAATTCAGTGTGATGGGAATAAATGTCAGAATGGATGGATAGATTGACAAATGATTGGCAAGATATGAGTGTTTTTGATGAAAAATTACATATAGGCGACTGAAGGGATAAAATAATTTCTGGGTGACTGAGAGAAGCACGACACGATTAGTGGATAAAAGGGTGTTTACCGAATATATGAATACATTTGAACGAACTTTGTTCCCTCCTCTTCTGAAAGTGTGCGTTTATACCACATCAAAACACGTCGTCTCGAATGTCATCCTTTGTTTTGTGGCTTTAGACCGAGGCGTCGCTTCACCCGCCCCGCGCTCTGAATTCTCAGCATTCACTCTGACTTTGCCATTTTCAGAGAAAAAATAAAAGCCTCCCTTCCAGATGGTTGTATTTTTCAGCTCCACAGCGACCACACAAAACAGGAAGGCTGAATGTGCTGCTGTCACTCCACGAGTGACTTGTGGCCCAAAAAAATTGAGGCGGGAGCCTTCAAAAATAATTTAGCTGTTTGTTTTTGTGTTCTTTTGTGATCTGTAACTTTAAAGCACAAAAGCACAATGAGGATTAAGTCAGCGTCATCATGTTTGCATTCTGAATGAACAGTTGTAGTGTCTTATGTAATATCATTTCCATTTTTTTCAGTAATGCACAAACAAATTTGTGATTTCTCGAGTACATTTGTAAAAATAGCAGGCACACCGGGACTATTTAAACTTGTAAAGCAGACCACCTTAAAGCTGGTGGTTGTTTTTGATTGTAAAGCCAATCTCATAGTGGCCCCTGACAGCCCTCAACCTCCACTGCAGGATGCATGTGGGTGCAGATGGGGGCAACAAGAGGCCCCGGGAGCAGTGGACTTGCGTGCCTCGGTAGAGTTGCGTGGTAGCTACACAGAGAGTGACGGAGAGCCGAAGCCGACAACCAACACCGTGATTGCATGCTGAGAGATCCTCAGCGATACAGAGACAAAGACTTAATGTTCCTTCTACAGATCTAACAATAGCTGCAATCATAAAAAAACTGCATGCTTTCTCCTTTTAAAAAAAATGAGCACTAAGCTTCAATAGAAATAGAAATACACACTGAGGACTGAAGTTTGATCGTTTAATCCTGTGTGGTCAGAAAAAACGTTCAGCTTTTTATAGAAAAGGGAAAATCTGCTTCATAAGAAGAGATGAAGATTAAGCCAAAGGTTAGAGGGTGAAGTGATAAAAGCAAAGAAGGATGAAAAAGAGATCAGAAGGGCACCAATATACTCAGAGAGACAGCGAGCGTCACGCTGGTTGGCACGGTCAGTCTGATCCTGACCTCAGCGACAGACCTCTCACTGTTTCTCTCCACCTCCTCCACCCTCAGGCTGTCCTGTCACTTGTTTGATCCAGTCGCCTCCTGCCATTACTTTCTTTTTCTCTGTCCGTCGTCTTGCTCTCTTCTCCCTGTGAACTCAGTGTGCACTTGCTATGTTTTCATCCCAGGTTCTCCCCTGCTCGCCATATGCTCTCCCTCTCTGCTTGATTTGACAAATGATGGCGAACTTTTAAACCGTGTGCAACCTGAGCTCTCGGCCCTGTTTGACAAAAAACAAACACAAAACGATAACTGGCCAAATTACAGCCTACCAGCATTTGCTTTTGTCTCAACCACATTATCATAGGAGACGATATTTGCGAAGGTGTAAGAATCGGCTTTTTAAAAAAGGGTCGGTGAGCACCCAGAATAACTGAGATGTAGTGGACTTAGATAGAAATGTGTGCATACACAACCAGAAAACAGAGTCCTTATCTCTGTTGTTTACCAGATATTGCACGTAACTTCTCAAAGATCTCATATATCCATTAACTGCAAGCCATGAGAGAACTAGCAGGGGTAACCTGACAATCTAGGGTGAAACTGAGTTTTCTGTTTTCATGCCTCCTAATTAGGAGCTTCAGATTAAATTTATAAGATTATGAAGGATTTAGAAGTTTTGATAAGCTCATAGGAATCATGCAAACAACTTTAATGACACCCTGCACTCAAAATAAAGTCATGCAGGAAAAAAAAACAAGGAATACAAGGAAACCTCTACAAAGAGCATAAAGAGACACCTCAATCAAAGAACTCAGAGCTTTGAGTTATTTAACGGTGATTGTTTGGTTGATTGGATCTTTTTGAGGCCCTTAAAAGAAAAAATAAATATTTCTTTTAGGAAAAACACACCGAAGCACTTTACAATAACTGACAGATAGATTTACAGAGCTGGCTGGTGCGAGGTTTTTAGAATTTATTTAGCCGTGAATGCAATAATTGACATCCACCATTTAGTACGAACAGAGGTTAAACACTGGCGAACAAACAGACTTTCACCAGCTGACTTCTCTCTTTCAGCAGCAAATATTTGTGTAATAGGAGGAAGGGTGAACTCTGAATCCTGCTATTGTTTCTCTTATGTAAGTTAATATTGTTTAGATTCGCCTTTTTTAAACAATTACAGGCCCCGAATTCTGTGAATCAGCTCTCACATATGGAAACACTGATTCACACTGACTGTATCAAGGCAGGCATTAAACAATAGCGCACATACCAGCTAAGCAAACACAAAGTCAAGTGCGTGCACACACGCGCGCGCGCAATAAAACTAACAATATGTTGTGAATGTAATCAGAGCCATTGTGGACTCATCAGTGAACTACACACACAGACAGACACTCACACTTTCACACACAAATGAAAACACATGTCAGATTAGATCCTTAACGAGCAGATTAGCAGGGAGAGAGCTTGCAGGGGGGAGAAAGGGGGAACCTAGTTGACAATGTCACACACACACAGCTGCAATCACAGGATTTGCAGGACACACTCGCTGATACACTCCAGATGTCCTCAAAGCAACACACACTCACACACTTATACATCAGAGGGCATCAGAGGGCATCCATCAGAGTAAACAGCTGGATTTAACGGTGACGATAAAGCTTGTTTTGAACTCTTTTTTCTTTTTTTTTTACAAAGCTTCTGGCTGTTATCTAATCTTCTGTTCAACTTCAATATATCTGATACACAGTAACCACTAAAATGACAGATGGTAGTGAATAAATGTTTCATAAATTGCTGGATGGGTTGAATAAGTTTGGCGATTTTTATCCGAAGAGGTGTTTAAGTATAAGCATCGCCTTTAGGATTATATTTCACGTGGTGCTGGTTGGATATGGCTTCCTTTAAATCTTAAGAGGCTTTCAGGTTTCAGCTCGGCTTAAGTGATTATTCAGGTTTGTTTTGATACACAAGACTCTTCTCTGAAATGTTGGTTGCAACATAGAATTGTGTGGCAATCAAAGTTGAAATCTGCTGCTCTGTATTTTTGTACAAATGCAATACACAGTCTCTTCATTTTTGCCCTTTACTTCTGGATTATTTGTTCCTGACAGCACATAAGAATCTACTTAAGACAGTTTTTCTGGATTGAAGTCCAGCCAGAGCAGCTTTCACACTTCAGCAAAGGTCTCAGGGAAAACGGGGTCTGGCCCAGCAGTTGGCTGTGGTGTAAAAATGCCCCTGTGTGATCTTTGAGACACCTCTAAAATAGGATTCCCAGACATGTCTTTAGAGAGAGAAAAGAATCCTTGTGATTTGTTTGTTAAATGCATAAAAATCAAAGCGGCCGCACTGCTCCTCATCACCAAACGTAACGACTTCACTCCTCGTGCTTCAGTTTCGATCTGACTTCTGTGAAAACAAGGACAGGTCAGGCTCGGGATATGAGGGTTAGAGGTCAGTCAAGGGGTCAAACTGTGTTTTGACCCCCTTCAGGGGGGACGAGCAGCTTGAGAGGCTTTTAAATATGCGTAACAGGGAACCAGCCCTCAGTGCAGCCTGAATGACAGTTCAGTTGCGGGATGGACAACGGCCTTTTTCTTCTTTAGCTTGTAAAGGAATGTGTTGCATCTGCCTGCGTGTCTGAATGAGACACGCAGGCAGAACATACACATGCATACACATCTTGCGGGCAGATGATAAACAGACGGAAATGTGTGGGAGGCATAAGCAAAAACACACAGATATATGCACGAATTAAAAATTAGACCAATGCATGCATGTATGAATGAATGCATTCATTGTGTTGACCCAGCCCAGCTAACAGACACATTTGGGCCTAATCTGAGCTACGTGCTGCACTTACAGCTCATTTGCAGCCCAAAAGTCTTGAGCTACGTTTGACGTGAACAACAGCAAATATTTTGTGAGCTACAGTGCCGTAACCTATCTGACATTTGGCCAATATAAGGTGAACCTGCAGCTGAGTTAAAGCAGCCAGACCAGAATCGATGCCACCATTCAAGTTCAAATGTGGCCCCCAAGAAAACCAGTGATTTCTCCCAACACTAGTTGCTACTATCTAGAAAAACTTTGAGAATAACTTGATTCTTTACTTTCATGTGAATAAACTTTAGTGCAATGTGTCTGTGTCTTTCTTAGTTTAACTTTTGCATACATTGCAAAGCACAGTGAGTGGGGGTAGGTGACTCTGCATAATGAGCTGTAAGTAGTTTTGAATTAGACTGATGAATCAAGGAAACTCCCCAGGAAATGCTGCATTAGTCACCAGAGATATTTTGTGCTGTTCTTCGCAAACATTTAGTATAGTGCTCATTTATTTGAGCAATAACAGGCAATAGTTGGTGTGTTTAGATGAACAGATAAGACACGTCGGTTATAACTGCCGAACATTTTTATTATGGGAAATGGCGATTAGTGTTAATTGAATGAGGAGAATGTAGTTCTATTTGGCTCTTTGGAGGATGTGCATCAACTTTTTGGTTGTTGAATGATGAGAAATGTTTCAGCTTTCCAATTAGAACATGCTGTTGTTTTAAAAACTCTAATCCTATTGTTATTCATCTTGCTAAAGTGTTAGCGTGGAGCTCCAGAAACAGTAATCCTCAAATAACACGAGACTCATTTGGGTGTTTATGTTTTTATTACTGAAAAGCCAATTTTGCAAATGGGCTAATCTCCATATAACTTGGTTTATTTTCCAAATGTTAGTCATTAAGTCCCAACACCAGGAGGCAGTTCTGCTCGGTATCATCTTTCTGTCAGATTGAAGACTGTTTCGCAGCCTCTGAGTGTTTGCTCTTTATCTCTCTATCTGCCTCCATGTCTGTCTGTCAGCAAGCGTCCATCGCTGCACACTGAACAATCCCTGCTAGAGTTTCTATATTTGTGTCTGAATAGGGTTGGATAATTAATCTCACATGTTTTTGGAAACTAGAGAGGAGAATGTATAGCGGGGAAAGCCTCTCTGTGAATGCAAATGAACTTGTCGAGTGCTAACGCATGTCAAAGTGCAGTGGAAGTGACAGTGTGTTTATTGCTTTGACCCCGGATCACTTCAGAGAGGTGAGGATTGAGTGTCGGTTGACAAAGGGTCGTTTTCCTCCCAAATCTCTCAGGTACAAAGTGAGAAGTTTGGAATTTTTCAGGATTCAGACTCAGAAACGCCCTGCTGTGTTTATTGAAGTCTAAAGTTACCCAGGCATACTCAGGATGTAGCAAATTTTATGAAGCTGATTAAACTTTATCTCCTTTTCTGCGCTCACAGGAAACACCTGGATTTTTATTACTTGTATAAAACATACAGGCTTTAGCTCATCTTTTTTTTTTCATAAAACAAAAGCACTTCGAGCAACAGAATAACTTTCCGACTCTCCAAAATGTCGACTCTGACGTTCGTTCTTTTCACCTTTTCCACATTAAACACCAACGAGTTTGCAGCAAATCTCATTTCATCCTTCTGGGTCCCTAAACAGTCTGTCTAAGAAAGCGGAGGGGAAAACGGTGTTCTCTTTCCCCTTTCTGCTGGATTAAGGCTTCCTAAATGAGAACAAATTCCACCTCCTCCACGCCTCCGTTTTAATTTCCCAGAAGGATTGCGCTGCCGTGGCTTTGTATCTGCACGGCCGAGGTGAAGGATGAGGATATTCATACTTTGGCTGCTTGGCCCAATTTATTTTTTGGGCAAACTTCTTGTGACTGTTTAATCCTATTGGCTTAAATTGGATTTGCTTTAATATGTTTTCTCAGTTTTTGAGATTCATCATCATACCTCAGTTACAGAGTCTCATGAACAATTTGTCATCTAGGACCAAATTTGCATGTAGGTTCAGGGTATTTGATTAGCAGCCATGGCCATTGATCATCTAAGTCTGTTAGATGTGAAATGACTCTTGTGTTGTGATAAGTGTGTCCTTAACTGCTGAATTTGAGAGTTAGGTCATTTTTTTTCTGATGCTATTCTTAATCTCAAGGCTGGCATAAGCTGCTGGGTCGGGTAGAAGTGATGAATTATGTGACACCACATATTTTACTTGTCACTGTAGACTTGCCAACCGCTTTCTCTAAACCCTTACATGCATAATCTTTGGACCATGTAAAAAAGGATATTCAAGAAGCAATGATACACGTTTATCAACACATCTGGTAAAGAACCAGCATAGTCTCACAGCCAGGCAATTTTCTACTAGCTGGAGTCCTCTGCTGATGCACTGTAACACTGAGAGCAGCTTTTGTCCTGGTTAGCACAGCTTGGCATCACATTTTAACACCTTCAGCACCACTATAGCACCATCTTTCCATGTGCAGTTTTTCTATTGTAGAGTCAGTTAAAGAAGCCCCGTTAGGAAGCTTCGAGCTGAGCATTCATAGCCTAACCAGCTTAGTGACTGTCAAACTGAGGACATTGGGATTGACAAGTTGCTAGCCAATGAGCACTGCCTGGATAATCCTCATTTCTGACTCTAAAGACTTCTGACTCGACTCCAAAGTCTTCTATGCAACCAGAACTCTTTTGGCACCAAAGAAGGCGCTTCAACATTTGTTTCACTTATCACACCCAGAAAGTTCATCGTTTTCTATCAAATATCAGGTTCGAATGAAAGGAAACGGCGAAAACAAATGGGAGAAAAATCTGTCTCCCTGTCGATAGCCGACGACACCGCTATTCTGTCACGGTGAACGGATGGGAGTCGGGCGCAGACTGAAAGTCACAATTAAACAGTTCTTTATTCACAAAAATACCAGGTGCAGAATATATACAGATGGGGAGAAGTCGGGGGTGCCAGGGTCCACAGGTCCTCTCACACTCATATTCCAAACACAGTTCCACACGCTCCTTCCACACTCGCTCGCTCCGCTGGGGGGAAATCTTCACACAGCCACGCCAAACAACTCACGCTCAGGGTTCCAAAACGCAGGGTTAGAGGTTTACAAGAGACGGAGGTCACAACCAGGAAACAAACTCGCGAAAGAAAGCTTTTCTAATTTTCACGAAGCCGGGATTTTACACTAACGTGTCTAGCACAATCATCCAGCGACAAGAGACTCCAAGTTCCGGCCTTAAGACGTGGCATAGAAAGATTCAAGATCTTTCATTTATCACGTGCATAGTTATACAAGTACAACACACAGTGAAATGTGTCCTGATACGCGCCTTGACTGTGCAAAAAGAGAGAGAAAACATTATATACAGTAAGTAAGTAAATATATACAAAGAGGACATTATGTGCAGGCAGTAAATGAATTATATACATTAAGATAATTAAATTAAATAAACAATCTGGAAATTTACAGTTCAAATTTGGGAAGCCAGAGGATCAGGCGTGATATGAGAATGTGATAACAACGAGTCTCGTCTCAGCCAGTTATGGTTGATTGGGGAGGGGGCATGTCCTGATTTAACACACGGATGGCCTGAGGGTGCCCAGATGGTGCCAAACCTTCTGCCTGATTGCAGAAGTTGGAACAGTTTATTGCTGGGGTGGAACGGGTCCTTCAATATCTGAGCTGCTCTGGACCAGCATCTCCTGGTGTGAATGTCCTGAAGCGGGGGGGAGAGCAGTCCTGCAGCAGCGTTCTGCTGTACGGATCACTCTCTGAAGAGCTTTTTGTCCTTGACACAGCTGTTCCCATACCAGGATGTGATGTTCTGTGTGAGGATGCTCTCCACAGCGCCTGTATAGAAAGTCCTGAGGATCTCAGGTGAGACCCTGAACTTCCCTAGTTGTCCTAGGTGGTACAGGCGCTGCCTAGCCTTTTTTGGACTAACATGATAGATGCGTGATTGGAAACAGGTGTGTGGGGAAGGCAGAGCGGCGAGAGAGAAAAACGTTAAAACAAACACATGTCGCCTTGTAGGGCTGACCGGGCAGACACAGGGACCATGACATATTCTTTTTGTTCTACTTACTGTCTTGCATATTTTGTCAGTTTTTCGAACAGAAGCATTAGCTTTGATCGTCCCGGGCATGCCCGGTGGATCAAGGCATTGACGCCGGAGCTCGAGCTTCTCTCTGTGACACTAATGGCTACTGAAAGATTACAGCGTTTGATGCACTGGGTTGAGAATACGTTGGAAGGCCAGTGGTTTGCATGCTTGAAAGGATTTGGTGGCATCTAACAGTCATGTTGCAGTTGTACCGAGTCAGTCTGTGACAGTGGGGCTGTTAAGGAATATATTGTGTCAGTTAGGGAGAACCCAATTTTTAAAAATGGACACGTGTGTTGTGAGTAATTGGATGGCATGAATGCAAGTGAGTATTTATGCAAAATACGTGAGCGTGAGTAGAAGAATGACTAAGAGTATTGTAAGGAGATGAGTTGAGCTGCAGCGAGTGAGTAAGACAGCGAGCAGGAGATGATGTCGATTTCTTGATGAACACGGAGGAGGTGATAAACGCAGAGGGATGGACTGGTGTGTGTTTGTGATGACAGGTGGCATCGTAGTGTGTTTTCTGCTCACGCGCTCAGACACTACACACACGCACGCACACACATGTGCCATCTGTAGCCTCCCAGCAGAGCGACTGGTCAGGCTGAGTTTATTGGTTAAACACAGAAACCACTCATGTATTACAAAATCGGAACATTGTAGCCTTCAGCATCCCCCCGTGTGCGCGTGCGAGTGTGTGCGCATTACTCACAAGGACAAAAATGTGTTCACAGAGTCACACTGTGGGAGCTTGGCTTGCATTTAGGGACGAAAGCTGTTATCAATAAGGAAAGCCATTAAATTAGTTGACTCTGTTTAGAGTTGAGGGTCAGACGTGTAATTTAGAGATTCGAGGTCAGTTTAAATCCTGGGAGAATGAGCGTAAGTCTGTTTTCTGAAGCAACAAAAACACTTGAGAAAACAATGTTTTAATGGACAGTTTTGAGTTTGTGTATTCAAGAAGCTTGTTATTGACAGATGTTCAGTGGTATGCACAAAATCCGAGAGAATTTGGGGACCACGTTAGAACATTTATGTCCTTCCTCACATAATATTTTTCCAGTCAAGCTTAGACAGCGCTGTGTGGTGCCCCCATTGTTGAACCAACAGGGAAGTTCTTCAATTGGCCACTTAACCTCCTAGGACCTGGCGTCCACATATGTGGACGTCATATTTTGGGTTGTCTAGACCAAAATACTAAATTTTGCTCTACAAGGGCCTGATATCCATTTACGAGGACATTATACTGCCACTGTTCTATTGAAATTCTAAATTAATGTCCTCATATGTGGCTCTCATTATTCTTAGAAACAAAAATCAGGTTTAAAAAAAATCTGGTAATTCTTTGTTTTTATATTCATTGGGTCCCAATATGTCCAAATATCAAAGAGAAATTAAAAATGTATGCACGGAAGAGTTCGGGTCTTAGGAGGTTAAAGTTGGTTTTGCAAATCACACAATCCATTGACTCCCGTGTTAAACTGTCCACAGCAGAAACAGTCATTCTCCTTGCTTGGTACAAAAACAATTTTAGCTTCCACAGTTTTGTTCTCACTCCATATGTTTTCTTAATGTACATGTCAATAGTTGAGCTGTATCAATAATTAATAGACTTATTTTTTTTATGATTAGGCGTGTAGCCTGTTTGTTAAGTGGTATTTGGTGGGCAAACGCACTCTCACTCTCAAAGCGTAACATTTTACGCTAGGTGACAAATCGTCGGTATATTACGCTTCCGGCCACCCAACGTGTCCCTAAATTACGAGTTCAGAAAAATGAGGAACATGAGAACCGTTTGGAATGAATCTACATGTACGTTTATTTTACATAAACACTATCTAACACGATTAAGGTGGTGGTTAAGATTAGGGATAAGGTTAGGGCTTGAATAAATCTATTCGATTTCATCCACAGTCCGGCATGTAGCATAGGAACGCGGAAGGTCACCTTTTGCGTTCTCGTGGAATGCCTTGGGACGTGACGAATCGTCAGTATATTACGCGTTGGGAGTGAGAACCTGTTAGGTGGGCATAACCTGTGCTAATTCACGTCATACATCTGTATGTGATTTATATGAATGTGCAATATGAATATTACCAAATTATTTGAATTCTATGGTGGAGGAAACTATGGCTGCACCTTGCTAAACAAACTAGCATGCATTAGCTCATAATTTATTCACCTTCTTCAAGTATGCTGACTTTTGGCTCCATAAAGACAAAACAACATCAGCCAAAATGCTAAAATCAATGTGGAACCTCACAAACCAGTGAGCAACATCCATTATTTACACCTAGTTTAACTAGATACACCTAGGAAATGATGCACAGATCAAATGTAGCATTCAAGGTGTGTGCGCCATCGTTTCTGGCGTAAAAAGTCCTAAATGACTCATGAACAGGAAACAGGATGTAACAGAAGAGAACTTCTGATGTAAAGGCTGCTGACAATTTTGCCTTGTATTCAGTGCAGTTCTTGTTTACAAAGGCAAAGGGAATTTGCATTGACGGATTTTCGGGTAATTATTCAGGATATACAGTTTGGCAGCTTTAGCTGCTTAATACATTAAAAGTAGACTTGTTTGGGTGTGAAAGAAAAAAATGTTGCATTATGCAATTTTCTTTAGGTCCGTTGGACGATGATGCATGACAATACCTGTTAAATTTAGAGAATAGGGCATGATACCCTTTTAAAAACAGAGTACTGTCTTAGTGTTATCGACACAATGGCTCTCAGCCTGCTGCTGAGTCCAAAAATATTTTGCTGAGGTTGTTAAAAGGCTAATGAAGGAAATCACTGGATGAGACAGTGCATGAGATGGGTGCTGTCGGAGAAAAGTGGGCATGCCAAAAAGTTTATTACAGTACTTGATCAAACTTTACCACCTGAAAATGACTGAAAGAGAAGCTTTTGGAAGAACCTTTTAATGTCTGGAGAGGGAGGTGGAGCGCAGACGGTGTTTGCACAGAGGGATCCAGACGAAAGGAAAGGGATCTGGTTAAAATAAAGGGATGTCAAAGAAGAAGGTGTGACGGCGCTCTGCAGAAACACTGAGTCATTCCCAGCTTCAGCTTCGCCTTGCAGGAGGTGAATGTAGCAACAGCTCAAAGTTCACTCTGTAAATGCTCCTGTGATATGTTCCAGATGTGCTGTAAGAAGTTAGCCACAGGGGTAATGCAATACAACGCAGCACCATGAGCATGTTAATGAGTTGTAATGCATTTGGAGAGCAGAATAAGGGTGCATGCTTACAATTCAGCACTCCAGTAGCTTGGGAAAGAGGTGAGAAGGAATTCGGGGCTGTGTGAAAAATTCCCATTCCATGTCTGGATCTTATTTATTTTAAGTGGTAATCTGCCACATCCTCATTTGTGTTAAATTTGGCAGCGCTGGAAGAACTAAATGGTCACTGTTCTCAACAGTTTTCTTTGCACTTACAGTAACAGAGATTACTTATCTGCGAGGGTGATACCGTGACACGTTTATTTGTTTTGCTTTAGCTGGTTTCTCAACTGAATGGAAATTATTTCTAATCAGTGAAATCGCATTTTTGTTTTCCCAGTTAGGCCTGTTAGAAATTTTGCTAGCTGCCCCGTTTCCATAGACTGTACAGAAAAAAATGCAAGTGCATGTTGTTATTGCACATAAATAATAGACATATGGGACTAGCATAGGCCAAGCTATCCATTTTAGCTGCTGCCTGTGCTGACCCTTTTATTAAAGTGGCCACGCCCAGACTTTAATCTTTAACTAAATCCGAATGGATGAGCTATAACAGCAGCTCACCCCCCATACGAGTGTTATAAAGGGAGAAATTAGCTACTTTGTACTAAACCTTTCTTTGTACCGAGCTGTAAACATGTTATTTTGTTGAAGTTGGGGATTTTAACAGAGGCACACATGAGAATTGTCTTAGAGCCTCTAGTGGCCACTGGAGTAACTGCAGTTTTTGACACCTCTGCATAATCGTTATTTTTCAGTTGCCCATTTCTCATCATTTAAAATATAGTGTTATTGTTACTGCTGTTAGGTTAAGACCACACGTTAGGTCTCAACTTTGTTTAGTTTTAAAGCCAAAAGGTGGAAAAACAAAGAAGAGGATGCCACACCGCACTGCCACAAAGGGCCATAGGTCGGACTCAAACCCTACTGCACTCCGACCGTGTGGCATATGGTCACCTGCTCACCCAGCGAGCTGAACTGGCACTCACAGTCTCACCGCTTAGTCATTTTCTTTTGCAGTTAAGACTGTAGCGTCCTCGCCATATAGATTTTGTCAGGTGGTTATATATGTAAGATGAATATCTGTAAAGACTTTTCAAATGAATTCATAAACTTTCAATAATCATAGTCTCCAAACATATTTAGAAACTTGAGAAAGTGCATCCAAAAAAGAGATGCAGACCAATTTAATCTTAACCTTCAGCTTCTTTCATCTTGTAACTTTTGCAATCAAATCAAACCGTAATTATAAAAGTGACAGACCTGGCTCCTTGGGGCACACTCCCTTAATTTTCTGAGGGGGAAATTGCACAAGTATTAGCTTACACTGAATTTTGTTAAATTATGAGTTCTTTGTGCTATAGAGTGGACAAAAAAGTCGCACATTTCTTATGAAACTGTTTAATTCTTGAAGCTCCTGCGACTTTATTATCCACCTCTTCACCTTCCTCTGCTCTTCTTCTACTTGCTTATTAACCTTCACATGCACTTCCTGTTCTATACATGACGTTCAGTAAGTGCATCCATTAATTGCTTAAAATGTTAATTTAAACATCTGCTCTTGGGCCTCCAGATGGAATGCCAAGCATTTTTGCCCTTGAGCAAGGCATTTGCCACGGACAGCTGCATTTGGAGGGCATGAATAGCCGGTGTGGTTAATGAGTGATGTGAGGGGATGGAGAGGAGGCTGCAGGGCTGAAGACTGAGAGACTCTCCTTAACTAGAGTGTGAAGAGACAGACCCACTTCATTAAACGGGCTGTCTGTGCAAACACTCACTGCCTGCAGGACTGGCTGCAGTGACTGAGGGAGTGAGTATAGCCATCTGCATGCAGCCACACACACACCAGACACACACAGTTTCTGTGCGCCTCGCTCTCCCTGTTATTTTATGAGCCTTTCTAGGGGAGGACAAGGGAGGGAGAGGTGGAGGAGCTGGGTGGAAGTTTGATGCTATGAATAAAAATGCCATCACCTACACATCACCGTCGGCACTAAGACTTTACAAGTGAGCACTTAAGTCCATTTCTCACCGGGCATGTAAAGTCGTCTGTGAACGCATGCAGAGTAAGACCAGAGACAAAAGGAAAATAAGTCAGAAAAGGAGAAAGAGCAGATTTTGTACACCCAAGGCGAACGTATCCCTGTTTAAACACAGAAAACCTCATCTGTCCCCTGAGCTGTCTGAGAGCTACTGTAAATTTCACAACATTAAAATTAAAAGCTTTTTTTTTTTTTATAAAATGCTGCTGTCTTTTCATAATCATGTTTTTAGAGGTTTTTGCTGCCGTAATAGGCGTATTAGTTAAATAACTTGGGGCCTGTTAATTCACTGAGCTTAGAGAGTCTGCGTCTGGGCAGCTTTGGGCTTTGACTGTGTTTCTACTTTGCCTGCTGGTGTAAAATTCTGAATTTTGTGGCATTTCTTTGGCAACTGATCCTGTATGATTTCTTTACAAATATGTTATTGTTAGCTGGATGAAAGTACAAAGCCATTGTCCTTAAATGTTTGCAGATTTAAAGGTGTCCTGGGAGAGCCTGGTCTAAAGTGAGCCTTTATTTTACCTTGTTATGCTGTGTCTCCAGTCTGTCTGTATTTCCACTTTTAACCATCTAATAAAGGCAAGAAAAGCTGTTCAATAAATCCAGTTTACACTGTTAGAAAATAAAATATCCAAACGGTATTTTTTTTATAATTTACTAAATGACTTTTGCTCACCTGTTCAAGACCTTACCTATAATCACCGCTATGATTTGTAAGATTAGATCTAGAAACATCCTCACATCTGTGCACACTGATGCACAGGAGCTTTGTTTTTCCCTCACCGTAAAGACAAAGAGACCAAAAAACTTTAAATCAAGATGTCTGCATCAGATACAGGAGAGAAAACAAAGCCCTGCTGTCAGACTCACGGGGAGACTCTTTGAAAACTACTACCTAACAAGCTCTCTGCCTGCACGCTAATGCTGTTAGCCATCAGGAAAATCATCAGTCAGCAGTCTGAGTCAAGCTAACCGTCTAGACGAGCTCCAGTCAAAACCCACCGATTAAGTTTCTGTGCGAAAGCCATAGGTGTGTTTATCGTTTCTGGTTCAAACGCATTAAACCGGTCATGGTTATCTGGGGAAGCTTGTTTTTGTTTTAAATATGCATCACTGTGGGGAAGAACTCTGATTTATGTGAGTCTTATCTACGAGCTTCTGACCAACAAGCTGCTAAAGGAATATTTTCATATTCGTTCCAGCATCCTCAAGAAAACTTGTCTGATAGGTCAGAGGTCAAACTTTGCTTCAAAACAGAAACCCTAGAGCTCTTATGGATTTTCTGTCTTACTCAAGGACTGCACAGCCAATCACGTCCCACTTCTGCCGCTCTTTTATTTTACACATATCAGCTCCGATTCTTCTTATTCCAAATTGCCTCCATTGCTGCTTTGAAAGGATGAGGCTTTGTACATCATATATTTCTGCTGTGCGAAATATTTGTAAAGCACTAATCAAAACAGCTACTAACGCTTTCAGACACTGTAGAAATAATAAGAGATACATGTCAAAACAAGGACACGAAGAGCAGAGTATAAAAAGGCCAACAAGTGAATAGTGAGTAATGATTTTTTTTTCTTTCCCATCCTACATGTTCTGAGTGCCGATGCTGGAGGCAGTCTGAGCAGTATAGCTGATTTCCAGTGGGTTTTCCCGTCATAACAGCCAGACAGGAAATTTAACAGTGTTTCCCACACACTTAGATTGTGTTTGTGGCGTTTAGGATGAGGCCGACCTCTGTGTGCAGCATCCACACGCTCTTAAATTATTATTAAATCCCTTCTTTAAACAGGTTGTTTCCTTGAGTTCAGGATCTATTCCTAGAGAGAGAAACAAACTGACTTATAGATAATACAGATGCGATATAAACCTGATATAAACCATATAAACCTGTGAAATGAATAGTTAATTCCAAACTTTGCAGAAGAGCTTCATAATGTTTCTTTTTTTCTGATGTAAAGGAGGCCCGTCAAACCTTTGCAAACAAGAAATCCAGTGCACACAACATCACACAGCTTCCAGGTGCACAGAGATGCATGCATAATGATGATATTACAACTATAATAAAGTGCTGACAAAATGTGTAGATTAAACAACAATTTTACAAGTAATAAAAAAGAAAAAAAAATTAAATAATACCATAAAATCTCCTCTGTCTCAGCCTGAGGCATTTCAGCAAACACTGGAGCTGGACCTCGACCCTAAAGCACTCACTTTTTGGATTACCTGCTTTCTTAGGCAGTGAATTAATAATCACGGCGTAACTGTTTTCTAGCAAGCAAGGACAAAATGTTTTATTCAACAACGACTAAATCCAGTATTTTTGTGCACTATAGCTTACTCTAATCTGATCTGAAAGCAATCGATTTGATATGAATAGAAAATGTTTCATTTTCAAACCCTGTTTTGACGATGGGCTCGTCACATTTGGTGTATGTGGTCTTGAATCTGTTCAACCAGCTTGCATCTGAGCAGACAACCTGTGCAGCTTCTTCAGGCCCAGTTATTTATTTTAGCTCCTGCATAGCACAAAGAGATGATTATCATCACATACACACACTTACAAGTGTATTCATATAGCCAGACATCCACTTTTTACTCATTTCGACCCTTAAAAGCGTAGTTAAGGTGCTGAATAACATGAGTTGATGTGCAGAGTATTTCACAACATGGCCTTGGATAAACAAAAACACACGTATTACTGATTACACACTCACACACAGACTTGAGATGTTGTAAAGCGGACGATGGGTGGACAGAAGGGTGTCGGCTGGTAAAGGATGAGTCTGCAGCGGTGGTGGGAGGTCCACGCTGAGGGCAGAGACTGATGAAGTCTCTCGGTGTGCACGGTGGGATCCCTGCAGCCTCCCGGTGCTTCATCCTGCCATGTGTTCATATTCCTGTTATCTCCGCCTCTCTCTTTCTCTCTGTGGTGTCCCTCTGACTCCCAGACGGAGAAGCCTCATGTCCGATCTCATAGATTCTGTTCACGCTACAGTTTCCTGCATCTGATTCTCTTTTCATTTACCCACACATACTTGAGACAGAGCTGATGTTTTCTTATCATCGTGAAAAGAAACAACATGCGCAGTCTTTCGTTTTTTTACTCTAGATGAAGTCCAGTGACTATATGGATCGCAACGTGGGGTTAGATTTAAGCAAAGATCATTTTTATATGAATGTGCAGACGTTCTAGAGTCACACAAGTCTGATCCATACGCCGTTTTTGAGGTTGAGTTGTTTAATATCATACTGCCTTGTGAGCTACCTGTTGTTGCACAGCCCATCCAGATACCGGCTCTAAATCTAGGCAAACAGTTACATTCCTCATTAATTACAATGCTGCATCAGAGCACATTATCCAGCTGAGACCGTTTAATCCTACAACAGTATTAGCTATAAGGACAAAAACCCCAAACATTTCAAACAAAGCCAGCCAGCTGAGGTGGTATTTGGGGAAACGCCTCGATTCAGTCGAAATCCAGAAGCTCAACAAAACATGTTTGAGAACGACAAATATGCTCTTCCTTTGTTGTGGTTTCACAGTATGGGCGTGTCCCCTCAGCTCCTCGAGCAGTCGGAATCAAAGTATTTATGAAAATGCATTCAAGAATAGATAAATCTGTCTCAGCAACACAAGGCAGGACCTGTTCTTGCCTTGTGGGAGTTTTTACTTCTGTTCCTTTTTACAACAGGAATGCATTGAGTTACTATTGTGTGCCGAACAGCAAGGAGGGGAAATGAAGACAAATTCACTTCCCCTCCTCATTAAACATTTGCAGTAAGCTGGCAGTCCCACCTATAATCAGTAAAATGCCTCAAATCACTAATAAGCAAATCAACAGGAACATAAAAATCATCCTCGGTCTCAACAATTCAAAGTCAAAGTCGCGCACAGCTGCTGTTGTTGTTTTGCAGGATCATAAATCTGAACGTGCATCTCCTCTGATTCCCCCACAGGTACGACTATGTGGAAGTTTACAATGGCGGCGATGAGTCTTCGCCCATGTTGGGAAAGTTTTGCGGGAAAATCGCGCCATCCCCGATCATCTCCACCGGCGGCCAGCTCCTCATCAAGTTTGTCTCCGACTACGAGACCCACGGGGCGGGATTCTCTGTTCGCTATGAGGTCTTCAAGACAGGTGTGTAGTTTCAAACAGAACTGCTGTGATGTCCTTGCTTTATCTGCTCAGCAGCAGTAAAAGCATGAGCTGAATGGCTCTGCTGTTTTACATAAATCCATAAATGAATGTGCTGAATACGCCTGGTGAAAAATGGCCCCTTTAAATTCAAATGTAGTTTTAGATATCCAGGTGATTGTTCTGTTGCTCTTGGATCAGTTTTATATATCACCTTGTCATACATAATGGGAAAAAGTCTGAATTGAACACCATTTTAGCCATTTAACATATTATTAGGGCGGAAAAATGCAGGAGCAGATGACAAATTGAACAAAATCGCTATACCTGCCCTCTGTGACTGAAAGGCAAATACAGCCTATATTTTATGGTAGTTATGGTAGCCACTTATCGCAGTAATTTTGCAAACTTGGTCGAATTTTAAGCTCCATTGAAGCAATCATATTATCTGAGATTGCATATAAAAAAGACTGCAATCATGTGACCTGTGTTTTTGCTAAAACCATCTTGACTACGAATTTATGCTTTTGGTAGATGAATGTAGCAAGTGAGGGACACAGTGACTTTTCAGTAACAATGTAGCCATGCCCTGTGGCATACCCTGCGTCTCCTCTGTTTTACTCTAAGTTAGTGTTGTCAGCGTTAATCTCGTTAAAATGACGTTAACGCCATAACGGCATTAACGCGGCAAATCTCCATTAGCGAGTTAGCACGGATCGCCCCGTAGGTGGGGCTGCACGGCGTCAACGTATTAGCGGGGTTAGCTTGTTAACGCATTAGCGCCGTCCAGCCCCACACACACGGTAATCCGCGCAAACTTGCAAATGGAGATTTACCGCATTGATTCGGTTATGGTGTTAACGTCATTTTAACAAGATAAACACTGATGGCACTATACTCTAAATTTAACTATAATTTAGCAAATGAACATCAGATTGTATTTAATAGGATGTAAAACTAGCAACTCAGACCCTTAAACCCATTAGGAGAATATTTTTTTAACATTGTAAATTAAGTAATGCACTCAGGTTTTTTGTGTATCCACATTAGTAGCCATTAGTTACCCCCTGGTGGCCTTTAGTAGGAATGCAGATTCGAGTAAGTTTTGCACTGGCTCCACTTTTCAGACCCAGAGGTTATTTTTATATAATCTATGGATTACTGAAAGGAAGTAAAACAGGAAGAAGTTGGTCAAGTAACCATAGCAACCACAAGTAACACAAAAAAGCTTCCCGGTTAAAGAAACATACTTGGAAGAGAAAATAAAAGTAAGCCATTATGAGCCCAACCTTGACCTAAACTTAAAACTGGACAGGAAAGCACAGTGAGTGGAGTGACCTTTAAATGAAGTGATTTACCAAAAACTCTGGAAAAAACGCTTTTTTTTAATAGTGGTGTCAACATGTTTGTGACACTTGCTTTGTAAAGTTGATGAATTATAAAATCAGGAAAGTCTATCCTTACTGTGATGATTGTGTAGATGCTTCATGTGTATTATTTTTGCAGTGAGTAAATAACAATTTGTATGTTAATGTAATCATGACAGTAACAGAGATAAGAAATGACCTGAAAATAATCAAAAGTATGGAAGTGCATCTATTATTAACACCAATAAGCATTAAAAGGCGTGCAACTTCACTAACCTGCTGCAGCGTCAACAGTCAATAAAACCTGGAATTCACTCCCCGCAAGAGGCTTTCTCTAAAATTAGGGTTTAACAATATTTTTGGGTTTGTCTGCCTGATGGTAGCTGAACCTCTGGTACAGTGACCTCTATAGCTGCAGGCCAAACAAACTCAAAGACCCAGAATTCATTGGAGGAACACCAAGTCCCAGATGGACAGGATGCTAGCAGGATAGACCTACATAAACACTCCCTCTCAAGGAAGGAACCTTGCTCCCATGTCCTACATTTGTATCTGGTCTTTCCTCCAGGGTCCATTTGAGTAGCCGCCAAAATGACAAGTCTCCTGTGACCACTTCAATTTTCACCAGTGGGGACTGGAGATAAATCAGATAAAAAGGGAACATGTGTGAGATTCCCCTTCGTTTTTTGTTTGTACCCAAGAGAGCAATAACCATTCAGAAAATAACGGCATCCAGAAATAACAATCCCCAGGTGGATTTAAGTTAGCAAGTGCTCCATTGTACTGTGAAAAATGGATAGGCAAGTGCTCTTTTGTTCTTTAACGAGGTGCACGGCAGTACTATGAGGGGAGGTTAGAGGCCCAGCTCCAACTGAAGCTCCTCCAGGCTCTTCACTTGTCTCTTCTCTAAACTACAAAGTATGGCCCGACTCCTGACTCTGAAACTTTAAAAATATGCTCGTATCAACTTTAATTTCAGGGTACAAAGTGTAGCCGTGACTGATGAATGACAGGATGTCATTAGAGAGTCGGTGTAATAAATCTTTAAAAGTGGGTCAGCAAAGTATTAGCATGGAAGGAACACTGGTCCTGAGCATTTTTCTTTAAGGATCTTTTTAAAGATCCACAAAAAATTTGTGCTTTGATCTTAAATAAAGTGAAGATTGGGATTCGCAGGCTCTTATGAGCCGACTGCTTGAAGAACAGATACAACTTCTTATAATTTTATCTGAGATGGATGGTGGTAATGTTTTGGTTAAAAACAGGCTAGTTTTTAACACAGTAGCCGTGCGATGTCACCTATTTCTGCCTTTTGGCCGTTGCCCTCTTTTTTTTTTTTTGTGAGACCAGGCATCGTGACTGAAAACAGCTTCTTGCTCATTTATTTTACACTAAAAGGCAATTTTCTTGTATTCATTCAATTAAATTTAATAACAGCCTATTTATATAGGCTGTTATTATATATCACAACAACAGTCACCTCAAGGCACGTTATATTGCATGGTAAAGACCCTGCAATAATACAGCTGCATAATAATACAGTTGGCGACAGTGGGAAGGAAAACCTCTGGCAGAACCAGGAGCAAGGGAGGAAGAATATTAAATAAGACTTAAAACTAATGAGAGAGGCTATAAACTCATTAGGTCATAATTAGGTCTTATTATGAGGCCATAAATCAAGTGAGAAGTCGAAACCGTCTCATAGGCTTCTTTTTTTGTTCCTTACTGACCCTTAGAATGAACGCTGGGTTTAACTAAACTTCGTGACTAATAACCCCAAACATATATGCAATTTAATTAAACAGACCCTTTAAAAATGGTTTGAAAAGTCTTGCACTTTGCACTGGAAACAGCTGCAGAGACGTTTCACCACAAGGTCTATTTAGTATTTCTTCTGCGGGTGATTGATCTTAATCATCACCGCTCTTCATCGCTAGGTTTTCGTGGAACTGTGCCAAGAGTTTAATTTAGACAAATCATAAATCACTACCAGAAAACTGTTTGCCATCGTTAAAGAACGTGATCAGAATCTTCTCAGCAGCTACTAAACGCACCTTGCAGTGAGTATCTGAAAGATCGTTTTTCAAAGTAAAATTGCTCCGATTTTTCTCATATTACTGTTACGTGTCGATTAAAAAAATGAGGGTTTAACTGTGTGATGTATGAAGCGAATGAAGCGTAGTTGTCAGATCTGTGAGTGTTGCCATGCTGCTGTTGTCCCACCTTTTAACTGTCAGTGAAACTGTTGTTGTTGTTGAACGCGTCCAGCTGCCGTGTCTCGTCTGCAAGCTACTGTTCAGCACCAAGACGAATGCTTCAGAACAAGCTGTTTCAATGTGCTCACACCCATTTTTATGTTATTGCACAGCCTGCACATGCACGTGTTAGCATCTTATATTGCTTTTTTTGCTTCTGCGTGTGTGAAAATCAGTCTTTGTTGGTAACGCGGTGCATTCATTTGGTTTCCTTTGTGCGTATGAAACAGACAGGTGTGTGGGACCCCAGGCTCATTTAGCTAATGGGCTGTTTGTCCTTGGAGGCAACAGGGGTGACCTGCAGATGAGATGGATGCTCTGGCATAGAAGAGGGCCTGTGAAACTAGGGCACAATACGCGTGTGGGTGGGAGCATGTGTTTGTGTGTGTGTGGGTGTGCTGGCCTCAATATGGGTCCTCTACCTCCTAACAAGTTAAAAACAGCACTTGTACTCACTCAGGTAATCCCCCTGCCATGTCGCTGCCTGGCTCCTCACCACATTTAAAATCCATTACAGTCAGAGCAGCATATTGTGACTCACTGCTAAATGGAGCCACTGCTCTGAGCAATGCTCTTCTTTGTCTTCAATGCACGATTATCTCTCTCTGTTTTTGTCCTTTGAGCGCAGATCTTTTCAGATTTGTGCACCCTAAAGTATCAGAGGGACTAGATTAGGCAAAGGTTTTGGATATTATATGTAATGTAAGATTTTTTTTCTCTCGCTGTTGTTATGTGCACTTTTTTTATCCTCACACAATAAAATATGTGAGGATAAAAAAGGAAAAGTGACGGAGATGACGAGGTCTCTTTGGAAAGCACTGCTCCTGTTGCATTTGAATTACTCCCTGTTATAAACGTTGACCAGTAGCCAGTATTAAGTGTTCTGTGTTAAAACCTTTCAACCCAAGGTTCATTTTGAGAAAGTGGATGGGGTTTGAATGAGAGAAAATTTGAGAACAAGCTGCTGTGGTCAAAAAAATATTTTTAATGCACTCTGAGCAGCTGACACACAAAGTTCAGGTCGTTTGCACCACATGTTCTTCCTCAGATGCCTCGGGATGTTGCAGTCTCATCCTGGGGGAAGAATTCATGGTGCACAACCTCATGACTGATTGAAAAAGCGACACTCATGACCTTATGTGCCACCTTCAGACTGCAGGTTCTCTCTCAAGCCATCTCTCAGCACCGGTGGTGATCCTGAAAGTTGCTTCAGTTTGACGCTGAAGTTGTTGTTTGCCGTCCTTGTTGGAATCACATGTTTTAGGGGATTTTCATTATGTGTTTTAGTTGCAGGAAGGTTGGAAATGGTGCAGAATTATTGACTATTTTAAATCAGCTGTGCTACTCGTATCCATGAGCTTTTTTCAGGCTTTTTTCTACAAGAGTGAAGACTAACAAGATTAACTAACAAGCTAACGAGCTGTTTGGTTCCATTTGTAGTCCAAAGCCTTAACCATACCTTCAAAAACTTCAATTCTATCATGTTAATCTCAGTTTCTCTTTTATATTTAAGCAGTATTTGCATTTGAATTAAGAAAAGCATATGAAGTCTGTAAAAACAGGGGAGCATTAGCTGTTTGTCTGAACACCATGAATGGCATGTTTTTCTTTTCTTGCAAAAAAGTCCTTGTGGGTGTTCTCCGAATGACTGATTTTATCTGGATAAAAGGCAGCAGTGATGCAGTGTTGCTATATCATCATAAAAACATTCGTGTGCAATCTGCAATGTGGGAATTTCACACAGGAAACTGAGGTTCCCTTTTTTTAACCGACATCAGCGTTATTTTCTTGCACCCATGACCACCGGAGCTACTCAACATTATTAAATGTGACTTTTTTTTAAGCCAAGCAAATTAAATGAAAATAAAACACTGGGTTTTAGTATTTTCCCTTTATATGAGAGACTTTTTGCTAGATTTGACATATGTCTCCACTTACCTTTGCCTAATTCTGTGTATCAGTCTGTGGCTTCGTCCCTCATCTCCAGCCCTCTTTCCCCCCTGTCATTAGTACAAGAAAATCCCTAAACACTGCCACAAAAAGCACCAACCCTCATTCAGATGACATGTTCTGTTTGGCTTTAAAGATGGCACTAATGAGTGCTGGGCTGTAAAGCTCGGTCGCATCCGTCTTTTGTAACCATAACCATAACTCCACCCTCTGCAGACCGCACAGTGCATTTCATTTAGAAATGATAGCCAAGTGAGGCCTCTTCAGTGTCCTGGAACTATATTTGTCCCAACTCTCCTGTTTCACTACAGCTTTTTCAAACCAGAAACACATGTTTGTCTTTGTGGTTTGGTAGACAAGAGGGGGGCCGATTTCTTTCCTCTCTCTCTTTCTGATGTGACCTCAAGCCGCAGCTGATTGAAGGGTCATTGATTGAAAAGAAGATGAAAGTAAGAAGAAGATGGATGGACAGAGGATGGATAAATGGGAAATGAGAGCACCATGTTGTTAAAGGAAAGAATGCACTCGTGTCAGTAACGTAGCACAGTAACACATATGCTTTTCACCAAAACATTGTTAAATATGGAAATATACACATACTGAAGGGTGCAAGGGTTTTTGTCTTTTTTTGGTCTATTTGATTGTTTGTTTAAGCTGGGCTTTTTCTCATTTTCAAGACATAATAGTCCAAGTTACAACATCCAGAACTGAAAAATACAAAAAAAAACAACCATTGAAGTACCAAAACCTGTAGTTCCTCAAGTGGCCACTTGAGGCTGCTTCCATGTCTGTGCAAGTAGACAACCATATATATATATATATATTGGGGGGGGGGGGGGGGTTTTTTTGGTCTCCCTAGCCTATTTCTGCCTTCACAATAAAAGCACGGTGGGTGGAAAAATTAGAGGCATGCCCATTTTAACTGACAGCACCATCTACAGGGCCTCGCACCCACTGAAATGATCTGACACATAATTTGATTCACTCTGTAATGCAGCCCATCCAAAAGGTTTGTGCTCTACTGTTTAATTAGTCCTTTACTAATGTACCCATACAGTTTAACAATGGCGCTTGCTAATCAAGCTCGCTAACCTCAGCTGATAACTTCACCCTTCACCCAAAAAAAAACCAAATTGATGATGTCATAGTCATAGGGACTTTGCCCATCTTTTATATACAGTCTATGGTTAAGTCATATTTATTCAAACGGGTACAGCTTTCGAATTTGTTTGGTTGTAAATTTGATTTTTTAACATAAGGAAATCTTAAACTCAAAGAGCACAACAATGCACAGAGGCAGAGGAGGAGAGGTGAAAAGAGGCTTGTAAACAAAAGGGCTGGTGGTAATGGGGAAGTACAGGACTATAAATACTCTGAGAACTCACTGACTAATAAAACAGAAGTGAAATAAGTCAGGTTGTGGAAAACCATCTTAAAGGCAGGAAATACAACAAAGGCATGCAGTAACAGAACAAAACACACTAACATAGGTGAACATAGGGAAGCGGTGAGAAGAAAAGATGGGGCGGCAGGGAAAAGTAAAAGAAAAGCAACACAAAAACACCAGAAAAATAATCACAGGCATTGCAAACCATGGCAATTAAAAATAACCCACATTGATTGATGAACAAACAAGTTGCATTATTCATTTTTATCTTCATTAAATCAGATTAATTTCTGTCCTTGATCGACATACCGCAGCACAGATTTCTCAACCTAGATTTGAGAAACCCATCTGCACATTTCACACAGACACACACATAACTCATGCGCACACACACACACAGTCCAAAGTGTGCCAGCTGAGCAGGAGTGAAGCCTCCCTCATCCCTCGCCGCCCATCTTTCCTCATCATTTATCATGTCGGCCTTTTAATGACACCACCTGTGTCAACAGCGAGGGGACCGCTTCAGTGTGTGCGTGCCTCTCCTTGCGTTTCTATCAGTGTGTGGATTCGCGTTTGCAGGCATGCTCAGATAACATGCAGGTCACATCTGGACTGGCAACACGAGAAGCCCCCCGCGCCGCAACACACTCACGCTAAAACACACGCACACTTTGTTCCTGCCTCCGAGCAACGCTTGACCCGCGTCCACGCCTCGTGTCCTCCTGTCTCGCTCGGAGATCAGTCACTGTCTCGTAACCTCGCTCATGTCACTTTGCAACAAGCAAGGTGTGAACCTCCCCGCCGCGTTGACCGATGCAAGCCGACGCAGAGATTTTACATGAGCAGTGTAAACATTGCGGATGTGACTGTGGAGAAAACAGCTTGTGTACAAAAGATGGCACTGACATAACAGCTGCCAAGCTGGCCCGCTGGTCTGTTTGGATGAGCCTTTTGTCACGTGTTATTACTTTGAACTGGGTCGTCTGTGTTAAAAAAAGGTTTGTCTAGATAATGTGAAGATCTAACAGCGCATGTGATGTTTTCATGCAACTGTTGTGGGTCAGACTCTGAGGCTTCATTGTCCAGTGGACAAGAATCATACTTTCTAAAAACATCTTCCAGGAATTTAATTTGTAGTCAAAGCTTTGCTCAAACCAAATGTTTCTATTTTCCCTTTAGCTCGTAGCATTTTTCATCCTTCTAGACTATTTTGGTCGGGGTTAGCCAGTTTTTTTTCTCACTTTAGATACAGTAACTGCAAAGACAGCTAAGTTAACTAAGAATAAATATAAGGACTTTAACTATTAATTAAAGCTTATTACCAGGAACTTATTGTAAAGCGTTGCTCTTTCTTAAAACCTCTTTGTCTAAATGTCAATACTCAATATATTTATGTACTGTATGTGATTTGTGCTTGAAAATATCCACAAATGCTGTTTGCAAAACTTAAAATTAATGCATGCACTAAAAGCTTTACACATAAAACAGAAGGTAAGCAAATATGTTTAAGAAATAGAATCATAGGCTCATTATGACTTCCTCGAAAAACCCCTAAAGTAAATTTAACATCTGTGTCCTGACCGTGCAAGTTTCATTATGTTATTAGTTGTGATTGCAAGATTAGTATTGTGTTGTCTGTTAGTGTGTCTCTGGGTGCATTGCTGTTTGTTTGCCATGATCAGTCTCACATGGTCTGGGATCTTAAATAAATTCCAGTCAAACAACCCCACCCCAGTCACAACTCAGACTCAGTGGGCTCCGACAAGGGAGGGGACCAATCACGACGCAGCAAATTGGATGGAAATTGCATGAATTTTGTCAACAAACCAAGGGGTTTGTTTTTTTTCTCTCATTAAGAAACAGTGTGTGTGTGAGTGGGGGGCTTTTTCTGTATAAAACAGGTATTTCAGATTCTCCTTATTTTTGAAAATCATTTCCGGTCTTAGAACTTATTACTTCCTTTTTAAGATGTTAAAGCTGCAAAAGTGTTTGGACCTGCCAAAGTTTCAGACACAGGAAAAGGTCAAAATCAAATATATTCAGTTGATTTCCAACAAGTCTATCCTTTTTTTTGCCACCGTAACAACTGAAAAGGTCAGAAATCCAAACTGCTGAGGATTTCGTAAACCGTGCCAACACAAACAGACCAAAAAACCACCTCAAAAGGCCCTCTGTTGAAGCTCGCGTGGAGGGATTTTGAAGCAGATGGAAAAACATTCTGACATTTTGCTTCTCATTCTGTAAATGTTTAATTTTTTCTTTCTACGTTGCAAAAACATGAATTTTATTGTAAGAAATAAACTACAAAACCAACGTAAGGGCGGACACATCATGACCCCTTACTGCCTTACTGCCCCTTAACTCCACAGAGTTTACGCCGTCGTTTAGCTGAGAATTGGTCACCTCTTGACATTTTAAAGCCTCATCTGTATCTTCTCACCTCGCAGGTCCTGAATGTTCCAGAAACTTCACGGCTCCCAGTGGAGTCATCAAGACACCGGGCTTCCCTGAGAAGTATCCCAACAACCTGGAATGTACCTTTATGATCTTTGCCCCCAAGATGACAGAGATCGTGGTGGAGTTTGATAGCTTCGACATGGAGCCTGACACCACGCCGCCACCGGGCGCCCTCTGCCGATACGACTGGCTGGAGATCTGGGACGGCTTCCCTGCAGGTGAGCGGAGGGCTGGGGTGCAACGGGCAAATGTTAGTTGAAACCTTAGAGGTTAAAACATGACTGAAAAGGAATTTAAAACTGAACTAGTGCAGACATGAAGAGAAGAGAGAGGATGATGCTTACAGCTTCAAAATAGTAATCATAAAAGAGCATTTTCTTAACTAGTCAGAAATTGTAAATGCATATATATAAAAAATGATTACCTGATAAATAATTTCTAAAGGGCATAAAGGATTTTTAATGTTTTATGAATTTCCAAGCACTCTTTTTACCCATTCATACACTTAACTTAAATGCCAGAAAATGGTCTTGTTTATGAATTAAAGCATGCAAAATAATCTGGAAAAGATTTTTTAAAATTTACTGATTAATGTGAAAAGATGAAAGTAAAAAAAAAAAAGCAGGGCTGTTTCTCCACAGATGTGAAGCAAAGTTACAAAAAAAGGGGCGCAAATGTAGATGGAGGAGAGGAAATTGGGAGGAAAAGGGATGGAGAAGTGAAGGAAGAATATAGAGAGTTGTGAAGCAGAGGAGAGGAGGATGAAAAAGGTTTGAGACAGCTTCCCCCTGTGGATGCTGACAGAAAACAGACAGAAAACAGGCAGAGACATGTGGACGTGAAGGGGAGGAGGACCGTGGAAAACAAGTATGGATGCCTTCCCTGCTGGTGAGATGAGTCGGGATTGAGTGACAGAGGTGAAAAATAGGTGGATAATTGCAAAAGCGAGATGCGGGATGAGCAGGGGGAGCAAGAACAGCAGACAGGGATACATACAGGATATGCAGAGTGCACGTGTGTGTGTGTTTTTCTTGATTGGCTCATTTAAAAACATATTTTTTAGGCTACAGGATGAAAACCCCGTTGGCCTTAACATTTAATTTCCAGTTTGTGTAGAAACACTCATTTTCACCTAGCAAAAGTCTGCAGTAGATTTTCTCATCACTTCAAAACAAAACAAGTTTCACTCACCCACGAAAAATCTTCAACGTCACTGAGAAGTCGCTGCGTGTTAAGCCTGAGCTTAAATATGTTTAAAATTAAACCCCTCATACTCGTTGTTTTGCTGTTGCAGTTTGGTGAATCACTCTCTGTGACCTCATGCTCCCCAGCAACAAAACACATGTTGCAATGCTTCAGTACACTACAAATTATCTTCATATGAAGTACGTGTCCGAGCTTGTTCTCCTGCTTTGCACATCCCAAGTCCGGTCAGGATGATGATTATGCATTAAAGGAATAGTTTGATGAATAAAATTATTAAATAAGATCAATCTGGAGTGGCAGATAGCACCCCTGATTGAAAAAAATCTATCTATGAGTGTCATTAAACCTCAAAGGGAGGTGTATCCAGGTGTCATGGACATGCAGAAATATGAGGAACATGCAGAAGGTGACGCTTATTTGCATCTTTTGCACTGAAAGTGAATGATGCAGAGACTCCCACACATTGTTCCTTTCACATTTGTAAAATCAGCTCAGGCACAACCTGGACAGCATTTCTCAGCTTCTATTGTTGTCTAATTAGCCGTGCAGCGTGCATATAATCGTGAGAGCTACATACCTTGGACAGGCCTGTGCCGGCTGCCAGGATGCCCACAATACTTGCTGCTGTGCCCAAAGCTTTGCCTGATTATTGCCAAGGAGGAGACTGGCACGAGGACGTGAGGGACACAAAGACTGGCACAGGTATACAGGCAGTGACATGCACTTTTAAGCGGTGCCAGTATACATAACATGCCAGGGCTTTTCCTGTCAAATGATCTGTGCGTATATTTGTGTGTTCAGGTGTGTCTGTTTGCATGAATGCATGCGGATGTGTGTGTGTGTGAGAGACTATCTGTGGGTGATGTTAAAGCCGAGCAGACGACAAAGCGTCTCTGCAGCAGGGTTGAGACCGGCATGTAGCTCTACATCCCAACAAACGTTCATGCGCACATCAAAGATTCTCATTAGCCACGTTTTTTTTGGTCTTTGAGGGCTGTAAATCGATTCTTCAAAAAGAAGCTCTTTCTTCTGACTGGACTTAATTAGAAAAACATTCAATGGTCTTTTGTTTGTTTTTTTGTTTTCCTATTTTATTCTTCAGAAAAGATTCTTTACAAGAGATTTTTCACATATTATCTCACCAGAACAATGCAACCATTACCAAGTAAATATCTCGATCAAAGCTTCTCATCTTTTTGATGAAAAATTCCTACTTTCTTAGTTTTACCAAAGCTTTAAACACATTTCATGGCTTTCATTAGTTCCTGGGGTTTGTCCGATTGTTTTAGAAAGGCTACAAGATGTGCCTCTTTGAAAACCTATAAAAACTATGATGCAGTTTATCCATTTTATGATTCTAATGCACTGCCTGCAGTTAGAGCTTACAGGAGAATTTGATTTATACGAGCCACATCCACCCATTCATGCAGCACTTTTTCTCTGTCAGAGACATGTGATGTGTGGTGCAGGGAATAGAAACTTCAATACGTGGGCCCAGAGATCAGTCTACCAGCCTTATGATTAGTAGACCACCAGCTGTACCTCCTGAGCCAGCTGTCAGAGCTTTACATGTGCATATTTATGTTAGATTGTTTCTTTAATTTCTTGTATTAGTTGACAAATTCTTGAGAAGATTGGTGGCTGAATACCAAAACACACAATTTGAGAACTAACATCTGTACATACTCATACTTCAGATTTTCTGTGATGGTTTAATGCGTTCATTATTTTATAAACTTATTATTTTGGGTTACTTCAGTTTGTCGGAGAGCACAGATCATATAAAAAACTTAGAGAAACTTTGAAATAAATATTATAAAGTTGTACAAAGCCCTATTTATTTTGGTGGCTTGGATTCTCAAACTTTACAAACTGATAGCTTAATGTCAAGAGTGCTGAAATGTAATTTTCTTCCTCACTTTTCCTCGGCGTTTGCTTCAGATATAACCATTTCCTTAGATGTATATGGAGCCATATCGCCTGCAGGAGTTTCTGCTTCCAGGGGGCTGATTGCATCAACTGACAGCCTTGCAGCAAAACCATTTTCACAACACCTCCGATAAGGCTGAAGCAGTTTTAAAATGTAATCCGTCAAAGATTGTCGACTACCTGCTTTAAACTGTAACTGATAAACATAAACCATCAGAGTAGCTCAGCTCAGCATTCCTGCTGTGACCACCTCGTGTTTCTGTTTAGCTGGTTTGCCTTTAAAAGCTGAAGGAAATTGTTAGAGAAGTATAATTTTTGTAACATATAAAACTGAATCTTGCTCCGCGGGTCTCTGAGAGATCGCTGGCGCAGTATCTCCTCAAAGCAGCAGGCGAGACTCACATTGTTTCTCACAGATAAGAAGAGGATGAAACAGGGGACCACCTGTGGATGTGGAACTCAAAGTCTTCAGACATGAGACAGTCTGTGACTGTGTGCTGCGCATAAAAACACATGATGTTACAGCGGGCGTTCCTGTGATGCTCTCATATTTTATCTTTAACTGTGAGCGTCTCCTTTACTGAAAGAGGAATCCCCGAGTATGCTGGTTCTGCCTGTTGCCCAAGTAAAAACAATAGTTTTCAATGGTTTTCAGGAGCTTTAACCCCCTCAGGTCTGAATTGTTGTCACTTAAGACCCCAAACCCACCTTAACTGTAACTAGTCAATCAGAATATATCATATTTATTATTATTAAATTCTTCTTCTAAGTCTTTGTAGGCAGGGAATAAAGAAAATGGTCATTCTAACTGGAAACCCCCCCAAAAAAGAGGAAAGTATTCACATTTTTTCCCTAAAATTAAAAATGTATAATATATTTATTTTCTGGTGACCAACTATGATAACACAAACCTAACAAAATTACACCACTTTGCATTATTAGCATTATTATTATTATTTAAAACTCACACTGTTGACTGTATCTGCATTTTTTTTCATTATTTGCCTGACTGAGCGTGGTGATTAGCTACAGCACTTTTAAAGTGACAGTTTACTTTAAATATACTTATTTTTCATTGTTTATCCATCTAGATTCTGGTGTTACCTGATATTGCTTTTTATAATTTAATTCTTTATACTGAAGTACACCCACCAACCAGGTAAATAGAAGGACTGGAGACTCAGTCCAGTGACATTGTAAAAGCATATAAACATGAATGGTGCTAAACATAATTCCTTCAGTAGTTCCCTAATAGTTTGTGTTTCTCAAACAAGCTCAAACATGTGTTTTGTACAGAGCACAGAGTTTGCATTTCTGTTATTACTTGTATGCATAAATCAGGGAACAGCAAACCAGCTGAACATATTTTTAAAAAGTTAAATTTTTATGCAAGCAAGGAATTTATTCAGCAAATTGAAGACAAAGTTTCTAATTATAAATAAATGTAAATTGGGAGGTTCAATAGATGGTTGTTTGCTGTATATGTTTCCTCATAATTAGTGTTGGTAATTACACTGTACTTTGTAGGAAATTTGTACAAAGAAGCTTAAACAAATCGTTTACATTTCATGTTGTAAAATGGATGTTTATTTTTGCGGCGTGAATGTTTTAAAGTCGGCTTTTATTTATTTATTTGCTTTTTAACATGGAAAAAGAAACGGGTAACTCTTCCTCAATCTGTTCTTGGACCCTTCAAAATAGATTTTTTAATATATCTGCCATATTTTGCTCCTCCCACAAAACTACAGCTAAAAGAAAGTTTTTGCATGGATTGTTTTAATTTGATGTCATGCGATAGGAGTTTAAAACTTAATCAAGGTGTGATATCAGAATAAAATACCTTGCACTCACTTGATACAAAGGTTATTCATTGCTGCGCCTGATATGATCCTGTATACGCACTTTGCTTGGAGTGTTAGGGTAGGGAGTGTCAAAACAATACGTGGTGGGAATGAGTGTTTCTGCTGCCTGCCATCTCACCTTTATTTCTGCCCCTAAGGTGTCACATCACTCCTGAGAGGTGGGAGATTGTTGCTGACAGGAGATCAGCTCCAAACTTTGTTTGTTCAGAGCAGACTCGAGTTTTTCCAAATCTAAATCAGAACTTTTCAATCTTGGGTTCCATGCAAGATTTAACAAGTACATTTAATTGATGTCACGTAATATTTCCCACGATAACAAGGGAAGTATAGGACAGAAAAAACACTCTCTGGTCGGGTGATGAGTGATGAAGCTGACATCTCCTTTTCTTTCTCCCTCCCTGTTGCCCATACTCTTCCCCCTTCTCCTCCCAGTGGGCCCTCACATTGGCAGATACTGTGGCCAGACGTCCCCGGGCCGAGTGATCTCCTACACGGGCATCCTGTCCATGACCATCACCACTGACAACGCCATCGCCAGAGAGGGATTCTCTGCCAACTACACCATCCGCGAGAGGACCCTCCCCTCAGGACACGAAGACGAGGGTGAGCAGCTGGATAGTGATTAGTGAAAGGAGTGCGCGATGCGGAGGGCAGAGCTGTCATCTGGTTCACTTCTTTGATATTTCTGGTCTCATAGAGAATGAAAACAGAGTAAATATGAGCCAGTCTGTAGTTCCAACTCAACCTAGTTGTCCTTGAGCACGAGGCAGTAGCTCCTCCAGCTCTACAGAAGCCGGACTCTATCCGCTGTCTGACCTCTGGCCTCTGTGTTCCAGTCAATAAAAGCCCCAAAAGACATTGCATTATAAAATAACTATTAATGCAGTTGAATAATTAAGTTAATGGTTGATGATCAATATTTGCTATAGTCAGCTGTTGCATTTTACAGCTTAAAGTCCATTTGTTGTGGTTGAAGTCTAACAAATGGACCAAAAATACTGCTTCCCAACCTTTGGGCTTATTTTATGATAAAGCAATTTATTCTCCTGACAGCTCATTCAAATAGTGTTCCCATCTAAGACCCGTTTATTTGAATACATGATAGCCTCCTGAAACTCGGCAGTATTTAACAAGAGTGGTGCATAGATGTGGGTAAGATTATATATTACATGCTGTGTAGCTTAGATATATTTTCTTTCCTTTTAATCATCCTACAACGCCTGGGATTTACGCACGACTTCGTAGGGTGTGGTTGGAGAATGCTGCAGAATTGTCGATAGCTGTTTTCTGAGTGACTGAAAGGACAAATTTGAGTCTTTAGAAGAAATACAACCAATCTTGCATATTGTTTTTGTAAGTGATAACTTACCAGAGAGGTGTTTTCTGAGAGATAAAACCGATAGTTCTATGAGTTATTTGCAACAGCTGTGCTTAAACGACTCAACTTTAAATGAACCGTTACCATCAGACACGTGAGTGTAATCTTATCACATGGTTGCTTTTAAATTAATTTCTTTTAGCTTTTATCTCCAATTCACTTGATCAATTTCCCCCATGAGGATACTATCATGAGGCAAAAGTTCCTCATGCTTGGTTACTGTCTTTTTCGTGTTTGTTCATGTCCACGTGTTCGGGACAGAAGCCGTTTGTCTGCATCGGTTGACTGTATGACCTTGCTGGAATGCCTTTAGAGGTTTAAGTTATGCTGGCCTGTATGCTAACTGCACTCTGGTAACCCTGACCCCGGTCACCCCTCTGTAGGAATGTGTGTGTGTGTTCAAAGGTGAGTTTCCTTAAGGTCCCTCAGTGGCGCTTTAGGAGAAACCAATGTAAAATACTCAGTTTGCTCTTCCAAATCGATCTTTAAGTGTTTTTTAGGGTAAGATTACCGGCAGCTGCACACAGAGGCCGGTGTTATGTTTTTTTTAATATAAAATCTAAATAACTGGTTATGTCAAGACAGGAAATATAAACAGACTTGGAAATGGTCAGACACAAATAGTTTTTGGCCAAAATCACAAGCCAGTTATTAGATATTTTGGAACTTTTGAGAAAATGAAATTATCGATACAGAGAAAAGCTTTTTGTTAATAAGTCAGAGCAATGTCCGTGTCTACACGTAAATGTTAAATATTTGAATTTTTAAGAGAAAAAGCACAAAGTCTCTCGGTTTATTGTTCCAAATTTTGAGGATAGTCTTGTTTTAAACCCCTTTAACTCCAAAAGTGATATCATGATGAACAGATCACACTCACTCTAAGGGAAATATTTCTGTAACCAAACATGTAAATCTCGAATTTCACCAGAGGGTCAAAGTTGTTATCACCATTTTTTTTTTATTTTTTCACTCCTCCTGTTTGTTTTTGCTGTGGGCAGAAGATGTGGGTGTTTTCAGCTTGTATCTGATGTTGATGGTGAGCATTCGAGACAGTGCGATAATGCACTGATGTGCATGTATCAGATATGTCAATTGGTATTTAAACAGTAACGATAAGTCGCTTTACTAGTCGAATTTTCTTTTTTAGGATGTCTGACAACAGCCCTGGGTTTAGAAAAAGGCTCACGTACAAATATACACATACACATGGGAAATTACTTTACCTGCAGACCATCGGCTAGGCTCAGCAGATTGAATCAAAGCTTCTCACCGAACCAAATCACATTGTCTTTTCTGCAGTTTTATACAACCAGGGTTAGCTACTCCTGCAGCATGGGGTAATTCAGCAGTTGCCAAAGGGTGCGTGGACACATTTTAGGGTAGCTCAACTGCTCTGACACTAAGAAAGATTTGTACTAAATAAACCTTGTGATACAGGCGAGAACACCAGCTGAGAAACAGTTGTTGATTTTTTTAAATTAATTCTATTTCACCCCTATTTAACCAGGAAGCAACTGGAGATCAAAATCTCTTTTTCAATGGAGATCTACCCAAGACAGCGCACTGTTACGAGGTTAAGAGTATTAAATCAAATGTAACATGAGCAGGCGTGGGATAAAAGTAAAGCAAATCAGGGAAAGCAAGTAACATGACAGAATTAGCAATTCTTTAGAGCTTTACAGTCTCACTGGAGACAAAAACATCCAGCTTTAGTGTGCACTGGAGGTTATTCATGAACAAGGTGCAAAATAAAGTCCTGGCTACCTATTATTAAAAAGGAGACATCCAGAGGAGCGAAGGCTGTGGAATAATCACCACTACAGCTACTGTTAGTTGACTCTGTGGACTCTTAAAACAAGCAGACAATTAGGATTATTATGATTTTTTAAATTAAACTATCAGTTAAATTTATGGTGTCTTTTTAAAAGGCTGTAATGCCAAAGGAGTTTAGCCAGTCTGGCTTTGTAAATAAAAATATGTCAGCGTTAATGAAGATCAGGAAATCAGACTAGTCTGGATAATGAAGTGTCGGAGAAGCAGCAGGCATGTAAATAATGTCAGAGAGATAATGAAATAGCTGAAATGTGAATAAACTGTCAGCTAAAATGCACACATTTGAAACAACTGTCAGATTAGAAGCTACAGCTTTAAATGTTTTATGTTGTTTTTATGCAGATTTTCACACCAGTGCTGCGCTTCAGTTTCGTAAAACAATCCACAGAGAAGTTTTCTCCAAGCAAAATGCTTACAGTCTTAGAGGAAGCAAATGCTGACGTCCTGCAGTGAATTTATGGGTTTCTCTCACTCTGTCCCTGCCATCAGCAGTGGCCTCCAGCAGAGCTTTTGATCAGTTGAAGCATTGGTGGGGGCTTCAGTTTGCATCCTTTCTTTTTAGATAGTGGGGTACAGGGACAGGCTGGATGTTTGTCCCTCGTATACCTGCTGCGGCGGGGACGCAGGGGCTGTCTCATGAATAAAAATAAGTTTGATGAGACGGGAGCTGAGCTGAGATGGAAAGCAGAAAAATCGAGAGAACTGGAGAGCTGTTGGGGATAAGCTTGTGTTTCAGCTGTATGAGCGTGCTTTCTTATGGTCTAGTTGTAGTTTCAGAGCATTTTCTGGCAAGAGGATTCTTCTGGGGAAAGCTGAATTGGAGGATTTGGGCCTGAAAATTGTCAATTTAAAAAAAATAAATAAAAGATGATGAGCACAATATCCAGCTTTCTGCAGGCTTTAGGAGATGTCGCAAGCAAACTTTCTCCCTGGTTTATTTGTGGGACTTGGAATGATGTAGTGTGTTTGTGTCAGTCTGGCAGACCTTGTGTCTCCAGACAGCCCTCCCACACACACAGTCACACACACAAACACACATTTCTTTACGGCCACCCTCCCTCTTCCTTCCCCACACTCTCCTGCTGTTACAGAGTGGACACTCATGCCTAACAGATACAGATGTGCAGCTTGACATTGTCCAAGCTGCTGTTTTTGGTCCGTTTCGTAAGACCAGCGGATTGCAGAGCTCTCTAAACCCACCGAGGAGTGGATCATCCTTCTGATAAAGATTAAAACTGAAAGTCACAGAGTGTTAAAGCTGAACCAAACACAACAATAGCTGCAATATCTGCCTGCTTGGGTTTGTATGCATTTATATCCGTTTGTAGCTGAGCACATATGCATAATAGCACCTCAACAAACATTTTATTATTGGAATTATTGTCAATTTACTTAACAAAACATGTATAATATTTTCTCTAACAAACATCAGAAAGCCAGAATTATTTTACTTTAACAATCATAGGTCACAAAGAAAAGCAGCAAATTATTTTAGAAGCTGAGAATAGCAAATATACTTGAAGAGAACATTTCCCATGTCTGCAATCACTCACTGCTCACTATAATGGACTATTTAGTTTCCTTTGAGTGCTTCTGAATGTATAATGAGTATGCTACACTTGACTATAAGCATCCCACAATATGTCTCTAAAGGCAGAGTACAAAAAAGTGATTCCTAGACAAGCGTCGTATATCATCGTGCACAAATAGCAGGGAAAGCAGTGAATCACAACAAAACTACCGCATTTATTAATTAACAAAAAATCTGTTGGTATGAGGTGAATTTAAATTTTGTGTTAGTAAGTACGAATTTATTCATCGGAAAACGCCCAAGTCTTCCCAACGACCTCACTATATGGTTATAAAGGGGTTTTGTTTTCATTGTTAAAGATGCATTTTGTAAGAATCTCTGCAAATTGCAACTAAAACTTTCACCACTAGAGGCAGCAACAGACACACAGTAGAAACAGAAGTGGCGTTATCCGCTTTTTTATCGTTAATAATTTTATTTTTTGCCCTGCCTCTATTTTTTCAGTTTTTTTTTTAATTTGTTTTTGTCGCCATCTAAATAAAGGTCACTTTGACTCACTGCACCATCTTGTTGTACTGTAAACTAAACTAAACACTAGTGCTGTCAGAGTTAATCTCGTTAAAATGACGATAACGCCATAACTGCATTAACGCCGCAAATCTCCGTTAGCGAGTTGGCGCAGATCGCCCCGTGCGTGGGGCTGGCAGGCGCTAACGCGTTAACGAGCTAACGTTAGCTTAGCCTCACGCACGGGGCGATCCGCGCCAACTCACTAACAGAGATTTGCGACATTAATGCAGTTACGGCTTTAACATCATTTTAACGAGATTAATGCTGACAGCACTACTACAAACACATTCGTTTACAATAAGAACTTTTAATGAACATTGCTATACATGGCCCATGAAAAAATTTGATTCACAGCGATGGTAAAGTACACAGCAGAAAATCAAAAGTTTAGTTGCAGATGTGATTAAAATGTGTTTATCGAAAATAGTAACGCCACCTGAATCCAGGTTTTAAAATGCAAGGATTTATTTAATCTGTAAAGTGATTTATAGTTAGATTTTGAGTTACTTTGGAGCAGTTAGCAATATCATCTGCTTCTGTGCCATTTTCCACTATTTTGTTACATTTTATAGCTTTTTTTGACATGCTGAAGCTTCCACAGATTCATAGTAACCCTCCGTGGCCTGGACTAAAGCAAAAACACATAGATTGTTCAGTCAGATAGATTTTTATACATTTTGCTGGCTCCATATGTCTGCACATGGAGTATAGCCTGTGAATGTGTGGATGCTGCATAGACATATCAAACCAGTGCAGCAGCTCTTTGTAATGACCTCTTACTGACTTCTCTGCAGGCAGCAGGAAGCTGGGACAGACTACTTCACATTGTCTGGGCGACACTCTAATCACACTCAGGCTCACTTGTTTTCCTGCCTGACACAAACTCAAACTTGAGTAGTTGTTTTTTTTTCCAACTCAGATTTATGACTCTAACTTTCAGAGCCCGGTTCTGGAGTTTAATGATAAATTCATCCATTAGTAATGACTGCATGCAAGAGCAAAATACCAAAAATTCAGTTCATCCAACTAATGATGTGTGTAATAGACTTTTTAAACTCATATTATAGAAGCCGTTGGTATGATTTTGACAAACAAACATTTTCCCATCTAACCTGATGATAATTTATAGGCAAAAGAATTAATGCGTCTCTTGATTCACAACAGTAACTTGATGATTATTTTCTCATTGGGGGTGTTTTGATGTATACCTGTGCTGTGGAGCTTTTTATCTGAAGGATTTCTGTCTTTTTCGTCTCGTCAGATTTTGCTTGTATGGAGCCACTGGGCATGGAGTCTGGGAGAAATTTCCTCTGACCAGATCACCGCTTCCTCCCAGTATAACTCCAACTGGTCCCCTGAACGTTCCCGCCTTAACTACCAGGAAAATGGCTGGACACCGTCAGATGACAACATGCGGGAGTGGATACAGGTGAGTAAATTTGTCCTCATTTTTAACTGTCATTCATCATTCATTATCGTTATGGGTTAGAGTTACTCACGTCTATATCTTTAGATAATGTAGCGATAATTACTGCTATAATTCCACATTTGAAGGCTCAGAATAGGTTAGAGGGATTGAAATTATGTCACATTGGCTTAATTTTCAGAGTGTGATCTCAGACTGAAAGCATCCTTGTATCTCTGTGGAAAGAGAGTGTTCCTCAGTTTGAACTTCACTGTACCACTGAGACCATGCTCACATCTGGTCTGAATATTGTTCACTCATATGTACCACTTCTGTGCATTTTATGGGGACACTCGACAGTGAAAAAATAAACCAGTCTGCATTATTCATTGGAGCGTGTCTCTCCAGCACAGCTGACATCTCTTATTCATAGTGAAATCTGATAAACTAGCATCCAGCAATCCCTGAATGAAGGAGCAAAACATTCTTGTGTTGAAGTTTGGTTTTTTTGACCCTTTAAAGAAGATGGAACTGTTGGGTAAATTTGTTTGGTTCAATAGTTGATCAATTTGTTCACGCTTGTGGAACATTTGACATAAAATTAATATAAACTGGTGAGGAGAAACTATTAATGCTTAGTGTGTGGTTGTATTCTTAAAGATGATATGTAGATTGGTAAATGGACTGGTTCTTATAAAGCGCTTATCTACTCTGAGAGCTTAAAATGCTTTTAAACAACTTGCCTCAATCACCCATTTATACAAACACTTTTCTATGCTTTTCCTATCTAAGTGCTTTCTAACTAAAACTCAGCAACTTGGGGTTAGCTTCTTGCCCAAGGATATTTAGCATGCAGACTGGAGCAGACGGGGATCAAACCACCAAGCTTTCTGCTTTACCTCCTGAGCCACAGCCACCCCAGATTAAAGATTTATATACAACTAATGCTGTAGGATGGTTAATGGCAGTTATTTACCACGGTATAGTGAGTTATTTTATGAAAATACCACAAAACTATGCTAACTTGTTGTGAAAATTAAGCTAGCAGCTACCCTGTAGCTACTATACTAAGCCTTTTAGTTGTTTTTTCCCCCCATATCATGAAAAAATATATATTATTATTTCTTACTTGTTTTGTTCTGCATATAAAATAATCTAAATTTTGATTCACCACCTGATATTTTTTCAGAGAGACAGTATTAAGGGTTAAAAATAGCTGCAGCTAGCTTATTACTTTACCTGTAGCTACCATTAGTTCTTTTGTGTTGCCTTCACTAAGAGACAGCCAAGTCAAAGCCTACTTTTTTTTAAACATATCAATATAAATGTAGGTACTATTTTTGTACGGAAAAATACAAAAACAAGGTGAGATGAGCCACAAATGTGTGAGTCCTCAGGACAAAAGCTGTTTTTCCCTTATTTTCTAAAGAAAAATGTGGTAAATCAAATTTAGGTTTTTAACTATGATTACAGGAACTAAAATCTAATTTATTTACATTCATATTAGAACCCATTAAAGTATCATACCCAACAGATGCTCAAATTAGTAAAACTCAAGGGACCTTTTTATAATTAGCAATTGCAAAACAAAACCAGCCTGTGAATTTCCTAATATGGGTTGAACCAATAAAAACAAAATCTACTTCACATAAACAGTCCCAGTGCTGAGGTGCGGCCAGAGTCCAGCACTGTCCCATTGTCCGGGACAGGAACTTATAGAGGAAGACTCACAATGCCCCTCGCAATAAGAGCAGACCCTCACTTCCCTCCTGTGAGGCTTACAACAGGAAGCAGACAGGAAGACGGCCTCAGCGGTGGATTAGTATTAGTGGCCCTCTATTGTCTGTCTTGGGACTTGTTTTAGGTAGTGGCTCATTGCTGAGCCCTCTGGGATGTTAGGATATGAAGGACAGTGTTTTAATAGAGGTCAATGGGTAAATTGAGAAGAGGCTAAATTTAATTGAGCGTCACTTTAAATACTACATAAAATATGTAGTATTTAAAGGTTTGCCTTAAGAGATGTTAAATATTTATTTTTCCTGATGGTACCAATAACTTTGAAGGATGTTTCATTTAGTGACAAAGTAGAAAGATGCTTGGAAATGCACTGTTAATGAGTTAAAGCCCCTTTTATATGTTTCTTAGCTTTTGTAAGGTTTCCATCCATCCATCCATTTTCTTCTGCTAATCTGGGGCCGGGTTGCAGGAGCAACTATAAATGCATTGGCTTTCCCAGGCCAGCCGAGAGAGATAATTTCTCCAGCGTGTCCTGGGTCTGCCCCGGGGGTTCCTCCCTCACCTAGGACGCATCCTTGCCAGATGCCCGAACCACCTCATCTGGCTCCTTTCGATGCTCATTTCCGCTGCTTGTATCCACGATCTCGTTCTTTCGGTCACTACCCAAAACTTGCAACTATAGGTGAGAGTAGGGATGAAGATCTACCAGTATCTGATCGCTTTTTACACCACGAAGGACCGGTACAGTGCCCGCATCACTGCAGCCACAGCACCAATCTGTCTGTCAATCTCCCGCTCCCTGAACAACACCCAGTATATTTAAACACCTCCACTTGGTGGCGTAACTCATCCCTGACCCAGAGTGGGCACGCCACCCTTTCCTGCTTGAGGATCATGGTCTCAGACTTGGAGGTGCTGATTCTCATTTGTGCCGCTTCACACTCGACTCGGAAACGCTCCACTGTTAGCTGACCTTTAAGGTTTATTATCATTAAGTGGGCACTTGGCATCATCTTGTTGGTCAGTCTTGCTGGAAAATCTCATTTATATTGTGTTACTTGAAAATGAACATAGAAACTTAGAAGATTTACTAAGAAATTATCTCTTTTTTTCCATTGAGGAAAAAATTACCAGATTTAACTTGTTTTTGACTCTTAACTAAATACAATGAGCTCCCTTCACTAAAGTTTTAAATCACCAAAGAAGACTAGGTTGGCAACAGTTGTCACTTAAACCACATATGCACTGTGGCAGATCTACTAACATTATAGATGGAGGATAATATTCCTGCAGAGGAGAACTGGTTTGTTTCTGAGCCTCTGGGCAAAGTATTACAAGGCTGCCATCTGCACGGTGCAGATTTCTTATTATACACACAGTGGACAGACAATGGGAGTGCAATTTGTTTATAAGTAATATGTATGTGTGGTGTATTGCTTAATTTATTTCCTTTGTTTTATTGCACACTCCTCTGTGCAGTTAGATGCTAATTTTAATATCTCAGAGAAGAAATTGGCAGTTGTTTAATGAATCATTTCTCTTTAAAGAGAACATGGTATGCTTCTGTCACATTTATGCTGCAACATTGGTGAAGTTGTATTAAGGTTTAAAAACTCTGTTTTAGACATCTTATTCAACTCTTGGCTCCGTATGATGTCTAGGGCTGCCACGATTAGTCGACTAGTCACGATTACGTCACCTATTAAAATTGTCGACGACTAGTTTAATAGTCAACGCGTCATTTGAAGCTTTGTAAGATCCTGAAAGACGCAGGTTTAAGTAGTAGGATTTAAGAGTGTAATAAAGGACTGAAGCAGAAAATTGCAGCAATGCATCTAACAAGGATGCCAGCTGCTGTTAAACACCAAAGAAGAAGAAGCAGTCTCCGGCATTGTAGCTGTGTCCAGCATTTGTAGGCCGATTACGTGACAGCGATGCAAGGCTGTCCAAATTCAAAGACTCCGACAAATGCATCCGACAAATGTGTCCTCCTTTTCCCCAGATTTGAAGGATAGGTTGGGTGTATCCTTCGTGGCCCAACCTGTCCCAGAATTCATAGCGCGGCCCAGCCAATTCCAGTTTCCAACAATGGCGGCAGCTATTTAGTTTTAATATTATTCTTTCTGGGTCACAAAATAAACTTTTAAGATGTTTTCAGGCAAAAATGTAGCTGTGTAAACTTCAAATAGCTGCGCGATTTATCAAGACATCAAATATTTGCAAAAGTGATCTGACGTAAACATGATATATAAGTCACATAGATGACTTAAGAATGTTATTGAGAAAAATGTCACAGAGAGTTGATTTCCCTAATATGGTAATTACACAGCTCACTGAGAGTACAGAAGACCCTCCCACCAGATGTTCAAACCAAATGTTTACCAATACTAAACTGTGACTCATGCAAAGCTATTTCTGCATGGACTAACAATGAAAATGCATAAAGGTCGCTTTGATACAAGTGATCAAAAATACTGTTCTAATCTCATTAAAGGTTAAAACATAAAATTTGCTGATATAACAAATTTGTTTTGATACCTCTCCTCTCCGGGAAGTTTGCACAATTAATGCAGAACAAGCCTGAAGCGTCAGTTCAGGTGATGTTATACACAAGTGCAATTAATCAAATAATTATTAACTGACACACTGTGAAAATGGCGCTTAGCTTTCTTAGTAATGTAGGCTTTTTAGGCAGCATGGTGGCTTCAGGAGGTACTGCTGACAATCTGAGCCTAGAAAAATTCATGTCGCTCACTGTTATTGACACAAACACCCATCTGTGCAGCTGCAGTGCAGAGACACTGGCATTTTTCTTATTCCCATCAATTAATCTGTAAAATCTGCAGGTTTTTTTCTCGATAACAAAAAAATGCAGCTGTAAAACACCTGGCTTGAATATGCCTTTTCAGCAACATTGCTTCTCCTGTGTTTCCATCTCAGAGCAGTCTGATTGTAGGTACTGCAGGAGGTGACGACACTCCTTGTGTCAGAAAGCTCTGAGAACTCTGAAAGCTACCAGGTCCAGTTTGGTGTGTGCAAGCAGCTTTCTGCACGTGTGTTCATCCGTTGCTCACATAAAGAAACATGAAGAAATGGCAGACCATCCCCCTGCCACGGTGATTTATAGCCTCCAAACCAATGCTGTTGCTCGCCCCTCTGACTCTGTGAGGTATTTGAGTTATGACTGGTGGATTTTGTGAGGAGAATTTTCCCATTTTATTTGATTAAGTGTGGTGCGTGGCCAAGTCTGCACAGCATGGTTTGCCTTACGGCTTTCAATTCATCTTATTTGAAAAAAAGGAATTATGACTTAGTTAATTCTTGCATGCCTGCCTCCACCACTGCAAACACCTCTATTATTCATTTAAAGGCATTTATATTTTATTGATACTATTTTCAGGTTCCTATTCATAATGTGATCGGGGTGATGTTACCCGGTGGCAGTGTGGATGGCGACACACCATGAGCTCATTATCTAGCTGTATGATAAATATGTAATCATATTTTGTAGTGCCGCGTAGTGACCCATTTCATCAACATGCTGGATATTTGCAATTAAATGAGGCCCAACTCCTACAACCACATTTGCTCAAGAAGAAATGCTGAAGTTTTACTTGTGCTGCAGTAAAATTAACCAAGCAGGAACTTTGCAGTCAAATGAGCTTTAAAAACAACTTTTAATTAAAAAAAAAAATTATAAACTATGAGTCTGCACTCACAACTCATGGAAGGCCTCCAATCTCATCATGTAGGCCTTTGGCGCTCTTTCAAAGTGGAAGCACACCAATATGTCTCCAACCACCATCAACAAATGAAGTGATAGCACTGGGTGGAGGAGCCCATCTACTGGCAAGATTTATAGATTTGATAACGTTTGATAACTGCCATTTAATGGGCTGATAAGATTCTGCATATGTGCATATGGGGACATTATGATCTGATTCACATGTTTTTAAATTAAATTTTAAATGAGGAAAATGCAGATAGATATCTACCTCTTACAGATAAATAACTAGTTTTGGTTTAAGCGATTAAAGTTAAAATAGTTGGAAAGCAAACATTTTAATAACTGACTGTATTTATTTTAATTTCTGGAAAATATTTACAAAAAATCACTACTTGGGTAAGTTTAATTAGCTCTAAATTTACTATTTATTATGGTTGTTATAAATATTTTATTGTTTACACGTGTTTAAATTGGGCTCCACTAGTAGAGCGGAGCCACAGCACAATGGCACCAAAGTAATTTGTTGGATACTTGAGATTAAAAGGCACTATATATGTGCAGAGCATTAAATAATTAAAAGCTACAAACAATATGTTGAGCATATTAAGAACATGTACTCGAACATGTATTCGATACATTCCTAATTCTTATAATTACTACTTACTCTATTATTAATAGAAAAATTCCAAGGCAGTTATATTGAAGTCTGAAATAAGAATCATTCATAAATAAAACAAAGTTATTAATGGTAAATGGAAATTCTTGAGTCGTGTTGAATTTCCTTGCCATATGGGAAACATGGTTAGTAGGTGCATCTTTGAAATTGACCTGTTATTGAGGGCAGTGATGTAAACCCAGGAAAGGTTTCCTTCCCCTCCTGGCTTCAGGTATTTATAGAACCCCTGCTGTTTGTCTTCAGGATCTCTTTGACGCCACCAGGAAGAGCATCTGGAGAACTCATTTAGACATCTCGCAAGTGAGGTGTGTTACTGAAAGCGGGGCATTAGGGAAGCGGAAAGACAAAAGATCATCCACAGAATGTTAACGGGTCGGCCTATCCAGAGCAGACCTCTGGAGGAATGCCACAGTGAACTTCCAAACCTGGGAAATATCATTAACCGAGACAAATAATCAGTGCACGTCAGACTTGTTAACATAGAAACGTGTCCAAAAGTTGTGATGAACGAACTGAAGAGCCTTCACACTGATTATAAATATAATTTCTCAATTAGTGAGAGAGGAGAGGTCGAAAAAAGGTGATGTTCTCATCAGTTATGTCAATCATTCATCAAAGAAAATAATGCCCCCAAACCATGTAGATCTAATTAGTCTGTTCATTAGCTCATTTTGACTGGAAACCCAAGGCTGCTAAAAAAAAAAAAGAAGAAGAAGAAAAGAGAGAAAAAAGACATAGTTGGACAGTGAGAACAAAATATATTTCTTTTTAAGCAATGCCAAGTAGTCATGCTGTAATAAGATTTTAAGGATCCCGTGGTTCTAAATGGCACTCAGCAGATGCATAATTGCATTCAAACAAAAAACATTTAAAAGTGACTTTTTTCCCCCCTCCAGCAACAATTAGGGCCATTAATGATTTTGCCATTTAATGATTTTAACACTGTAAAAGCAAGCCACATGCCACAGCTTTGCAAAGCATTATTTGCAGCATTAGTATAATTTAATAGTAGAATTTTAGCTGTTTGGACATCACTTCAAATTCACTTCCTCGCAGCATGAAAATCAATGAGCAGTTAATGAGAATTCGCTGTTATTTTATTATTTTAGAAGGAAACCCTGTAGTTCCAGAAATATATTTAAAATTAGAAACTAACAAAATAACTTAAGAAGTGGAATTGGACGTCAACGGATGCAGCTTTATTTCAACATTTGAATATAATGTGAATATAAAAGGCCATAATAAAATTCTTTGCAACTCTTTACCGTAAATACAGCGTCAGTTTTGCACTGCTTTTTAAATCATTCTGTATTCATATACTGGACCGTCTTCTCCGACTGTTCCAGGCAGCCCTTGATTTCCAATATTATCCATGTAGCATTAAGCTCAAAACAGGTAAGGATGTGCTACATGCTAAACAAGCTAGCATGTAGCTAAAGAAGCTACATGCTGTAGCTAAACAAGCTAGCATGTAGCTTGTTTAGTTACATGCTAAACAAGCATGTAGCTAATAAACGTGTTACTCATTGTTGTTTGATTTGACAAATAATCAGCCTAATAAAATATCAGCTGTATGGACAAAACCTTATGCTAAATATATGAAAATAAAATTAATATTTAGGTCGTTGTGTAGTTTTCCACATGTTCCAACCATCTAATTATCTTTTTTATCCATAAAAACAAACTGCAATCAGCTGCATCACCACAGGCCTCCACTTTCCTAAGTAAAAACTAAAAACTTCAGATGACAATGGAGTAATTGAGGCTCAGTCTTTCTCTATCACTCTAAAAGCAGTATCCTGTTTTGGCAGGAAGTAACAGAGTTTCTGTTCAATCTCATTTAGCCACACTTCAGCTCGAGTTATGTCCCCTTCCTGCATTTTGTTCCCTTCATTAAAAAGCTCTAAGTGTGACCATTTTCTGTGGCATAAATGGTAGGCACTGCCAAGTGTTGAATAATTAGAAGATGGAAGAGCAATTACCCTCGGTCGCTTGATGGAGGAAGTCTGGAGAATGGAGTTATGGCCGACCGCTGCAGAAAACATGTAATGACAGCAATGGCTGGCCAAAGGATGGCTGTAAATGGTTTTCCTGAAACACTTTGTTTAATCTTAAGTAAACGGTCTCCCTTTTCTTTAAAAGCTCTTGTGTCAAATATTGTTTTCGCCACAGAAGAAACTTTAGCACTACAGGGAAATAGCAGTCCCTCCAACCCGTTGTTATACCCAAGATGTTTGGTCAGGACCCACAGACATCATATTTTAACATGCTGTAGCATCATTTTTGAACATGCATGGTCACCAGATGGAGTTCATTACGAGTCCCTCGGAGATACAGACGCAATGAGACCGCAGCCAAAAGTGGTCTGGCAGTGTTTTCACTGCAGGACATGAAGTCACTTGTAGTGTAGATAGAAGTTTACCTTTTAACATGTGATTAAAGTTGTGAAAGGGTGTACTTTAATTCAAACCATGTACTTTCATGGGCTTACGAAAGTCAAAACAAAAGTAAAATCCCAGACAGGATTCGGACTTTTGTCTTCTGGTTGGAGGCTGTGGGATTGTCCCGTCCACCACTCCAAAAAGCCAACTACTGCAAACTACTGTAGGTTCTGGTACTTCCTCCCTCACAGTGGAAATTGACACTAAAGGGGCACTTTTTGTGTAAAACTATGATGAAAAATGGCAACGTTTCCGTAATATGATTAGTTGGGAATGAGAATATATCGATTTCTCAAGTCAGGTTTTTACAAAACGTATTGATATCTATTATGTTACACTAGAATTAACTTTAAAGTTACTCTAAAATGAATCCTTTTTTCCTATTTCTGAATCAGGTCTTTATCCTACACGCAGTATTCACGACTTACCTCCTCACCTCCCAGTGTACTGACTTCTGTTTTTATTACAAGACCAGCCTTTCTTAATTTAAGCCTTTATTTAATCAGAAAGTTTCTTGAGATTGAAATCTCCTTTCTACGGGATGCCTGGCCAAGAAAGCACACCATTAACTGCAGGCTGCTGTGGCAAAATCTCAGATAGATTTCTCCGTATATGAGTGTCCATTAAGTACAAAATCACAGCTCCAGAAACACAGAAATGACTGTGACACCTGCTATTGATAGTTTAGCAGAAATTAATATTTTCAAAATCCTTTCAGCACTAGCAATTTTTTTAAACTTTATTAAAACAAACCTTCTTTTAGGATTATGCATTTCCTAATAATTTTAAATTGGTATCAGTTTTTCCAGTTAAGGGTGCCCTCTGACTTAACCTTCCCCGACTTGCTTCACTTCTTAAGTCAGAGCAGATCTGGTAGCTTGTTTGTGATTTCACAACAAAAACCTGCTGTGTAAAGCTTCTCGGTCACATACAGTATGCATAGTGTATGTGGGTGAGACGTCTCGTGGGAATTTAGATGAGAACAGAGCTGGGAGCGCCGTCAAGTAATCCCGCAAAGTATCGTTTCCCAGGGGTCTCCCTGTCAGTTACACATCCCACAAAGACCTGCGGGAAGCTATTCTCTGCTCTTCTCCTTAAAAGGAAACAGTGGGAGAAGTCAAATCCTGACTTCTGGGGTCTTCCCATGTACAATATCACAGCTGCAGTGTCTCTATGGTAATATAATTACACACCATATATTATAGCCATCCCACATATAGCTTAGAGTGTATTTTGGTATGCAACTGATAATTTAGAAACTCAACAAACAAGCAACTGAGTTTAAGAGGAATTAAATGGAAGCCCCATAGAAAGTCTTTATTACACATTTAAATCGTTTCCAAACTTTGGAGAAACTCGATGTGACGAACACGAATCTGTGTGTTGGTGAAATAAGAAATCTTAATTTAAGATAAGCATTAGTGTGGACATTTATAGACCACTGTGAGGCTTTCTGTTATCACTGCTGCTCTCTTTGATGATAACTATCACTTCTTAATCTCCTTTTTTATCGTTTCCTTTTTCAGCACTTTGAACAGCCGTGTTTCTGGACGCTGCTGTGCTGCATTGAGATAAAAAAAAATAAAACTTCCGCCATCTGAAAAATTATTTTTATCTGTTTTTTTAGCCCTTAGATCATAATTTCGTGAAAGAAACTTGGGGGAAACGTATTGCCAGGAGATCCGTTTTGATCGAGTAAAATGTGTGGTTGAAAAAAGATGATCGCTTCTGAGATTCTTGCTAATAATTTGAGAAATCTGCATATAGCTGTCCTACAGTCTGTTTAGATCGACAAATGCTTATCTGATCCTCTTCGAACTCGTTGGACGTGTTGCTCTGTATCGTAGCGAGCACGGTGCTGAATCTGAAGTTGTCTGGATGAGCTGTTTTTATGTTTTAATTTGTTCTGTGTGGCCAGTGTTGCCCCTACAGCAGGTGTCGTGAATCTGACGTAGCCACTTTTATTTTTTATATGTCAAAGCTTTAAGTGATTCTTTCTATTCTCCAGCTCCAGAAAGCTACAACCCCAGGTCTGCACACTCTGTGCAGCCACATTTGAACAGACCAATCACACGCATGCATTCAGTGAGCGTTTCTTCATGAGTCCTCGTGTCAAAACTATAAACTTAATGACTGCGTGCACGTTAAGGACATCTGTACGTCATAGTTACAATCTCTCAGAGCAGACTCTGTACTAGTTAAAAGGAAAAATTGAGTTACTCAATATTATGTTCCCATTTGGGGGATTTTCAAGCATAATTGAATCATTTTCATTTCACATTCTTTTCTGTTTTTAGGATTTCTGGGAAGTTTGTCGTTGTTTGCTATACTGGATAATTTAACTCAGACAGACACATGACAGTAAGCTAAGTCAGTCTAGCCTCAGAGTCAATCTGAGAAAGCCCCAGACACATCATGCTTTTTTTAAACTGCTACTGCAAATCGCCTTGTTGTCGGCCAAGGTCTCAGTTTTTAAGAATTCAAGTGTCAGAAAAGGGGAATTGAGATCAAGGTGGATCAAGAACTTTACTGTTAACAACAAGACAGCTCCCAAAAAGAAAGTGTTTTAGCTAAATCCTTATATTTCCTGACTGGTCTTTATTTTGCTATTTAGTCCAAACAACATATTTCAGTTGTTGGTTTAACGCAATCTCTTAAAACCAACCCCGCATGTCACACACTAGTTAGTAGTAATGCAGACTGACGACCATGAAAGTAGTCATGAGCTCCTACAAACACACACTGTCAGGCGTGCGGACAGTTTTAGACGTAAATCGTGTATCATGCTGAATTTCTTCGTGGGGAAATTTTACATTGTTGTTAATGAGAAAGCTCTGACATGCGTCTAACAGTCAAATTCAATCAAACAATAAATGAAAGAAACGTCAAAGTCTGAAGTCACTTCTGGGATTAATAGCTAAAACAAGAGAGATGATTTCAGCCATCGATGCCTCCTCTCACTGTCTTTAAGTGCATATTTGTAGAAAGTGAGTATTCATTACTTATAACACTTGCCAGCATTTTACTCATAGAAACAAGTGGCAGCTTAATGTTTCTGTAAACTTTTTCTCATTAGGTTATGTGTCTGAGTTTACAAATGGGGTGGCATATCTCTCCAGCATCCTCCTCTGATTTTTCACCATCTAGTTAATGATGAATCACAGTGTAATTAATGAGGTCTGAGTCCTTGTTTCCCATATGCCTCAAGTAAAACAGAGCAAGACACTGTAGCCTATCCAGTCAGTGCTGCTTTCATATTATGTCCTTATTGTATATTTTCTACAAGATACAAGAACTAACCTGCAGAATTCTGCAAAAACAAGTTGCTTTATTTCACTACAGGCACATTTTGACACTTTAAGTTGTTCCCAAAGAAACACAATCTTATGCTTGAGTGCACTGGGGTTAAATCGGGCCTCAAAACTCAGAACTTTAGAATCTACAGGCTTTCATTTCCTTGCTTAAGTGCTCTTTGACAGTAATTGTTGTTCAGTGGAAAAGCATCTGCTGTTGGATTTTCTGTCACAAATCCACTCCTTTAATCGCCGCTCCTAAAATATTTTTGTCTCTGATGTCCCCCACGGCTTTCACCCACACACTTTTTACTTTTACTCTTCTAACAGTTTGTACAATACTTCTAAAACGATTTCATTTTTAGCTAATTTTGATTTTTACCCATTTCAACAACCTTAATGCATTTACATTTCCACTGTTTATGTACTGTATTCACATGTTTTTTTCACCTTTACTGATTGCTTTTTATTACTGTTTATCCATCACATAAGTAACAGTTTAAAATTTTTAGGCAAATCTTCTTCAAACCCAACTCTTAATGGTCTCGTATTTCTCATTATCAGCCACAGATTATACATAAAGACAGTCTGGGGTTTCGGCATGTTGGAATGTTGTAATTTCCACTTGGTTACAGTTGTAGAATTCAGTCGTTTCCCGTCGTTGGACTTTGTTGTCTCTACAGGTGGACTTGGGGTTCCTACGATTCGTCAAAGCCATCGGGACGCAGGGTGCCATCTCAAAAGAAACCAAGAAGCACTACTACGTTCGCACATACAAAGTGGACCTGAGCTCCAACGGAGAGGACTGGGTTGCCGTGAAGGACGGCTCAAAGCAGAAGGTAATGATGAGTCACTTATTCTCTTACAATGATCATCTACCTAATGCTGACAAGTAATGAAGGACCCTGCATTCTAATCAATGAGGTAAATGGCTGAATCGATGTTTTCCAAGGCTACAGCAGCTGGCTGCATGCCTAAACTAAAGTGTGCACTGAAGGTCTGCTTTGCATCCCACTTCTTTTAACACGTTTAGAATTCATTTATTCTGGCACTGGAAGTTGTTGGTGCAGAAATAAACTTCTAGGGACTGAATTTAGGCAACATACTGACAAACACTGTGTAACACGAAGCTTCAAAAGAAAGTCTCGTCTACTCTACGCTAAATCTGCATCACGCTGAACATTCGTGGTTTATTGTTTCAGGTGTTATTTGTTGTTTTTCCCAAATTCGAATTACTCTGATAGTACAGTATCATCCAAAGTCATGCAAAAACACACTGAAAGCTCAGTTCTTAAAGGTCTGCATAACCACAAGGCCGCACCTCAGGCAGTTGTACCAGTAGTATCAATACAGTTTGCTGTAGTCATGTGCAACGAAGAAATAATTTTCAATAAGGCAGCTGTGGTGTTACTGTAGTAGCAGCTGTATTATTGGGAAGAACGCTCATTTCTATTGTCGATCGTGGAGATGCTAGCAGCCAGAGCAGAAGCTTTATTTGCACTTTTGGTGGGAGTAGCAAACACTTACAGTGTTACAGTGCATAGCTGTACTGATTAGCAGCGACTGTGATGAATAGCAGTAAACATTCCTGCCAGCGCTGCTGTTTTGCCCAGGTTTTCTCCTTCTATTTAAAGACCATCCCCTGCGCCCTCACGCTTTAATCTTTCTCCCGGCAAAATCACCTAATTTAGGAGTAACTGTGATGCATGCATACATAACATTTGTGCATTTCTTTAATGTTACCTGAGTTCCAAAGTCATGTATGGAAGCCAGTCTGGAAACAGTCCACACAGTTTTAAACCCATCAGTCACTGCAGCTGCCCGGCTGAAGTGGGTAAATATGAGTAAAGTAACAGATGCTCTTCTGTGCCTGTATTTTTAGATCTTTCTGGGGAACGACAACCCCACAGATGAAGTTCACAGCCATCTTCCCAAACCCACTCTGGCTCGCTACATTCGTATCCGCCCTATGTCCTGGGAGCAAGGCATCTGTATGCGCTTCGAGATCTACGGCTGCAGAACATCAGGTACACAAACTCATACATACTGATGTGGGACCTCACTCCCAGCTTCAACTCCTGATGTATAGATTTATGTTCCACAGCTACTCCGCCGCATACCGTTAGTGCTGAAGTCCGTGTTTTTACATATTCCATTCATACATTTTCTTCTTAATTAACTTTCCCTGTCCCCTCGGGGATTAATGAAGTTTAATGTAATCATTTTTTCCCCCTTATCTAACATATACATATGCAGCGTATGCATCTGCTAATACTCACTGGATTGCTTTTTTCCCTATTTTCTAATATAGTAAGCCAAACAGACTGTATATACAGAAATTTCCAGCTCACTTTACCATCTCCATAATTTTTCTCCATGCTCAGTAATCTCTTGCGAATATTCTGCATTTTTCCCCAAACACAAAAAGAAAGATTTATCATTTATTAAATGTTTTATGAAATTTTAATTAAGAAAAATGTTCAGTTCTTTCCTGTTTTTATAGACCATTCGTGCTCTTCTCCAAACCTGAGCTGAAATTTTTAACATAGCCTTTCTTTAAAAGATGGATAGAGCCCCGCAGCCTTGTTTCAGAGCTAGAATGTGCTAGAAAATTAGTAACTTTTAAGCTTTTGAAAATCCACCAGGGTAAAGTTGTGATGAAGGTGGTGATTGCAGGCTGTAATCATGAGTGTTTTCTGCTGTAAAGTTAGCGTTTTATGATGCGAGTCTTACTCATAGTCTAACTCGAGTGACCGTTAGAGGAACTGCGTTAATTGCCAAAAACAAAAAGCCACTGATCTCTTAAAGAAATGACTAACATTTCACCAGCTCGTCAGTTCTTTTTTCTTCCTTTTACTTTTTCCTCACTTTTGTTCATCATGAATCAAACTAACATCTTTTCGCTTTGTGGATGAGAAACCCCCGCCGCTCTCTGTTGATTTAAAATAATCACTGCTTCCAAAGCGAGCGCAAACTCCCACAGAAGGATGCCGTTATTCATTACAGTGGAGCAGAGGAAAATCATGGTGCCTCATTACTCATCCCCTAACATTACATAAACCTCAGTCCTTGAAGTGCTACAAACAACTCTCAGTAGGAGGGCCTCATGAATTGGATATCAGGCTCTTACTCATTGGAGAACTGGATATAGAGTGCCGGACAGGTGATTCGGGAGATATAGTGACGCAGTTTGGAGAGTGTATATGTGTGCTGTATGCAGGTAATGCACTTGAAGCAGAGCCATCATTTACTTCAGAGCACAAAAGTTTTTATCTACATTTTCGCAATTTAAAGAAGTGATAAAAACATGAATGCACGTTATCGTTTGCTGTCCCTGGGAGGACATTTGGTTCTTATAAGCTCAGCAACATCAAAACGCACACTGGCAGCCCTGTAGGAGGTTTCCATAAAGGAGTCTGAATAGCTTTATATTTTCACACTGTGCAAGAATTTACATCCCCAAGAGCTGTTGTTGTTGTTAAACGGCAGATACAACTGTGGGAGCATTTGTCAAATGCAAATATCATGACTGTTTGGGCCCGGATATTAGCTCTAGCTTGTTGTGGATAATGGATTTAACTTAGCCTTGCAATGACTAGACCATGCTGTGCAAGTATTATTAAGAGTTCACATTCCAGGCAAGCTTATCCAGTCATTATCCCAGAATATTTTCCAATACTTAAACACTGTAATGAAAATGGAAGCGTTCGAAAAAGCAGCCTGGCCCGGTTGTTGAACAGATTGTACTGTAACCTCAAGGTCGCAGGTTTTTCACACATGTCGATGAGTCTGTCAGCATCATGATGCCCGTGAGGCGAGACTTTAAACCTCCAACATGTTGCTAAGATTCTGCTGCGAGCCGCCTCTTGACCTCTGATGATGTGAGGCAGATTTGTAGTTGTAAACTTTTCTCTCCTTCTTCATTTGAATCAGAGATCCGTCCGGTTTTGCTTAATGAGGCAAATTTGTCATTTTGGTTTATATAAATCATTTTTAAAAATCAACTTGACTTCACTGCAATAGGAGTGAAACTTTCCAAGCCTTCTATGTGCTGAAAGAAAGCTTTGTTTAGACCAACTTTAGCTCTGCATGAATAATGCAGCCTCTTCATTTATTTCGGTGGAGTGTTCAGTGGAGGCTCGGTATCATCTGGCAAGGTGCTGTCAAGTGTGTAATGCAACTAAATTACCTTTTACCCTGAATGCAGAATTTCTCCTATCCCCTCTCATGCTCATCAAGAGAAAATAAAATCATTTCCACTGTGACAACTTCCCCCTCCTCGTCCTAATGTATTAACTTTGCAGTGTTTTGGTGTCTGGTAACTCTTCATACTTGAGGATCTGTTAAATCCCGAATCATTTTTCATCATCTAGCTGGTACTTGAGACTATGCAGTAGAGCAGGGCGATATGACCAAAAATATTTATCACGATATATATTTGAAAATTTGCGATAACGATATAACTGACGATATAATTGGCACCAGACAAAATACTTTACAACTCCACAACTTTATTAATGCAAAAAAACCCAAAACATCAATGTGTTTTCACTTAAACAAGCAGCTGTTTTTTATGTGCATTAAAGTTATATAAAAATGTAACAGTGCAAATGCAAATTCCTTGCTGACAGTTTAACCAAAAGGCATTTCCGGTGGAAACTGGCCGACATATCCTCAGCATAACCATGTAGAATATCCACAAAACTTAAAAAGAGGTTATGCACACACAATACAGCAATATTATGTTGAAGCACAGTACTAGGGATGGGTATCGTTTAGGTTTTATCCGATACCGGTGCCAAATCGGTACTTTTGAAACGGTGCCGGTGCTTAAACGGTGCTCAAACCGGTGCTTAAAGAATGGAGAACACAAAATTGGTCCAAAAACCTCTCATGTTCAGCTGGTTTTTTGTAAAAAGATAACAATGTTAGCCTTTTCTGCAGCTATGGGGCATATATGGTATCATTCTTGGCTGGAAGCAGTGCTTAAACAATGGAAAAAACACAAACTTTGTCCAAAAACCTCTCATGTTTAGCTGTTTCCCTCTTTTTCTTTGGTCATTTTAGCCTTTTTGGCCAGGGTGAAGGGAGCATCTGCCATCAAACAAGAAGACAGCTGCATGTAGCTATGATGATGTTTGCTAGTTCACCTTACATGCATTAATGTAATAATGTGGTTAGCCTACTCAACGTAAATTGCACCCGAACAACATTAAGCTACTCACGCAGAGAAGAACGGCTGCTGCTGCCATCATCATCCGTCATCACTACATCACTACACTGGCAGGGCTAGGGCCCAGGACTCTCCTCTTCATGTTTTTGGGGGATGTTGCTAACTCCGGGTCCGATAACAGGCAACCCACCCGCAGTAGATGTGCTCGGTGTGAGGTCTCGCAGCAAGCTATCAAATACGGCGCATTTCTCGGCTTTTTAAAAAAACGCTATGCGTCGCCAGGTGTTTCATTGGATTTGAGGTGTTACCTCCTTTGACAGTATCACAGTATCAGCTTAAAGCACTTGTTGCAGGCTGCTGAGTTTGCACATTTTGCTGTGAAGTACAGCCAGACTTTTGACCGCTTCGCCTTGGGCATTTTAATCTGTAGCTCTGCTCTAAAAAAACGTACGTACCTGGACCCGCCTACTATCCTCGGAAACGTAAAATGATTGGCTAGAAGTTTATCAGAGCTCAGGGGAAAAAAAGCACCGAAATAAAGCACCGAAATGTGCGCTGCTTTTCGGTCTGGTTACTACCGTTTATGTCAGAACCGGTGCCATCATGGCACCGGACACCGGTACCCATCCCTACACAGTACGTATCACTCCGCGAGGCTCCTACCTACGGCAGCCGTAATGCTCTGACAATCCATCAAGCGGTGCAGGTTCGTAGCTTAGCAAAGTCGTACTAAAACATTTGACAGATTTTCGAGCGCCGTGTACGACATAAAATCATTTCCAGGTCAGTAAACACAACCAGAATTCATACATAAGGCACACGGGATTATAAGGGGCACTGTCGATTTTCAGAAAAATCAAAGGATTGATTTTAAGTGTGCCGTATTTTCCAAACAACACGGTAATAACGACGGCCCGCTAGCATGCTCTACCAAAAATAGTGCTTTGTTGTGTATCTGAGGGACGAAAGCCAAACCAGTTCAACACCACTGAAGTTGCAGCATTTTTACAAACCATTTCTGGTTCATCCGTTTCATTCTACTATATTCAACATCAGTAATGGCAGGAGAAATATAAAAAGAAGCACTTATTTTAGTTCAAAACACAGCTGAGACACAGACTTTGGATGTTTGGGTTCTTATCCATCACAATCATGTTGCTATCAGGGAGCTTTCTAATCTGCCCGTTTTCATTCTGTTTAATGTCAGTGACCATAAACTTACAGTCGCAGTCAAAAAGAATTAACGACAAGAACAAGGAGTCCTGAAAAAGATGTTGTGGCAGCTCACATCACCCTGATCTCAATATCATGGAGTCAGCGTGAGACTGAAATCCCGCTGGTGCCTCAATCCACAGAAGACGCTCGGAAAAACATACCCGCGAAGTCAAATCTGTGCTTGCGTACAAGAAGGAGAATAGTTGCTGATAGTCAAGCCCCTCAGAATCAGAGAGGCTCGACTCGGGAGGCAGACACCCTCTTTAAGATTCAACTCACAGCTTTCCTTTTTGATAAAGTTTTTAGTTCGAGCTCGATCAGGTGACCCTGAATATCCACTGCTAAAGGCTCAGGCTCCTGGAGGACTTTCAAGTGATGCACTGAGCACTTATTTTCCACTCACGTCTTTTCACTCCCCACCTGTTTATACACCACTGCTGCATTTTTGTCTTATCTCTCCATCCGCCTCTATTTCGTCTTGTTTCTCCATCACCTCTGCTGGAGATTTCTTCCTATTAAAATTGAGTTTTTTCTTCCCACGATCACAAAGTCCTTGCTGATAGGTTTTCTCACAAACACCTTACTGTCCCTTGTGGCGACTGTTGTTGTGATTTGGTGCTATGCAAAAAGGATACTGAATCCCTGCTTCGTCTACAGAGCAGCAGCGTACACACACTAAAAGTTTAGTAATTCCTCGTTTATTCAAACAAACCCATCCTGGGGATTAAACATGACTCTTTGATATTTTTACCAAAGCGTTTAAACACTGCTCCAGCACCCAGAGGGCCTCAACTAAAACCGCTGACTTAAGCAGTGACAAGATAATGATGGCCGTGGCATTTCTTATCGTACTTTACGCCTTTCAAAAGTTTCCTACCCACTGTTCACTGTCTGCTCATTGTTCTCCTGCTGTACAGACTACCCGTGTGCAGGGATGTTGGGGATGGTGTCTGGCCAGATCTCAGATGCTCAGATCAGCGCCTCGTCCTACGCTGACCGGGGCTGGGTGGCCGAGAACGCGCGTTTATTGACGGGAAGGTCGGGCTGGACCGGACAGTCGACAAAGCAGCCTTTCAAGAATGAGTGGCTGCAGGTGGGTTCACAAACACAGCTGAGTTTAGAGATGAAACAGGCAGATCATGACCTCATGTGTGTTTTATTTGTTTACAGTATTAGAAAGTTCAGTTATGCATCCAGCAGCCACAAGCAGATCCTTAACTGCTGCACTGTTAACTGAAACAGTGCTTCCCAAAGTTTCTGGCTGGTGATGCTTTGACATGAAGACAGTGTCTGCTCACTCATATGGCCACGAGTGCTTTTATAAACAGTTTAAAATAGAGTATACAGTTTATTTTTCCTGTTCCCCACTCAGATGGGAAGCATCAGGCAAGAAAAATATCTACATTTTGACTAGCAAATATCTAAATAGTCTTAAGATTTCTCAAATTATCCTGATTCCCACCTGCAGGGACCCCAGTCCCCAGAGTGGAAACCACTCGTCCCGCACCAATCCAAGCCAGTTCTTTTTAAATGAAACCACAGTCATCTTTGTCATTTTTATAATCTATCACAGATCATAGGTGTAGACAGTATTTTGCTCCTTCACAGGTGGATCTGGGCCAGGACAAGACAGTGACCGGTGTGGTGATCCAAGGAGGGAAACACCGTGACAGGAACGTCTTCATGAAGAAGTTTAAGGTGGGCCACAGCCTGGACGGAGAGGAGTGGACCATGGTGAAGGAGGAGAACACCACCAGGGTCAAGGTTGGCTCACTTACACATGTAACAGCAAAATGTCACTTTTTATTAGTCTGTGTTTGCGGTGCCTGGCAGCCAGAAGGTCAGGTTGTGTAACGTGAGTGCTGAAAACAACATCTATTCATCTGTTTGAGATGCAGATTAATTAGTTCGCACGCGAAGACAGAGTAAAACAGAAAATGACCAAAGACATGACGGCCAACGTAGAAATGAGGAAACACAGTCAGGAAATTGCCCGAGAGGCTAAAAATTAAAACTGCACATCACCAAAACAACAATTAAATCCAAACAGGGACAAAAATTCAAAAATATCAAAAGAACTGAGGCTCAGCATGACTGGAATAATTAAATCAAAACAGCGATCCGATTAAACGAGAATCCAAAACTCAAAAACAACACAGAACCATAAGACTGTGACTAAATGTGCTTAATATGACTTCAAATGAGCACATCTGAAGGTGGTGCTCGAGGCTATCTGAAAGGACCACGTGTGAAAGTGGTTTTACTTTTTCTTTTGGCTTCTATTCCTCTTCTTTCTTTATTCCTCCCCGTGTCTCATTCGGCAGCATTGAGAAGCAGGCGATGAATTACAAGGAAAGCAGATAAAAAAGTTGTTGACATGAAATAAACATCTTCTTACAGACGTCTTTAATTCCTGAAAGCCGTGAGACAGACGCTCTGCACGACGCAGCGCCGCTCCTGGAATGAAATGTTAATCACCTAAATTATAGACGGCTATTCACGTGAGCTCTGTTTGCTGGTCCGTGTTTGTTGGATGCTTTTGTCTGAAGAGCTCCACAAAATTTCCATCAGGAAATCTGTGTTTTTATGGAAGCGAATCATTTTAGTGTACTTTAAATAAACGCAGGCTAGAAGAAGAAAGAAGAACTGTGGGTAAAAAAACTGAAGCGGCATTATTGGGGGGTGTGAAATCATCACAGCAGGATTCGGTGACACAAAAAAAGTGCGGCGGGAGTTGCTGCTCGACCACCCACGCATTTATTTATTTTTCACGTTCGCCCAAGCTTTGTGCCGAGGTCCCTCGCTTCTCTCTGCACCAGAGCCTCTAAGACGCGTATTGATCAAACGTGTCGATACGTCTGTGTTACAAAAATATTAGTGGTCATACCTTACTGATTCCCTCATCGATCGGCTTTCTAGCACTTTCTTGGCTTAATGACACCACAGAACTGCTGCAACTAAATGAAGTTTTATCGCTTTAGAACAGAGTGCAGGGTGTAGTCCTGAACTGAAGCCGATAAAAACGTTAATATACAAGTAACTTTAAGTTGTTAAGTATATTTCACGTTGCTGGGCTTTTTTCTTTTTGTCCTTTAGATGACAGAAAACATAACAAGTCACGATTTTGGTGTAATTTTCTGTCTCTGTAAACATAACTGTAATTCCAATCTGCAAAAAGGAAATGCATGTCGTTGCTCTCGAGACCCTTCTTCCCCTCCTCGGCTGGCCCTGCTGGTGCGACATCCTCCTCTATGTTTTCCAGATGGCAGGGCGGAGGGCGAAGCTGGCCATCAGACTCCTGCTGATTTACTGCAGACGGAGATCTAGATGCTCCCGTCAGCCTCTCCGCTCTGTTTCCTGTAGCTTTTTATAAAAAAACGCTTCAAAAGACGAGGCAGGAAGGCTCAGTGGTACGTGTGTTTAAAGGTGCCTGGGCACAAGCACGTACTCTGTACGTACAGTGCATGTTCGTGCATAAAGATGAGCGTATATAGAGTTGTATAACGTGTGCAGGTGGCTTATTCTGTCTAATCACAAACAGAAGTCCTGGAAGATGCACAACAAGAACAACAACAACACACAAGTAAGAGATGATTAGCTTTCAGGAACCACATTTGTAATGGATTTTAAGATTACAATTACAGTGGTAACAGTGTAACCTCCCAGCATGCAAATTCAAATCACGCATTTTATGAGTGTAAAAGTGCCACAGCGTTGTCTAAAGAAACTAAAAGGCTACTGTAATTTCCTAAGATTTTCCCTAATACTGGAGGACAGGCTGAATAAAATGTGGCATTATTCTTTAAAGAGGACCAGAAGCTAATTTCCAGATCCATTTTTTAATTCTTTACCAGAAAATCTTTCCATGATTCTCAATTTAAAATAATCCTTATTCTTCTTGAATTTCCCCTGTGCAGCCCCTTACTTTGTCCTTTTTTTAAACTCCTCCTTCTTTCTTCTTCTTCTGCTGATTGACTGCCCCTCTGAAAGTTTGAACAGCATGTGGGCGGGGCTTCTGTGCCTGATATGACCATATAAGGATACCCTCTCTGACAGGAAATTTTTTTAAAAACTAGCAGGTTCGTATACTCATCAGATATTTGTTGGATTTTATGCGTACCTGCAGACAAACATAACATTTGTGTTATGGAACGGCTGTGTGCAGGCAGGAAAAGGACCCACAGTGCAGACTCCGGAGACAGACATGAACTCAAAAAACAGCTTTAATGCTGAACTCAAAAGGGTAACAAAACTGAGAATACAAAAGACGCTTACACAGACAGACCACACAGCAAGATGAGGGTGGATAAGGGTAGATCGCAACATGGACACAGAGAAACACAGGGCTTAAATACACGGAGGGAGCAATCAGGGAATGGCAAACAGGAGGGAAACACAGCTGGGGCAACTCAGGCCTAACGAGACAAAGGAAGCAAAACCAGACACATTAACATAAGACATGGACCTTCAAAGTAAAACAGGAAACATAACACAGAGACTTGACACGAGGATACAGCAGACAGGGGAGACAGCAACTATGGATCACAGACAGAAAACCAGAACACTAAAACTCTAACAAAACCCACATAGAAAACCTAAACTAAGAATAAACCTATAACCCATAATATAATGAAATAAACAAAATCAAAGAACCAAAACCACAAAACACTCGGCCGATGACCCAGGAACTCTAACAATTTGTGCATTTGCACATGTAGACAATAAGAGCTGCAACAGTTTTGCCTTTAGTTTCTTATGAAAGGCCACTTTTAGTCAGCACATACCAGAACATGCTAAGGTGTTAGCAAAGATGGAACAGCTTTAGTGTAACACTTATGTCCATACACAAACTTTTCATATTATAATTCCAGCTATACTGCCACTCTGCAGCCTTTAATAAATCAGGCACGAGGAAACCGCAGCGCTTCAGACATGCAGGCGTGCGTTTGGTGTTTGGTGTCCCGCCACTTGGTTCCCGGTGTGACTGTAACCATTTTCATCTGTGCTGCTTCCATGCTGAAAATATGAAAGGATGGCCTCTGGATCTGATTTCCTCCTTTCATTTTGTTTCAGCTCCTTGTCAAACAAAGTAATGCCTGATCAGAGACAGCACACGCTGTTTTTTTCTGTTATTCTTATCAAAGCCCCGAGGATGGGGCTTTACAGCAGTGAGTGCTGCAGAGTGTTCAGAATAGCTTGGTTGTATTAGTTATACTGGTACCTTCCTCTGTAAATGACAGAGCTTTCATACCAGTTTCATAGGTTTACTTCTTTGATGCAATTTCATGCATCTCATATCAGAAAGATCCTTAGACTCTATACACTGGTGATAATTACAGGTAAAATTATGAACGATTTAACTATAAAGCTGCACAAGTTAGATCAGAAAGCATGCTTTCCAACTTTATGGTCATTTGATTCAGGGATACAAACATATATCCACCAAAAATCTATATCAGCTTATGTAGGGCTGCAGATCAGATCATGTTTACTGCTGTCAGTGGTCGATATTTATCAGCTGTAGCGCATTCATTTCATAATCACATCCCTTGTTTATATGTAAAGGCCTAAATCTGTGCAATACCTTTATTTCTTCAGGTATTTTTGGGGAATCAGAACCATGACACCCCGGAGCTGAGATCCATAGGTCCACTTATTACCCGCTTGATCAGGATCTATCCGGAGAGAGCCACCAACGAGGGCGTGGGCCTCCGTTTAGAGCTGCTGGGCTGCGAACTGGAGGGTGAGTCCCTTTTACCACAAACAGATCTATCAGTCCGTCGTTCTGCATTATGCCACAAAGATATAAAGAATGGCATTAAGCCTGTGATGTGGAGCAAGTTTGAACTGGATCAGATTACACTGGAAAACTTAACAGCATGTTGCAGTTTAATATCCTGATATTACACACTCCTGTGGTTTCTGCCTTTGGCAGGCTTGGTCTTGCTTGAAAGTGGCACTGAGCTTTCATAAACCATAGCAAATAGCATGCAGAAAAAAGAAGGTGAATTCCAGAAACTGCAAAGAAACTCGTTGCAGGAAGACGGAATTTACCGTTAGGGTTGTTGACAGAAGGAAACAAAAAACCCACAGTGAGGCACAATGGGACACACGCACAGTAAATGTTTTGTATCTGGGCTGAGTCTTAGATCTCAGTCATCACACTCATAAACATTCAGACTACATCTCTAGGCCGCATGTTTTATCTCATGTTTAAAACATCGTACTAACAAGAAAGCTCAAACTTTACGCCTCTGTTGTTGTGCATCGTTCTCTCACATTTTCTGTTATTCAGTTTACTTTAAGGTGTTAAATGAAATAAAGCAGGCAAACATAAAAACAGCTGGTATATTTAAAGTTTGCTTGGTTTTTTCCTCAAATGAAGTTCACCGTTAAAAACATCACTTGAATCCTTTTTTTTCTTCAGCCTCTTTAAGAGAGAGAGCAGGTGACGTGCTGCGGCAGTTCTAAATCTATTGATCTGCAGTTTTTGCTTCTTTTAAATCGCACATGACTCTTGAAAACCATTTGCCTTAGATTACATTACAGCAATCCATGTGAGTCAAAAGCTTTAAACACTTGATTTCAAGCATGATTTTGTCACCATAGACGGAAAAGGTTGGAAAAATTAAGCCAGTGTGAAAGTGCCTCAAACCTGCATTTTGCCTGACGAGAGGGCGATACCTGTGGTTGGAAAAAGACTTCAAGTCCATAGAGGTGTATGAGAAAACAGCTTTCTGTCTGGACCTCTGTAAACACCTTCCTGATTAGTTTTTGGGCTTAGTTACTCATTTTGGGTCATATTGACTGAAAAATAAAGTCTGTGTGGCAAATCTTGGCCATACTGTGTTTCAAAATTGAGGATTACCCTGTGGTATGAAACCGCACGCTCATTGGCTAACAGATGGTAACAATGTAAAGATGTATATGGTTATTTTAGCGACAGATACCTCACTCAAACTGCTTGTCGAATCTTTTTGTTTGCGAGGGGCAGCCAATCAGAAGAAAGCTTCCTCAGAAAGAGGGAAAGGGAGCTAAAGCAGCTCGTTTCAGACTGAAGGCACGCACAAAAGCCCAGGATAAGATAAATAAGGATAATTTATAACAGTGACTCAGGCAAACGCTAATTAAATCTTTGAAAACGTTCGACATGCAAACAGTATTTGGCCTCAGTCAGCCGTTAAACAGTAAACTGCTTACACTTCACGCTGGTTGGTGTAATGAGAGGCAGAAAGAGAGTGTGAGCACATGAAAAGGCTGACGCATGCTATGGCAGGGTACTATCTCTGCTGTTGCAGTGGTCAGAGCTTGACGGGTGTGTGGGAGAAAAAGGGAGAGGAAGAGAGGGAGGAAGGGTATGACCTCTCACAGTAGGTGAGGAAGGAACAGATGAAGGGAGGAAGCAGGCTCTCTGATGGAGTATCTGGTTGCACTGTAGGGAGAATGATAAGAATCAGCAAAACCACGCAGGACTGTGCGCGAGAGCCCGAGAGAGGAGAAGACTGATTAAAGGACGGAGAAGACAAAGAGATGAGAGAAGTACGCGGGGCATCTTGGATCTGTCAACTCAATTCAATCAACCGCGTTAAACTGAATTTTTGAAAACCTTAAAATCTCTCAACAGCTAATTGTTTTTTCTTTGTATTCACGTTCCCTTCAAAGAAAAATGTTTCCCAGTCGACAGGGAAGCAGCTCGGAGACAGCGACAGTACCTGCACACCTAATTGTGCAAACCATTAACTTTAATACTGCTACTCAACTAAAATCCAGTAAAAGTAAGCAGCTCATATGCAAAACAAACATCCTACTCTTCCCCAGATGAAAACAGTAAACACGCTTTCCTGTGCGGAGTCCAACCTACAGTAATATCCGCAGCTGACACATACTCTAGTGATATGCTTGTGAATGCAACAGTTTGTGACTCATGTTACAGATGGACTGTGACTCATTGTTTTTGACAAATGATCTACCATGTAGGTCTGTTTGCATGTGGGCATATGTGGGTCATATTAAAGGAAAAGCATTAATCCTTGACCCTTACAGCAAGGGGCTGAGTTCCTTCTGTTCCACTCTGGGGGCATTTTACTGGCATTGTTGGGGTTCACTTGTTTTTTTTGGCCGGGAAAATCACAGCAAATCGGTTTGGGTTTCTTTTTGAAGTTGTTCTGAGTGGGAGTGGAAGATGGCAGTGCCCACCTTAATAAGAAATAAACCGTCACTGAGCAGTTTTGGGAGTGCAGCAGTGATGTAAATCATCTTCAATCTTTGGAGTCACCAGATCTTAACTAGTCTAAACACCTGAAGCCAGTGTGGAAGTGCCTCAAACCTGCATTTTGTCTGATGGCCATGAGAGGGCGATACCTGTGGTTGGAAAAGGACTTCCAGTCCTATTGAGGTGTATGAGAAAACTGCTTTCTGTCTGGACCTCTGTAAACACCTTCCTGATGAGTTTTAGGGGTTAGTTACTCATTTTGGGTTCATATTGACTGAAAAATCAAAAGTCTGTGTGGCAAATCACACAAGCATGTCGATTATCAGGTTGGAGAGGTAGGATGGGTCGATGGACGGATTTCTTTTATCAATGAAAGACACAGTCTTGGTCACTCCTTAAAAGCAGAGGTCACTCAGTGAGAAAGGCAACAGTTTTGCAGCCAAAGTAAATTAAATTAGGACGCTCATCTGCCAAAATAACTGCTGCTGAAGCTCACATTTATGAACCAAACAATCGGAATACAGCGTGAAATGATGCGGATGAACTCGATGTACTTGTAGGGAAAAAAAAGCCAAACAAACTTGAACAGAGTAGATGCAAAACAGAATTTGTCTTGTTTCCGAGATGCTTCCTCCAGCTGTTATCGTGACTGCAACAACGAGAGCGTAGCAGGGAAACAAACATAGACTGCAGTTGTGGAGTTATTATCATGAAACAGTCTGATGTCCTCCCCAAGTTCGAGTTCCACAAAATTGATTTCCACTTTTTCCTTTAATTTGTCACTCCTCCACTTATGTAGACTTTGCTGGGAGATAATCGCACAAAACAATCCACACATTTTTACATGTGTTTTTAAACAACACTGTGTACAGTATGTGGTGGATGATGGTGTGGCATTATTAAGTTAAACTGATACTTTAGTGTATTTTTAGTTAAAGGGGGGGTCACTGCAATACACACTGCAGCAGGAGACATGACACAGACACTTTAATCCCACTGCTTGCAGCACGTGCACACATACTTAATAAAATACATGCAACCCATGTGGATACATATAAAAACGTGGTACATAGACATTCACAGTCATATCCAATTATCCAAATCACAGCTTTCTTGTAGGAACAGAGATGCTCGCTGAGGCAGTTTGGTGCTTCATAAATGTGCATAATGACCTCAAGTGGTCCTTAAAGGGCTAAACAAGCAAAATTTGTGCTATTAAATAAATAAAATGTGCTAAAGCTATTGTCGAAAGCTTTAAAAATGTACGGTGTCGGATATACCAAGCATCAACCAGCAGTTCATTTATAACTGAAAACAGGTTTTTGTTAATTAGACCGAGAGCCGCGCTTCATTAATGAGTCTCCCTCTCTTTTCACGAGAACATCGAGATGCCAACTCGAGCCCAGACAAACACAAGCGAAGAGAAACTAACAAGCTCAACGATATTCCTGCGGATCACTTTCAGCAGCTTAATCAGATGTTTTGCCTCGAGCTCCGAGTTAAATCAGCTCGACGCTTACATCCACGCTGCTGTAAGAGCAAACCTCCATCCCACTCGAAATGTCGCAGACACGTTTCCTTACAAAGTTTAATTATATGCAGACCATCTGTGGTTTTCACATAGTCTGCATACGCTTAATGCAAGTTCAATTTGTTTAATTTACATAAAAACACATCACCACACATTGACTGCAGAGTAGAATTTAACAAGATACAAGAGTTTCTGTCATTATTACTCTGGTACTTGATGGGGGGAAAAGTGCCAGCTCTCAACCTTCCGAGAAATCAAGACACTTGAGTTTTGTAGTTAATGAGAGCGCTGTATCCAACCTTATATCACTTTTCATTAAAGGGGAACCTATTATGCTTATTTCTAACTCCATATTTTCATCTGGAGAGTCGACTAGAGTAGCTCTGCATGATTCACAAGTCAAAATCATCTTTATTTAAACTTATGCTGGGTGTTGGTGCAGCCCTTCAGTTCATCCTCTGTGTTAGCTTTCTTCGCTCTCCCTTTAAGACAACTTTCTTCTGACTGGCCCGTGGTAAACTAAAGATCATGTTAATGACCATATTAAGAGCATCCTGTTATGTTATTGGGTCTATGCCCCTGCATTTTGGACTTATGATTCATAGTTTTGCTATTTATATTAATAATTCTTGTTTCTTTGTTCCCTTTTTTGCGTCCAGTCGGTCTTCAGCGTCTATGTGTTTGTTTGCCTTCGGTCTCCCCAGTCCTGTCTCCTGTGCTCTCAAGTTCCTTCATCTTTTGTCCACATGTCTTAGTCTGACTCTCAGTGTGTTACTTCCTGTTTTATTTTGAAACTGCCCTGGTCAGGGGGATTCCATTCAGCTGTGTTCCCAGGTGTGTTCACTCTGCTCAATTCCTATGGCGTTATTTTTGTGCCACTATTCTGAGCGCACGTAAAAAAAAATTTGCAGGTGCAAGTGTTGCATTTTGAGGAGAAATTTATTTTGAGCGAAGAAAAGCTAAATTCGAGTGAACAAAATTCATTGCTGCATGCAAAAAATGTATTTCAATATTTGCTATTATCCAAACACACACAATAGCAGCCCCTCTCGCTCAGTTTTTGCACTTGCGCTTGCTCGCAATGTGTTGCTCGCGCTCTCAACATTTCTGCCCGTGCGCGCTCAACTCTTTCTGTACACTATTATATTTGTGCCACAAAACCAGCCAATCACAGACTTGGATGCAAAAATATCGGATTGGCTGTTTTGGTCTCCAATCAGCTCGAAAAGACGAAATGCAATATCCCAGAATCCATTTCGTCCAAAACTCAAACGAGGCAGTGGCGGAGGAATGTAGAGTGGCGGAGTTTGAAATATTACTCTGTCTGGGTCACAAAATAAACTTTTAAGGTATTTTCATGCGAGAATGGTGCTGTGTAAACTTCTAATATCTGCTCGATTTATCAAGACATCACATATTTGCATAAGTGCTGTAACGTTTTCGGAGACTCTTTCAGGTCTTTCAGGTTTTTGTTTCTTGATTACCAGCAATAATTTTGTGATTTGGAGTTTTACATCTGTATGCTGAGTCCTGCATTCTGGGTCCACTCCCTGCCTGCACACGGCCGGCAACAGACAGAGCAAACATAAAAGAAAAAATACTGTCTGCAACTCGGCATTGAAAGCAGTCTGAGGCCTGAGCATTAGACTCACAGGGATTACTTTTATGTTTTGTCATGTTTAATAGGAGGAACACCATTTGTAACAGTATATATGGAAAAGTGTAATAGGTCCGCTATAATGACTCTGAATTCTCATATAAAAGAGACAAAATGTGTTAGTTGTTTGGATTCATACATGACTCTTAAGAGAGAGACGTCTGTTTTCTCTGTCAAGATATAAATGATCTGACTTTTCTCCTAAGTATTCTTCTTTCTAGACCAAAAATCCTCTGAAACTTTCTTTTCAGTCATTTTCTTTTTCGAGCTCACTGCAAAAAATGACATTAAAGTTAATTAGACCGACTATATTGTCAAAAGCTTTTAATGCATGTAGCTACTTTTCTTCTTTGTAAATCTGTCTGCAGAGTAGACGCGATCTGCCCAGCTCCATGTTATTTTTAATCTTCATTTTTTAAGAAGCACCGTGAAATAAATCAGAAAATCAAAAAGTCCTTTGTGCCCATTCCTGTTTGCGTTTCCACCACGATCGCAAAACTGTGAAAATCAACTTAATTAGACTGATAGCAGATGAAAAAGCAACAGGTTTTCAACAGTTTTCCCCCAGTGGGTAGCTGACAAGACCGAGACACAGTGGCATCCCACTGAGAACGCCTGTCTCCGCAGTAGGAGGTGATTGGGTCCTCTTACTTGTTAGTTACCAAATAAAAGTTAAGTTTTGTTTTTCTTTGGCATCTTTGTCAGCAGTGTTTCTCAGACACTAATTCAGCCCCAGTAGTTTTCCTCCATTTTAAAACAAGTTCAAGCAGCTTTCATATTACAGATATTAAGTTAGATTTTCAGACTATAACTCTCTTTGATTTGTACACTAGAATATACGTGAATTGTAAACTGCATCTAAGGCAGGATTACAAACAGAGCAAACTAAGCAAATGCTCAGGAACCCACAACTCCAGGGGGACTCATAAGTCTGTCACCGATGATCGGTCCTGCATCCTTCGAGTTTGGCTCCAGTAAATGAGAGGGACTCAGACTGGAACCAAACTGTTTTAGTTTTGCTTCTTTCCATCAGCGCTCTGTGTAATTATCAAGCAGAAACCCGAGGAAAGAACTGTAAGACAGCGGCAAAATATTTTTGGTCTCAGTATGTCTTTAGCAGTTAACGAATCACTAAAGGCCGATCATTATTCACTGAGTGTTTTAAGACTTTTTTTTCTCTGCCCAGTAGATGATGAGTTCGCTGTCAAAGAAAAATTGCTAGCTTTTAATTAGCTTTGAGAAATCAGTGAATTATTTTGGCTTTGGTTTCAGCTTTGGATTGGTGCTTATGTAGCACTTTTCTACTTAAGCTACATTCACTCATTCACACACACAGTCATACACTTCTTCTTTTTTTTTGTGCTTTTTAATAACTAGCATCCTCACATTTGTTGGATGCCCAAGGGCTTCTTCAATGTCCACACATGTGGACACTGGAGAAGCACTTATGATTGATAGATGAGCCCCCCACCCCCTGGGCCTCAGTCGCCTGTGACGACACAACTTTGGAGGTGTCTTAGTACTTAAAAAAATGAAACTAGTATAGTTGTGCCACAGGGCCTCATATGAGATCACCCTAGCGTTTACTGAGCCAAACAGGCTATATCCCTTTGACACTCAAACTGCATTTAAACGTGCATGAAGGGCACTGATAGGGCGAGAGGTGGGGTCAGTTCTTGACACTCTTTCATCTCCTTTTTTTAATCCATTCTAGTCACTCACACTTCCTGTCTCTTCATCTTCATCCACAGAAATAACAACTACAGCACTTCCCACCACCCCACTCGCATCTACGCCTCCCATGACCACATTTGGTGCGACCACCACAGCACCGATCACCAACCCCGGCACTACAGCAGTTATAGAGTGTGAAGATGGACGGCTGGACTGCATCACTGAAACCGAGACCCCCGAATATGACGAAGGTAAAGCACGGAAACTCGGTTCCTTTTAGTACACTCTCCGTCTCGGTGAGCTCGCCAAATTAAAATGCAAAGCAATAAAAGGTAAAAGGATTGAACGCGGGAATAAAAGCCTTTCTTCTTTCTTCCTTTAAATGTTATTGATTTAATTTCTGCTTTAATGAAGCCCAGTTGGAATTGGATCATGAGAAATTCTCCCTTATCTCCTCACTAGCTGCTACAGTTTTGACTGAATTGGTCTTTTTCTGTTCAGCTTTATTTATTTATTAGCTTTTCTTTAGCGCTGTCTGACTATCCTTGTTTCCGATTCTCCTTTATCCTCTCTTTTATTTACAGCCACGTTAAGCATTAGGCCTCTTTTCTAGGATTTAAAAAGCTAAAGAAAAATTCTAAAACCTTAAAGTTAAAATGTTTGGCTTAAATGCCTGCTACTAGTTTTTCATAAAAGCAGGTATGTTGTGTTTGTGCTGGCATTTGTGTGGGTGAGAAATCCCTCTCTGACCTTTGACCCCAAACTGACTGCCCCATCTGTCTTTCGCAGGAGGCACCACGTCCACCAACCCCATTATGGAGTTCATGCCAGGTGAGCATTTCCGCCCAATCTGCTCCCATGTTTCCCCGTACAATGTGTTTCATTTAAAGCAAAGTTGAACCATTTCACAGGCAGCTGTAGATGTGAAAGCGCTGCTCGGGGTTTGCCAGATCGGTGCATTAATTCAGCCAATGGACCCATTATTCAGTGTCACCAACGATACTGACCACGGTCGCGAAGAACAATGAAGCTGACCTCCATTAGAGTTAATAGCTTTTTCATGGCCCCACTTCACAAATGAACCTGACACTGCTGAACCCTGACACTAGCGGACTACAGAGAGAGACAGAACAGACACACGTGCTATTAGGTTATATATTTACAGAGAGAGAGAGAGAGGAAGAGAGTGAAAGAGAGAGCAAAGACTTTTTTTTCGTCAGTGTTTTTCATCTTTGACGCCAGACCAGCTGTAGTCAAAAGACGATTATTTCCCTGTGTAGTAATTTGCACAGCACAGATCGCGGAGGCTTGAAGATGCACAACACCTGTAGGCAAGCTTAAATGCTGCGCCACATCTGCCAGCTAGATGCAACTGGAAGGCTATCAGCTGATACCAGCTGAGCTTGTATTTGTAGGTTGCCTCTATGCTCAGTTTTTAAATGTAACACAAAAAATCTGTTTAATCAAAGTTTTCATAAAGTGCTGTGCACAAAAAATGAATAAATATATTGAAAAATCATAAAAGAAATAGTTAAAACTCAAGAATAGAACATTTTAAGCTATGCTGGACATATGGGTGGGGCATCCACTACTTTTACTGGTACTGGATTCGCTAGTAGATTTCTATAGTCTGATTCTTGAGGTGCCATCGCTATATATTTCTCTGGGTTAAATCTTCTTACATCGATGAAAAGGTTTCTAAAGGTTTCAACAGCAAGGGGAAGGATAAAGGAAAGGAAAGAAGGAAAGAAAATAGGAAAAAAAAGTCAAGATATTTGTGCATAAATGTCATTTTTTCATGTTCCTTTCCCTGCAGATTTCTCTTAAACCCCACTGGAAATGTTTAAATAGCGTTTTGTTATAAAGAAACAACTTAAAACTTTCCAAGAGTGTCTGAGGTCGAAACTCATGATCATTCATCTATAAAACTGCACTTTACAGATGTGGAAACAACAGCAGAAAAGAGAGTGGCATTAGACTCGTGAGATAGTGTGAAAAAACTGCAGGTGTTAATGGAACGAGAAACATTGATGTTGTGATTCCGCACATGCATTTAAAGCCAACTGCAGCGCTCTGTTTTGGTCATTTATGGCTTTTTTTTTCTGGGTGAACATTTTAGCACCACATCACAGTTCACCCTCCCTTGTGAGTACACTGAATGCAACTCATTTTGAGCAAACAGGCTGAGAAGAAGAGGAATGAATAGGCAGAAAGGTTAAAAAAATGGCAGCTCTGACAGGGGGGAAAAGAAATAAAGCGCGGGGGGGGGGGGGAGGCTGGGTGAGGAGGATAAAGAGGCAAAAAGAGAAAGGGAGAGTGCAGGTAAAAGAGAGGAACAGAGGGAGGTGAAGTGAGAGCAGCGGAGGAAGAATAAAGGCCTCTTGGGTCTCAATTAGCTGAGCTGAAGCATCGCGTGAAGACAGCTTGGGGTTGCTGGATGGTGGGTGGGTGGGTAAGGTGGGTATTACTGTGTAGCTCCACGGTCATCTCTGCATCCTATTAGCCTCTCAGAAACATGTCCACTGTTGAGAGATTTTTGCATTTATTTGGATGCTGCGGTGAACCGATACCGCCCGTCAACTGCTGGCAGAGGCAGAGGAAAAAGGGAGGGTTTTTTCTGTTTGGGTTTTTAAGGGGGCCACATCCGTTGATGTTGGTGGCACCGCGCCCTGCTCCATGGTCCCTCCACTCTTCGGTTTCTCTCTCCTAAAGTGCTGATCCCACCCATATGTACGTGCTTGATACTGTTTTCTATCAGGGCTGACATCTTGCTGAGAATGTGGAGGAAAATGCCCTCCAGCGCTGCACATTGTACATACAGTCACAACGGTCTCTCTGTTTGTCTCACCCCATCTGCACAAGCCTTTTGTAGGCTGCACAATTTATACTCGGAGAGCACACGACAGCGGGAACAGCTTCCTGATAGGAATGCTACGAGACTTGCTGTCCTTTTTTTCAGGCCATCTCCCCTTACCTCCTCCTGAATGACACTGATTGGTCAGTGAACACAGCACCAGATCGTAGCTGTACGCCTCTTCACTTAAAAACCTAAGCAGTTTGTCACATAGTATAGCAGCTTTTCAGGGACTTGATTCAGTTCTCAGGAAGGGTTTACAGGAGCAGATAGGAGCTGTTTACTTCAGTATTTGGGATTCAAATGAAGGGCTACTGTTTCCTTAAGGTTGTCTTTAAAGTGCTTGATGTACCAGCAAAGATAGGAATAAATATAGTTAAGACACGCGTCTTAGAGGCGCCCCTCCCTGAGCCTGGTTCTGCTGGAGGTTTCTTCCTGTTAAAAGGGAGGTTTTCCTTCCCACTGTCGCCAAAGTGCTTGCTCATAGGGGTTATATGATTGTTGGGTTTTTTCTCTGTATGTATTATTGTAGGGTCTACCTTACAATATATATTGCCTTAGATTGAAGGACTGCTGTTGTAATTTGGCGCTATATAAATAAAATTGAATTGAATTAAATTGAATAGAGAACCTTCCAAGACTAGGACTGAACTCACAACAACTGTGCTTACTAATAGCTGATTATTGATTACAGGGAAAATTTTCAGTTGTATTTTGTAGGTATGAGATTCTTAGGAGTGTTTTTGTGTCTCTTTGCTACAGCTTACTTGTGGTTCGCCTGTAACTTTGACTTCTCGTCATTCTGCGGCTGGACCAGAGAGACCGGTACGGGAGCTGAGTGGATCATCCAGGCCAACGGGGCTCCCGCTGTCCACAGAGGACCACCCCTTGACCACATGGGTAGGTGATGAGTGCTGACTTTTTTTTTTCTCTCTTTCTTTGAACTAGTGGCACTCGACAGATGCTTTGGGAGAGTGCTCCGTAGCTCTCGATGTTACTATGCATCTGCTGAAAAGTCTGTTGAAACCTCTTGTGCTAGAAATGGGAATATTTTCAACAAAGCTTTAAATAACACTATACAGTCCCCGTGCTGCTGTAAATTCACAACTCTGCCTTTTTTCTGTTTAAAGAAATGAGGAAAAACATGCCTATGATGTAAAAAGAAATTCCCACTGGACACCCAACCTTGTTCTTACTTTGAAGGACAAAAACTTTGTGAATATGGAAATATATCACAAAGCTAAGTAGGCCTGATGCTCTATGAGCTGTTATACACATGAAAAGGCTCAAGCCACTCACTCATGCCACAATGTTAAGTCCCTGTAAGGTCCGAAAGGACATATTTGGGTAATAATTACTGTAAGAGGTCCATCTGTCCATCCTGTAAAGTGTATCTGGCAGAAGTCTAGGCAGAGATCCCCAAACTTCTTTCTTTTGGTCACCTTGCGAAGCGCAAACAACTGACCAAATGACCGTTATCCCAAGGTTGTGACCACACACCCTCAGAAGGAATCTCACTTTCACTGCTTGCATCCAAGAGCTTATTCTTTTGGTCACTACCACCACCTTCTGGCTGCAGGTGTGGGCGGGAAAATAACTCAACCTCCGAGCCTGTTAGTCTCCCACCTCCAAAACGCTGAGATGCTTGAACTTCTCCACTTGAGGCAGTAACCCATCCATAAATATCAAAACTGTACTCATCATGGAGCACAGCCGGCAAACATTTTCTGGATCTGAACTGACCCAACCTTCCCAATAAGGATCTTTTCCTGATGAGGGCAGCATCTCTCACCGGGTTTTACAATGGAACAGTCCAGAGTGTTCACAGCTGAAAGCAGAGGATCTAATCATAAGCAGAATCAGTAGCATGCTGTTCTGCTGTAGCTTCCTGATGGGTTTGATGGAGAAGAGTTGTCAAAAATGGTCCAAATTGTTGTGCATGTCATCGTGTGCATTCACACAGGGAGAGTTTTCTGGCTGCACCAACAAAATCATTGCTTACTACCCGGCCCTACTCACCAGAATGTTTGCCTGCAGCTTCTTCCTCTTCAAAAAAAATTATCTTCAAGTTGAAAGGTTGCTGTTATGAGACAGTGGAAGAAACCCAAAAATAGTAGCCATGTTTGAAAAAGATAAGAAGAGATGGCGTGAATTTAAATCAACTTATTTTTGTTTTGCTTTGTTTTTTAAGAACAAAAGATGCAATTGCATCTTGTGCCTTTTTCTAACAAAACAAATGTTTGTATGGGCGTATTTTAATGTTATGTGCTGTAATACAATTTGAAGAAGGAACGAACAGCCTTGAAATCCTTGACTTTTAAAAGACATATAGCACTGAAATTCATCAACATGCCTCGGCTCTCTGTCCTTCTCTCCATTCAAGCTTGATGGATGTGATGGATGTTTCTGTGGAGACGGGAGCAGCAGTAGCAGCAGCTCTAAAATGAATGATTTCACCTTGATTTCTTGACTTAACCAGATCACTAATAAAAAATGAGTATTTTGTGATGTCAAGTCAGATTTTTCTCCTGAAGCGAGAGCCCTTTGTTTTCACGAGAAAACCTTGTGAGGTCCTTGAATCTGATGTGTGTGGGGGTTTCGAAAGCTTGATGCTAAGCAGTATCGCAGACATTATCAAGTACTCGCTTTATGAAAAGACAGTTAAATGTTTAGACAAACCACAAGGAAGGTAATCAGCTGAATGCAGTCAAATGAATGTACTGTAATGAAGGCTTGGGAGATTTATGAGTCCTTTATTGTCACACTGATGTTTGCGCTCAGTCATATTAAGGCGTGTATTCATTAAAGATGTATAGATATCAGCATATTTACATTCAGGGATGTATTTAAAAGAATAATATCAGCAGTACTGCATTGGAAAAGCTTTCAGGAGTCCTCTAATGTCACAATCACCTCTTACCTTGTCTTCTGCTGCCCCCTGCAGGCCAACCTGGGAACTTCATTTACGTGCAGCTGACTGACTCGGACACACCGAGTAAAACTGGTGAAGATGAGGACAAAGAAGAGAAGGTGGCGAGGTTGGCCAGCCTGCCCATCACCTCTCCAGACTCTGACCTGTGCATGGCGTTCTGGTATCACATGGTTGGTGAACACGCAGGAGCGCTTCACATCAAACACAGGAAGGAGACAGAGGAGGGGCAGATCCTGTGGACGCTCAGTGGCCATCAGGGCAGTCGGTGGAGGGAGGGACGAGTTATACTGCCACACTCAAGCATCCCCTATCAGGTAATATAAATCTGGATGTAATGACTCTTAAAATGACAGCAGGGAGAGATTGTAAATTCACTACTACTGATAACTATAAGACAAGTCAGTCCTGAGTCAGAACATTCTTTCCTTATAGGCTCACCATTAGGATGGATTTTCGGGGTTATTTTTGCCGTCATTATGTGCAAACAGAAAGTATGTTAAGGGCAGAGTAAGAAAGGTATGATTTGGAACAAAAGAATAAACTTTGGATGTTGGGATTACAGTTTGCACCTTAACAATTTAGCCAACAAAAATAAAAAAATGTACTTATATACAGCAAAGTTTCTGGATGATTAACCTTCTCTTTTTGTTGTCCTGTATGAGAAAATGCATGTGAAAGACTTTGTGTGGTTTTTTGCAGGTGGTGGTGGAAGGCATCGCAGACCGACGCAGCTTAGGCTACATAGCTGTGGACAACATCCAGATCATGGATGGAGTCAGAGCTGAGGACTGCAAAGGTGTGTATTTCAATGTTACTTAACATCGGCATCATTGCTGTTTTGTGCTTCGCTTTTTCTGTGCGAGGCCAGTGTAGCTATGGTTGAGGTGTGGGATCGGCCAAGTTAAATATGTGATCAGAATTTGAGAGTAAATGTTTTAGTTAAGCCAAAAAAAGTGGAATGTCACTACCGTGTGAATGTGCAGTATCCCTTGGTTTTTTTAGTCAGATCCATCCCTCGTGGCCTGTTTAAAAGCACCAAGATGAAAAAAACTCTGCTCTTTATTTAGCAGGAAAAGTCCTTTTGTCCTTTTTCAACAACTGCAGTGAAAAAAGAACCGCTGTTGGTGGAAAAAATAACCTACACTAACACATATCTTGTTCCAATAAATGCAAGAAATGGAACGAATCAGCGCTTTAAATATTAGCTCAACTTTGGTTAGTTTTTGTCTAATATTCTTATTTTTGTCTGGGACATCATCCAAAATGTGTAGAAAGAAAGATATGAAATGCCAGCATCTGGCAATATAGATTAATAGTAGGCCTGCTTCTGCATTGTATGCAAACAGAGAATCTTTTTTTTATACTCCAGATCCCAAACCTCCTACATCTCCACCAACAGAGATCTTCATTCTGCGTAAGTATTGAACATAATATCTTGGTGCCCGGTAAATAAGTGCATGCAGCTTTTATTGGACATTTCTGCACTTTACATCATTGTCTCTGTCTCTGCAAAGTAGAACTGGTAAAGAAAAACAGTCAGTCAATGCCAAAATAAGAATCAGACTTGTGTTAGCATGTTATTTTGTTTGGTTTTACTTATGTCAAAGAACTACATCTGTTGTTGTTGTTGTCGTTGTGCTCCCATATACCAAATGAACGAGCTTATTCATTACTGTACTGCTGTAAATGTGATATTTATATAATAATTGTGGTCTTCAAGTAAGCAACCTCAGAAACTAAACAGTCCCAGATTTTACAAGAATATTTTAACATAATTCTAATGAAATTAATATGCGCAATATTCTCAGTCTCACATTTTCCTCTTCAGATATCTGTGGCCTTTCCATGTATCGCTATTATAATCTAAAATTTCAATAACACAAAATGCTGTCAATTGACAAAATAGCAAATAAATATTACGCTCCAGTAGATTCTGACATATCAGAAGTAGAAAACAGCCGAGTTTGATGATTTCTGCTTTCTGCTTCTGCTCTTTCGCCCACATCTGCAGATCTCCGTATGGAGAAGAACGCAACTCTGATACATTTAGTCAGATCAGGAGCTAGTGTTTCTAATTGGGAGTGTGGCTGCTCCTCTCTATCAACCCAACAAATTGTGTATATAATTTCTTCAGAGATATTGTTAATAACAGCAGGATGCAGCAAACCGCAACCTTAGTGCATAGCTAAAAGCTAAGATTTTATTTTTATGTTGACCAGGAATAAAGAAATAATTAGCAAGGCAGTGACATATAGGTCACAGGGGGGAATTTTCACCATCCCTCTTGGCAAATATACATATTTTCCCCATGGTAATTGGAAGACTCGGGTCAGAGACCAGTCGAATTGGGTGAATGGGTCCAGCAGATTCAACACATTCCAGGAAAGACCTCCGAGATCTCTGTCCAAAAGAGTGCAGTCCTAGAAACATCAAAAATACTATAAGGACCCTCAAGCTCCTTAAGCCTCTAGTAAAGGACCCGCACATGCATTGATTCTGTTTCAGATGTAGTTTATCGTCAAGACATGCTTTACCAAGGAACGAGACATACACATGAATATATATTTGCAGCTTCCTCCCTGGTTATAACATAGTAAGAATACTATAAGTTTAGTAGCCACTGAAGTTACATCAGCTTTCCCTACATAAATCTAAGAAAGGAGATCCAAACTCAATAAAATTATGAACATTTACACTTAGTAAACAAGAGTCAGCCTCTTTTAGGGCTTTCCAACCAAAAAAATTAAATAAAAAAAATGTCTTTCATTAAAAATCAGAGTTTAGGACAATCAGGGACTAGATTTAGGATCATTTGAGAGACACATTTTAAAACTTTCCATCCACTGAAGTGACTTTTTTGACGTTACATTTGACACTGGCATCAGGGTCAGAATCTGTTTCTATTGTGAATATTTTAAATGGAATCTTTTTTTAATCTTTTGCAGCCATGGACACCTACTCACAAGAAAACAGTCCACTTGGCAGCCCAGGAAACATGCTGAAGACCCTGGACCCGATCCTCATCACAATCATTGCCATGTCAGCTCTGGGTGTCTTCCTGGGCGCCATCTGCGGTGTTGTCCTGTACTGTGCCTGCTCACAGGGCAGCATGACAGACAGGAACTTATCTGCCCTTGAAAACTATAACTTTGAGCTGGTAGATGGTGTGAAACTAAAGAAGGACAAGATAAATGGACAGACTAACTACTCAGAGGCGTGAGTTAGAAACGGGGACGGAGCTGCAGTTGCTCCGCATGGACACGTTCGATGCAGCCAATCAAGAAAGTGGAACACAGGGCTGAAGCCACCAATGGGACGGCAGGGTGGGCTGAAAAGTGAGCCGATGTAATTTTATTTCTCAGGAGCAGCAGTGGAAGGGACTCACCAATAGGGGGCACTGTGTATAAAGAATCTGTACAGCAAAAAAAAAAAAAGAGAAAAAAGAAGAAAACTAAGGATTCTATTTGTTTTTCGGCGTGCTTTGTTGATTTCATGTAATCACATGCTGGTGTTGAGACCAATTCAGATGAAAGTATTATTTGGAAAGATAAAATCTGTTTGTTTTTTTTTGTTTTCATTTGTTTGCTTGGTTTTTTTGTTTTGTTTTTTCCTCTTTTGTTGTTTCAGATGTCATTGTTACACAGAACAGGCAGACTATTTGAAATATGCTATTGTGATATCTGGCTCTTGTTGGCCGTATGTCCCCGTCCCCATGTGTGCATGAAAGTGTTTATGAGTGTGTGTGTGTGTGTGTCACATTCATACACATCTGTATATAAGGTGTGTATGGGTAGTAGTCTGACTGTGGAGGTGTGTATCATTACAGTCATGTTTGTGTACATGATCAGCATGCATCTGTGTGTGTGTGTGTGTGTGTGTGTGTGTGTGTGTGTGTGTGTGTGTGTGTGTGTGAGTGTGTATGTGTGAAAAGCGGGGACCCGTCCCTGCCTGTTGACCTGCGTCTAGTTCCGACAGTGCCTTTTTTTTTCCCTCCAGTTTTTCTGTTGCCTTTTTTTTTCTGCTGGTTGTTTTCCCATCAGCTAATGTCCCATCTGGGGTTCCTACACGGATGTGAAAAAAAATGGAAAAAAATAACATTTCCACATTGTGATAATAAACCTACAAACTTTTTAATGTTGTAGTGTGTTGTCAAATATCACATGTGTTGGTGTAGCGCTGTAGATCCTCATGCCTCAATGACAGTGGCACTGACACACTTTTAAAATCTAGGCGACATTTAGGAAAACTTGTGAAATCTATGGAATTTTCCAGATGGAAAATGTGTAGGAGCCCCGAATGCCTCATTTTCACGACACATCCAACATATTGTACATAGGTTTTAATATATTTGAGCGCCCTCTTTATAGAGAAAGACACCAGTGCTGCAGCATCCTTTCTATGCTGAAAGAAATGTCACTGTTTATCATTTGGATTTTGATAATGTATAGAAAAACAAAGAGATACAGACCTGTTGTTTTTGTGGTTTTTGAATTTAACTGTTCCCTGGTTTTCACTTATGTTTTTACAGACATGGAAATGAGAGTAAGGAGAAAAGCATCAGATATGCCTTGAAAGAAGAGATGATGGATTTTTTTGTACAGGGTAACCTCAGTACCATAAAGATGCTGACAACAAGTTGAGGATGGATTGTTAAGATTATTTTTGAACGCCACTGGCACACAATGAGACTGCTAGAGCTTTAAGCAGAAGGGTGCCCAGTGGTCTGGGAGCCTTGTGATGGACTTCGAGCATCTCTTTCAGTCTCTTTAGGGTCTAACAGCATCTATTATTGAGCAGACTGGTTTCATTTTCAGATAGGAATGAATAATTAAGAACAGCTGGAAATTTAAAATTGTTTTCACTTTAAAAAAAAAAAATCTTAAAATGAGTTTATTTTGTGAGATTTGGTTTTGTATTTCTATTTCATGTGGTTTGTACTTGGTCTTTAATTTGCTTGAGCATTTTAATGCCTTATTTACTGTAAACCATAGTAAACCTTTACACTTACCAACTTTGGTGTTTGTGAAATATAAAGTCAGGGTATTTATCTTCGAAAACTGGTTAAAAACTAAGAACAGCAAGTGTTCTACAAAGACTGCTTTGTTGTGCTTTAGCTTTTTAGCTGAACTTCTTGTTATATGGGTCTCTTCTTTAAAACACCGTAAAAAGAAAATGTTGGTGAAAACTTTTTACTACTCTCTAACTATCTGACAACCTCCAACATATGTTTGTTTTAAATGGGAACATTCTGACTTAATGCTCCTTAAGTTGGGGCAAAATATACATGCACAAAACTTATTGAAACCCAGTAGTGTGGTTGACTGACATTTTGCCTTGTTTATTTCCTGTTTCTACTGCACCATGAGTGGTAACTCTACCTATTTTTAATGTAGCATTATGAGACATCACCCAGCTCAAACTGAGAAGTGCTCACCTAAGTATCAGTTCTCCATCTTTAACTGTCTTTTCTCTGTAGCCATTCAGTAAGCATCCACAATCAAATAAAGTGTGCTGACTGTTGAGGCATTCATGCTTTATTCTTCCACATAACTCTTCATCTTCTTGCTAAAGTTTTACCTGTACATTCATAACAGGAAAAATAACCAGATAGGATATCCTCCCCCTTTAAACTTACAAGGATGCTGCAGCACTCAACGTGAAAACAAATGTTGCACTGATATATTTAAAAAAGAAATAAATAATCTATGTGTTTATGATGTTGATTTGCAAAAAGAGAGGAAGGAGGGAAGAGAGGACAGTGTTATTGTTGCTTCTTTTTAACACGGTTTCAGAAGACTACGTTATAATTCTGAAATGTACAATTTACAGAGATGTTTTTCATTCTTGAAAAAGCTTACCGGTATATGCGTCTCTTTGAAAAGTAACAATTTTATTTACTTGGTATAATATCACCTTGTGTTTTTGTACTGTCACTGATGTACGTGCCAATGTTTTATTTTTTTTCTTTGTATGACAAAAAAAATGTTTTATTTTCAGTACCGTTTTCTGTAATTTTGCTGTCTCAAATCTAGAAAAAGAAAGGAAATGAGGAAGTTAAAAAAAAAACATTGGAAAGCAGTGAGGCCTTACGTGACTAATAGTATTGTTTGTACTTCGACTTTCTGGTCAACACTCAGACTCATCTGTCTCTGTTGTCTCAGACTCTCATCATTGACTATTACATTCCAAAGAATTGGATCAAATAAATGTTTTAATTAAAAGCTGAGCTGCTTTTTCTTTCTAACATCAAAGATATATTTTCTATTCATTACATAAAGCTTTATTTCTATTTAAAAGGGTTTTCACTGCAGCAATTTTGTCATATGCAGATGTTACTTTAAAATATTTTGGCGTCACTATGTGACAAGGACCGGATACCTCAGATGATGGAAAATCCTCGGTTAACACAGTGTTTCTCCTTACTTTTTAACTTTGTTTGGGAGACTTTTGACTACCTACGGGACACTTTAGGGCACAGGTGTCGAACTCCAGGCCTCGAGGGCCGGTGTCCTGCAGGTTTTAGATGTGTCCTTGATCCAACACAGCTGATTCAAATGGCTAAATTACCTCCTCAACATGTCTTGAAGTTCTCCAGATGCCTCATATGAACTAACCATTTGATTCAGGTGTGTTGACCCAGGGTGAGATCTAAAACCTGCAGGACACCGGCCCTCAAGGCCTGGAGTTCGACATCCCTGCTTTAGGAGTTACCAAGAGGGTTTAGCATGTTGCTGCCAACACACCAGGCACGGGACATTCAAGGTTTCAGGGATGGTTTAAAATTTCTGGCTTTTATTCTTTTTTCAGGACAAATTGTGATTAAGCTAAAGCTACAGCTGGATGAAGGTCAGTTTATCAAAAATACTGGACATAAATCCTGGCATTGTAGAAAAGTAACCACAAATGTTGCCTACAAAATTTCCTATTTTCCTATTGGTCTGTGAGACCCCTCTCTACATGATGTGTAAGTTTTGCTTTGCCTGTCTTATTATTGCTCAAGACATGTAATGCAGTTTGGCACACCGAAGCTCAAGATTGTCAGTTATCCGGCTTGTACAAAAAATGAAAATCTTAAAAAGCACAAAGCAACCTAGAATCAAAGAAAGTTCACCTTCAAACTAAAGGTTGTTCCTTTTGAACACAGTGTAGCAGAATATAAAACAGTGAAAAAAGTTTCCCAATTAGACTTTTGGTATCTCATTTTAGAAACATCTAGTCATATTGTATTTTCTATGAACAATAAAAAAGGCAATGTATCACTATCTTTTGGCAAAAGTACACAAATTTGTCACAGGTAGAAGTACAAATACTTGTGTTACAAAAATACTGTATTAGAAGTTGAAGTGCCACACTTCTTTACTCAAGTGAAAGTGGAAAAAGTACAGACAGTGAAATGTAGGGCTGTTTGATATAATGATATATATCGGCTAACGATATAAAAACGTCTATTGTTTCATTTTACGCTATTGTGTGTTTCTTGGTGTCGCAAAATAAACTGTTTACGACAATATTTTTTCATCGTTTTGATGGACACTGTAGTGGCTATATTAATTTCTTAAAGTTCTCTCTTTCTCTTATATTTAATATAACCACACTACAGACCGACAAGCGCCTGTTTTTATGCATTGTGGTTAGCAACAATGACAGTAACACCATCGCGTGTCCGCTTGTTTATGTTCCACATAAACCTTTCACAATAAAGCTCAAGATCCTGTTGAGACTTTTCAAAATAAACTGAATCACGTGAAAGAGCAGATTATTTACGGATGAGAAGCAAAAAAGAGCCGCCAGGTGCTAAAAAATAGACCTTAGACTCAAACGTTAGAACAGGCGTTTCCCCGCAGCACCCTGTGTAATAAATACTCACAAAGAAAACGGCGGCTGTTACAACTTATGTCTAAAAATGTATGGTTTCATGCATCGGTTAAAACACTCGACTCCAGCTACATGACGTGCAGCTGGAAACACTTCAGGCAAGTCGAGCTGCCCGAGATTCACAGAATTTACAGAAAATGTTACATTTTTGTGATTTATATCGTTATCGGACGATAGAATTCTTATATCGGGATATGAGATTTTGGTCATATTGCACAGCCCTAACTCAAAGTATAAAACTGAAAAGCTCTTTGGAGGACATTTCTACCAACAACTTTGGTGCAAATCTCAATATAATAATTAAATATTAACACAAGGAAATAGAAACTTTATTTCAACTTAAATTTGAATTCCAATTAATGTAGTCAGCTTGAACGTCCGCTTTTGTGGAAAAAAAGAAGGGGAAACAATGTGAATTCTAAAAAATAAATTATCTATTGTTGCCTTCATTGCAGACAGATGACGTTACCTTCACACCTAAACAGAAAAACCAGTAAATTGAGATTCAGCAGGTGGGTGAAACGTTAGATTGGTTGTAGTGGTGCAGCGTGGGAAAAATAGTAACTTATAATCATTTATATAGAGAAATAAGTCACAACAACTGTGCTGCTGCTCTTTGTGAATTTTAGCTAAATATTTGTACTTTGCTTTTTTTCAACCCTCGGCTTATAAATAAAATAATGTCATTCATATCATGTTGTACATCTGTTTTCAGAATGCTATAGATACCAGTATTCAAGAGCATCTGGTCTACTCCACCCAAAACCCTGAACTGGTTTATAGAAAGACAAAAATTTCATGGATGTTTGTTTTTTCCCAGTAATTTCAAGCATCCCTTTGCTATGTTGTGTTTTGCCCACAAAGAGGCAGCATTGACCCTATTAATACTATATGTGACACGATCATATGCCAGATGCAAAAACTAAATGCATTTCTATGGCCTGTATTTGTATAGTGCTTTACTAGTCCCTGAGGACCCCAAAGTGCTTTACACAACCAGTCATCCACCCATTCACACACTGGTGATGGTAAGTTACATTGTAGCCACAGCCACCCTGGGGCGCACTGACAGAGGCAAGGCTGCCACCGGGCCCTCTGACCACCACCAGTAGGCAACGGGTGAAGTGTCTCGCCCAAGGACACAACGACCGAGACTGTCCAAGCCGGGGCTCAAACCGGCAACCTTCCAATTACAAGGTGAACTCCCAACTCTTGAGCCACAATCGCCCCGTTTCTATTCTCATACAACTTCTGACCTGCATAAATGACAACGTCTTTCTCACACCAGCTAAGTCTGATTTCGTGTGAACTTCAGTTTGTGGCTTTGTTTCAACTTAGGTTTCCTGCCCAAATCGGACCCACTTCACCACTTTCTCACCCTCTTTTTTTTGTTTCTGCAATTTTATTTCCTGGAGTAACACTATACTGTGGTTTGCACTGATGCCTCACAGCAAGCAGGTTCTGAGTTCGAACCCCTGCTGTGCCCTTTACCCATATAGCCTGCATGCCTGTGTGGTTTCTCTTGGTTATTCTACAGGACATCTATGTTAGGTTAATGGGTAATTCTAGAGTGGCTATGGATGCGATGCAAATAAAGTGCCAAAATTATAGAATATGGTTATGCCGTATGGTTAAAATGTGTCTTTTAGTCTTAAGGGCTTTAACTGGCCAGTAATACTTCAACTCTATTTGTGCAAGTGCATTTTAAATCTATGCTAGACATCTAACATTGATGGTACTCGACCTTAACATTATCCTTATCATCTTATCATGCAAACCAACCGTCATGCATACAATGCAAATAATGAATGATTCAAAATGTAGTTTTCTGGTGTTCATTTCTCATATATATATATAAGGATGAAGTAAGTGTGTTCATGCTGCTACTATGAATCCTCCAGACTGGTTCAGCAAATGCAAACATCGCCAATTTTCTTTGCATTCTTCTGTGGTGCTCCATTAAACCAAGAAAAACAAATTACAGAAGTCTGTGGTCATGTTAGATATCCCCCCCCCCCAACACACACACAGACATATGAATCAGAGACTGAAATAGAGCACCAAGTGAACTCTTCCTGAATGGATTATCAAAGGTACGAAGCAAGATGAGTGTGCAGTGGTGACAAGATGTTTAATAAAGCTGGTGACTTCATGACTCAGTTTTCTAGCTGGCAGCATCAGCTGCTATACACCAATATAAGACCAATATAAGAAGTAACTGCTAAAACTGTCAGTGAGAGGTCATCAAAGCTGAAAAGTTGAACTGCTACGACTACTAAAGCACAGTAGCTGTTAGCATTCTTTTTTTTTAATCTTTTTTTTAATTTAATTTTTTTTTTACAGGAAATAGGTCTAGGTGACAAATGACTTAATCTTCATACTGTTCAGAGGAAGTGAAGAATGTAGGAAACTAAGTGCAGCAGAGCTAAAAACAAACAAACAAAAACCCTCTGCAGATGAACTTCCTAGTTGAGATAGTTTGGTGGAAGGTATCTTAATACAAGCACTTGCGATTTGTTTAGATTACATTTCAAATAAAAAAAATATTGCATGAGCCTATAAAATTCTGTGTTTGCTCTTTAAATCTTTTTTGTAAAATAACGCTATAACTGAGTATTTACCTTTACAGTATAGTGCAGAACTACTAAGTAGCCTGAAATAGAAGTTATAAAGCAATTATTTTAAAAATACTGTGTATATAATTCTGTTGAATGAATACACTATCATTACAAAACATTGTTTAAACTATTGCATTGTGTCACTTTTCATTGTGATTCATGCCTAAATATTGCACACAATGTTCCATACATAAATTTTTTTACATCTGTATTAATTTCTTTTTCAAATATTCAGATTTCCTGTGGGGCTTCTCTGCTTTGTTCTTAGTCCACCCAGTGCCACCCCATTGAAAAATTCCTCGAAAAGCCCCTGGTATCGGCATATCAAAAGCGAAAAACAAACAAACAAAAATCTAAAAAAGGTATCTTATGTGAAAATTAAGAACGATATTTGCTTTTGAATATAATTCTTTGAGTGTAAATTACTTGTACACTGTGCATATGTGTGTGTATGAGTGTTTACTTCAAAGGCTACAGCCTGCGAGATTGTGCGTGTGACTTTTCACCGCATCGAGGGTGAAAAAGGGTTCACTGCTCTCTCCTGTGTGGTTGTTCGTTTCCCCTCTGCGTGCCGCAGTTGTTCCTGTGTAGGCGGAGCTAAATAAGAAGAGGTTTATGAAGTAGGGGCATAGAAAAAACACCCAGCAGCACCAAATTCACGGCGGTAACGTGTTGGTTGAGCGGGGTCTCAAAGAGCCTTATCTATTATTGAGAAGGCTCACATGAATAAACGTTAACTCCGCCCGTTTTTAATCGCTAACGTTACGTCCGAGCGGTGCGGCTTATTAGCTAAAACAAAGCGGACCCTCAGAACAGTCCTAGCTAGTCTTCGCTTCAGTTACCGGTTATATTCCGTTTGACGAGGACACTTTTTGGAAGCAAATGTTACTGTAAATCTACACAGACGTCACAAAGGTATCGGCTTAAGGTGAGTGGTTTTATTTTAACCGACATTTGTGACATTTACCGGCCTGCCATGGCTGAAATCACAATGACGATGGGGGAGAAGCAAAGAATGTGTGTCTTGAGGCTAAAAAAAAAGTTTGGGTGTGGATTAACGGCAACTCTAGCTAGCGGTTTAGTTTTTAGTTCAGTGTTGGTTTCTTTGTTTGTTCATCTCTGTAGCATGTGAAATGTTGGCTTGTTTAAAGCTACACCTCAAGCAGGCTCCTCGATAAAATCTCAAATTGAGCTTTGTGCTGAAAGTAGGCCAAAAAGTAGCCGCTTTGTACTACTAAAGAGGGCAGTGTGGGAGGCTAAACTGTGAGTGGACAGTGGGATTTGTCCCTCAAAGGGAGCTGCTAACAAAGCTTAATCTTGTTGAATCAAATCAGATATTTAGCAGAGGCTTAAATTGTTTTCCAGTTTTTTACTTGGCTTCTTGTTATACAAAGTTGTAGTAGTTATTGTGGTGTTGTGAAGTCATCAGATTTGTAAAATAATTGCTTTTAATTCCCAAGTTATCAATCAGAAACTGCCTGGTTTGAATAAACAATGTGGTCATTTGGCTCAAAGTTTAAAGCCACCCCCACTGTGTCCTAAACAGCCTTTAAGTTTAGTCTGCTGTCCTGAGAATAGAACTTCCCTTTTGTAGACCCACACCACCCTGGGAGACTTGTAAAGAATATCTTGAAGAGACCACAGCTGGACTATGGTTTGGTTAGACTGCATTATGGACTGTAAACTGTGGTTGAGGATATAGTAAGATCCAGGATGACTTAAATCTAGGTCAGCTTGGTTAACCAGATTCTTAAGAACCTCTTGTTCAGCCTTGGCCACAGCTGTGATTCAGCTATGTTGACGCCAGCACTTCAGTTGGACAAGATTGGTCTTGCTTGCATCTTCCTGTAAAGGAATAGCAGCCTCGGGCTGTGTTTTGTCTTCCCTGAGCAAGCTGAGTTGGTTGAAGTAGTAGTTGGTGGCCATCTAGTTGTTGCTTTAATAAAGTGACTCGTGTTAATTACTGACCAGTCTTGGCTTGTAGACAGCATTATAATGACATGGTAACGGTGTCATATGGAGGTGTGACAAACACATATGTATTTGATCTTGTACAGCAGTAGAGCACAGATAATGTTCACTAGGCATGTTAATTCCAGACATGCCTGCAGACTGTAGCCAAATGTGCACCAGTGAGTCACTTCCTTAGTTACATTGTTGTGCTGTTTAGGCAAGGCCCTGCAAGTATCCGGGGGAGTTTTGGAGGGTCATTTAACCTTACTCAGTGCCTTAGCCTGCTTCTGACTGGTCAGATGTGAGTCACAGATTACAGGACCTCCAGTGACGGCAAGACAAAGCAACTGGGAGTGTTTGTTTGAGGAGATATAATCATGATCTTTTCATAGATATTATGAGGCTTGAGTCAGCGGTAAAATGTGGTAGTTCTCACATCTAAGAGGAGAAAAGTTTCATAACACTTCAGATATGCAGAAAGAAACGCACGAAGGTTGGTAGATGGACCCGAGGCCATTTTTACAGTGGATTTGTACTTCTGCGTTAACTCAATGCTCATAGGTATAGTGTTACCACAGACCCTTCTGTAACCATATGCTGTAACTTGACTTGTAGCTCCCTAGAAATGTAACTGCACGTCACCAGGTGGGTAATCCTTTTATGGTCAAAATGAATCCATTTGCAGCCTCTTAAACTACAAGGACTCGCTGCTTGGTTTCTCACTTTAAAGCGAAAATGTTTTACCTCATTAACTTTCGGCTGGGAAAAACAAAACATGTGAAGACACAACCCTGCGAATCATCAGGGTTTTCTTTGGTTACAACAGGCCTTATTAAAATCTGTTATAAGTCAGAGTAAAAGAAATCTCCCAGAATAACCTCTCTTTTGGTGAAAAGCCCCCCATCCCCCCAAAATGTAAAGACTGCTGGCCTGCTGTAATTGATGGAAACAATGATAAAATTACTTTACAAAACATTTAGCATGAGCAATTTCAAATTTCAAAGCCTTTGGAAGTACATCAGTTAACTAATTTATACAGTGTTTAATGAAATCCAGCCTTAGTAAATTCTTAATGCAGTTTTTATTTAGGGAAAACTGTTCTGGCATGTAAAAGACAGCTGAGCAGCTAAAATGTCCTCACTTGGGATCAGACTGAGTAAACTCGGTAAACAGAAAGAGAAATTTACATAGTTTCCAACAACATAAATTTGGAGTTTGTTAAAATCGAATGCATTATTATCTCATCCCTCTGAGGAATGTTGAGAGATGGGGATCTTTTTCATACCTGAAAAAACTCCAAACAAACTCTACAAACATTTTTCAGCTAAAACGATAGATTTATCTTTGTCAGAGTAAGATTTCATGACTGCTGGATATCTAACACACTGGATATGTTGGATTTACTCACATTTTTTTTTTTTTTTTTTTTTTTAGATTTTAAAAGCAAGAGCTCACAGGCTTAGGCTCGTCAGAATAATCAAATCTCACCTTAAACTTTTTTTTTCTTCTTCTTCTTTTTTTCTTTGCAACAGATAGTTTAGGTAAAACGAATACTTTGACTTTGTTGATAAAGAGGTCAATATAAAATAAAGATCTGCGTTCTTGACAATTAAGGCATCAGCTGAACACTTGTTGGTGGAAAGAGTAACTTCCCTTCAACTGTTTTTTTCTAGTCAGCTGGTTGCCAGATGATGGTTTCTGATTCTGTAACAGGAAAAAAGTACACAAATTATGCACACGCAACGAAAGGAAAAACAGCTAGAAAGTAGAACATGTTTTTGGAAGTGCTACAAGGGAATCACTGAAATTGCAAGCGGGTCATTTCCTTCAACTGTGCTCTGACAATGGACGTGCCCATCCTGATCCTTCAACGGCCTGTTGGATGAGGCTGGGTGTGGTTTGATTAAGGAAATTGATGAAAAGTCACGCTGAGTTGTTTGGGGGCCTGGTTGATCTGATATCCTCGTGTTGGTGTTGTTCCCAGATCATCATACTAAATGTTGTTCCAGGATCAACATTGCAAGTGACCAATCAGAATGTTGTGACGTCATACTTTTGCGACTTCGGGAAAAACCGGCGTAAAACAAAAAACTGTACTAAAGCTGCGTGAAACCGCCTCTGTCCGCCGATCAACGGACCCTGACCCTAACCCTAACCCTAACCGTAACCCTTTAATAAACAGTAAGCAGAATTGATATTGTCCTTGCAACATTGGAATTTCATAAATGCACGAATGGCTTGCCGCGCAAAAGAATAACGTCACAACAATGTGATTGGTCACTTGCAATGTTGAACCTGGGACAACATTTTCATGATGGTCTGGGAACAACACCAACACGAGGATATCAGATCATCCTTGGGGGCCTAATGAACCAAGAGTAGACTGTGACTTTCAGCAGCAGATGTGGACCGGGTGGCAAACAGAGCTTGGTTGTGGGGGAAGGGTGCTCGACTCGCTCTCTGAACTCCCAGATGACCCACTCTGTAAGAACAATGGGGACTTGTGTTGTAAACCATCTTTCCCTTTTGCATATTTCTCAGAGAAGATTTGGAAGAGTCACGCTTTCACCAGTGCGCTTGCTACAGTAGCTGTCAGTTTTTTAAGGCCCACATTGTGGCATTACATGATATCCATTACATAATGAATAAATGTACATTGAAACAAGGCGGGAAACCATGTCAACAATCTTTAGGGCAAATGTGGAACTTTTAAAGATGGTGTTTAAAGCAACAGCTTGAGCTATAGAAATCAAACTAGGTTAGATTTTTGAAAGCTGGTGTTGTCATGCTGAGCTCACAGTTGCAGTCAAATATGGTGCTATTGAAGTTTGTCCACATTTAATTTAAGAACACACAATTGCATCTCCTTTCAGGTGCACATGGATAGCTGCATACATAAACACCACCTCTATCCTGAAAAGCCTTTGTGATGATTTTCTGCTTAATTTATAGAAACACTAAATGTTTTTTACCAGTGGTTGTACAAAAGAAGCAATTTATAGATGTTTGTTTCCATGTTAGGATTTAGAAACTTCTTGTGAAAATTTAGATGTTTGATAACATTTAATTGAGAAAATTACTGAAAGATTAATTAAATAATTATTAGTAAAAGCCCTGGTTTCAGGTAGGAGCCCATTTATTAAATGTAGCATATGATATTGGGGATTGTTTGTGCATTGGAAAAGAAATGGTTATTATATTGTCTGATGACGATGGGGAAAAATGAAAGTGTTACAGGTCTTACTGTGCAGGGATACTGTGCATCTGACCACAGATATCTACACTGCATAAGATCAGACTTCAGAGAGAAAAACAGTAAAAGGGACAAAGATGAAGAGCAAAAATAAATTTAATAAAGTAGATTAGTATCAGAAATTGTCACAGCAACAAGTTCACAATATTCAGTGTCTAATAGTGTGATGCACATTTAAAATGATGTAAGCCAACAAGAAACAAAGTGGCTAATCTTAGCTGACATGAAACCAGAAACCAATGAGAAACGAGCAAGAGTCACGAAACATTTTCCACGTTAAATATTGGCATGCACAAATGCAAATAGTTGGCATAAAGTGATATGTTTTTGTTCAGAATTGGTGCTTATTCTTTTCAATAATTTCATTTATATGTATGACTTTTTTGTTTAAGTCATGGGCTAAAAAAGTGCAAAGATTATTCAGCCCGTGTGGGTAGAGTGTTGTCTAGACAACCATTTGTTTTCTTTTGTTCTTTTATTTATTTATTTTTTATTTTCAGCCTGAGGAAGTCGAGGAAGCTGCACGTCAGCAGAACCTATTTGGCAGGAAGCTTTTTGCAGGTGTTCTGAATACATTTGAGATTGACATGGGGGGAGGTGCAAAGTAGACGTAGGCTTTTAGATCATGTCATGCTTCTATTTTTCGTGTTTATCACATAACACTTTGTGCAGAAACACGATTTAGCTTTAAAACACCATAAACACAGCCAGTCATTATTGTTTTGGACTGCGGTCATCCACAATTTAAACATAGACATATATTATGGAATACTAAATACTAACAGATGTGCTTCCTTTTCACCACACCGGGCTTAACTGTTCATATTTGTATTGACAGGCAAGTCACAGAGGAGTCAGGACAGCAGGTTTTTAGGCTTCACTTGTTGACATGTTTTACTTTAAATCAGAGCAACTCTTTCATTTCCACATATCAGCCTAACAATTTATGGGACGTTTTTTCCCTAGAGGAGTTGTCGGGCATCAACTTTAAATCCCATTTTAAAAGAGGTGGTCTCTCTCCTCAGACTTTGTGTAACACATGATGACACACATCTGCAGAGTCTGAGTCAAAACTTCCTTGTTTACTTCTTGTGTTTCTCATACTTACCCTGCCTGAGAAATTCCCAGCATTGTTTTAAGTCAGAGATATCAAATGTAATTGTATTGCCCCAAACTTGGGGTTTGTTTGCGTTCAGTTAAGCATTTTATTCCCCCTAACAGCTTGCTGTCTTAGATTTGAACCATTTTGCTTGGAGGGGGCCTTTGAGCCTGTCCTAGCGATCATAGAGTGAGAGGTAGGGTACATTCTGGGCAGGTAGTTTATTCCACACTAATGCAAAGAGATGGACAATTAGTGACATTCACATTTAAACTTACAGCAAATGTGGAATCACCAGTTAACCTAACACGTCTTATTACTTTGAGTGAAAGCGAGACTAAGGAGACAGAAATCGAACCCTTGTTTGTGTTGCTAACCGCTACAGTCCTGTTCTGCCTGCGAATCTTAAATTATCAATCAATATATGTTGTTCTGTTTTCCTTTCAGAAAAGCAGTTACTGGGATGATAGTGTCTAATGTAAGTCAAAATAAGAGAGGAGTCGATTTTCTGCAGGACAAAAATAATTCTCAGTGAATTTTCATCACAGAGCGTGGGGTCTGGTCCCTAAGGCATCCTTCTGATTGCAAATTGAATCAAAACACCTCGGGGCTGATGGCAGGCAGCAGGCAGCAAATCGTAGTAAAAGGTGCTGTGGAGGACTGAGTTTCAGTCGACTTTTCTCAGCAGTTGTTGGAAAAAACTTTTTTCATTTCTTTTCTTTCTTTCTTTTTATGGCTATCCAAAGTAATCCATGGAAAATGACACAACTTCTGTTAGCGTGTTATGTTTTGCCGGTACGTTTGGAGGATTGGACAAATATGTTTACTTCTGCCAGTTGTTGAACTAACAGTTGGAAAATTGTAACATGGTGCACAACCCTACTTGCTGGTAATTATACAAAATACCTCAAGTTTAAAAACAATCTATATTTATTTCCAGATTCTGGGACCAGAGTAGTTCCTTTTGGGCCCGAACTGGAATTGGTCCTGATGAATGATTTACTGGTTGTTTAAATAAGACCGAAAATAAATAAATAAATAAATAAAAGTAAAAAGAATCAGAACAAAGGTTTTTGGTCTTACACCAAAGGAAAGTCTCTAGCACTGTGGTTTTTGAACAGGTTGTTGTAAGTGGAGTGTATTTACAGTACCTTAAAGTATTTTTGTTATAAAGTACCTAAAAATGAGAGAAAATGAACAAACTTTTGTTAAGTCACACAACACGGACTTTTTGCCTTAATTAGATGTGGTCCAAGTGTGCTAAGACTTTTCATTGATCAAATTGCTCTATAAATATTGCTGAAATCTCTGGCACTTTGCATTATACTTAACTTTGCACAGACAGTGTCAGATTGGTTTAGCAAGTGTGGCTCATGTTGCCAACAACATGAGATATTTTTGAATGTGGTTACACATTGCATTGTTCAAGTGCTACATGCGACACTCCAGTTTCTTCATCAGACTGTAGGCCCGTGCTGGTTAGCAGGATGTCGTCTGTTTTACTTTAAACCTTGTTTGTTTAAAGCTTCCTGTCAGAGGAAGACGGACGGTGCTGACTACTGGGCCTCGTGGCATTGTAAAATCTTAGACAGTTATGGAAGTTGTAGGTATCTTGATGCATGCTCAGTCATCCAGGTGAGGAAATCTGAAAAAGTTGAGTCTGTTCATCCGGCCGTAGCGTTTTCAGTCCAAGTGACTCATCCAGGTGATCTGAAGAAGTCTTCAGAAGAAGAGTGATGAAACGTTTTTCCTGAAAATGCTACGCCCAAATGAACACAATCAACTTTTTACGATCGGTTGTAGGTAGTTCTCCTATAACCCACTTATGTTAAGAAAACTGTGTTTGTACACTGGTTCCCTGTTAATTTCCTGTCAGTAAATAAATAATAGCCTCTGTGTTTCAGAGGAATGGCTGCCAAAACTGAATCTCTTGATATTGATTCATGGTGACATTTTCTAGTAAAAGTGGACTTTGAAATTCAGTGTAAGGCTATTGATATTGAAAGGTAGCATTTGGATGTGAGCACTTATTTAAGAAATGCCTGACCATATAACAGCCCAGTTACTGCAGTTGTACTGGTAAGAGCTGTGCTGGTTATTATCAGCAGGAGCTGAATTGTTATGAAAAAGTGTGACACTACAATGCAGCACCAATGGAGAACTTGTGCTGTCTCCTTCAGCGTGACCATACAAAGTCATAGTTAGCCACAGTTTACGCATGTTCTTGTAAACATTAGGCTCGCAGGTCTGTCCCGTCTTCCCGTGTGGTGATTCAGAGCAGGTTTTAAATGGGAACATAACTGTCACAGTTGTGTTATCACTTGTATTTGTTGGCAGGTTTATTAATTTTTTAAAAATTAATTATGACATTTTTAATCATTACTTACCAACAGTGTGCGGCAAGGAAGCAGCATGGCATGTAGAGGACCAACTCCTTTAACTCACATATGGTACAGACTAATCTGTGTAGTCACAATGTGAATTCAGAACTTTCTGCTAATACACTGAACGTTATTGTGCAAGAGTAATATGAATACTGAATAAACCACTTTTACCACTTTTTCTAAGATCATACAGAAAATCTGATAAGTAAATGGGGGAAATATGCTGGAGATTCCCTGATGATGAGTGTAATTGCAGCTATATATATGTGTGTATATGTGTGTATATATATATATATGGGTGTAGCCACTGTAATTTGACACAATTACAGTGGCTACACTGTGCTTTCATTGGTTAAATGAGGTCCTGTGTGTGTGTGTGTGTGCGCGCGCGTGCGTGCGTGCGTGTGTGTGCGTGCGTGTGTGCGTGGTTTTGTTTAATCAGGACGAGCCATGGGATAGATATAAATGAGAAACAAAGAGAGAGCAACTTCCTAATCACAATATAGACCCACCTCAAAACATATCCTTTCACTGAATGTTTTTCCTACATAAAGAAATTGGTTGATTTTGATCCAGCTTCATCCTCATTTCTGACTCTAATGTGGACCATAATTTACAAAATGAACATTGTTAAATTCAGTAAAGTTGAAACCAGCAACAAAATCAGTTGTACACCCACCTCAAATGTCACAGTCTAAAGCCAAGCCATCTTGTTTTTCTATAAACAATCACTGAGCATCACTGTCTTAGAATATATTTTAGTTTCAGTAGTAAAACCAGTTGAATGTCAGTGATGTAGAGTAGCAGAAGCCAGCATTGGAACCCTGAAGGTTTAAGCTGTTTTGGGTTAAATTACCAGCGAAAACTTCAAAAAGTGCATTTGGGTAAACTTTAAGGACCATATCACCATGTGCGATGAGTGGCTGATCAAAAGAAGTTATAGCATATGAAAGGTCCCTCATTTATCTTTTGATAGACTCATCTGCAGCTTTTTTCCATAATCATCATGTAGTTTAAAGCATGTTACACCTTAACTGGATCTTCTGTAGCAGATGAGATGTTTTTTGAGGTTACAACTAACATAAATCCTTTGAAGTCCCAAATATTGTCATAGTGATCGGTGTTCAAACTTGTATGTAGGACATGCTCCTTTGCCAGTTGGCGTTCTATCATGTTTTACAGTTGTGAGAAGCTGCTTAGCCACACAGTCTGTTACAAATTAAGCCTTCACACTGTTTAGCTTGAAGCTATCAGTTCTTATCAGCTGCACATGTTAATGTTCTATCAATACTATTGAACAAGTAAGAGCCTTTCCCATTCAACAGTCAGACACTGGTTCAAATAAAACTGTTAAGTAAGTGTTTCTAAATAATTCAAACTAAGCAGTAAGTTGTCTGTCTAGATATTTAAACCCAGTAGCTTGTTAATAAATGCAAAGGCTATGTTAAATTAGGTAATGTATCCTACACTGTTGTCATTAGCTCAAAGGCTCTTTAAGTCTCCTAGTGATCAAGGTGGAAGGAAACTTTTGTTCCTTTTTGTAGGTGAATCTGTCGCTCAGCGGTTGGGTGTTGGCTGTAGCTCTCTGCTGCTTGCTCTTGCTCTTAAATTTAATGTAGATAACTAAGACATAAATGTATATTTAAGGAAAGACCAAATGAGTTGAGAGTTCAGAATAATATTTCCTTCAGGAGAGATGTGTAAGCCATGTCATGCCCAAAGATTAGCAACACAAATACCAATGCCCTTGACAAAAGGAGGCATTGAGTGCCTTCAAATCTGTCATCTCTCTGTAATTTGTAGTCGACAGACAGAGTTGGCCTTCAGAAATGTCGGGGTGGAGCTCAAAGTCTTCACATCGTGCTGGATGTGTTTCATGTTGAAACATTTTGTCCGTCTTGCCACACAGTCTTGTTTGTGTCAGAGTTTTAGTTGGTTGTAACTCTGAAGAGAGATTGTTTACTGATCAACTGAAAGAGTGAGCTATAATCTGTTGTTCGTGACTGCAAAGATTTAAAAAAAAAAAAAAAAAAAGTCACACTGCAGTGCACTTTTTCTGCTAATGTCATATTTTGTTTTTGGTTTGTTTGTTTGTTTTTTACAGAAATCAGAATCAGAAATGCTTTATTAATCCCGTAGGAAATACCTGTTCTTATTTTTAACTGAGAAACTTGCTTTTAAGTCGGTCAGTATTTCCGATATAATGGGAAGTGGTTATTTTGTGGTTTCCCGTGCTCTGACCCACTGCACAACAGCAAACATACATACATGCACCTTTCATATCAAAACTTGTCTTACATAAGTGTTAAATGACCTTTCTTTTTCTTGGGTCACATGAATGGACTTTGGTCCCTTGCCTATTATCCTAACACTATCCAAACAGACTATTTTGAGTCACAACGATTGGATTTCCTTTAAACAGACTATTTCCTTAGTGTTATCTTACTGTGAGTAAAACACTGAAAATTAGTTTGTGAGTTTGAGGATTGGGCAGACAGTCAAGAAGTGTGTCGCTGGAGATTTGATAACGGCACAGATTCAGGAGGCGGTATGAAACAGCCTCACCAAATATGGGAATGTACATGCATGTGGACACCCTTAACTCTTTTTTCTGGTATGGGTGGGGTTTTCTGATATACATTTTATTTATTTTAAACCAAAATGACAAAACTAATAAACAGACAAGAAGAAATAAAACTAAGTTGCGCTCAACAGTTTGATTTTACTCCAGGGGTTGAATTCTTAAAATCTGTCACTAAATTGTTAAGGAGACTAGTGAGAGTGCAGTAGGATTCTCTGCACATCATGTTTCTTTGTTCATGTTTATAAATGCACATTCACACCTTTTCTTGATCTCATGATGTTAACTACAAGCTTTTTTTTTTTTTTCTTTTTAAATACTTCTAAATGAATACTAATGTTTATTTAGTGTCTTATAGTTTCTATATCTTGTGTATATACAGTTGTTTAATTTAAATTGGGAGGAGTTACATATTTCACACTAGCTAATATAGTTTGCTAATCTGATGCCTGGGTTCACAGTATGAGTATGAGGTACTAAACTTAAAGAAAATCTTGATCATCTCAGTTCTGCTTTTTTTCCCCCCCACTTTTGCTGTGTGGTTAGTACACAGTGTGGTAGAAAGGCATCTGTTTAATCAACCACAAGTTATTCCTTCCTAGTTTACATTCTCTGGTATGGGCAGCTTGAAATTTCGTCATGCCTGCTAGAGTCATTACATGTTTTCTGTTTAAGTCATTATGAGATACTTAGACAGTAAAGCCTAAGAGAACACTTCAGTCTTGTTCTATCTTCCTACTTTTGTCGAATTTCATTAGTAAGCCTGAGTTGGCCTAAAAGCATCCAAACGCAGTCCGCCTGATACAGTCAGGAAGTTGATCCATGGAAGTGATGATGAGCTGGCAGCTGAGGCCAGCTGAGTGTGGGTGAATCAGCTTTCCTTATTTAGGATTTTCAAAATGGGAATGGCTCCTCCCTGCTGCTGCTTTCATCTCATGGTAAAGACAGAAGCTCAACAACATATGATGGGATAGACATTAAAAGACTGTCATGATCAAGACTTAAAGCCTGTTAATTCTTTGGCAAGTGTTTTAGACATTTGACCCCCAGATGTCCGTGAGTTTGCAAGTTTGTGTTGTAATATTTACTCCAAATTTTTCAAACTAATAAAGCTGAACTAAAAATTACATTTTATTAAACAATAAAGTGTCAACTTAAATTAGCTAATTTAGGTTTAACTAAGTGCAATGCTGTAGTGCCATAGAAGCTAATGTATAGAATAGAATAGAATTCAACTTTATTGTCATTGCACATGCACAGGTACAGGGCAACGAAATGCAGTTTGCATCCATCCACAAGTGCTTTAGTGATATAGATATATTACAATATATATTAGCAATAATATAGATATGTAAGTATATTACAGAAATGGGTCTATTATGGTATGTTATAATGTACACGGTATGAAGTATGTTGTGAATATTCTATAACTATAAGTATGTACAGCTGTGATGAAATTAAATCTGAAACCTGGTATGTTTTTAAAAAGAAACCCATCTTCCTGTATTGGAGGCCACACAAGTTTCAGATCTCACTGAGTTTGAATGTCTTTAAAGTTTTTTTTCTGTGCCACATTCAACCTCCACAACCACAACAGCACATGCCAGCACCTTCCTCTTTCTCTTTGCTCTCTTAGAATTTAGTATGTTTGTAAAGCCATTTCAGCATGTGCAGCTGTTGTAAAAATGTGTCCAATGTAGATGTTTTAATGTCATCTATCAGTGACCTGTTTTGTTTTCTCTGTTTTATTTTGCAGATGGACCTGAGGTTACTTTTAATAGCAGCATTATCAGCAGCCCTCAGTGGCAGCTTGGCACAGCAAGGTAGGAAGTTAAAGTTCCCGTTTTGCTCCTTTTCTTATCTTGACTATTAATTATAATCTAACCTACTGCACAAGGTATTTTCATCCCTTTGCAGTACAGCCACGAGAGCACTAATTTACTAATATTTGTTTTTTCATCCTAAGAATGTGGAACTGTTTCTCTCAGGAACCTGTTTCAGGGAACTAAACGGGTCAAAGTCTGCTGATGTAGCAACAGCCTTTTTTTTTTTTAATTTTTTTTTTACATGCAGCAAAACCGAGATACAAGGCCACATGTAGGCTTTTGCAATCTTTTAAAAAACACAAGCACTCACACAATATAAGAAGCAGAGTGAAGCCTGTTATATTTTCCACGAGTATGTGAGGGTTTGCTTAGGCCTGCGTGACATAAATTTCATAATTACAAAGTGTGAACATGAGGCACTGTTTGCAGACTCCTCTTCAGAGACGTTATCGTCACATGCATTGACAATATAAAAGATGGGCCTAGCCACAGAGATGTCACCCATCAGTTTCTGATGTCCAATGTTTTGGTGATTTGAACCTAAAGGTGACGAGTAGGAGGCGCATCTGACCTGGCATGCACACCACTTAGCTAAGACCCTGAATAGTCTTTGTTTCTGACATTTAGAATGACATAAAATACGCAAAATGGATTTAATGTTTTTGACTTAATAGATTTCCGTAGGATAAGGTATTTTTTTGGAAGCCACAAAAGTCACCCCTGCTGGGACGTATGCATTGGTTTAGCTTTCCTCACGGTGTGCTGTTGATGATTTATTCCAGTTGCTCAGTTAAGTAACTGAGTATCAAAATATACATATTTGGTAGAAGGCAAATTTCCTGGCTTGGTAGTGTGCACATAAGGAAGGTGTTAAGTGTGCATGTGGTCTTTTTTCATAACAATCTTCTGTATTATGACTGACTTCCTGTCCTCCTCATGGAGCATCTCTGTATTAGGTGTGTAGAGTTTAACTACTGCAAAACCACTCCCACTGGCACAGAATCTCTTTCCACTTGATCACTGCCTCATTGATCTATATCTGATTTTTTTATTTTTGACTCTTCCTTTGTTTCTGCTATTCTTGATCTGACATCTGACTGGGTTTTAAAAAATAGTGGTCCTTTCTTAAACAATTAGCTTCAAGCACAGAAGTATTAGCCTATGAGTATGTACTTCTTTTTTCCATGAAAACTGCCCTGTAAGAAGTCTTACAGAGGTCAGTAAAGTACACAGACCACCCAAGAACCACCAAATAGTTCCTGAAGTAGAAATCATTTATTGTTACACTTTCTTTTTCTTTCTTTTCTTTTGCTCTTGACACACATTATGAATGATAGTGATAGAAAAGTTTTCACACTGGGTTGTTCTCATGCTTTTTCCCCTTTCAAATCTTCATTCATGGTTTTATGACTGTTAGTCCTTTTGGCCAACAGTTGGAGTTTTTTGTTTTATGGAGTTAGGTCATTACTTGGTGAGTTGTCTGGAGCTTTTCCCAGCATGACTCAATTTTCTGGTCTGGGAGGGGGGAAGGGAGGAGGAGGGAGGGAGGGGGGGTGCTTTCCAGCCAAAAGCTGCTTTGAGTTAGTGAGCTAATGGAAAAGATTGTATCATCTTGGCTAAAAGGAACTTGTGTCGTCTCTTTCAGATGGAAGCATATGCATCAAGGCAAACGCGCAGTCATGTGGGGAATGCATCCAGGTCTCTGAGATCTGTGGATGGTGCACAGATGAAGTGAGTTGGATCAGCAAAGCTGTGTCAAAGCTGTTTTATCACATGAGTGAAAAATATCAGAGAGCTCTTTATCAGTGAGGAAAGTTTCAGTTTCCTTGAGCTGCACAAAAAATGATGAAAACTGTAATATCTGTCATTGTCACCATTATTAAATAGGAGTACAAGACTGGAGTCATTCTGCAATTCAAAACAAATGAAATGGTTTAAGTGACAAAATGCAATAAAATCTATTTAATTAAATTAACTTTCACCTTTGTTGTTTATATGAATGCGTGCATGTAATCTGTACTTATCCTGTAAGCAGTACAAGAAACTCAGGAGTTAAGCGATTAGAGATTTTTTGTTTTTCACCCAATGGCAAGTAAACCACAGTTGGTCCATTAATTGTAAACAGCAGTGCTGCTCCTGCTGCTGCTTCTTCACTGGAAACTTGGTCAGGATGAAGCTGCTTAATTAGATGTTTAGTGTACCTAAGGCGGATTTTCTTGCTGTGGTTGAAATGCAAACAGACCACAGTATGAGGAAAAGACCAAAAACATGCAGTTGGAATTAAACATTCATGCACAGTAACAAACAAATGTAAATGAAGTTCTTTTTATGCTGTGTCAGTGAAGTTAACACAAGCAAGTAGAATTTTTGTTTACATTTATACTTCGATTGCAACTAAAAATGGATTTATAATCCAGCGTATATTTACGTTAGTACACTAGACACAGAGTGGGGCATCAGGAGCTGTTCTCTCTGCCCCTCAGTGGCACAGAGGCCAATCTTTAACCTGCTAGTTCCCTAGTATAAAGTCTCAGTGGTATTAGAGTGGGCGGGCATTTCCTGTCTTCTGCATGCTCTGTCCAAGCAGCTCCCTCGCCTTATCAGAGGATACAGAGCATTTCCATTATTTCAAATACCTCTGAAGCAGACTATTTCCTGCTTTGCGCTACTTGTGGATAACCGTGGAAAACATACTGACCTAATTCGCTTAAAACCACATTACATTTATGTATGAACATGGCTGCAGATTCCACTTCTACTGTCACCTGACTTCAGTGTACGGTTATAACCATGTTTAGGTGAGAGACTCTTAAAATAAGTGAATTTATCTGAAATGAAACAGGGGGGGAAACACTGACTGATACCCGTGAGGCAAGATTCACATGTATGTGTTTAAGGGCTCATGTTCACTTTAAGCAAGGTTGTGGGAACACAGATCAACAAATTCCTACACCTGGTTAGCCTTGGATGTATACATATGTATATGAAACATTTTACATTTCTGTACATGTTCGTTGCAAAAAGAGAGAAACTAGAGAAACTAAAGGCAAAAAGAGCTAGATTGAACTGGGTTACAGCTTAACCACCCAGGAAACACAGACAGGCTTTAACCTGCACCACATTTCAAACAACAGAAGAAGCACAACCCTTAAACTGTCCAGTTTTGTTCTGCACAGAATAAAAACACTGAAACAGGGAAAAAAAATTAATTGATTAGATGGAAAGGCTGAGTTTTATTGGAGAGGAGGGCCAACTATAGGAAAACGGGTTTATAGTTAAGGTGAGCCTTTTAGTAAACTGTTGAAACCATGTCAGGGTTAAATGCTTTTTGTTCTCGTCATGTGCCAAGACAACTGCATTCCTGTTAAATCATGTCTGCTGCTCTCTATCAGCCTGCTGATATCCACCCCTGAGCTTATGAAACCGGGCCTCGACTTCAGTTTGTAGTTGAGTGAAGTCGTTTGGAGCACCTAAAGAGATCTCTCTTTAGAAGAAACGCTCTCTCACAAAGTAGCTCTGCTTTAGAACTCATCAGATTATGTGCAGCTAGATGCAGGCAAAAAGAAAAAGAGGTGTTTTTATGTCATGAGGTTTTGGAAATAACTGAGTCAAAGCACTGTTTTCGTTTTGACTGGGTTCATTGACTCTGCTTCTCCTTCTCCTCCTTGTGGTGTCTCATGTGCATCCAATCTATATTCTCTGTTAGGCCTGTTAATCATCTGTTTCTCCTTTTCTCTCCTTTCCACGAGTAACAGTGAAAGTAACAGTGAAGCCTTATCTTATGTTTCGTTGCATACTTTGTCATTTCAACATTCATGAGATTTGTATCTGCAGCACTCGTGCTCCAAAGATTAGTCTGATTATTAGTTAAAATAACCAAACAATTTTGTTTCACTAAACGAGTCTTTAACCTTTTATACTTGTAAAGTGACACATTTAAATCAGTGTCATTAAAAACACTGACATTGAGGCTCCAGAATATAAGGTGCTCCATGGTGGATTGAAGCCTGGTAGAAAAATGAAAGCCACTAAGCTTAATTTTGGAAAATTAGATTTTAAACTTGAAAATACATTGTTCGTCTTCAAAGATCAAATTACTTAATTTTGTTAGGCTAATAAGATGCATAAATTAAGGAAGTAGCTTTGTCGAGAAAAAAAAAGTAAAGAAATTAAACAAATTCAGTGAAAGGGGGGAAAAAAAGGGAAATAAATCCTTAATTTGAAGGGTCTGAAATGGTAAAAGCTGTGAGCAAGGGTGTGACATGTAGCCTCAAAACTATATAAATAAAACGCTAATGTGGACGTGGAGTGTTTTTAGACGAAAGCACAGTTTTCAAATTTACCCGGATCAGTGTAGATGTAGAGCCATAGGAATCCCCCAGCAGCCTACACCTATTGCAGCATAACTAAGGGAGCATTTAGATTCACCTGATCCAGCCCTAACTGTAAGCTTTAGCAAATAGGAAAGTTTTAAGCCTAATCTTAAAAGTAGAGATGGTGTCTGTCTCCCGAATCCAAACTGGAAGCTGGTTCCACAGAAGTGGGGCCTGTAAACTGTAGGCTCTGCCTCTCGTTCTACTTTTAAATACTCTAGGAACAACAAATAAGCCTCCAGTCCGAGAGCGAAATTCTCTAATGGGGTGATATGGTACTATAAGGTCATTAATATAAGATGGGATCTGACTATTCACGACCTTCTTTTGTGAGGACCAGGATTTTTGAATTCAAAATCCTGGTCTTCTGCCACATACAAGGATGTATTGTTATTCATTCTTTCACTGATTAGGTTATTGCGGCAGCGTGGTTTTCCTTTCACAATACAACCCAAAAGGAAAACACAAGCAATTTGAAGAAAACTATCCCGGTCTGTGGTGGGAAAATCATTTGGAGTAATTCTCTAATGATCTTTTCTTCTTTTTGCAGACGTTCCTCTCAGAGGGCGAGTCCAAATCAGCTCGCTGTGATGATGTGACCTACCTGAAGAAGAAAGACTGCAAAAATATTGAGGACCCCCGCGGCAGCACTGAAATTACCCAGAACAAAGATGTCACCGTTCGCAACAAGGATGGGAACGTAAAACTCAAGCCTGAGGAGATCACACAGATACAGCCTCAGAAACTCAAAGTGACGCTCAGATCTGGTAAGCAGGCGTATGCTGATGCTATGTTCCTGACTATGTTTACATTTATTAGCTAGCTGTTCAGCACCGATTTCAATGTTTTCACCGACGCCATCTTGGTATTTTGAAACCAGATGTGATGAGTGATGGCGGGTCTGACTGTGAAACCAAGGACACAGCAAACTCATGGGCTAACATTTGTGATTAGCAAGTCAATAGCCAGTGAACGTTCCCTGGATGATAGTAGTGGCCATAAGCTACTGCATGATTAATGTGGCAAAATGTTATGCCAGATGCCCTTCTTAATGCATCGTCAGGGGATTTGTGTGCTTCTGGGATCAAACTTGAGATCTTTTGCTTCTTAGGCAAATGCATAAATCACTGTATTATGAAGGCTCAGGTCTAGAAACTAGCGACTGAGCCCAAAGTTTGCTGAGGTCACAGAGCTAGAAGTCACCTTAAAGTCTTTTTTAACCAGAGGAATATAGATGTGAATATACATAATTTTCCCTAGGGATCAATAAAGTATTCTGATTCTGATATCCTGGTTGAATTTCTTTTACTCGTCACAGTTAAAACAGCTGTGTAAATACCCTAACGTAATTAGAGATTGTGTTATGTTAAAAAGGCTTTCAATATAGCCTGAACTTTTGATGCTTTGGCAGTTTGCTGAAACTGTTGTCAGGTCAAAACAAAAGCAAATTTTTATTTGGAGTAAATATGTTGATGGTTCATAGTTGGTGTAATGTCAAAGCAGTTTGGATTTAGAAGCCGTTATATTTGTGTCAGTCTCACCTTTAGCCACTTTAAAGCCAGTGGACTGGAAAAGATAAGAAATTTATAAGAATTATTTTAATAATTTTATCAGTTTGAAGAAGCTGGCATGATGCAAACTTAAATTTCCAAAGATGGTAAAACGAATTTGAGACCACCCCCCTTAAATTATCTTTAGTTTCCAACCCTTTTGTATTTAAGTGTAACTCTGGTTTTCCAGTAAAAACAGGAAACTTGTCGTTAGTCTAATAACTAACAATGCTCTGCTTTTGCCTTTAAGGTGAGCCACAGACTTTTGACCTGAAATTCAAGCGTGCTGAGGATTACCCCATCGACTTATATTACCTTATGGACCTCTCGTTCTCCATGAAAGATGATTTGGAAAATGTGAAGAACCTTGGCACTGACCTCATGAGGGAAATGCGGGAGATCACGTCAGACTTCAGGATAGGTACGGTTAAAAACATGAAACCCAATAAATGTCCTTCAAAACAGCAGAAAACCCTCAGCCTTCCAAATGAGTTTATAATCCCAAGTTAAGAAATGCTCTCCTTTTTTTGTTTCGCCTTAAGGTTTTGGCTCCTTTGTGGAGAAAACGGTCATGCCTTACATCAGCACCACACCTGCCAGGCTAATCAACCCCTGTTCCAACAACGAGAACTGTACGAGCCCCTTCAGCTACAAGAACGTCCTGAAGCTCACCAGCAACGGAGACAGGTTTAACCAGCTGGTCAGTCAGCAGCAGATCTCAGGAAACCTGGACTCTCCAGAGGGGGGGTTTGATGCCATCATGCAGGTGGCAGTCTGTGAGGTGAGCGTTTAATTAATTAAGCTTGGTTTTTTTTTTTTTTGGTTTTTTTTGTTTTTTTTTCCATTCTTCTGTGCCTGCAAAATGCATAGAATACAAATAAGTATAAATAAGATAAATAAGGATATCTTCTTGTTTTGATCCCAGGAGCAAATTGGCTGGAGGAACGTGACTCGTCTGCTGGTGTTTTCCACTGATGCTGGTTTCCACTTCGCTGGAGACGGCAAGCTGGGCGGCATTGTCCTCCCCAACGATGGGAAGTGTCACCTGGAAAACAACGTGTACAGTATGAGCCACTACTACGTATGTACCATCATGTCTTTAACACTAACAGTAAATCCAGGGAGAGCCGACTGAGAATGAGAGCTGTTATATGTTCACCTTTTTTAATAATGGTCTCAGTTTTATCGTCTGTTCATTAATTGTATCTTCACATGACCCATATTCTTTGTTAATAGTTTGTTTTGTATGTTTAACAGGATTATCCCTCTATTGCTCACCTGGTCCAGAAGTTGAGTGATCACAACATTCAGACCATCTTTGCTGTAACTGAGGAATTTCAGCCTGTTTACCAGGTAACCTTTGTGCATTGTGTTTGAAGAAGATTCTTTTTCTTTTTTATACAAGCAGAACCCACACTGGGACGCTTAAAAACCCTGTATTGTTATGTATATATGTCTATCAATATTTATTGTTTTATGATATGTTTTTTGACTCTCGTTTCTCTTACAGGAGTTGAAAAATCTTATTCCTAAATCAGCTGTCGGCACGCTTTCCTCCAACTCCAGTAATGTCATCAAACTCATCATTGATGCCTACAATGTAAGTTGAACTGCACAATCATCACGTGATCTTCGACTCTCCCTGATGATCGGGGATTGATTTAGCATTGAGTTATTTCTCATGTACACATAGCCAGGCATTTGTCATCTTCATCTGAGCACGTGAAGATTACAGGTAACAAAATGTAACATAAACGTAAGAGGTCACATACAGAGAAATTCAACGCAAATAATCAGCCAAATTTGAGGAACTGACAACTGGTGCTTTCCTCTTCACCTGTGTGCATGAATACTTTCCCTCTTCCATCATACTCAAACCCAAGTGACAGCTATGCCTTAACTGTGCCACTCCCAAAAATACATATTAATTAATTCCTTATAAGGAATTAATTATTACTTAAGTTAGTTATAAGCTGCTACTCATCTGTAGAGAGACAAAGTTTAATAAATGTTTGATTCTTATCTTTTTCTTTTTTGCAGTCTTTGTCATCTGAGGTGATTCTGGAGAACAGCAAGCTGCCCGAGGGCGTTTCTATCTCGTACAAAGCCTTCTGTAAAAACGGTGTGCGAGGAACAGAGGACAACGGCAGGAAGTGCACTAACATCTCCATTGGCGACGAGGTAATAGGATCCAGGCTTGGTTTCCATTTGCTGACAAGTGTAAAACAAGCAAACCAAAAATTATATCTAGGAAAAAGAAAGAGTTTAGATACTCTGGGGAAAATGTATTGAGTCAAATACATTTATTTGATGATCTGACACATTTAAATGTGACAATCATACAAAAAGAAAAACAGTTACCTTGATGGCATCCTCCTCATACGGTGTGATTCTCTCTGGTTTCCAGGTGTCTTTTAAGATTTCTATTGAATCTCAGAAGTGTCCTTCAAGTGGCAAGCCTGAGGTCATTACAGTGAAACCGCTGGGCTTCAATGAGGAGGTGGCGATAGAGCTCAATTTCATCTGTGACTGTGAATGTGCCAAAAAGGGAGAGCCCAACAGTCCGAAGTGCCACGGGGGAAACGGGATTTTTGAATGTGGAGCCTGCAAGTAAGTATTGATGTGCATTGATGCAGAGAGATGTAGAGCTGCTGAGCCATGTATGATGGAGCATAAGGATGTGTGGGTCTGTAATTTCAAAATATTCCTCAACATATTTAAGTAATTTGATTAAAAGCTGGATTTATGATCTCAGTGGCATACTTTAATCATCCACCTAAATAGTCAAGAGACTTATTGCTGCTTGTAATGTGACACTAAAACTTGAATAATTAAACTTTTGTTGTTCTGTGGCAGATGTAACGAAGGACGTATTGGGCGTGAATGTGAGTGCAGCAAAGACGAAGTCCGGTCAGACGACCTGGATGCTAACTGCAGAAAACCCAACAGTACAGATATCTGTAGCAACAATGGCGAGTGCCTCTGTGGCACCTGCGAATGTAAGAAGCGGGAGAATCCTGCAGAAGTCTACAGTGGCAAGTACTGTGAGTGCGACAACTTCAACTGCGACCGCTCTAGCAACTTGCTCTGCGGAGGTAAGGGTTACAGAAGTAAACTCATTTGAAAGTATGATTGATTTAACTCCACACTGAATGTGTTTGATGCCTGTGCTCCATTAGGACATGGACGCTGCGAATGCAGGAAGTGCATCTGTGACACCAACTACACAGGCAATGCCTGTGAATGTTCCCTGGATGAATCCACCTGCCTTGCCAAGAACGGGCAGCTCTGTAATGGCCGCGGCAAATGTGAGTGTGGAATCTGCAAATGCGAAGACCCCAAATTCCAGGGTCCGACATGTGAGGTCTGTCCGACCTGCCCCGGTGTCTGCACTGAGCACAAGTGAGTGTGAAGCTTTCATCTTTGGTTGGAGAAACGACATATAGAAATCTAAAAATGTAAAGTCTGTTTTAACATGTAAGCTTAGAAGTTGTTTGCCAAACTGAGTCATGTGATTTATGATTAAATTCTAGTTAAAAGCCAAAAGATTTATCTTTGATTTTTAACTAGAATTTCATAACAAATCATCTCAGAGACTATAATAATTCATAGTCATTAAAACTTATTTGATACACATTACAAAACAATTCAAGGAACACTTAAAAAAAACACATCAGGCAGTTTACAGGACGCCAACAAGGTTCTGCCTGGGTCCTTGTCACTGGGAGCCTTTGGGTGTGGAGTTTCATGTTTTCCCAGTAATTTCATGAAATCTTCCAGGTACCTGCGTTTCCTCCCAGAGACGTGCTTGTGATTCTAAATTAGATGATGTGCTTGCAGTGCATAGAATAAGCCTATGACAAAACCAACTCTGTGGAAGAAATGCTGTTAGTTGTAGTTCATGTCTTTAGTTTTAGACTTTGTCAATAGAGAGGCCTTTATGTTTAAGCCGGGGATGTCTGTATGACTGAGGCTCTCACAAAATAAATGCCTTTTAATTCCTGTTCTGAACTGACACTAAACATTTTCAACAGTAAAAACTAAAATGAACAAACTCACTGTGGAAATTAACCCAAAGTACAATAAATCAAAAACAAAATGTAAAACTAAGAGTTAAAATTAAGAGTTCTCACTGTATTAAAATGATCACATCATCCTTTATCTAAACAGTTAGATTTTCACTCGTTTTTTTTTCATGTGTGGCAGTTCAGACCTGACGACTGTTTTCCAGCATGGCGGTTATAATGTCTGGCGTCTCGAATATAAAACACTGTGGTGAGTAAACCACGCTGTGCTTCCACAGAGATTGTGTGCAGTGCAGAGCGTTTGGGGATGGCGAGAAGAAGGAGATGTGCCAAAAGGAGTGCAGCTACTTCAACCTAATAAAGGTGAAGGACCGAAAAGATCTACCTCAGCCCACAGACCAGAGCTTCCCCCTGACCCACTGCAAAGAGAAGGATGCCAACGACTGCTGGTTCTACTACACCTACGCCATCACCAAGAATTCCACCAAGGAAGTCTTTGTGGTAGAGAAACTGGGTACGGTCACACTGAGCTGATTTTGTCTGATCATCCTTTTACTTGCTTTCTGTTTATTGTTACAAAAGCAGATGCTTAGACAGTTTAATATTTCTACTCTTGGCTCTCTTTGATGTAATTGAGACTGGATTATTCATAGGTCTTATATAGGTTATCACTTCTGTGCTATATATAAGCACAGAAGTTTGCTTTTAGACTTGGAAAATAATCTCCAGCAATATCCTAAAATATCATACCCAAGGGAATCTTCCCTACTTTTAAGAAATCAAGAAAATAGCCATTAATATCAATGATTACTTATTTTCTGTTTATGATAATTACATTTTTGTTCTTTATATGAGCAACCGTTTTCATTGGGTGTCTTTGCTTTCCTTTTCTGTTAGACTGCCCGTCAGGACCTGACATCATCCCCATCGTGGCAGGTGTGGTAGCGGGCATTGTGCTCATCGGCCTCGCACTGCTGCTCATCTGGAAGCTGCTCATGATCATCCACGACCGCCGAGAGTTCGCCAAGTTTGAGAAGGAGAAGATGAACGCCAAATGGGACACGGTGAGTTAGTAGAACCGCATCATCCACAGCACTAAATGACAGAGCCGTTCACTCGGGTTTATGCTTTAAAAAAATTTACCACGCTGGAAGAGCTCGAGTTATTTAAGCCATTGTGTCACAGTCCGCAGGTTAAATTTGGTATAGAAGGAGGCTGCTTGTTTTAGATGGTGAGAGTGTTATAAGATACGGGTCATTTTAGACTGGGACTTATACAGAGCTACTCCAGTAGAGCTAGAAGCTTCAGTAAAATGAGTCCACTTTAAACTGTAAGTGTTAAACAAAAAGATGAGTGTAACTTTACAGATTTTTCCAGGATTGTGCATGTGACAAAGCTCTCTAGGCAAATATGTGAAGTAATCATGAGGATATGCCTCTCACTGTGTGGCCTGTACTCAGTCCTCAATGAACCCCAGCTTTATGCAGTTGTGTTAGTTCTCTATTCACTGAGGGCAGGGAGTGGCCTTTTCTCTGCTGCTGGTGCTGCCACTCGCCGTCCACATGCCACAACTGCATGACCATAAAAGGCAACGGAGCAGAGCGAGGAAGCCTGCAGAATGACCACTGATGGAAAGTTCAGCAGCAGCTGCTGCTCAGTGTGAGGCAGTTACAGCAGCAGTGTTTACAATTTGAAGGGAAAAAGCAGAACACAAATCACAGCCAGAGGACTTTAAATACTATTATTTACCATATTACAGACACACAGTAGATGGCTTTGAATTTCTTCTGATAAACATGTCATGAAGTGGACTATGTTACAGTCAGTTGGGTTTTTTTTTTTGTTTTTTTAAATGGTATTCAAGTCTGTTCTTCCTAGTTTCAGCAAACCTTTTTAAAGAAAATTAGTTTTTTAAGATTTTATTTTATTATCAAATGTTTTGGCAACACAAGTGGAACCTATAAGGAAGAAGAATAGATATAAAAACAGTTTTAAAGAAAGTAGGAAACAAACTACTAAACAGAAACTGTGCAGCACTAATGACTGGTAGTAATAATTACAATGCTAATTAGTTACTATAATGTATTGCCTTCTTAGACTGTTTTCTATCCTTTCCAGTGCTTTTCCTGATTCTCTCCATTTCTTTCTTCAGTTTTTTCCATTCATCTTCCTTCTTTTTCTTCTTGTTAGCAAGGGAACCCCATATACAAGAGTCCTATTAACCAGTTCCACAATCCCAGCTATGGGAATAAAGCCGCTGCCCTTTAGGTCAAAGTTTGTATTGCTCCTTCTTGCATGAGTGCAGCAGTGAAATAAGTTTAGTGACTGCATGTTGTGAATTTATATGCATGTCTAACCATAAATTTATATCCTGGAAACATTGGAAAGCAGATTTATTTTCACATTTGGTGATTAACGTGTATCTCTGTGGGAAAACTTCCTCCTATAAACATAAAAAAGCAGCTGCATCATCTACAAACAGGCAAAGCTTAAAACAGCACATGTGAAAACAAAAACCGGAACCTCTGCCCTGCTACAACACCCTGGACAGATCTTCACTTTGTGGCAGAGCTAACATGAGAGGCAGAACCATTCATGCTCACTTTTTACATATACTGTCAATTAACCTAACTTCATGCATGCCTTTGTGTTGTGGGATGAAGCTGGAGTACCCCACACAGAGAACCCCAGAGCAGATTTGAACCCAGGATCTTCTTGCTGTGATGTGATGGTACTAACCACAGCCCTATGCTGCCCGACCCAAAGCAAAACCTCCAGGGAAAATGGAGTTTGCATTGTCAGCTGCTTTTAGGACAGATGAAAAAATAAACATAAAGCTGTCAGGAACTAGCTCAGAGTTCAAACAAGAGGGAAAGGACAGTTTAATTAAAAAAGGAGGCCTTTTTCTTCAATTAAATTAAACCTACTAAATAGTTTAAAAAGGATACTGTCAGTATTTTGAGTGTGTGGACCTGCTTGCTAGGGAAAAGAGAGGTTCAAGTATCAATTTGTAAGCAGCTGGCACACAAACATGAAAAGGTTCAACGCATGTTTTCCCTGTTCTTTTGAGTGCTGTGTCTCAGTGATGCATTTACTGTGTTTGCAACGGTTTACTCACTTTTCTTTCTCTTTTCTTTGCATTTCTCAGGGTGAGAATCCGATCTACAAAAGTGCCGTAACAACTGTCATCAATCCAAAGTACGAGGGCAAATGATGGAGCTTTGCCTACTTCGTGACAACACTGTATGGAAAAGAAAACGGGAGGGGCGGGTTTTATAATGCTCACTGTTTTTGTTTGTCTGTTTGTTGTTGTAGCCACCAAATAATAGCATTGCATTTTGCGGCTCCGTTCTATTAACTTTTGATCTTCTATGCATCATCTGTAATTTGTACAGTATGTATAAACGTGTGGTTTTTACGTTTTGGTTTTGTTGAGAGAATTTTTTTTTTTGTTAAATAGAAGCCATCAGTGTTTCGATGAGCGGTTGAAATGAATGTTGATAATGGACAGTAAAGGAAGGGTTTCTTTCCAAATTAGCGTGCATGCATACAGTGCAGAGTAGGAGGCAATCAGTGTTTCAGAAACAGGCATACAACAGTTTTACTGTGTCTTTAATCATTTTCAATGAGTGGGCGTCTCTTTGGATCGAGCCCTTCAGATGTAGTGCCGGGTTTGGCAGCAGCGGGGTGTGTACAGGAAGTGTTTTTTTTTGTTTAGGGTTTTTTTTTTCTTTTCTTTTTGTTTTCCTGTGTTCTGTGTAAAGCCATACATGTATTCACAGAACAGAGCTGGGGGTGATGGTATGTTTGTTTTCAAAGTGACATAATCCATCTGAACAATCATTTTTATTAAATGTGTCTTTGTGGAGAAAAGATTTTCTTGGGTTGCCTTACCTGATGAAGGGCAGCGGTGTACAGTAGTCTTACTGTTCAGCTCCAGGTTTTACTTGCTTAATTTAAAGCCAACTCAGGTCCTTTTATTCTTCTCAGCAATGCCAAATACACACAATTCTGCCTTATTTGCTGACTAAATTTGCTTATATTGTTTTTATTTGTACAATGTGAATGGGGGGCAAGTGTCCTGTTTTACATCTGAGTTACTACACCTAACTCTTTCAGAGGTGCCTCGATCAAACGTGCTTAATTAAAAAGAAATGGGGATGATGGAAAAAAAAGAGGATTGATAAGAGAACTTTTGGAAGGCTACGCCTGTCATCAACGTTTAAGTGCCTTTGTTGATTTCTCCATCACATTCACAATTGCGATTCTGTTTTCTGGAATTATTTATTGAATAAACCCCTAAAAAAAAAAATGGACCCATATTGTTAAGTGTCATTGTGTATTTGCTGAAGATTTAATGCAGTGGAAACTTACATCATGACGTTAAAAATGACAAGATAACGCTCCAATGAGAAGTGTGGATGGTTTTGTTTACAGGCATAACAACAAGACTGTAGGTATAGTAGCGGGTAGTGTTCTTATTTTATTTGTTTACATTATGAAATTATCAAGCATTTAAATGTTTTATCCTGTTTAATTCAAAAATGATCGAAGTACTATATAGTAATATAAGTTAAAGTAATACAATTAAAATGCATGCAGTATGCGTGATTAAACTGCCCTACTTTTACAGTAATGTAAGAGAAAAATGGGGGGCACAGAAAATAAGAGAGATAAACATGTTTGACCTTTTTTTTTTTTTCTGCAGCAGGAGAGTTGCTGTTGCTTCATTTCATGATTTCTTTGAATACAATATCTGCCTCTGAAAAGGTGTCTGGTATCAAAGAAGAAAAGGGAGAAAAATCCCTTGTTTTTTGTTTTTTGTTCTCTGTATTCAAAGATATTCTGAATGTATGAAAACAACTCTTAAAAAGAAACTCAAGAGACCTGTTGAAGTCATTGTTTATGTATTATGTATTACAGACATTCCTTTACAAAAATTTAAAAAAAATTATCATAGAATAGCATAGCTCAAAATATATGAATGCATTAGCAAAATAGTTCAATAATTTTAAAAAAAAAAGTAGGAAAAAAATGGATTCGAATAAAAGTTAAGTGAGTAAAACTAAATAAATAAATCACTGATCAAATCAATTTAAAATGTAATAATCTAAAAACCTCAGTCATACAGAATAGAAATATTTTTTACTATTCTACGTTTAGCAGATCTTTCTTTTTTTGTATATAGCTTTTATTTGCTTTCATTTCATACTTTTATTTATTTATTTTAGCATGTAAATCAGCTACAAGCTAACGCTCGTCGTGACGTCGCCAGCCAATCACGTTGCACTCCATCCCCGTGGAGCGTGACGCCTTGAGTCGGGTGCTCTCCACAGGTGATTGGTGGCCTCGGCGGGCCAATCAGATCGCGTCGTTTACAGCAAAGTTGTTAACCCCCAACAGTAGCACTTTGGTTTCCACCTCTCTAGTTTCAGCCAGCTTTACATCGACATGGACTTTTCAGCAGCCAAAATAAGCCGTTTTTTGGTAGATCTACACCGGACAATGGCTCTGCCTGCCCGGACACCGGCGGACCGACCGGCTTTTATTATGAAGCCAACTAGAAGAAGTAGCTGTGGCTAACGCCAGTGGTAGTTGGGTGCCTCTGTGGCTAGCTGCGTCGTGTTGCCTGTCGTTTTTTTTTTTTTAAACTTCTGACCTGCAGAAATATTGCCCATCTATTTATAAATCCCCGACGTGTGACCGATGGTCGACTTGGTGAGTATTTTTCTGCAATGTTTTTAACTTGAATCGATGGTCGCCTGGAAAAAAGGCCCATCGTGATTAGTGTTTTCTGGCATCAGATGATTTCATACACGCAATCAAATTCCTGGCTGGTCAGCTGGATGCGATTCAGCATTAAAACCACAAGTTTCTAATCACTTTGCCACCTCCCGAAGCTAGGAGACCGTGATATGGATCGATATGTTCGGATGAAACGTTTATTGTTTTTATAAAACAAAAAAGATCTAATACTCTAGTTGTTACAGTTAGGTGGAAAAATAAGATGTCGGAAATCTGATCGGGGTTATTTGAGGGGGGGTAAGAGAACATGAGCAAAAGGTGGCTTCCTCTTTGAGAGGCTGCAGGTAATTTTTTAAATATGATTTCTTCTCTGGAATTTCCATCATCATCGTTGGAAATGTAGCACTGGGGGATCATAGGCTTTAGGGTGTGTGGCTGAACAGTGCCAGGCAGCTCCTGTGGTCTGCTAGGGAACTGCTTGGCCCTGGCCTGTATGGGTCTGGATCATAGCCTTATGCCCCACTCCACTGTATTATCTAACCTACAGTAGCTCCTTTCATAAAACACCCAGCCAGACGAAGACCTCTGACCATCCTGGCCTGCTTGGCTGGATGAAGCTCAAATGGGAACTGCCCCATGGTGACTAGTTGTGCTGTCATTATTAGTTAATAATTAGTAATAAAGGCCTGCTTGGGATAAAAACTGTGTTGGGGTTGCCTCATCTTCTGCATTAGACTGGATGTAAATCAGACGAGGACAATGTTTCTCGTGTTTTCCTGTGATTATGTGAACTTTTTGTGGGACAAACCCCACCCACATGGCACTTTTGTGTTGTGTGCTGACCCAAAGTATGTGAGGTATGAAAGTAATGTATTTAGTTCGAGGTCGTCTCTTTTGTATTATTATTTTTTTAGATGTTTTAGAAGTATAAATCTCAAGGTCGCAAGCTTAACTTACTAAAAATATGTCACTCAAGCTCTTGTCATTTTTGCATAACCACAGGGCAGTTGAGGCCTTGTCCTCAGAACGCCTTTACTCAAAGTTTCTGGAAATTAAAACAGATTTCAAGGCTTTATTCTCCAATACAGCTTAATTTGGGCTTGGCTAATTTGGAAAGCATCCAGCAGCTGTTATAATAACTGCATTACACAGACTTTATTCGTTTCAAAACCTAGAAACATGCACATGTCCCACTAGCCATATTTTAGTCATAACCTCATGACAGTGGCAGGCAGCATAAAAGGTGAAATATCTAAGAAGAGAAGGAAACTATCGATCATTGTAATATTACTGACACTGCATTTACAATTATACCAAATAAACTGCTTATAAGAAACTTTAAGAAATCATTAAATAAGGTATAAAAGTACTGACAAATGCAAGTACCTTTTACAGTTTTTTTTTATCTTAAATGTAGCCTGCCAACTTTTTTTTTTTTCAAGTAAAATCTTATAGATATAGGTTTTCATGTGTCACAGCAGGAGTCGATGGCCACAGTAATGCTGTGCCTCTTAATATAAATGAATTGGGCTCATGTGTGTGTTTGCGTACAGCAGGGAGCTCGGTTACAGTCAAAACAGTAGATAACACACTTCATCATGGTACAAAGCTTTACTTTGAATCCCAGATAGTTAACATTTGATAAATAAAACTGAATTTCCTTGTAGGTAGGCACCAAAATATGCTTTGTAAATCCGATCTATTTCCCATTACTCTTGTTTTAGACATAAATGTCAGAGTTGTTCTCTCTAAAATAGCTTCTTAAACCTTCACTAGTAAAGATGGGATTCACCAGACATCCCACAATATCATATTATCACAATACTTTATTCATGTTATATTAATTAACATTGTATGATGTGCAGAGTATTGCACTGACATATATTATGATTTATCACCTTTTTTCCAAGTGCAAACGATGTCCTCAAAGTTATTGTTCTATCCAAAGATAAAGTTATCTCACTTCAATTATTTATGTATTTTCTTTGCTCCAAATGAAATTGTCAAGCATACCAACACTGTAACCAAAACTAACCATAAATGTTACCATATGGAATGGGGTCACCGCACTCGGTTTCTGATAATATAGCAATTTCCAGGTATAAATCATCGAAAATCGCATAGTGTTGCTGTCCATCTAGACAACAAAAAAATCACATTTAACTATTAACTTTGTGCTAAGCAACCTTCCTCTTCTATAAGAGTCAAGCTCCCTCGAATTGTGACTCAGACCGATCCGATGACAACATGATGAATTTGTCAACATTTATAGATAACATAGCAATTATTTGCAAACCTTTGACAATGTCTCTGAGAGTGGTTGCAGCCAGTCCAAGTCAGACTGCAACTGTTTGCAGAAAGATTTCCTCCTCTTAGGCGAGATGGAGAGACCTGCAAGTCCAACATGTAGATTCATCAGTGGTTAGGGATCCTTCTTGATCTAAATAAACACTTACATTAAAACACTTATTGTCTGTCTGCTGACACTTAACAGCGAATTAAAGGTAAGTACCTTACCTAGTTACCTTCATAAAATGTCAGCCTGCTGCGGACACTGGATGATGCCGCATGTAGTAGACATGTTTCACTGGATAAACAGAAGGGCTTAGGTCCAAAGGTGGAGGATGCCGTGACACGCCTGAGGCCTTTTGTTTACAAAGCAGGCTTTGGGGTTAACAGTGTTTTAAGAGTTACAAAGGTGATTATTTGCTTAACGGTGTAGATCACCATGGTAACATATACTGCGGACGTAACCAGCTCCGAAGCAGGCTAAGTTTGAGATTAGAGATTAACAGGTTTTAATTCACCAGCTACTGATAAGTTAGTTCTCCAGAAAACAGAATTATTCCTGGAAATCCCTTGGACATCTGTGTGTGAATAATAAGAGGTTCTAAGGTGTCTTAAGGTTTTTTCTTTTCCTGATGAGCATTAATAATAAATATAGATTCTTAAAGAAACCTTTTTCCTGGTTTTTCCTTTTGGCTAAAAACCCTTTTTATAACAATTTTATTGATCTATATACCATGTATATGATCGTAAATCACATGTTTATACTTGTTGAACTTATATCAAATTTGCACATAGACCAAGCCTGTGTCTGAATTCTGGGCCTGTGGCTGTTGTATTTAAAAAATTAACCTCCCCTAATGACAACCTGTTTGTCAGCTTTACATCCTGATTTCTAATAGGCTAAACTTCATTAATATACTAGATTTTTTTTTCCAATCTTAATGGCCAAAGTGGTTAAAGTACTTTGACATTCATACTTTTCCTCACAGACGTACCCAAACACGTAGTGGACTCTCCTTCGGCTGTGTTACTTCCAGCCTGTATTTTGTGTTTTAACATCTTTATATTTATTCTAATACGATAGTTTTATCTAACTTTATAAAATCAGGCACACTGCTGCCAGCAAACCCGTCAATGTTTGATAAATCAAATGCTCCCAACACTGACTCTTTCACATGAACACGCTCACAGCTATGTTGTGAAACCCTGGTTTAACTTATCGAGACGATAACCCCCTTTGTGGGACTGAGTCTCCAAGTGGACTTTTTAATCAGATTGTGTTAAACAATCTTGGAGAATGTGAGAATGCCAACTTTTGAGAACAAAGGTGAAATGCAGAACTGCAGTCGCTACACAGGGATAGAGTTGATGAGCCATGACATGAAGGTATGGGAAAGACTTGTTGAAGAGCGGTGGGAACGTGTGCAGTAGGAGTGATGGATGGGTTCAGGGATTGCCTCTGAACCGCTTCTGTCTTGAACTGCTGATGGACAGATGAGGTCAGAAGTCTCTGTGAACAATGTTTACAGACAGCATTGTGATCTATGGTGAGAAGAGGTGGAAGAGAGTCTGTAAGAGGTGGAGGTATGCTCTGGAGAGAAGAGGAATGAAAGTCAGTTGGAACTAGGGCTGCCACAAACCATTATTTTGATAGTCGACTAGTCACCGATTATTTTTGCTATTAGTCGACTAATCAGATCATCATCCATTGAACATAAAACGTACAGCTTATTGCACCTGCAGCAGCTGCTCTTATATAACTATCATTAGCTTACAGCTTTAAGTGTTTAAGGTATGTGCTAACTAAAGATAAAGACAAGATGATAGTTTGTTAAACTTTTAATGAAATTTGCAGGTTGTTTCGGTGGAGTTTAATAAACTCCTTGCTATCTAAAATATAACAGGACACTGGAGTAAATTCTCGACCGCCTCACACTTCTGTTTAATCAGTTTTCTGTTTGACGTTTATTCAGCTGTGAAAACTGTAACTTTAATCTCAGCCAAACTGATTTACTCAGAAACAAATAAAACACTGAACAAATCCAAACAATATAACATTTTAAGTCATCTAACTGACTTGTATATCATGTTTAACCTGAGTAGCAAAAGACCGCGTGGGTCTGAAAACGATGTGCCGGGAGTTCGGTGTTCTCGCCGGCTCTAGTGAGCCTTGATCTCCCAATCAGCTCGTCTCTGAAAACGTCGGAGCACTTTTGGGAATATGTGTTGTCTTGATAAACCTAGCAGTTATTTGAAGTTTACACAGCTACATTCTTGCCTGAAAATATCTTAAAAGTTTATTTTGTGACCTAGAAAGTGTAATATTAAAACTAAGTAGCTGCCGCCATTGTTGGAAACTGGAATTGGATGGGCCGCGCTATGAATTCTGGGATAGGTTGGGCAGCGAAGGACACGCCCAACCCATGATTCAAATCTGGGGAAAAGGAGGATGCATTTGTCGGCCGCATTTGTCGGAGTCTTCAAATTTGGACAGCTTGTCACGTAATCGGCCTACAAATGCGGCCTCCAGAGGATGCGGCCACTGAATTTCGACTCAGCTACGATACTGGAAACTGCGTCTTCTTCTTTAGCCTTTAATGGCAGCTGGCATCCTTGTAGATGCAGTGCTGCCATCTTCCGTTTCAGTCCGTTATTCCACTCTTGAATCCTACTACTTGTTTCTGCGTCTTTCAGGATCTTACGAAGCTTCAAACGACGCGTCGACTGTTAAATTAGTCGTCGACGGCTTTGATAGTCAACATAATCGTGACGGGTCGACTAAACGTGGCAGCCCTAGTTGGAACATGACAGAATACATGTGTGAATGAGAGGGAAATGGGTGTAACAGTAACGATGCAAGGAGCAGAGGTACTTGAAGGTAGATGAATTGAAATACTTGGGATCGACCATCCAAAGCAAGAGACAGTGCACAAGAGAGGTGAAGAAGAGAGTGCAGGCACAATGGAGTGGATTTGGAAGAAGGATGGTAGTAAGAGTGAAAGGGAAGGTTTACAACATGGTAGCATGACCTACTGTGATCTGTGGTTTGGAGACGGTGGCACTGACAAAAAAGAGAGGAAGCCGAGCGGGAAATTGCAGAGTTGAAGATGCTAAAGTTCTTGTTTAGAGGGACCAGGATTAGAGAGGCATGTCTGAGGGGGTTTAGACGTGTACAGAGAAAGGATAGTAGATATATCAGACTAAGGATGATGATTATGGAGCTGCAGATGCTGCATTTTGTGTGCTGTTGGGCAAGAATGCGAGAGTAATGTACAAATATGAAGCAGATCTTCCTGTTGGAAAATGTTCAATAAACGTGCCATTTCAGTTTAAAACCCCTTGTTGCACACAAATAAACTCCTTTTGGTCCATTTGAGTGCCTTTGTGTGTTACCCACCAACACAGCCAGGTGTAGTTGTTGGATGGCCAGACCAGGAGGCCCTTCTGACAATTACAAACAGGTGGTGGATTTTGTTTTTGCTCCACCCAGACCAACGGGATCTAAATCTCCTTTTAAACTACATGTGGAAAACTCATCAAGCGTGAGCTTTTTGACTAAATGTCCCTGCGCTGTTGTCAATTTGCTTGCAGGTCTTCATGGCACCATCTATGGATTTATTGATGAAAAGAAAACCTCAGGTCCCCTGGGTGGATCCTGGCTAAGAAACATGTCACCACCATCAACAGGTAACAATGTTAAATTAATGTTGTAAGTGTTTGGGTTTGGTGTGTGGGGTTTTTTTTTTTTTGTGTATTTCTTTGGGGGGGGGGTCACTTGGGTAGCATACTCAAACCATACCTTTGTGCTAGTCTTACCCTGAAAGCACCACAACTTCAGCCTGCTGGGATAAGCATGGTCACTTTTAAGCTTTTAACTGATACATATAATAATACATGCACTCAAAACGATGCACACAGTTTGTGATGCACTCACAGAGAAATGGCAGGCAGCAGTGCCAACATGCATGCTGGTGATTTGATCCTTTGCCTGTCAGACCAGAAGAGGGCAGCGTTGTGCTCACATGGTGAGGCGTATCACCGGGAATAAACGTTTCTGGGTTTTTTTTTTTTAATGATGGGCTGTGGTCAGATCAGAGTGATAAGTTTCAGTGGATCCGGGTTGTTCTTTCTGTGTGGTTCAAAGGGACGGCTGTCTCTACCCTGTGGTGTTAAAGGCGTTGGCTGTAGTTATTTTTAAGATTTTTGTGCCTCCTGTATTGTTTATCAAAGCATAAAATACACTATAGTGAAAACTTCCAATGTATAGTAGTAATTAGTAGTATTTTTATTAGTTTTCATATATGACAAAGGTTTGGGTGGAAAAAAATACAATTAAATGACATTGTTTGTCATTCCTTGCCAATAAATGCAGGGCTGTTGATCAGATTGATGAGCTGTAATGAATCACTGTAGTTGTTTCAGCTCAGTTAACAGTTATCTCTGTTAGCTGCATTGGCCTGCAGCTAGTCTGTCTCTAATTTTGTTAACCAAAACGTAAAATACACTGCAGTAAGATAGCTTGTATGTCCCACAGTTGGGAAATTCACTTTATTACAACAGCAAAATTAAAAGGGAAAAAAAATAGACGAAGCAATAAAGTAACCCATGACAATAATACTACACAATAGAGAAAATGTACACCATGCAATATTAAATACCTTTTTCAAATTCATTTTATTTGTTTACAATTTGTTTAAAAAGTTTTAAGTGTTTTTTCTTTTTCAAAAGTAGAAATTATTCATTATATATTAAAAATGCATTTTTAAATAGGGGTGTCTTTTTTTTTTTAATTTGTTGTGCTAAATACAGTTGGCAGGGTTTTTTTTTTTTTGTTTTTGTTTTGTTGTGTTTTTTTGTTTTTTTTAACCGTAGTCCTGTTATTCCAGTAGTCCCACTTTTTATTTATGTTTTTAAAATCGCATTTTTATTTTCGTTCATTTACTATTTTTTTTAAAGGGGGTATAGAACAACTTTACTTTTGTCATTTAATTTATTTATTTGAAAATTTATTTCGTTTTAGTTTACGATATACATTTCGGCCATTCCCGGTGCTTATTTCAATAATTTATGTGTATGTGTGGAAACGGAGTTAGTTTGCAAGAAATACCCCCTTCCCCCTACCCCCGCAACGCGCAAGCGCTCGGGACCGTGTGGGAATGGTCGGTCCACGAACTGGGGGTTGGACCGCTCCGAGCGAAACAGAGCAAACGAGTTTTAAATGTCCGCCATGTTGTCCATGGCGCACTGAACCAACGGTAGGGAGCGGAGCGTCGGAAAAAAACAGTCCGAGAGAGAGCGACCAAGATCCGGGCCTTCCCCCGGCTCCGTTGGCGACGCCCTAAATACAAGCTACAACCATTCGAACGTTAGAATAGAGACTAACCGCACAGAAACATCCATGAAAGCTCCACTCGGTACCGTTGTGAATATTAGGAGATCGGATAGATTTATATTGCACCTCGAATTGTGAAAAATGAGTAAATTGTCGTTTCGGGCACGGGCGCTGGACGCTTCCAAGCCACTACCCGTCTTCCGTTGTGAGGATTTACCCGACCTACACGAATATGCATCAATTAACCGGGCAGTGCCGCAGATGCCGACGGGGATGGAGAAAGAAGAGGAATCGGTATGCTTTAACCGTTTGAAAATATGAATTTATACGTTTTGTTTCATTTTTACGTGATCACAGGCGTCCCTCTTTTTTCTGCGCAAGCTTTCACAAAATGGCCGCCAATTTTCTCAGGAGAAACACGACGGTTTTGTGCCGCAAACGACTCATATACGGGGCTCGGACGGATTTTTGGGCAAAGCGGGGATGCTTTGTGTCGTTATTGGATAAAATTGTCCGGTTTGACCGGCATATTTGTGCGTGAGGTGATTTTCTGAGTACAAAGGAGTCATGTGACCTGAGCGATTCCGACATTTTGTCTCGTCTGTCAGGACGGGGCCTTGTGTTGGCGTAATTGCAGCGGACCAGGGCAAGGGGGAGCTAGTGATTTCAGATTATGTGGCATCTTTGCTACCAGCAGTCAGAAATGTCAACAAGGCGGCCATGCATTGGAGAAAACACAGCGGTGTTCGTTTTGCATTGACTTGATGTAAATGTTTGCTTGCTGTTTTCCTGCACAGAGCCTTGTGTGTCATGAATGCAGCTGCCGGTGCCACATTTTTATGATGATTTCTCCGTACGGCGAGCCCGGCTCGTTATTAGTATGGACGCTGTGGGTTTGTTATTATATGTTGTTGCAATTAAGTTATTGCATGTGCAGCAATCACACAGGTAAATCACTTATTGTCACTCTAACCAAGAAGATAATTCTCTGTAATATGTTAATGATGTCGATTTTCCAGAGGTGCTGTCACCGGCATCTCTCATTGCAATGTGGTCATATTCTGTTGTGCATAGAAGGAATATTTAAACATCAAAATAAACCAGAAAAGCTCGTTTAAATTACCTAAAAGTGCTTTGGTTCATATGTTATAATTTTTGTGTAAGTAAATGTTGCAAAATAAGATTGGGACTTTGTTGTGCAACTTTTTGTGTTTCCTGTTACTCCACAGTTAAGCCACTGTGGGATGAGCATCTAAATGGTTATGTGCATTGATAGTTGACTATCTATATAAGAACATTGTTACATTTCAAAACTCATGAAAGCTTGCAGATAATTGTTAGAGAAACGTATCTTTCTAGTTTGATCTCCCTGCAAGTAACTTAACAAATTCTGCTTCCTGTTGCATCCCACAGGGCTGTTGTGATTATTTCAAAAATAGGGGAGGGGGGGTTTGTAAAGCACATGCGCCCTGTGGGACTTCTTTTTCCTGTTCTTCGCTTTTTATGCAATTTACTATGCAGTAGTCTGACAAAGCAGTGCTCTCATCCCGGGAGTATTAAACAATATATCTGCTTCTCTGAGGAGTCTGCTACACAGCTTACCCAGCAGTCTTGCCTGATGTTTAAATATAAGGTTGAGTACACGAGGGGGATATCGCTACAGGGATCTGTGTTGGATACTTTTTTCCCTAAATTATTCAAGCAAAGTGTGTTGCAGCCAGTGTTGTGGAGGCTCGGTGTCAGGGGTTCAGTGTGTCAGATGGCACAGCGGGCTGGCAGACCAGCGCACGTGGCGCTCCAGAGGAGATCAGGGTGGCAGGAAGGAGGAGAGAGGAGGTGGGGGTTGCTGTCACTTCAAAGTCTGTGCTCTGCTCAGCTGGAGTGCTTGGTTATGTAACAGTCATATTATCATAAGAGGTAGGCCAAGGCCTGCTGCGTGCCAGCCGCTCTGTGTTGGGAGCTGTCTGTTATGAATTCTGCGTCAGACTTTAGATGGAAATGTATTTTGAGTTGTTGTAGTTGCTGCTGGTGTGTATTTTTAGCTTTTGTAGGAGCACATATTATTTGTTTTAATTTGCACAGGGATGCTTGGTCCCTTTTTCTTTTTTTCCTCCCTTAGCGATGTGCTTGACCCAGTGAAAGCAAAAACTGCATTTATTTTCTGCAGTCTGAAAGTGTTCAGAGAAAGCATCAGTTTTGCATGTTTCACTCAGGACCATTTAAGCCAGACTATGCAGTGCTGGGTAGTCTGACACTCTGCTAATAGAAAGATTTCTGAAACGAGCAGGGAGACGCTGCATAGTATGTTCAGCATAGCCAGATTTTCTCTGCCTCCACGTGGGCCTCTTGGAGGGTAGCGACAATTTGTTACCCGAAATCACCGTTGGATGCACAAAACTTAATTTTAAGCTTGAGTAAATTCAATGCTCAATACAAACAAGTTGTTTAAAAATTCAGTCCTGGTTATTTTTCTTCTGGACAGCACCAAAATTATTCTGCTGCGAGGGTGAAAAAAACCAACTCTGTTAATTATCCTGACTCGACAAAGCGTAAAAGCACAGTCGCAGGTGACGGGCATCACAGCAGTAACTGATATCAACTTTCTCTGTTAACCCAGGCTGTCTGCTCCAGGCTCTTTGCACACACTCATAAAAGCGAGTGGTTGATGCATCATTTGCTGCTGCTTCTGCACAGTCGGGCACCGTCAAGCGAACAGGTTGTGGAGGTTATAAAGATCAGTCTATAAGAAAAATGACATTAAAGCAGTGTTGCAGAAAATGATTGATATTGTAAATTTATCAAGCTACAGCTTCCCATTTATTGCACCTTCCCCCCCCCCCCTCTTGTACATTAGAGCTTTGAGACTTTGTACATTTAAACATGAGTGCATCGGGATTGGCTCGGTCTCATAGCTCAGTGGAAGTGGTGTGGAAATCACTCTAGGTTGTAGCCAGTGAAATTGTTTCCACAGATTCAATATTCTTGGTGATAAATGACCTTGAAATAGACGAAGCATTCATCTTGTTTTTTATTAGCTGCATTTCCAGCAGGAAAACATACCAGGTAGCAGATAGGATCAAGTATTAAAAACATTTTTCCTGCGCTGCTTCCTTCAGTGATGCTGTTCAATGTATGGCTCAACAGTTTAAATTTATACAATTCTGAGCAGAGACTGTACCTCACTAAGAGTATACTGAAAATGAATTGGTATACGCTTAGTGAAATCTGGCACATCAGGAAAGTTTTAAACTGAATTGTCAACTTTGCTTTCCTTTGCACCAGCTCGTAACTTCAGCAAAAGTTAAGAGAGCTGAACTCATGGCATTGAGAACTCACAACTTTGCGCTTCCATGTCCATCTTTCTGCTCAGCTTGGGCAACAGGACACCTCGTAACGCTTGTAACCCTGCTTGGCACACGAATAGTCAACGCTTTCAACCGTCGTATCTCTGTCCAACAGGCCGGTCTCTGCGTGTTTGTGTATTTCTGGTAGCGTAGATCTACCAAAGAGCTGTCACTGCTGAAATTCCCTCAGCACATGTAGCGTGTTTGTTTTGGAGCCAGACACTTTGTCTCGTGTTTACGTTTGGGTGAAAGTGAGGTCAGTGTCTGCAGCCCTGCTGGGAACCCACAGGCATCTGTTTTTGCCTCTTTTCCAGACACACTTCTTGTACATACACACAGCCACATGCTCTGGCGGGACACCAGGTTTTTTCTTTTTTTGTTGCTTGTGACCTTGCTGGGTGGGAAAGTGGGGCATGTCACCTGTCCAAAGTCTCTGCTGGCTCCACGATGTCAACTAGATCGCTTCCTGCGTCAGCTGTTTCACTTTCCGTTTGACTGTTGACAGATTGGTTCTGGACGTGTTTGTGCACCAGGTTCCAGGAAGGGTTTTCAGGCCAGTGAGTTGGCAAGTTTGCCAGATGGGTTACAACTCCTGTGGAATTGCTCACTCTGTGACCCATTAATTAAAGAATGAGTGTGTAAACTATACATGTAAACCAGGGCCGCTCGGTTCAAGAAAACAGTCAAACAGCGTATGTACAGTTGCTGTGTGCATTTACAGTCCTGGCTTAAAATTGTCATTCAAGGGATCTAAGCATGATCAGTCCATGTACAGTGGCAATGAGTCTGGTTGATGGAAATCTTTGCAGTTTCCCGTTAGTTCTGCCTTTTTTCTGTTTGGTTTTCCTCCCCCTCCAGCTGAATTTAAGGGATTTTAACACTAATCACATTGTGAATGAACCAAAACATGATTTAGATGCTGCTAAAATGTGTAGTGCTGTGCATAACATTGGTGTGACAATTTTCAGAGCATGGCTAACAGTAGCTAGCGGCTTTATTTTAACACTGCACATAACTTGTTTGTCAGCTTCTACAAGCTTTCTTGTCCATTGGGGACAGTCAACATCTTAAGTCTGCATCTTCCCTGTTTTTCACTGTTTGTCAACCTAACCCGAGCTCTGTACCTCGGGTAACACGAGCCAGGAGGTACCAGTCATTTACATCAACTAGCCCACATTCACAAACCCTCCTCGCATCTCTACTTTTCTTTATTAATGTACTTCCAAAGCAGAGCTATATGTTTACTAAGTCTAACTAAGTTAGAAAATGGTCTGTCATCATTAGATTTAAACTAACTAGCTAATTCTCTTCTAACTAAACCTTGTAACCTCTCTTTACGGATTCCTGAAAACCAAACTTCATAATAACGTCTGGGCACAGCCACACTGATCATTTTATTTGAGTAGAAAGAATTTGGATGATCTGTTATTTTCGGTGGGGACTCATTGTAGAGCATTTGGATCTGCGAATGGCTAATGACGTCAATAGTAATCCCCGGAAGGCGACTATGCACATTTTAGACTGGGCTTGGGGTTGGTAAATTATCACAGCCTTATTAACTTATGAGGCTGCATTCAAGTTTGCACAGACTTGGATCGTCTTATAAAAAAGGCTGAATTGGAGTGAATCAAAGGTCTGGACCGAGGCAAATTCTCTCCCCATTTCTTTTAATGTGTGAAGCGGGATGGAAAGTTGCTCAGTTAATTGCTTGTTACTTTACAAACTGCCCCACAGAGTTTGAATTGACCAACTGTGGAGAAAAACCCAGGCTCGTAGCTGCCATTACTTTCCCACCTCTTTTACTCTTGGTGTTGAATATCGTTCTCTCCCACACACGCTGCATAAAACTGCTTTTGTACTGTGGCTAAGCATCCCTCAACAGCCTCTTACTAGACTGTCCCTTGCGGCTGTCCATCATGTTAAGTGGCATTTACAGTGTCGGGGACAGTAGCTGTCAGAGGCGAGACTGGAGAAGGTGGAGGAGGCCGCGGCTGGCTCAGCAGACTTGACAGTGATCGATGTGGTCATTTTAGAGGGCTATTTCTGGACTCCTCTGTGTATTTGAGGAAACGAGTGCAAGTGTGTGTGTACGAGGGCATCGGCCAATGCTCTGTATTCTGACTGTTCATCTCAATCTGACTTTATTTATTGTCAGGCAAATGACCACAGCCAGGAAAGTAAACAACCACGTTGCTTGATTAGGTTTGGCAGGTGATGTGTTTTTGCTCAAGGCTGTTTAGTCGATAAAGTTTTTCCTCATAGCAGAGGGACCCAGAAGCAGACTTGGAATAAGATGGGAACATATAAGTGTAGAAGTGCAGAGGGGTGTGGTGGCATATGTTGCATGTTTTAAAAGGTATTTGTATGGTTTCAATTCATGCAGGTTGGTGCAGATCAGATGAATGACTGCCCTGTAAGACTGATACAAAGGAAATGCACAAATTAATTAGTGATTAAACTAAATTTAAAAAGGTGGAACAGAGAAATAAGAAAACATTAAAATAAACCCAGAACCATTAGAACATGGAAAGCAAAGTAAGGCAGGTATGTCACAAAATAGAATAAGTCCAGCAGTTGAGTTCTAATTGGTCAGTATAATTAGAATAATGCAGTGCTAGATGATAAAACTGAAAAACCTAAAGGTACAGTGTGTAAAACCTGACTACTAGATTTTGGTAGATTACAGTACCCCAAATTCTATTTTCTTATCCTGCCCAGTTTTAGCTACAGCGGCTGCTCTAGGACAAACTCTGGCTGCTGTTCATCTGCACTGAGTTTACCTCAGCTATCAGTATTTGTTGTTTCCACATCTATTTACTCTTGAGGAGGCTGTAAAACTTTGTGAAAGAAGTCATGAGTTAAAGAGCCAATGAACAACAAGACTGGGGTGAGATGAGGATATCCTGGTCTTTTCTGCTTGCCAGTGCTGCTGTTAGTGAAATTTTGAAGTGGTTCTAACACTGTTGGACATGGAGCACTTAACTCTTAAATTATTTGAGAATGTTAATTAAACGGTTTCTCAGAGTGTGGTTTTTAGGATACACAAGGCTAATACTAGCTGGTGTGACGTTAGCTTATAACTAGCTTGCAACAATATGAGGAATAAACATCAAGTTGTGGACTTTTTTATTTATTTTTTATTAGAACCAGTTTAAGAGATGTGGCTTGAGGTGAGAACGAAAAGGTGGAAATAAAGTAGAAGAAAGATGTAACAAAGACATGATGAAAATGTTATTTGGGCATATATAGTTTGAAAGAGCTCTTTGTGATCTTTAAATTAAAGATAACTTATAAGGCAAATGGTTTGTGGTGGCTCTCCAGTCAAATGCATAACAAGATTAGCCACGAAAAGCTTGCTAGCAGACAATATTACACACTGTTAGTGTACATTAGAGGTTATTTAATAGAAATGTTACAGTTTTGATCATTTTTAAAAACTAAAATGGAATGAAACTTAATATTGAAATGCACAAAGTAAATAAGTAATGTCTTTCAAGTATACTCCAGTCAGGTTGGGTTATGTTTGCAGGGCACCATGGAGAGGCTATTAGGAAAGGGGGGGGGTCCCTGGCTGAATCTGCATCCTCAGAACAGATCGCAGCACCACATGGCAACGATAAATGTAAAAGACAACCGCTCGCCTCGGGTGTACTAAACAGACTGTGCAGGATATTGTCAGGCCCAAAAAGTGCAAATGGTGGTGATGAACACTGCTCTGGGACACCATAAAGTAGATTTAGGACTGTAGACCGAAAGTTTTGCGGATGACAGCACAAACTTATAAATTGAAGGTCAGACTTTGTCAAATTTGCTTTCCTAACAGTTTTTATATTGTTTTTCTTGTGACTTGCTGTTTACAGGTAACAGGTATGAGTAATCATTCATTATAATTATATTTATTTGGAATACAAATTTGTTTGTTTAATTGGTTAAAACAGATGTTGATTAAAACCTGTGAAAAAGCAGCCACTGTGGATACTCCCTTGAAAATTCACCAAAATTATGTTTTTCATGAAATAAAATCACCTTAATCTCTGTTTATTTCTTTTTATTTCCACTGGTAGTTTCTGACTGGATAGTTCTGAAAAACATCTCTAAAATAATTAGTTTTGTTATGATGGTTAGTCCACATTTTGCAGTTTTGTCTCGTAGATGATCCTCATCTGATTGCATTTGTTATATATAATAAATGACTGCAGACCATATGAGATTGTATACGTTGTCCTCAATGTGGTAGAGCAGCAATGTTTCAAGGTCTCTGTAAGAGTCTGAATAACAGTAAAATCTCTGGTGTGTTGAAATAGCAGCTTGGTGCTGTAAAGAGAAAATTGATCTTTTTTTGCTTGTTTTGCCTCTTTCAGAAGACCAAGTTACATTTCTCATGTTAATGTTTCGATCACTTAACTACTGCACATGTTGCAGGGTCTCTACTTCTGTGTGCCAAGCTTGGTGGTGCATCACACTGATCCTTTTTAACACTGGGAAATGTGTTATGTCAGCTAAGCTGGAAAAATGGGATTTGTTATGCTTTTGAATGGTGGATGCTCATATATTATATTATTAAATATATTAAGCTAATCTTTCAAGTAATGCACTCAGCATATGTGCAGTATTTTCTACTCTCATCTGCTTCCGTCTATCAGACAAGTTGTGAGGCACTAATATGACCTGGTACATGTTGGGCAAATGGAAGCATGTAAAATGCAAACAAATCCGGTGACTAAAGAAGCAGCAGTGGCTCCACCGTTATCTGCACAGCTGATGTTTTTTGAGGGGGGGCACTAGGTGTCCAATTGGCTGAGTCTGAATGTAGCTGTTCAGTACTTCCTCCTCAGAATTTGTTTATGGATTATCTGGGTTTTTCCTGCAGAGAGGAAGTTTTGCCTTTTTCCCCCCAAGAGGCTTGAACCAGAGCTAAAGGACAGTTGTCAGCATTGGAGTTTGAGTTATTCAAGCATGAGCATCTTTCTTCTCAAATGATCAGAACCAAAAACAAGGTGTTAAAATGCAGAAAAACAGATAAAATAAAAACCTTTTTAAGTTGGATTCATTTACTCAAATAAATAAATTAACTATTATGTAAATGACCAGAATTACAAACAAATACCAAAGCATCGTTTAAAGTAGCCCAGCCCTTCATTGTCTTCATAGCCCAGTTATGAACATTTTTTTTGTGCAGTCACGTAAAAACAAATGCACTTGTGGTAGCATGTTATCACAGATTTGGTGCATTTATTCCTGACAAACTGTGGTCACCTTCCCAAAGCCCATCTAAGCTAGGATAAATGTGATTATACAACGGTAACGGACTTATTAGGGATTTTTTTTGGCAACAGACAAAGTTCAGTTGCTTTGAATAACGGACCAGTTACTGACTCATTCACTTACTTTATCAACCTTCTCTGGGCATTAATACTCCCCCTCCCCCCCAAACTACTCTTGTATGTCTGACAGCCGTGGGGAAACGATAAACGCACCCTCTCTCCGGAGAGCTGTTGTACGAGGCCAGCAGCACGCTGCCTTGTTGACAAAATGCCTGCCAGTGGCTTGGTGCCCAGCTCTGGGCCAAAGGCTCTGCAGCTCCGACTCTTCAGACAAACAGCCGCCAACAAACCAGTTAGTCAGTCCTGCAGCCTGTCTGCCTGCCTTCCTGCTTTCCGCCTTATTCCCTCAGCAAGCTTGCAATCTTGGCAGCAGTAGGCTTCCATCTCTTATTTACCTGCCATGAGGCAAAAAATGTTGTTAGCCTCCATTTCTGCTCTCAAGATAATGATTGGATCGTTTAGCTAAAACTTGTACTTCTAGAGCCAAATTGTTATTTCTTGTTTTTTATTGGGATCCAAACTACATATGTGTTTTATATGTTTAAATTTTTGTTTTTGGTTAAATTTAGTTTGAATTAGTTTCCAGTGTGAGTTTCTTTGTTTATTTTCATTTTAATTTGTGCAGAGCGTATTTCTCTAAATCCATATTACAATAAAGGCTTGTTAAAGGTAGTTGAGTTGCAGTCAAGTTTGAGAAAACAAAAGCACCAAAACAAATCCTTTGTGAGGAGTTGTCTTCAGTTGTTTTCACATAATGTTTGGCTAGTGATTTAAAGACACACAGGTAATAATAATCATTTAAACTTATTTGGTGACTTGTTTTTTTCCTGATGCATTTCACTTCACTACTAACTGTTGCCAATGTTTTTAAACTGGCTTGCATTTTGAATGTATGTAAAACATATTCATCACTGAATAAGCTGTACTCATTCAGTGGAGCTGACATCAAACTAAAAATAAACAGGAAATGTCTTTAGTCTTTGATCAACTTTTCCAACAAAGTAAGCATGAGCAGGCACTGATGGTTATGTTGATACTGAGCTGTGTACAAGACTGACAGTTAGCTGTGTTCAAGAAGTGTTTGTCATTTTTGGAGCTTGTGCATGTCTGGTTTCCTCCTGGAACTCAGTTTGCAGGGTTACAAGTTCTTTACAGTCACCCCAGCTTTTCTAGATATCGCCTGATAGAAGTGCGTTTTATAATTAAACCAGTTCATTTGGATGTTGGTCGAACTTTAACCTGTCAGTTCCCAAGTACAAAGACTGTGCCAGTAGCTGGGGTTGTCTTACTCTAGTGCATAACCTGCTAGCCCAAACCATACCACACTGAGAATTTCCATTAATGCCTGCATGCAAGAGAATATTACTGCAGTTGTCCAAATTCATGTGTATTTTTAATGTGGTCTTTGGGTGTCTTAATTACAGAAAAAAATTGCAATTATTTTGGTCTGGATATTTTTATTTAAGCAGATTTCCTTGGCTTTACTTTCCCCTCCATTTGAATCATAAGGGTGAATTCAAATTAACAGAATCTCCAAGTCTGGAAAGTTTGTTTTGGGCTTGAGGCAAAAGTAAAAGGACGTGTTTAAAGGGAAAACAAGACAATTATTGCAAGTGTTATGGCACAGTGATAGTTTTGATTATCTTGTTTTTGCTATTCCCATGAAGACTAAATGTAATTTCAATTAAAATTTGATTGCACAGCTCTGTGTGTAAAGGATATCACATTTTATTTTAAGTAATACACGCACTGGTCGCAAGTTTGTTGTTCAATATTTTTCGTGCTTAGCTTTGAATGATGTATACAAATAAGTATTTAAGAGTATTTATGGAGGGATCTGTTGGTTAAAATATGCTTGAATGAGATGATCGACTGAAGCTGTTTCCCTTGTATTTGACAATCCCTGGACAAGCAAGGTCAGGTTATAATTATGCATATGAGAGTATTACGTGACCATACTATCGCTTGACCCATACCAATGTTGATATTTTTAAAATGTAAATAGTCTAATTTCTATGAACAACTTCTGCATGTAAATTCTGTAGGCATTAGATGAGATGTTTAGTTCTTTCCATTTGAGTCTGGTACTGGCCATCACATTAGGAGTTTGCAAACAGAAGCAGAAATTCTTGCCTGAATATCTGCTGGCTACATCAGAAGTTTTAAAGTTAGGTTAAGTATCACAGACGCTGAAGTCTGATTAGACGCAATCCACTGGGTATGGATTTCTATTCTATAGTTAATTTAATACTGTGTGTTTGCCTAGCAAGGTACAAGCAAATTAACTCGTTGCCAAATCTGGCACAAAGCATTCTTTCTGCTGACGTCATGAGTTTTGTTTGTTTTGTTTTTTTAAATTAACCTAATATTTTATTTTATCATCGTCAAAGCATTCTAAGAATGAAATTTTACAGTTAAAACAAAAAAACAAACCTTTAAAATGGCCTTAAACCTAACTCGACATGTCTGTCCTTCAGCTCGGCGATCATATCGGTTGATAGTTGTTTTTAACAATGTTTACAAAGCATCAGCATTGATATTCTGTCTCTTGCCTTCACATCAGCCTGCTGATTTCAAGAAAAGTACTTTGCTAAGTTTTGTTTTGAAGAGGACATCATCCTCACCTCGTCTCCGTGTTTCTTTTAGGAACACCATCTCCAGCGGGCCATCTCGGCACAGCAGGTCTATGGCGAGAAGCGGGACAACATGGTCATCCCAGTACCGGAGGCGGAGAGCAACATCACCTATTACGACTCCCTCTACCCTGGAGACTTCAAGATGCCAAAGCAGCTAATTCACATACAGCGTAAGTGGGCTTCTCTAATGGAAAGTTTGTGATGCAGAAAGCAGAGAAAATGAGTGTGATGTAGCAGATTAGGGGCCCCAGTTGTTTTCATTAGCCTATAATGGCGTTCCCTTCATTTATTTCAAATGTGTTAAATGACACGTGGGGGCTTGCTGAGCAAAGATTATACGCTGCAATGAGTTGAACACTTCACATCAGTGTTACTTGCTTTTCTAATTTGAAAATTGTCACTCATGTTATTAGATTTACTTTCCCCTCAGCTCTGTAGCCCTAGAGTTTTTCCAAGAAGCAAGGGGGGAAAGGTGACCTGAACTGACATTTAAATATATCCTGTATTGAAAGCAAGCCACTTAATAAAGTAGAAAGTTGGCTGCTACTTAGAGTGTAAAATCCCAGCCAGTTTAGGTGATTGAGATCTTTTATCATTTTTATTGGCATTAAGCTTTGTTAACTTGAAGTTGTTTTTCTATATAACTGTTTTTCTATATAACTCGAGATTGCCTGTTCCAGTAGTGAAATTGGAGGAAATTATGTTGCTACATGGCTTCGTTTAGTAACCATGGCTGCGTCACAAGTGGTTTGCTGTGATTGTTTCTCAAAACAAAAGCAATTTGCTGTACCTGAAACATACAATGTTATCAAATGACATGTTTTGTCTAATTAGAGAAAACCTTGAAATTAGTCTGAGGCTTGGATGGGTTGAAACAAGTAGAAAACCCAGTTTGCATCAGTCTTAGTCTTGAAAGTTTAGTGTTTTTACAAAAGTATCTAAAATTCTACAAAAGCAGGCCTGCCATTTTCCATGCATATAAAAACCTTTTATATATTTAAGTTAGTGGTGTGAAAAGATGCTGAATGTTAAAAATGTTCAAATTAATGGCCCTGGCTGGTGAAAGTGAATTTGCCTTTTTACTCTTCAATAACCATCTAGCCCATCTATTGTGCTTAATTGGCATCTCAAGATGAAAGTGAATTGGTGTAATTAAATCTGAAGTCAGGGTTTCATTTTAAAGCTGAAACTGCAACTACTTTGATCTACACATTTTGTTCTGCAGGTATAAGTTCAGTTAGCATAGATGTTTTAATTTGATTTTGGCAGATGCGCCTGCATAAATGCTGCTGGCTGTGAGGTCTCAGGCAAAATAAATGTGGTTATTTGAACGTCTGAGATGAGACTCCTTGGCTTTAAACGAACTACAAGAATGCAAATTCGCTTCAGATTCTGTTGTTAATGAACTCAAAATGACTCTCTCTTTTTTTTTTTTTTCTTTTTTTTTTTCTCCTTCGTATTCATTTTCTTTGTGAAGCTGTGGTGCATTTGTGGCCCTCCTGAGAAGCCCAGAATTAGATCCGTAAGATCAAGCTAGGGTGTCAACCATGTGGCTTAGCCTGCTAAAGGATTCAGTCCAGACCACTTCAAGGCTTACCAGTAACATCAATAATCGTTTTTCCAGTAACATCCCTGGTAAGATGATGTTTGAATTGCTACATACTTACCTGGGAAGTTACTTTTCGTGTGTGTGTGTCCGTCTGGTGACTCAAACAGGCTAACAATAAACAGACTTCCATGTTTCAATGCAGCTAGCCAAACAAGGAAGAACCACTTACTGCTGTTCTGTAATGGCACAAGATTGTGCTTAACATGTTTAAAAACCTTTAAGCATTTCTTAAAAGCTTTACAGACAATGTTAAATCAGTGTCTGTTTTTAGGAGCAGGGATCCATGGTGTAACTTAGACTTTATACATGCAGTGTTTCATGTCCACTTTAAGTGGTACACGGGCATCTTTCTGCTTTGGCTCTCAATTGGTCAGGGCGTTGCTTCGATGCAGGTTTTCGAAGCAGTTTTATGGCCGCCTCGGATTAAAAATGGTTTACTGTCATAAACGCACATTTTGGACAAAAGCAATGTTTATGGTTACTTAAGGTCATCGGTTGATGCCTGCCTCCTGTACATCAGGGCGGTTCAGATGCCACATGGCTTTAGGGTTGCATCCTCGTAGTGCTTTCTGAATGGAAACTGCTTCGGTGATACTGATGTTTAAATGGCATATAACAGATTGGCCTAAAAATTTGAGGTGGGAAAAGGGAGCAGTAGGCGTAACGCACTGTGTCAACACTCTACAACAAACACCCAGATAATCTTTACTGTTCATTGGTTCCACTCGGTCTCCAGACAGCCCTTCCTTCCAGTTGTCTGAAATGGCAAATCTGGTGTAATTAAGCCTGATAATCATCCAGTGCATCCCCAGCCTTCATGTCCAACAGCTGCTGAACACTCATTTATTCTCGTTAACGCTTTAATTTTGGATTATATATTTTATGCAGCAGGTGTTTTGTTGCTGCTTGGGCCATAATAATAATTGGTTATATTCCCCTGTACAAAACTCTTTTTTTCAGCATTAGAATAAACAGTAAGAATTGTTTGGAATCCAAACAGATGCTGGACCAAATGAGTGGAATGAGTCCATGTTACCTGCATCTTGTCTGTATGTTTTAGTGAGACCAAAGCAAGCTTGTGTGAACTTGTCCAGAAACAATCTAAATGCTTTGTATCGTTCCTTGTAGTTAAATAAAAATAAACGTATTTATTTATTTGTTGCCTCCCTCATGCAGCTTTCAGCTTGGACACAGAGCAGCCAGATTACGACCTGGACTCAGATGATGAGGCCTTTGTCAACAAGCTGAAAAAGAAGATGGAGATCAGCTACCTGCAGTTTGAGGAAATGATTGACCGGCTGGAGAAAGGCAGTGGACAGCAGGTTAGAAGTGTAAAAAATGTTTTGCAGACAAATTCATATCAGGTTTGTTCCAAAGTGAGATTCACCGGTTAAAGAACTTTTTAAGACTGCATTAGTTACTAACACTGACTTGAAACCACTGATGGCAGGCAGTGTCAGATTTGTCACCCTCACTGCTCTCTAACGTGATTGTATTTATCTCCTTTGTTGCGCTCGCAGGCTGTGAGTCTTCCTGAGGCCAAACTGCTGCTGAAAGAGGATGATGAGCTCATTAAAGAGGTCTTTGACTACTGGAGCCGCAAGAGGAAAAACAGCAAAGCCAACTCCCTCATCCCCACCGTCAAGCAGGAGAAACGGGACGGCTCAAGCACCAGTGACCCTTACGTGGCCTTCCGACGACGCACTGAGAAGATGCAAACTAGGAAGGTCGGTGCTCTCAATTACTGTTGCTAATTTTTAGTTCTGCATTTCTGCAGTCCTATACAATCAGTGTTGCTTTTGGGGATTGTTTTTATTTCTTATCCCTGTTTTTTTGTAAATTTCGCTTCACATCTTAGAACCGTAAAAACGACGAGGCCTCGTACGAGAAGATGCTGAAGCTTCGCAGAGATCTCAGCCGAGCCGTCACAATCCTGGAAATGATCAAGAGGAGGGAGAAGAGCAAGCGAGAGCTGCTGCACCTCACACTGGAGATTTTTGAGAAGAGGTAAGCCAGTCTCGAAGTTGCACCCACAGGACGTTGCTACATAAGTTAAAGTACCTTGATAGCAGATTCTTATTCACTTGTGCCAAAGTAAATGACTTTGAAATGCCTCACCTTTAGATTTATGAAGTTATCCTCTCCTTTTCATCCAGAAATGTCATGTCAGACTTTGGTGGTGAGGTTATGGCAGAAGTTCTGGCTGAAAGGGCACTGGTGAGGCCACAAATCATCCCCCTGGTCCCACTCACCAACCAGTACCGACACCAGGACCATATGGACCTCAAGGACTACAAGTCCAAGGTGAGCCCGTAGGAAAAAATTTGTCTTACAAAAAAGACAAAGGGGGAAAAAAAAACATCTGATGAATTAGTTAAAGTTGCTTATATCCAGAATTGAAGGGTCAGTGGCATTGTTGCAGGTCGTGTTTTTAAACCACTGACCTGCTTAAAATGCAACCAAGAAGGAAAAGTGAAAATGGTGGTATGAAAAGTTAATATAATGAGTCTTTTAAGAGGAACACTGCGCAAGATAAAAGGCTGCCCTTGGGCTGCGGTCTCTAAAGGTGTACTTTAAAGTGCCTCTGCAGTGTCATTAAGTTTGGCCGCTCTCCCTCTTGTAGCCTGAGAAGACAGAAGTTCCCCGGCAGAAAAGGAAGTATGAGAAGAAGCCGAAGGTGCTGCCACCATCATCAGGCACACCCCACCATACAGGTCCGGTTGTCTTCAACGCCAAGGACCTAAACCAGTACGACTTCCCCAGCTCGGATGATGAGCCCTTTTCCCAGGTACCTGCACGCTTAAGCAAATGCGCTCATTCATGTAAAGCCAAGCATGTTACGCAGATCAAGCTTGGGACTTTTTCCTCAGAGGAATTCTTTGCACAACATTTTTTTTCCCCCTGTAGTTTGACTTTTTGCATGGTGCCACTGGGTTATTTCCAGTTTGCATGGTTTTGAAATAGTATTATTTTTTTTTACAAAGTGGCAGCAGCTGTTATGCTGCGATAAGGTTCATTAGCTACAAAGCCAAAAGAACAGGTAAGGTTTTTACACAGCAGGAAGAACTGTCTGTATTAAGCTTTTATTTTCTTTTTTTTCTTTTTCTTCCTCTACCTGACAACTGATCAGATACCAGAAAATGTGTTTTTCTGGCTGCATATTGTTTGGTGCTTAATAGAAAACATCGATAGGGAGTTGTGTAGGTACAGAACCCAAAGGATGCTAAAGAGGGCTATGATTTAAATCAAAGATTTATATACTTGAAAATTATTTTTAGGATCTAAACTCAAACTGAAAGATTTGAATCACTGCCAGGCAATTGCTTCACTGTAGAACCTGCAGGGTCACCGGGGGCTGGAGCCTATTGCTGCTGTCATAGGCACAGCCAGACTCATTTTATAATCATTGAAAGGGGAGGAAAAAATATCAGGGTAAACCTGCATAAAAGCTGTTTCAGTACTCAGTTCAGCTTGAGTGAATCTGGGCTTTAATTTAAAAAAACAGAAGTCTTTAGGGAATAAAACTCAAAAGGATTCTCATTGGCTGCCTGCAGTTCCCTCTGTTTCCAGATCAGTGTCTCTCACCTGGTCCATTTTGGGTAGTGTGTGACAGTTTGCAGCCAGTTTTGTCTTTCTGCTTGCCCTTTGGCTACTGTGTAGGCCTCCTGAGGGAGTGGAGGTGTGCTGCTGCCTGGGCCCTCATCATACACGTCTGCACTCGTAGACATGCTGTGACAGAGAAAGTCAAACTCCAAGTCGGGTCCTTGCTTTGTACTAGATGACCTCGTTCTCCTCCGCCTTTATTTTTTCCATTTGTTTTTCATTTTAAAGTTTGAGGAAGTACTCGGTGAAAAGATGTTACATTTTGCCCCAATCTATTGAGTTTGGGGCAAAATGAGACTACAGAAATAATCCTCCACTCTCAGAAAATTGATTTATTCACTGTTTTAAAAAAAACTGTTTTGTTTTTTTGTTTTGTTTTTGGGTTGTTGTTTTTGTTTTTTTTGAATAGTGTAAAAAGACATCATCTGTCTTCTGTTGCTTAATTATGAAGTACAACACATCCTGGAAACTGTTCCCTCTTGTCTCTGCAGCCACTTGGCTGTGCACTACGGCCTCTTCTTGTCTCCACTACCGCTGCTAAACTCTGCCCTTTGTCTTCAACAATCTTCTCAAAATTGCCAAGCCATGTTTTATTTTTTAAAATAAAAAAAAAATAAAAAAATTAACAAAGGCTTCTGGCTTCAGTACTATAACTTCTGCTCTTCAGCTGACCTTACGCTGACCTCTGACGTCTCTCATCCACAGCTGCACTCAGGCTCATCAGAAGCAGAGGAGGAGAATGACCCAGATGGTGCCTATGCCTTTCGCAGGAAGGCAGGCTGCCAGTACTATGCTGTAAGGAACATTACCTTTTGTTCCTTAGAATGCCTTAGTTTTCTGTAAGGAATAATGAAAATTAGTATTACATGTTTAAGGAAACCCTTACTATGTTGTAAACATAACTTGAACAATGCTATCCAGTACTGAAGTCAATATATTGGGGCATGTAGTTTACTGATGAGATTGCAGATTGATTCTAAACTGCACAGGTCAGATGTATTAAACCCAGAGACCTGCAAGAACGAGTGGAAAAGGTGAACTTAAGTGTCCTGTCTGTCTTCGTAGGCTCGTCAAGATCGGGTGGGTAGCTGGCCGTGGTGTGGACAATGGGAGGGTGGTTTGGCAGAAGCTCGCTTTCGCTACAGTCTCACCACAGTCACCATGCCACGACGATGCCTGGGCATGGCTCGACGGCGCGTGGGACGAGGCGGCAGGTGAGTTCACTTACTGCAAAGTGCTGGCATTTGAATCCAGCTTTACATTCTGTGCTCGTCTGTCTCATCTGTGTAGATATCTACAAAGCAAAATCAGCTAAACTTATCACTTTTAGTTGTTAAACCCTTTTCTCCCTCTTTTTCTCTCAGGGTGTTGCTGGACAGAGCATACACAGACTTTGACAACATTTTCCATGGACTGGATCCAGACATGCTTGACCTGCCTGTTCCTCAATCTCCTCCTCCTCCTCCTTCTCCTACTCCTGCAACTACTTCACGCGCACCGGCCACCGACAAGTTTGCCAGTACCTCAGAAACAAATACCTCGGAAAGAAGTTCCTCCTTCAGTTCCTCTCTTTCCCCATCCTCCCCCACTTCCACGGACCTCAGTCAGATACTGTTGAATATAAAGTCGTGCCGATGGAGGCACTTTAGACCACGGACACTACCACTACATGAGCTGGACAATGCCCACCCTCTATTCAGGAGGCTGAGCCGAAGCCTGAAGCGCCCACTCTCGGCCTCCACCACCGGAGGGCAACCCTTTGGCTCCCAACGTCCAGGGAGGGTTGTCCCTGCACCCACACCCGTTGCTGGTAGGTGGCTTATCTGACTGTACACAGACACTGTTGTGTTCTCTTTGGGCTGTGTTGGTTTCATAACTTTATACCCATGGAGACGGTAAGATACCAGCTAGTTAGTGTTAGATATTGTTAGCTATATAGTGGTTTGTTTGTAATTGGCAGTTTTTCATCAGGCAGTATAAAGATGGCTCTCGGTCTGGAAAGTAAAGCAAAGGTAAAATGTCCTTTTAATCCCTCTGTGGTTTCAAGAATTCCACTTGTATAAAACTCTCAGCTGCTCGAGCTCAGGATGCAATTTTTCTCCCATATTTTTATTTATTGTGGCGGGTTTTGCTGTCAGGGCTGGGCTTAGGTATATGTCAGGGCGAAAAGGAAGCAAAGCCAGACTTAATAAGGTCTGCACAAACTAAATGGTAGTCCTCAGTAGTTTTGGCATGTCAGTGCTTGAACTAGCTCTCATCCTATTGCATATTCAGGATAGCATGGTCCTCAAGTTGAGAGCGGAACAAAGACTGTCTTCCAATTTGCAATCCAAAGCAATGGAGTTGGGAGTAGGCCAGCAGGAAGGTTCTCGTTACTAATGACTAAACATTTAAAGTAAGAGCACTTTCAGTGGTATGACAGTCATGGATGCCGTTCGCTTGGAGAGTTTGAAAAAGTAACGGTGACAAAGTGAGTCACCAGCTGGCTTGTTCAGGACACATGTCCAAGTGTGGTTGATTTTTAATCGAATGTTTGCAGCTTTTAATTTCCTAGATTTTCATCAGAATTCCTTGTTTTGTGGCTGTGCTAAAATAGCAAGAATTTCTATATATTTTATTTTATTTTTTTGTTTATTTAGAACAGCTGTTGCTTTGGGGGTAACATTGTATGAATACAACCTACCTTTCATTCCTTAAGGTGTCAGTTAAAGCAGGATTTCATAAATGAATTCATGACATGCATGGATTTGACGAAGAGACGAAATGCCACAGGTCCCCGGTGGTTTTACTGTGAGGGCAGTCAGGCGGCGGGTGTCTTAATATTGCTGCAACTTGTTTTGATGTGCATGAAAAAACAAGCTGCTTATTGATTTTTCCAGAAAAGGTTCAGTGAGAATGTGAAAGACTGATATAATTAACATGGATCTTTCAAGAAACTCTACTAATATGTATTGTGTATGAGCAAATGTGACAGCTGCACTTGTTGTTTAAGTAGTTGATTTTTGATTAAATTACACGGTGTTAGAGTTCAAGAAATAAAAATGACACGTGCTCCAGATGGAGGTAATGCCACAGGACGAGCTGTGACTTGGAGATGTACGCAGATTGTGGATCTTATGAAACTGAGAAGTGAAAAGCACACAGGGAATGGATACATCAATAATGCACTGATGCACATAATGCCTTTAAAACATGAGATGAGGACTTTTCAGTTCAAACCCTAATGAAGAAGAACTTATGGCCATGTTATCTACAGCTAAAAAACTTTGATTCAAATACTAGGGTGGATGAAATATCCACAAAAACATGTTCAGGTTTTCTTTGGCTCTACAACACCTAAAATGTCAGATATGACTGGTTTCATGAATGAGTTTGACATCGACTCAGGCTTTCTATTTCAGAAACTGCACGTTTGCTTAGAGGCATATTTTTCTCTTCACCTTAAAACGGAACGATTTCCCCCTGGTGTGTTTAATTTGCAATGCCAATCCTATTGATGCCATTAATATCTAACTTAATCAGTTTAAATCTATTAATCAGCTGTCCTGTAGCCGTAGATATGGATATCACTTCAGATTAAATACTGACTTGAGTTTTGCCACTAATAACATCCTATAAATAGACTAATTTGATCCAATGCAAATGGGCTTGGCAGCTAATTAGGACCAAGTATGAAAACGTATTCATGCATTTATTGGGTGCACATTTTATGCTGTTGTGCCTGGCAGGGCTTTATTTGCTGGCGTTCATGACATATGGCTCAACTGATCCTTTTGTTTCTGTAGGGATTTAGCCCTGGTTGAGAGAGCCACCTGTGACATTAAAAACTCCATCTCTAAACTTGTTAACTGTATAATCTTGCTTTGTAGTAAACCTCAGTTGTCAGGCAGGAAATCTGAGAATATATTTTCTGGAGTACCCTAAGTTTACCTGAATATGGCCAAAACGATTTCTTTTCCTACCACATATACTCAAAACTGAAAGAATCAAAGCTGGAATGTTTTATTGTAGTATAAAAGCCACCTGGAGAGTAAATGGACGTACTCATTACCAAACATTGGTCTGACTTTTCATTAGAATGCATTGCATCACTAAAAACTCACTGGTGCCCAAAAAGTGTTAAAAATAATTCAGGAAACCATGTAGTGGTTTTGCTTTGTTCATAGTGAATTGGTTTCTGGTTCGGTCATTCATTTATTCATGAGCACAGTTTGCAGTAAGGTCTGCAGCATAACAGTAAAATCCAAGACTGAAGATGCTCCTTCGTGACTGAAGTCTTTGGCCTTTGTTGTACTCACTGTTGTTTGCTTCCCTGCTGACTTATCAAACGAGGCATATTGAGTGGGTGTGAGTTGACAGAGTTGTTGTCTGTGTGTTGCTGTTTGATTCAGACTGTTGGAGCAGCTTACTTTTCTTTCCCAAATATGGTTTTTATTCATCCAAAAGCAGTTGAAAACAAATATTTGACCAACTTTCTATCTTCCCAAGAAGATAGAAAGTTGGTGGCAATACATTAGGCACAATGTGTCATGGACAGTGTATCTGAAAGGCTCCGTATGCATCATGTGGTGCGTGTCTTGACCTGGGTTTAAGGTTTAATGCCAACCTGCCACCACTTGGCTCAAATATTCTTTGTGTCAAAAGATCTGTCTGTTTTATGATTGTGAATTTGTAACACTGTTTTTGTTTCTCTCAGCTTTCACAGTTGAACAGTACCAGCAGCATCAGGAGCAGCTGTCCCTGATGCACAAACAGCAGCTGGAGCAAGTCCAGCAACAGCAAGCCAACAGCGCCACCACTGCCAACAGCACACAGGTCAGCGTGCAGATCAACTGTACAGCAGCAGACAGTGATCTGAATTTATATATTTATATAATATATACTTTTTGATTGATCCCCCCGTAATCTTCAAATCATGTAAACTTGTTACTCTTGGTCTCCTAGCAGACCCTGGCAAATACATTGGACCAGGCCAGTGCTCAGTTTGCCGCCTCGGCCCTCGTGACCGCCGACCAACTGCTGGCTCTGAAAACCAAGGAGGAGCTAGGACCAGGAGTCAATGGCGTCCTCTCCCCCTCAGGTATAACTGCTTCCCACACAACCACTGGTTTGACCAATAGCCTCTTAGCTTTGAAGGCTCATGTTGTAATCACTATTGTCAAATTTAACAAAGGTATATTGGTATTGATGATCCCAAAATTGTTTACTTATCTATTCTAATTCTAGTTATATGTTGAAATTAAAACCAAATTGATTAATTTTTTTCATTTATTTTACAACAGCACTATTAAAATGAAAAGTCCACTTTACCAAATTGTTACAGTACAGTGACAGTGAAGTCAAGACAAAGCAAACAAAGGGACAAAAGTAATCATAGTACTAACGCCCTCAATACTCATCAACACAAAAGAGCAGATGGCAGCACAATGAAAGTTCAACAAAACCTGCACCAGCAGCACCCCAACGACTGATGCCGCTTCACGGAGGAGTGTTTGCTAGATAACCAAGAAAAGTGACAAAAGGGAATTTAGATTTTCATTAATCTGGAGATGGAAGCGGGGCACCAAGGTGTCCTTCACAGATCAAACTCCTGCAACCTGAAGTCTGATAATCAGTGACTTTTTCTTTGAATACTGATTTGGTGAAAAGGGAAAAAAAACCTCCTGCTTCTACATTTTCTTCTGCCACGCAGCAGATTAAAAACTTTTCCTTGTCAAAGATTTTTAAATTAAAGTTTCTGTTAAGTTAGGCTTTGAAACCTGTGTGCACATCTACAGTACCTCATTTTTTAAGGATTATGATTCACACTTTGAAGGGAGGGAAAAAGCTGCTTTGAAACTTTGTGTACTCAACTTCAAATTGCTGTGCAAATTCAGTGCTTCAAATTCAGAACAGGAGCAGGTTTAAAAAAATAAAAATAAAAAAATCAGGTGATAATTAAAACTTCTTCTCCAAATCCTGTTTATTCCAACACCACCCCCCACTCCACCCACTTCAGGTGTCTACAAGGGCTTGCACCTCTCGAGCACAGCGTCCCCGTCCCCTGCCACCCCGGCTCCTCCCACTGCTACAACGACACCTGCTTCGCTCCACCCCTGTACCACCACCACCAGCTCCGCGTCTGCTACCAGTAACAACAATGGCACCACTCACCCTGCCAACACAACTACCACTAACACCACCACTCAGGTCCTGCTGGGAAATAACAACAACCTACGGCTGAGTGTTCCCGCCACCAAGCGCATCCCCACACCCCGGACACTGAGCACCACCATGTCTACATCCGCCTTAAAGCTCGCCCACGCAGCAGCCGCCAACTGTCAGAAACCCAAGGTCACTACAGCCTCGGCCTCGCCGCTGGACATAGTGCCCAGGTAAGGAAAACTGAAAACACTCGAGGGGTGAAGTGATTTTCCAAACGGAAGGCCGTACCTAGCTGAATAGCACACGGGAAAACGTCAACATTACTCCTTTTAATTTATTACCTTTTACTCAAAGCAGCCATGTCCAACATGGAACACTCTTGAATGTGTATGTTATGAACCTACTGAGTTACCAGCAGAGTTGGCAGCTCTCAAAGTTTACATGTTCTTGTGAGCTCAGTTTGTAGTTTAGCTGTCCGGCTTCCACATTTTCTAGTCATTCTGCTCTGTGACAAACGGTTTGTCTGCTTGAGATATATTCCAGGGATGACATGTTAGACCAAAAAAGAAGAGACTTTACTGTTGTATATGAAGCATAGGACTGCTTGCTAAAAGGTTTGCCACCTGTGCCATCTTTTCATGTGTCTGATGAAAATCTGTCCAAAACCAATGTGAGAGCAGCTGTGCAAGATGTTGTCACAAAATTTATGGATGTGTGTAGTTAAGATAAAAAAAACATAGATTGGATGCGTACTGAGATGTTTATGACTGAGCTCAGGACATTACTTCCCTGTCAATGTTTACCTTATAGATCCAACCTGAAAATGTCTTTTGCGGCACCTTTCACCTACATCTTACTCAAGAATAACGTGTCTAATCGCTATAAAACACTTACTTCTGGGCTTTTATTTTGAAATGTGGCACATTTAGATTTTATCTGTTGCTTTTCTAGTTTGTAGAAACATGAGTAAAGATATTGTTTGGCCTTAAAGCAGGTTTGTTGTGCTTAATTTTAAGACAACTGAAGTAACAGGTTTATGCTAGCCTGTCTGTGCTAACAGTTTCCATTTTTGCCCTCAGGGAGAATCATGAACAAGACAAGCCAGCACTGAACAGTCTAACGGACAACACAGTGGCCATGGAGGTTACGTAGCCTCTCATACACCGCTCTGAGGAAACGTGACTCCATTGGGTTTTTTTGTTTTTGTGTTGTTTTTTTTTTAAATTTTATTTTTTTTAAGGTGCTATGCATCATTCGTTAGTCATGAATGCAAGTGGTGGCGGACTGAGCACAGCAAGGCTGGGTTTCCATAGCAACAGTTTGGGACTTAATTGCAATGCTCGTCTCGTACAATTCCCCCCCATTTGTTACTGTTAATAGGAGATCTCTGTAAATTCTTAATATGGCAATTATATGTACAGTACTGCATATTTGTAATACCCCTCTCCCCACCCTTCTTGTATATAACATTACTTGAATACAGAATTGTTCATTTGTGATGTTTTGCACTCGATATTAAAAAAAAAAAAATCAAAATTAAAATTAAAAAGAGAAAACGACAAACTGCAACTGGTGCGAGTATGGGGTGTGAAAGTTATACCACAGAAAAATGTATGTCATCACATGCATGGTGCGGAACCTGCTGTTTGATCTATTTATTGTGCCGTGTTTACAGAGGTTTTCCCCCCACATTCATTAAATTTTTTTTTTTTTTTTAAATACACTGTATCCTTCATCAGTTCCCTGTGCTGTAGTAAGTGTTTAGGTAGATTTATACAAAAAAGAAGTCCCCACTATTTTTTTTTTTTTTTTCTTTTTTTTTTCTTCCTTTTTGGATGTTGTGAACATGGCCGGGGGCTCACCCGTTTTTGTTGGGTGTTCCCATGTGTCTGTTTAAATCCACGCAGACGTGTTTGTTAAAGATTCAGGCGCAGGGCAGTAGATGTGTATTTAGCCCTTTTCAGACGTGATGTGAAGCATTCGGCTCAATCAGTCTCTTAAATTGACGGCACTGTCGTTCAGAATTCACTCACACACATCAGGGGGGGGGCTGCTGTGGTTGCCACGCGTACCAAGAACTTATTACATTTGTGGTGATTAGTATTGTGTGAGGTGCAGCCCGCACTTCTGAATGTTTCTTTGACCAAGATCTGTGGGTGCTGCTGACTGTGCTGTACCCACCTGCCCCTTGCACACAAGCCGAGGGCTTTTCTGAATCAGGAGCAGCTAAAATACATCATAGATAAATGTTTTAGTCTTATTTCAAATCTAAATCAAAGATGAAATGTTATTGTTGTGTAACGCAGCTCAGAGACGCAGGGGAATCTCTAACAGATGCGATCTAGTGCGAGCTGATTCGTTGACGTGACTTAACGCAATCAGACGAGCTAAAGTGGCCAGTGAATGTCACTGAGACGCCAACACGTTCAGATGCCGTCAGATTAATTGAAATGTCTGAAAGGGGCTTTTGTTTGTTTGTAGGCATCAGTTTGTCAGTGGGTAAATCAGTCTCCACAAAGCTCTTCCATACATATGTTATTCCTGAGACAAGTAACAAAACAATGGGGATGAAGACTTTCCCAGAAGACTTTGCTGCTTCTGACTTATCTAAGCACTATATATTATAATTTTTTCTTTTTTTAATTAATGCTGCTTTTGTATGATTTTTGGCGTCTGGTTTCTACCAGATGGCCTTAGTAACTTTTAGTTTTCTCTAAAGGATAATCCCCCTCCCTTTTTTTTTTTTTTTTTTTTTTTTTTTTTTTTTTAAACAAATATTTTTGTATCTCCCTTCTCCTTTATTTTCCCATGAAAGACTTCATTCTTTTGTTACTTGTTCTGAAAAAAAAAGAAACTATAAGGGAGTAATTTAAAAAAAAAAAATGCAGTAACTGACATTTATTATCATTCCAGCTTCTGTATAATAAGGAACATGTATCAATTGAAAGAAGAAAAAAAAGAAATGAAACAGTTTTCTCTACTTTTAAAAACTCCAGAAGGCTGAAAGGCCATGAACCACAAGTTATCGGGTGCCTTCATTTGGGAAAAAAGGAAAAAAAAAAAAACTTTTAAAAAAATCAATAAAACAAAAAAAATCACTCTCTTCTGTGAAGAGTTTGGTACTGAACAAGGCTACGTGTAGTTTTTCTTTGTCTGTACCACAAGCCCAATGCCCATTCCAATGGCCCAGTTGATTCATGATTTTTTTGTTTCCCTTTTGTTTTTGTAAACCCTTCCACCACACACACTCACACACATGGGAAAGACTTAAGAATCCTCTTGAATTGTCACAAAATGAAATAAAAATCCAGGGCATTATGTGTTTCGACCAACATGTCTCCTTTGTTTTTGTTACTTTAATGGTTTCGCTGAGTCTTTGTGTGAAGAAGCTTCAGTTTAGGAGCCAAATTTGATCTCAGGTGGGCCGGACAAGACAAACTGTAATCCTCCTACGTGTGAACATTTAATGAACCGTCCAATTCCTCATGCAAACTAGATGAACACCCTGAGAGAAAGAACTAAAGAGCAACCCGACTTTTTCCTTTGTTTAAAGTAGTGTAGATTCAGTGGGTTCCAAAGTGTGGGCTGTGAAGCTGCTGCAGGTGGGCCGCAAGAACTGATTTGTATTATTTACTTTGAAACACGTTTTTATAACTGATAAATGTTTTACTTAAACTCTTATGTTTGCCAACAGACTGCAGAAGTTGCTGGGGGCATTCATCATCCCTAAATGCAGCACGTGGTAGTGGTGAAGTTAAAGTTATGACCACTTTGTAGTCTTTCTACTGCTGTGGTTTAGTGTTTTTACTGCTGGCAGTAAACACGTCCTAACCAACAGCTAATCTTATGTGATAATCAAAGACTGGGGATGAATTCTGCTGATGTTTTCAGTGATCCAGGGCGATGCAAACTTCTCGTTTGGCCTTACAGAAAGCATCTCTGAGGGGCTTGTTACTGGCAGCCCACAGATGCAGTCTACTGTGAATTTCTTCCCACTGATTTTTGTGTAGCTGAAAACACTACGTATGTTCGTAAACTGGTGAAATGTGGAATGATTAAGTAGCACCAGCACGGTGGTGTTGCAGCTATCGAAGGACTGGAAAGAGTTGGAAAACTGAAGTTTGACTGTCCTCAATCATATCCTGTCATAAGGATATAATCTTTAAACTTGAAACTTTTATTACCATGGCACCAGAAACTGTTTTTAAAAGGAATTTGGACTAAAAATGAGTTCTTAAGGTGATATTCTTGTTTTTCTTTTTTCCATTAAAAATAGTTTCATTCAGCTACATAATGAGAGGCGGTTAACTTTAACCAATGACTTCTGCAGAATTGGGTTTAAATGATCATTATATGTTATGACATTATGATATAAAAATGGAAACATTGAATACTCCCGCTTCAGCTACTTGATCCAGTTTCATGAGAAGGATTAATAAAGTGTCCTGCTATTTTTATCCCTTTGATCATGGATGTCAAACTCATTTTACATTTTCTAAAGATGTCCAGTGGGCCGGATTGGAGTCTTGGCCTGGCCGATTCTGGCCCACAGGCTTTATGTTTGACACCCCTGCTGCAGCTGGAAGAAGGCTGGCAGCTGCTCCTTCCACACATTTTATAGCCAGTGGTTTATGAAACTGCTGACTCAGCACTTTCATTAAAGTGTTTAAGTGATACAACTTTAAAATGCATAAAGCTAGTTTTCAAAATGCTTGCACAGTAGCAGCCTGCAGTGACATGAGCCTTAATATGATATATTTTTCATTAAACACTTTTCCAAAAGATTCACTCAGAAATTAATATTAAATTTAAAAAAAAAAAAAAAAAGATCAATTCCTCTTCCTCTTCCTCTTGTACAAACCATTTTGGTTTGTACAAGAGGAAAAAGTGAAGGGACGATTATTGTGGCTTCAAAATGAACTTACTCAAAAATAATCCAACCTGTAAAATGTCTACATATATATTTTTACTATCTATTGTGTAGCAGAATAAGAGGAGTGTCACTCTGTTCCCTTATGTATTATTGAGCTATAATCCATAGTTTTAATGTTGCGACTGCAGAACGTGAAGCCACCTTTCCCTTTTTTTTCAAGCTGAAGCTGCACCGTGTTATCATCCTGGGACACTATATGTTGCTGTTCAGTTTTACCGTCTCCTGCGTCGTCCTTTGGCAGCGATGCTCTGACGCAGCAGCCGCTGCAGTCCTCTATGGTCCTCTATTAAAGACCTGCAAAGCCTGCAGCAGGAGGCTGGAAGCGTGGCAGCGCAGGTTCGTCAGCCAGGAGATGCTGACACCTGCCCCCGTGAGACCGTTTTACAGTTTGTTTGGCTTTTCTTTTCCCACTTGCTGAATTATTTTCTCTTTCACTTTTACTCACTGGTTAGTTTTAGCCACTAAAGATGACCTGATTAGTTTTGGGTAAAAACATGCACCCTCATTAGAGTAATCCTGCTTTTTAACAAACATCCAGATCTCTCTCAATGATGCCATAACATCGTCCTAAGGTCAAATATTACCAGCAAAATGGGGGAGGTTTGAGTTCCAAGCGTGGCGTCTGTGAGTCACAGAGAGGTTTACAGATGGTGGAGATTTCCTCAGATTTCAAGACAACACCACAGCACCCAGTAGTGACTGACCCTAACCTCTCTTCCATCTGGTTTAGGGTTTATGATTTGACACCACCAGGGTCTGTTAGGCCTGTCTTAGAGAACTGGCTTCAGATGACATAAACCCAAGCAAAATTATCTGAGCAGAGATGCCCAGATCGCCCTCCTTTCAGCCTCCTCTTCTAGTGAAATACAGACCCAGCTGAGAGGAATAACTGCTGCTGGGCCTCCTCACCTTAGAGCCTTCCAGCATGAATCCTGCTCAGATATCCAGACCATATCAGCTGACTTGTGTCTGTGTTGAGCTTTCCTCTGAGCCCCCTCATAATCACCTAAAACCTCACCCTACCTGTGCAGCAGAGCTCCGACGTTATAATTGTAACAGCTTTTAATTCCACTTTTCTTCTGATCACACAAACTGTGGTTCAAGTCTTCAGTTCCTCTAAAAATAACAGCCAGCTTTACAGGTATCCACCCTCCCCAAACCGCTGCATTTACTGTAAGGTGACTATACCCTGATGAACCGGTTTAGTTCTCTTTGTGCCTCATGCCCACATGTGTCCCTTTTATTCATTGACTGAATAACAGGCAGAGGACCCTGAGCCGTGTTTTGGTGTTTAAAGCTGAAAATAAAGCAGCGTGAGTGGGTGTAGTGAGCGTAGGTCACGAAGTGTTTTTCACCGGGTTTTTTTCCACATCAAGGTGGCTCACAACTAAAACGCACGGAAAAGTACTGCAGCACACACACAGTTTTTAAATCAACGTTTGGGCAAACATACATTTATTTTCCCCTGCAAAAAAAAAGAAAAAGAGGCCATCCAGACATAGTGTTGCTGTTTACTCGTGGCTTCTATTCACTGCAGCAATTTGGGCAGGATAAGCGATGACATTTAAATGTAAATTCTACTTCTTAGAGAGGGAAAAGCAAAGTCGATAAGAGCTGCAAAGTAAATGAGCACAGCGGAGTCTAACTCCCAGAGAGAGATTGCCTTTGCTGTGCGACTGACTTGATCATATTTAGATCTTTCTCCTGTAATTGCTTGTTTCAAAAAGATAGAAAGTGATGAAGTGTAAATGCAAGACAGTTTTAAGGACGTGACCTGATACTGGGTCTCGGAAAAGTGCTGCGCGATTTCGCTTTTAGTTCAAAGTAAATGCGCTGAAAGTGGTTAATGTGGCTGAAATCAAAGTTTTAATGCGCAGGTTCAGCAAAATGCAGAGAAATAAAAGTGAAAGAATGGAAAGCCAAAGAGTCGGGATGTTAGTGGGAGGCTGGCTTTATCTGTGAGAAGAGGTTAGTGCAAGTTTGCACAAAAAGATTCATTTGAGCTTGAGGATAAAGGCACAGGACGTACTCAGATTGGTCCATTGTGTGAAGCCAGTGCTAATTTTATTCTAAGAATAGTCTACTGCAGGGGTGTCAAACATAAGGCCAAGGGGCCAGAATTGGACCCAGAAGAGTCTAATTTGGCCCACTGGACGGCTTTGGAAGAAGTAAAGGAGGAAATAAATTCTTCCTGCTGATAGAGACTTCTCCCACAGCCATTCTTACTACACCAAAGCAATTAAGTAACAGATAAACAATTAAATAACATAAAGTTTCCTGTTTTTTCACTATCAACTTTTTACAACAATAAAATATTTTCTGCGACTTATAACAAACTTGTTGTTTTATAATTACAGGACAGTCTCAGTACTTTTCTGTAATTTGTGCTGACAGACTTTTTCTCTTTGCCACTGCAGCATTTTTGAAATTGCCTTTCTTTTTCAGAAGGGGGAATTTCACCAATCTGACCCACTTGAGATCAAAGTGGGCCAACAATGTAGTTTGACCCTCCTGGGCTAATGCAGGCTAGTTTCAGATCCAACTTCCTCCTTATTTCTTATTTCTTTTCAGTTGATAAAAATTTGATCATACAGTAAAGAGACAACCTGAATGTTCAGACTGCGAGTGGCGACAGTAGGAAGCTAGAAAGCTCTGCTCAAACCAGGTTGGTCGTTCATTCTCATTTGATCCAGCTCTAAATATAAGCTTTATAAACAGGAACGTTTTTAAGCCTATTCTTAAAACTAGAGACAGCGTCTGTCTCCTGAATCCAAGCGTCTGCCTCCAATTAAGAAACTCAAGGAACCACATGTGAGGTTGTAGTTTGACAGTGAAGTGCTTCAAGATTTGAAGGGTCCAAAATGAAGAGAAGGAAAAGAAGACAATCCTCCTTTCGAGTCTCTGTTAGCACTCTCGCTGTGGTGTTTTGGATCAACTGAACCTTTTTTAGTGAGCTTTTAAAGCTAATTTACAAGAAACAAATCCATTGATTACTGTTTTCAGCATCACTCTGAGGATGTTTCTTTTTTTTTTTGTTTCCAGTTCCAGTCAACAAATGCTGGTAACGAAAGTCTGTCAAAGAAAAAGCACAAAGCACGGCTTGTAATTTGTGATTTTCTAACAATGTTGAGTAGCTGTGATAAAAAGGACAAAATATTTTTTAGAGACCAACCTGTTGGAAATTTGAGCAATTTTCATTTCTTCAAAGAGCTTTACTGAAGAAGTGCCGATTCCTGCCACGTTATTGAAAGAAATTCAGTTTTGCTACAGGTCTGCTCAGAATGTTTTTCAGTAAAATGTTGAATTTTTTCTACTGAAAGAATCAGCCGTGATTTCAATTTGAGGAAAACATGCAAAAAAAAATAACTCACTCAAACTTCACGGAAAATCCGAAGTTTTTAAAGAGTCAATTTAATAAGAGTGGAATTAAACTGACTTCTTGAGCTGAACTCAGTAAATATTTGATCAGCATGTTCTTAAAATTACATTGAGTTGCTAATTTATATATCTTTTGTGTCTTTTTAATTGATTTGGTGTCATGCTTTCATTACGTAGCGTCAGAACTATTAATCACGTCCCCTGCTGGGATTATTAAAGCCATCTTCATTCATTTTTCGTTCAGGTCTTTCGTTTGTTTGTTTTTTACCTCAGTTGACTGTTGAGGGAAATGCATCCTGTAGCTAATTGCTAATTTCTCCTCTGCATTATGAGCTACTCTCTAATTATCTGTCTCCTGTTTGGTGCTGTGCAGGTGAGCGGCTTTATCAGAACTCCCAGAAAACAGCTCCCTGCATGAAAGTAGCTTGATAAACAAAAGAATGAAATTGTTTGATATGCTTTATGATCAAATTCTTCACCGAGAAACTTTTAAGCAATCAAGCATAGTTCATGCCCATGCATAAGATGTTTTTAATTGCAGTGTTAATAGCCACTTTGTCTGAAATAAAACACTTAAAGGGAACTTATTTAGCTATTTTGCAGCTATTTTTATTATCGGTGAACCTGGTTAGAGGAGCTTTGCATGAGACGCAGTTCAAAATAGTCCTGATTTATCTCATACTGGGCCTCAATGCAGCACTTCTGTCTGTAAGAAGCTGTTTTAAGCTCCTTTACTCTCCCTTTAAGCTGTCAAGAGGCAGTTGTATACCTGAGATGGCCATATTAGCCATTTTAGCCCCTCAGTGACATCATACAGAGCCATGAGTAGAAAAATACTGCATCAGAGGTTTTAGAGCAGTTTGAAGTCTGAGCTTTTGGCTCACAGGGAGTACTCACACATATACTGACACAGGTAGATGTATCTATATATGAAATAATAAAAAGTATGGCAACACACCTTGAAAAAAAATTTCTGCAGATCCAAACCCACAGTTGTGCGTGATCACAGCTCAAATTTCTTAAGAATTTCAAAGAAAAATCCCACATGACCTTGTAAAGTCTCACTGGGTGTGAAACAGCAAACACAAAGCAGCTCACCAGCTCTGGATTTCTGTTACTATGGCAGCACCACTGTGGGAGCTGTGCAGACGTCTGTTACAGCTCAGTAGTTTTGTCACCTTTGTGTAAGTCACGTTTCAGTTACACATCCGAGTCAGTGTTTGACTTTTGTTTAGTCAGTGAAAGTCTAGACTAGCAGTAAACTCTCTGCATCACACATGAAGACACTCAGCAACTATCAGGTGAATCCTCGTGAAACTGTTTCCGGAGAGTTAACTTTACAAACTGCAGTTTTTCTCCCACAGAGGGGTTCACATAACTTTTGTCAGTGGCCGGCGCCTTAATGCTTCTAAAGACGAATTATAGCTCCGTGTTTGTTATACAGTGTGAGCAAAGCTCTGCTGTGTAATCATGTGGATGCGTCAGTACAAGTCATTCAGTCAATGATTTACTAACTCTTAATAAAGCCACGAATTTCCCCTCATAAATCTCGCACAAATGGTCACTTATTAGACAGTAGCAGCGTAACACAGATGGACGTGAACACCGACTCTGAATGCTTCGAATGAGGTTTACTTCAAAAAGGTTTGGCATGGGGCAAAAAATAAAATTACAACTGAAAGAAAACAAACAAAAACTGTTCAGTTTTGGCTCATTGAACCAAAGTCGCCACATTCTGTGATTAAATCTATAATATTAACCAAGAAAATGAAACATTAAGCTAACATGGAATTACTAAAAAATGCAGTTTCCTTGTAGTTGTCACTTTAGGCTGGCTCAGGAAGTTAGTTAGTCCACATTGACTCCCATGTTAACATTTAGAGCAATAGAAAGCCTGCTTAGAGCCTGGTACAAAGAGGGGTTTTGAGTCAGTTGTTTTAATAACTCTTACTGTGGATTATTTGCATCCTGACCTTGTTCAATGCCATTTAGAGCAACTTTATTGGCATAAAGGAACAATTGATAAAGCCTGGTGAGTGGTACGCCCCATCCAAGAAGTTTGTGGCTCACACTGTTACTTAGCACCAACACCAGATGTGGATGCAGCTGGCTAACCAGCCTGCTGGTTTATGCTGATAAGTCGGCGCCTGATCGATCAAATATGGTCACCTCTGGCTCCAAAACAGCAACGCGGTAGCTTGGAAAACGCTCACGCTTAAAACTGCCGGATCTAAAACTAGTATATAATGTCACAGTGGCCACATCCATTTTTAAAATAGTCTATTAATTACACAGAGTTGCTGAATTGAACTTCAAGACAGAATATTGGAACAAAACTGTGAAAAGATGTATTCTTAAATAAGGTTGGTATAGGTGATATCCTCTAACATAGCAGTGAGGCACATGTTTGCAGTGACAGTCTTCCACTCATTAGAGCACCGAACGTGTGTGGATCCACTGCTGGAAATAGACCCAGACATATACAGTATCTGCTAAGACCGACTATTTTAGGAAATCCACAGCCTCATTTAAAAATCTTGTCTTTTTGAGCTTTTTGAACTTTTATCCTCCAGGTGTATTTGACCTTTTCACAAGACCGACAATTAAAGCATCACCATAAAAACACACTTGGTCTCTAACCAAAGTATTTTCATGGTAAACCAGTTGAAAAGACACTCAGCTAATGAAAGTCACAATTGGCTGTTTTGATACAATGAAAATCTTGTCAGATTTCATCGACTGCGCTTTTGTCTCTCGGTGTAAGCGTTGCTATAGTAAACAAGAGTATGATGGCATTGCTTTGTGTCGTTCATCATCAAGGTTATTTTCTGTGGCTCCCAATCAAAGCCAAGGAGAGCCGAGCACAAAGACGCTTTCACACCCCGGCCTCATTATCACTGCTCTTGGCTTGCGCGTATTCCGTCTTTATCTTTCACAGCTTCCATCATATCTTCATTTAGAGTCGTGCCTTTCAATTACCGGGGAGCCCTAATGAACAGCAGACACCCTCAGTGGAGACATTGTGGACAGGCCAGCTCATTAAGGCTGATGAGTCAGAGGGCAAATAATGATGATCAAGGTTGTCTGCAGAGTCGGATCACCTCGTTCGAGTCTGACTTCAAAGTGTGGGACTGTCTCAGTCTTTGTTCTTTGATTTGACCGTGGAGTATCCACCGGTACCTCCAATAATGCCGCATTGCAGCTCGCGTGTTTTGGATGGTGAATTTATAAATTAAGCTGTTTTTTATCGCCCTCGTTTCTTACAAGTTCTCGTGACTTTCATAATTTAATTAGTAGATCTATGGAGCATTTTTGTGATGTGTTGTAACCCAGCAGAAAGTAACTATGACATGTCAATATGTTTGGATACAGCTAGAAGAAATCTAACATAATGAGCTCTTTTGTGGTGTTATGGTGCAGGGGTTAACACATTTGCCTTACATGTAAAAGATCCCCATTTTAAGACTGGGAGGAGGCACAAACCGAGCCTCAGGGGGGTCACAAGATAGTATTCCTTTAGGAAAGGCATCCGGGGTCAAACCTGTGCCAAATCAAACATGCAAATCCACTGTGGCGACTAGTTGGGAAATGAGGGAGCAGCTGAAAGTGTCAGCAGCACTGCTACAAAGCCCTGCAGATATTTTAGTCCCACTGCAGTCCTCCTTTTGTGTTTAGCAGTGATCATGTGGTAAATGTTTGTCTTTTTGCATTATAACTGTTTAGAAGGCCAAACATGTTCATTCATCCTTGGCAAGAGACGCTCACAGTGGTGCACGCTGCTGTGACAAGTGAAACAAGTCAGATAAAATCTTCAGCAGTTTTTCTTTCTGAAATTCATGGAATAATAAGTAAATGTTTAAATTTCATCATTTTAGTGGACTAAGAATCAAAACCTGCACATTATCTTTATCAGGGACCTGGTGAAAGGTATGACTTTTTAATAAACCCTTAACACAGGGATCATTTCTCTAAAAGAAAATGCTTTAGTCTTATAAATATGAACCGCTATTTCAAATTAACAAAAACCTCTCGTTCAACTTTAAAGCTAAAGCAGCAGGTGTTCGGTCTCCTGCAGATCAGAACGGAGCAGAACCGAATATTGAAACTCATGGACGGCATCCACTTTAGTGAAAACTGCTCTACCTATTAGCCAAAGTCTAATAGCTTCGTGTTTCTCAGTCTGCTACACGTCTTTCTCCCCTCTGTGAGTTTCCAACCCTTAATAAATTAGACGATCTCACAGAAAACTTCCCCCAAAAGTTCTCTGGGAGACACACGCAGCATAAGAAAATATATATGTCGCTGGATCTCTTCAATTCAACTCAGTTACATTTTATTTAAATTGCACCAAATCACAAAAACTGTTGTCCCAAGGTGCTTGGATCTCACAAAACAACCCTTTCCTGCTGCTTTCTGTGACATCACTAAACCTGATAAGTTTATGGTCTCGGCTGCCAGTTTCAGGCTGTGTTCAGCACAACATAACCTCCTAATTATAACAGCTATCAGTCAAAAAGGATCAACGGGATGCTTTAAGACCATCACTGCCCATCTAGTTTCACAGTTTGGTTTCAAAAAAGCAAGATGGTGACAGCAAAAATGGTAAAGTCAGTTCAACACTAGGCTTCTCTAACTAATGAGTGATGGTACTGTGGCTATCTTTTGTATTGGCAGCTCGGCTGAACTGTGGAGCTAAGTCCAGTTTTCTCCATGAGATTATCAGTAATGTAATGACCGGCAATCATGAATGTCAGCGATCCCAAGTTAAACCTTTCTGACCTTTGAGATGGGTGACTGGAGTGACTGCTACCGACTGACACGCGAGGGGGCGGTAAATAGATTATGGGGTTTCCTAGGCAACTGAATCTTGCAACCTTCACTTGGGATCAATCATTAGATGTGGCTTCATCCTCCCACAGGTGAAGGCGATCCTGAAACCTGGCTTATTTTCTGTGAGACCAATCACGATGTGACTCATTGACTTTTATTTTCAGGAAGTGTGAAATGCAGCAGCACAGGTTCAGCGGACGGTCTTCTTCTCTCGGAGGCCTTTCAAGGACAGATTCAGTCTGAAAAACCACGTTAGAAGGAGTACACGGTGTTCTGTGTCTGAGCAAAGACAATGAAATCTTCAAATAATAAGAGAAAACTTAAACAATCCTCGTGGGCAAACTGAGCCCATTCAGCAGCAAATTAAACAAACCGCAAAAAAGGAAATGTAATTTAAATGATAATGGGTTTAAACGCTGCACCATTTGTATTATAATAATTTCACAAGTTGAGGTAAGAGTACGAGGGATTTATAACGAGCAGCTCCTTTTAAAGACTCGAGATGCTTTTCAGTTCTTATAAGTGGGTGATGCAAGTATTGCCACAGCGGGGCAAAAAGGGGGTTGACACTGAGAGTAAAGCAGGAAAAGATGAAAAGGGAGCTTTGCAAAGAGATGGTGGAGGAGGTGGTGTGGCATCAGTATTAATGTTAATGTCAGACTGATACTGCAATACATGTCATGTTGAAAAAGTCACAAATCGGACTCATGAATGCGCCGAAATGCCACTTTGTACCATTTGAAATCATCTCGATTGTGCGCCGTCTTTTCCGTTTTCTGTGTTTTTTTTTCTCCTTTTTTAATCTTGTAAAGAAGTAGAAAGCGAGGCTCATGTCAGTGCGACCACGGAACAGAACTCAATTATGAGTTTTTCATTGTGTCAGCAGAAAGCGTCTAAAAAGCTGCTCCGTGCTGAGGGAATCCTGATTTCACAGCCGCCCACATGCTCCGGTTCTGTGGAGCTCACACTCCTCTGGCTCCCAGCGGGGGGCGCGGGATGAATACCGGATTATTACGTTCACGATGATGCAGGATGTCGGCGAGAGCGTGACAGGCAGGAGGAGATATTTTTAATGTAAACTTGTTAAGTCAAGGAGGTGAGAGAAACAGAGGCGGCGTGAGAGGAGCGAGTGCATTATTTATGTATGAGTGCGCTTATTCAAGCTGAGAGAGAAGCGTCTGTTAATGCTGGTAAACATAATATACGTGACTTACCCTACTCATTTCCAGCTCTTTATTTCTGTTGTTGGACTCCACTACAGTAGCTTTGTATGATTCGGTTTACTCTGAGCCTTGCTGCACTCTTTTAGTTTGACGTCTGTGTGAAACAAGCTGCTTTAGCTCCGCTCCCTTTATGCCAACTTTGGTTTTCTGACTGGCCTGTGTCAGGAGGACTAGTTACCATTGGGTCAACCTCCCCCCAACCAAACAAACCCTCAACCAGTTTCACAGCAGCTGCCAGTATCAGGGAATACACGTTTTAGTGACCAGTGGTTGCCAGCAGCTTGCCAACTGGTTTTTAGACATTTATAAAATAAGAGCAGTTCATTTGACTGACTAGTGTTTCTATCAAAAGCAGCAATAGTTAAGATTCAAGATTCAAGAGCTTTATTGTCAAGACAGCAGTATACACAGTGTACAGCGTACCGAAATGCTGTTTATATTTATAAGTGTATAAAAGATATATCTCCAAGAGATATATAAAACTAGGAATTACAAATAATTAACATGCTAAATTTCAGTAGAATTAAGGGCTAAAAGGTACTAATTACTAACTATACCGTACTATACAGTACTATAATGATAACTATACAATACTAACTGTACAATAAACAAAGACAGGACAGAGACTATACAAAGGGGATTGTGCAGTAGGTATTGAATACCAGGTTCAAGTCATTACCAGGATATTGTAGACGAGTGAGGACGAAGACATGTGCAAGATGCAAAATGTGCAAATATAGTATAGTTTAGATGTGTGCTCAGTAACTATGTGACTGAGTGTGCAAGTAAGCATATTGTTCCCAGGTCCAGTTTGTAGTGGATTTGTGAAAGTTTTTGTTGTTTTTGAATCTTTTGTAAGGTGTTTGTAAAGGTGTGTATCAGTCCTTTGGTGGGAGTGAGCTGAGGGCTCTGACTGCTTGGGGGAAGAAGCTCTTGCAGTGTCTGGCCGTTATGGTTTTGATGCTGCGAAACCGTCTGCCAAATGGAAGGAGGGAGAACAGTACAAGTGAGGGGTGGAAAGTGTCTTTCACTATGTTGTTCGCATGTCGGATGATGTGTTTGTTGTAGAGTTGGGAGATGGGTGGGAGAGGGTGATCCTCTGTGCTGTCCCCACTATCTGCTGCAGAGACTTCTTTTGCAGTTCCCGTACCAGATAGTGATGTAGCAGCAGAGGATGCTCTCGAAACTCCATCCCTGGTATAAACATCCATTCAACATTTTTTTGGGCAGACACTCAAATTTTAACACATTTTCCCCTCGTATTCCTTAATTTCACTACCACCAGCTACAGTGAGAGACCTATAACAGAAAAACAAGGGCTTTAGATTATTATTTAAATATAGTTTTAGTTTATACTGATGGAGAAAACTCTTGAAAACTGAACAAACTTTAACAAAAAGCTTTGAACAAAGTTCACATATTTGCAGCCATAAGTTTTCTTGATAATTTTGAGACCCATATTTCTGTTACAGACTTGGGTGTCGTGCAGCTTGTTTCATATACACATAAATTCAGATGCAGGCTAATTTATGTTTAGTTAAGTCAACACAGAGGTCTGGACTGAAGCTATGGTTGAGCTATTTCTGATTTTTTTTATGGGGGCGAGGTTTTCTTTACTGAATGAATCATAAATCTGTAAATGAACTGAAGCAATTTCTGTGTTTTGAGTGCTTAAAGTACTAAAAGTGACTGTGGACGTCAACCTTGCAGCTTTTCAGCAGCATCACAGCCTAAACTGCTTCATGAGTTAGAGTCAGATTTAATCCCAGAGGATTACATCAATCCAGCTGTGTTCAGGGATCAAAGGAGCCCCAAATTAAATTATTTCTCAGCGGAAACAGTGTGAAGTAGGAAGGCAGCGTGGAAAATCCTATTTTACCCCAAGTGTGTGTGTGAGTGTGAGCGAGAGAAAGGAGTCTGTGCTGCATCTGCAGGATTATTAATGTTTGGCGCCACCTAGCGGTTATGCAGATTTTGCGCAACGACTTTCTCGTGAATGACCAAATGCAAGGCATATTTCTGCTTCTTGAAGATTTGAATATTTGTTTACTAATTTAAACAATCAGCAATTGCACAACAACAGAAGGCTCGAGTCTCAAAATCATTTGGGTTTGACTTGATTTGGAGGGCAAAGATGTGCAGATAAGAATCCCAGAGAAATATTGAAAAATATGTATGCATGTACACGTCTTTTCATCTTATGCAACAAAAGCATTTTAAATGTATTTAATTACTTAAAATATAAACACTTTAAGTGAATAGTGTATCAAATTTGAATCATTTTAATAGCCTGCATTTCAAATGAAGAGTTTTCCTGATGAACACGGGTGGTTTACTTGCCCTAAAGAACAAAAAAAACCACACCCATTTGTAACAACAACAACAACATTTTATGAGAACATACATACCCTCGCCGTTGTTTCCAGTAAACATAGAAGGACAAAGGTTCATTTGACTTCACCTTTATTTACCCAGGGTGGAGAAATCCAACGTGCATTTAAAATGTTTCTCGGGAACGCTCTGCTCCTCGCTCACACTGATGCGCACTGTTGCAGATCAGCCGCAGCCGTGGTTTGTTCGTTTTTGAGCAAATACACAGAAATATTTCGAGGTTAGGTGTCTTTCTCTCTCTCAAGCAACCAGCATCCGACTTCAAAACAGGCCGCTGTAAGACTTTTTTTACTTCCTCTGCTGTGCTTTCAAAAAAGACGAATAAAAATCTGAAGTTTCACATTAGTGGAAGTGGAATTGTTCCTTACAGAAAATTAAAATCAGACAGTTTGGTTTACTGATATTGTCAGTGACATGCGTTGGTGCTGTGTGTGTGAAGTAAGAGGTTTCTGATATTCACAGTAGTAACTTAAAGGTGCTGTGAAATGCTTTAAATTCATAGTGAAAAGCTTGCCAGTGGCAGTGCACTGAAACTGACCACAGTAGCCAGAGGCCCGTTTCAGCCACAGGAACACAGACAAAGTGAGACAAAACCATCAAAGTCACGAGAATGTGTCACAAAAAACGTGAAAGTATATTCAAATTACACAATAAAACTTCCTGACACTGTGTCATGATTACACACTTCCACTGTAATATGTAAACATTTGTTTAAAGGAACAATTCACCCCAAATCACATGAACTTATGTACCAAGCAAAGCAAGCAGCTAGCTACAGGAGCATTTCAGAGGCAGTGTCTAGTCTGTACGGGATTTTTTGGGGCGGGGAAATTAACGTTCTTCTATCTAACATCCTGCCCCTCCTCTTCTGCTCTGTGCAGTGTGAAGAAGAGCCGCTGCATCAATAAACAGTGTGGCTCCAACTCAGCGATGCAGATTTGAGTAAAAGGCAAATAAAAACTGAAGCACAAACTTTTGTTGGACGGCCGATACCACTTAGTAGATTATTATCAGATAATTGCTTTAAAAACGCTCTAAAAGCACAAATATAGTCTCGAGGTCCAGTTCAGCGACTCCAATTAGCCGAGGTGAGGCCTCGCAGACAGCTGCACATGTTGGCACGTCCGTCAGTCCAAACAGCCACGCCAACTTTAAGCCTTGGCAAACACCCAGACAAGCGAGTTATGCAAAATTTTACTCACCGAATGTATGAAAGTGACTTTTGGGTGAAGTGTCCCTTTAAAACCCTGATTTGGCTGTGTGGAGTGAATTAAGGGTGTAAACGTACACTGAAACCTGTAAATCTATATATTTACTCAAGTCTCTTATTGTAATTGATCTGCTACATTTACAGTGTCAAAACAAATCTCACTGCCACTCGGTGTCGGGCCTTGTATGAGGACCTCTGTCAGTTTTCGGTTGACAAATCTGTAAAACAACAAACCAGCGTTCACCGACTCAGAGATCAGGGGTTAGAACCACCTGATGAGCCAGTTCACCCAAATCACGACAAAGATTTCATGATCTTAGTGGTATGATTTCAGATGTCTGCAGGCAACGTAAGTAACGTCTTTTTGTGATTTGAGTGGACTGACCCTTTAAATCTCGGTGAAAAGAGCCTCATGTGTCTGGAAACATCAGATCACGTTTGGCGGTGAATAAGCTGCATGTACGAACAAATAACGGTCACGTATCTCTGAAAGAGAAGTTTTTCACAATAACAGAACTTGAATATGTTAAAGTTGTGAAAACATGAAAGTAAAAAATAAGATTTATTAATTTTCAAGTCTTTGATGCAAATTTCAGCTGACACCTCAGATGCGACTGGACACGGTCCCCTCGCTCATCTTCAAAAAGTACGACTGCAGATTGCACAGCATGCACTTCTTCTTCTTCTTCTTCTTCATCTTGTTGTTACTTTTCTTGTAAACTCCCTGATATTTTCCCTCTTCGTCCTCCTCCTCCTCCACCCATGGCACCCACGCTCCCCTGTGCTGGCTCGGGTTGGCTCGGGGGTCGTCGGGTGGAAAGTAAACCGGTACGGCTGTTTGGTTGTAGTAGGCGAGCCGGGCCAGCAGCTGCTGGACTACATCTGGCCTCTGGTCTGCCAGGTCGTGCCGCTCGTACGGGTCGCCCGTGATGTTGAACAGCCAGATGTTTTTGTGGACGGAGGATTTCTGGTAAAGTATCGAGCGTTCGAGGTTCCACCAGCGACCGGGTAGAGAGGTGGGAAGCATCTGAGGATCAATGTTTCAAATATTTGTTATAACAATCAATGTGAAACAGAGAAGTAGAATGAAGCTCTCTGAAGCATGCAGCAGTACCTGTGGGGGGACCCAATCTCCGTGGCCTGGATCACCTGTCAGTAGCTTCCAATCTCCAACTCTGATGGCAGCCTGGACTGAAGTGTCCCACACCGGCTGTAGTGACTCCAGCCCGAACTGGAGGGTCGGATGGGATTTGGTCAGTGGTATTCCAGGTTGGGATCTGTTCTGGTATGGGAATAATGTCCGCTTGGACTTTGACTTTGAATGTAGTTTGAGCATCTTGGATTTTGGCCGGCTTGATTGTGACAAGTTCTGGTTCTGGGACGTGGTCCTCCTGAATTTTGTTTTCAAACGGGTTTGGATCGGAGGCTGAGATTTAGGACGGGATGTTCCAGACCCTGACGAAGTGCCACCGATCTTTGGATGCGGTCTGTGATTGGGCAGAGGCCGGTCCCAAGTGTGGGCTTTGGTCTTCTTAGCTTTAGGTGGGGGTTTTGATTTTAGGCGAGGCTTGAGCTTCTTTTTGAAGAGGGGCTTAGATTTAGGCTTAGAGGCATGATGGGAAAATGTTTGAGGTTTCTTGGTGGTCTTTGTTTTGAAGGCTAACTTTTGTTTTGGTGACTTCTTCAGAACCTTCTTCTTCTTCTTCACCTTCTTTAAAACTTTGGTTTTTAAAGTTTTCACTGCCAAATCAAAGAAAACAGCGATCAAGATATATTAAAGATAAATTACCTCTTTTGTGCTCATATTTCTCTCTTTCTCTTCTCTCTGTATTTCCTACAATAAACAAACATTTCCCACCCTGGTGGTAAATTTAATGACATGAGACTTATCATTTATTAAAAGATCATCTCCTACCAGTTTGAAAAGGTCACTGAGTTCAGTACATTCAGTTGAGAGTACTTCCTCTCAACTATATATATATATATATATATATATATATATATATATATATATATATATATATATATATATATATATATATATATATATATATATAAATATATATATATATATAAGAAAGAAAAGAAAATGAAACGTTTGTTTTTCCAGCATTTTCAACACCAGCTTTAAACACCAATAACTATTATTCTCAAACTGTTTTTATACATTAATGCAGACTAAAGAAGCGTCCACACCAGCAGCAAGTTGAAACCAGTCAATGTCAATTAAAAGCAGCTGCTTGGTGAAGAGACGTGAAAAGTGGGCAGGGCATGAGATAAGGAACAGGCGCGGTGGTGCGTTGGTCTGATTCAGAGGCTACGTCGAGCTCTGCAGACTGTTGTTTTGTAGCTCTTCCACTAGGGGGCAGAATATGTGGCATGACTGGTTTGTGCTTAACTGTTTGTTGTTATTTTAGCAGAGCTCCTGTCACAGAGCCCAAAGAGCTTCTTTGTAGTGAAGCGCGATAATGAAGCCTTCGCAGGCTGTTTTTTCTTAATACCTTATTGTTTTTCTCCTTCTTTGTCTTCGTAGAAAGCTCTTCAGTGCCCTCTTCAGTTGTTCAAACCAACCTTTCAACCTATCAGCATTTTACCTTGCAGAGTATCAGCACATTTGAGCTACTGCTGGTTTTGGGGCTACTGCTGGATTTTTTTTACAGTGTGTCAAAACAGCAATTCTTCAACTTTATTTTCAATGTTACAGGAGGTGGAATAAATCTGTGGGATTGCCCATCTAGCTAGGGCGTAGTCTACGACTGCTGGGTGCTGAGTCGAGGGAGATGGCCGCCCCTCTTTAAGCCTGATTCTGACGGATGTTTCTTCCTGTTAAAAGGGAGTTTTTCCTTTCTTTATGGTCTTTACCTCAAAATATACAAAACCTAAAAAAACCCACCTTGAGGTGACCGTTGTAGTCACTTGGTGCTATATAAATAAAACTGAATTTAATTGATTTGTCAGCATGGCTGCTCATTTTAAATCACTCCACAGAAGTCCTGTTATGTTTCCTTGCACTCGTGCGATGTGCTGGATTTTCTCCAGTGTGTCAAAACAGCAATTCTTCAACTTTATTTTCAATGGAGGTGGAATAAATCTGTGGGATTGCCCATCTGGCTAGGGCGTAAGTCCAGCTGGTGAACCAGGACTGTGTTGACGTGGCTAAAAACTAACGTGTTTTCAGCACGCTTTGCGACGATACGTGATGGCCACAGTTCAGGCAGTTTCCCTTAAATGAATCAGGGCGTTACAACAGAAGTCCACACTGGGAAATGGATTCTTGAAAAAAGAAGAGCCTGATCCTGGCCTCTTCACCTGACGTTACTTTGGGATGTTTCCGGCTTGGAAACTTTAGAGGTTTCAGCTGAAAACTGCTCAGCTGTAGCTGCAGATCCAGATCTCATCAATCTTGATTAGTTTGAAACAGGAATTACTGTTTGGTCTTTTTTTGAGTTGAGTTTGAGGTCTGAGGTAAAATCCCAGTTAAAGTAGTCAGACTTTCAGGGAGCGATCTAAAATTAGCAGTTGTGAAAAAAGCTGTCAGGAAATTCCTGAGAAGAGGACCTCGAACTGGAAACCAGCCAAATTTATATGAGGAAGTCTTGCGATTCCTACGTGCCCATTCCTGGACCTTTTTGTTCACACCTCATTAAAAAAAGTCCTTTATGGACTTTTTTTGCCCCTGTAGTTACCCCAGTTTTCCTCGTCCTGGTTCTTCTTTTCAATTGGAGATTTGTGCAGAGGGTCGATGTTGTGAAGGATCTCCTTACGGGGCGACTCCCTCCCTTCACTGATGGCGGGCCAAACATCAAAACCATCCAGGCCCTGGCTCTGAATGGAAGGCAAACACTTCATTTACAGTAAGAGATTACAGAGCAGGGTAATGACGGGTATGCTGCTAAAAATACCAGAAGCAAGACTCATACACTTACTGGACACAAATAAAGAATAAGTAATTTCCTTGTAAAAGACGCCACTGACTTTTTGAATTACTACGTTTCCTGTAGCCAAGAAAGCATTGCTTATCTGCTGGCAGCAATGCAAATCTATCCACAGATCAAGCCAACAAAGCTTTTTGGACACTATACACAGACTGCACGGACTTAGAAATGAAAGTAATTTATATCCGAACAAAAACACAAAGCATGTTTGAGGCCAGTGTTTGGAAATGCTGCACTTATCATAATAGGTCCGGCTGATTTATCCAGATGACAGTAAAAGTAGGGACGGCTTTACAGTAGCACTGTTCAGTCTGAGGCCAACACAGAGATGAATATAGGCAGAGCTCTACTTTCATCTCTAATAATGACAACGAATGAACTTAATCTGAAATTAGGGGGAGACAGTAAGCGAGCTGAGGGACCAGAGATTGAGCTCTTTGGCAAGACGACTGGAAAAACATACAGATCCTGAACGAGTTTACAGTAACAGAAGAGCTCGTATCGGTATCTCTCTCTGTTTTATAGCACAATAAAATGGTCAGTAACACACTGGGAGAGAGTCGTTTTTCCATGCTGCTTAACTTTTATCCTCCCATATTTACTGTCTAAGAAGAAACATCAGAGACAAGTGCGAGAAAGTACAAGCAAACGGCTCCCACAGGTTATTGTTCTGACACAGGCCCACTGACCTGGCTGATGTTTCCTCCGGCCAGGCCCACCAGTGTAGGGAACCAGTCTGTGATGTGCATGAGAGCTTTGGAGACTCGTCTCCTGCGCCTGAGCAGAGGGCTGTGCACGAACCCCACGCCGCGGACTCCACCCTCCCAATATGTACCCTGAAACACAGCCAGCACATTTAATTTCATTCTGCTCTCTTTCATTTTGGTTAGCTGAGATTTTTTATATGTTATCTGTAAAACTACTGCAGACGTGTGAAAGGCCTCTGGATGCTTCGGTTGTGAGTCGTCTGCACATCGGTCTTGTTCCTGCACATCCTACAGTTCACATTTGGCATCTGCAGAATTTTAAGGGCCTAGTAAAGAGTTCAGCTCTTTGTTGTGTTCCTCAACCCACCCCTGCGCAGCTTTCTTTAGCACCATTTTTACATATATAAAAAAGACTGAATGGGTTAGCAGAACAACAGGACTAAAGTAGAGCCAGGCACGTGTTTTGGGGTTTTAGCTGGCTCAAAATAGGTCATGTGATCCTCATACAGTTAAGAAAAGGAGTCTGCTCCCTGATTTAAAAGAAGTTTGTGTATGTTATTCATATTTTTTTACCCATTTATTAAACAAAATATTTATTTTAAGGTTGAGTGAAATAAACCCCACTTATAAAACATTCCTTAAAAATCAGTCCTGGTGATTTTCCAACCTGGATTTGCCAACTGTGCCTACTGTAGATACATTTTAGACAGTCATGTGTAACCACATGGTGTGCATTACCAAGGGTGGATTGTGGGACATTAATGCTTTGCAGCAGCGATGATGTCATTTGTTACTGGCGCTCACACAGGGGGACAAGTGGACGGTTGGAGCAGATCATCCAACCCTAGTCTGCTTAGGACGCTGCTGCATGTCAATCCACACGAATGGCATAAGTCAATGTGTCCCTGCAGGACACCGCAGAGTAAGGAAGAGATCGATGTTGTTCACGCCACCTACACCTACAAGTGGTTCTACATTTATAATGTAGGTATTAAATGAAATGATTTAACCAGACTACAGCCGTAATAATATTATCACAAAGCTGATAAAAGGACATTTATTGTGTTTCCTCATTTAAAACCAATCTTCTGGACTGTAGCTCTTTCATTACATCCCATATTAAGCTTGTCAGACTCATCTCGAAATAAAAATCTTATGAGGGCAATTTCCTAATTGGTCACAGACTGTATATAAAAGATGACTGCAAGATCCTGATTGTCCATAACCTTAAACTTGCACTGGTTTTAATGGCCACCAGGGGGTGTCTTCTCCAGCTAAAAAAAGGCATTACTGACTGTGCCTTATTTTCTGTCACTCTCACATTCAGAACAGCAGTTCACAAAGCAGTGAGAGACGTTATTATGACTATGTGGACTTTTTATGAAGCCTATGCTTAGAGGCCGTGCAGTTATTTTACCTTACGACCCCGCAGCGGCCAGTTGTTCCCGCCTGTGAAAGGCTGAGCGCCGTTGTCGGTGGAGTAGATGATGACGCTGTTTCGGTAGTATCCGTACTTTCTGAGGGCGTAGGTCACGTTTCGGACCGCTTCGTCCACCGTGGAAACCATGCCGGCGAAGTTTCTCCTGGGGACGTTGACCATGTCCCGGAAGGGGTAGATGTAGGACTCTGGAGGATTTAGAGGAGTGTGGACCGCCTGAAGGGAAACGTTACAGGATATTATTACATGTTTTTAAATTCTATCAACCATCCAAAATCAGCCGTAAACAACAAACATCTGGGCGGCGTGTTTTGAATTAAAACCTTTGAGTCTGTTTGAACAAACTGTCTCAAAAAAGCCAAACAAACAAACACTTCAATGTGGACCGTGCACTCTCTGAGCGCTCACACTCAGACATAAACAAACATGGCATGCAAACACATCCTGTTGTGAACACTGGCCCCTCTGATCCCCCCTACACCCCCTTTTTTTTTAAACTTTTTGATTGGCTTTAACGTAACCCATCTTCTACAGATGTTTAATGTAACGACCTCAGCGCCGTACCTGGAAGGACAGCAGCAGGAAGAGCGGCCTCTCTGCAGGGTCGTGACTCTCCAGGATCTTGCGAGCTCTCTGTGTGAAGAGCGTGGTCGAGTATTTCCCCTCGTGGCCCCACGCTACGCCCTCATCGTCATGGAGATCGTAGCCACACAAGTCCTTGCCGTCACACGATTCATAACTAGACGCAGATGGAGAAATGTGAGTTACTGGAGTAAACACAGTAAAAAGACAGAGCGCAATCATGAAAACAGGTAATAATAGTAGCTGTGATTTACCTGTAGTAGTCCACACTTCCGGTTAACGAACCAAAGAAAGTGTCAAAACCTTTTCTGGTGGGCAGACACGCTTTCCTAAAGGAAAAAATGATTACTGATTACAGATGTTTGGAGGGTTTGTAATACAAGCCTGACACCCCAACAACCAGCTGAGCAATGTGGACCATTTTATAGAAGAAATGATCACAAATGATGGCCGATGACTTTAAACGTCTTGAAAAATGTCAGGAACCCGATAACTGCTGTTCCCTTTTACTTGATATCCATCCACCAACTCCAGTAAGTTAGATCATTCAGTGCTCTCTAGCTTGAATAGCCATGTTTCTTTCTCTTCATGCTGTCTATTGTACAGAATAAGCACAGTAGGGAGTGTTCAGCACTATGCCAACTCAGTTCAACTGTAGGAGAGTTTAAAGCTCCAGCGAACTGTAGAATAAAGACCGATTGTGTTGTCTGGCAAGTTTCAGCCTGTGGCCTTCTTCCGGCTGATTATAAAAACATATCACAGATAACATTTTAAACAGTAGAACATTTCTATTGGACAGGTCATTTCTTGTAGGCGCCTCACTGCGTTATATTTAGACGTATATGATTGATTTGTACTGTTTCCACGCTACACTGATCATTTCTTAAAATGCGTCACTCAAAAAATGCATCACCATACACACTTTTAATTTTAAAAAATTATTGGTTTTACTGAGCGGTCTTTATACATGTAAAATGGCTAACAGCAATAGTTAGCTATTAATATATATTGGTTAACTAAACCGTTTTAGGTTCTGACTAATAAAAATAACCCCCCACTGCTTAGGACCACTGTGGGGTCTAGCTGTGGACCAAATTTGGTCCAACAACTCCTGCAAATTTCCATAACTTATAATGCTGCATACTTCTGCTTGTCACAGCAGGAAAAGCACAGGTGCAGTCAACAGTTACATAAACGACTCTATTATGATGAGTCCAAGTAAACCATAATTGTGAGCCAGCATGCATCATACCAAAGCCCTGAAACCTTTAGCCAGGTGTGTGGAGACAGAAAGGCCGGCAGGGACTGGTCTCTTTTTTAAAAACACAGTATGTCACAGCTGAGATAAACAGAAAGACCGTCCTGCGTCATCTCATATTTTAACTAGTCATGAAAAAAAAGCAGAGTATCTTTTTATGTTTTTTAAGAATGTGGACATAATTAAAAAATCTTCTTGTCCTTAGCACTTTTTAAAATCCGGTAAATTCAAAGTCAGCTGAACAACACCACATAATAACATACTACACCATGTTATTATTTACTTACAAGAAACAAAGTCAAATTGCAGAAGTAGTGTGTGAAAAACTAAGTGAACCCTTACTGCTTCCATAAGAATCCATTGGTCCATAAGTCCCAGCAAATTCGCTTTAAGGTGCAGAAACCCCAACAGTTACATCTTAGACTCTACAGGCCTCAGTAAGCATGTTAAATGTCAAAGTAAATGAGAGTACAATTAGAAAAAGACTGAAAAAGTATGGCTTGTTTGGGGTGCAAGGATAAGGCCTCTTCTCTCTAAAAGGAACATGGCAGCACTGCTTAGGTTTGCAAAGCTGCATCTGAACAAACCACAAGACTTCTGGAACAATGTTGTTTAGACAGACAAGACCAAAGTGTAGATGTTTGGTCATTTTGCAGAGCATCACATTTGGTAAAACCAAACACAGCACATCAGCACAAACATCTCATATCAGCTGTCAGCCATAGTGGTGGAGGGGTGATGATTTGGGTTGCTCAGAGGACCTAAGCAGCTTGCAGTCATTGAGTTGACCACGAACCCCTCTGTATACCAAAGTACTGTGGAGTCAGATGTGAGGCCATTTCTTCGACAGCTAAAGCTTGGCCCAAATTGTGTCACACAAAAGGACAGCGATCAAAAGCACGGCAGCAGTCAAAGCCCAGACCCCAATCCAAAAGAAATGCCAAGGCATTGTCATGGCAGCGGTACATAAACAAATACCAGCAAAGCAAAGCACTCCTGTAAAGAAGAGTGGGCCAAGATTCCTTCACGATGATATGAGAAACTGATAAAGTCATACGGAAAAAGATTACTTCAAGTTAAGTAGTCCAGCTTCTGAATCATGACTGCATCACTGTTTCTCCACCATCTTTGTGTCAGCAGACTTTTCACCAAACAATATTTCTCCAAGTTATACTGAAGGCTCCCTCTCACCTGTAGAAACCCAGGTGCCACTTGCCAACCATATGTGTGGCGTAGCCGGCCTCGCGAAGCCTCTCAGGCAGAGTGTCCATGTGCGAGGGCAGACAGCTGGGCTGTCTGGGTCTGATAATGGAGTGCTGTAATCCCGTGTGGATCTGATATCTGGAAGAAAGAAAAAAAGAGCTGTTAGTGGGTTTGTAACAGGCAAGCCGCTCAGGCAGCAGCTTCCGTTTGGCCTCAGAGAAGACGCGGGGAGCTCATTATTAATCCTGGCTGCAGTTCAGGGCCTAATCAATAAACTCATTATTCAAAGCAGCTACCTCATTTGAAACAGGAGCTTCACATGCAGCCATTTCTTCCTCATTTCACACATTTAAAGCCCTCTCTAATTCTTTAACGTGATTCTTGTGCTTCTCTAACATGTGAATTTAACTGCTTAGAGTGAATAATATCCTAAAAAATGAGATTCTTGTAAATAAATGACCCACAATTTAATGTGTTGATTTAAAACTGGCTTAATATGAGTGTGGATTAAAACAATTGGCAGTGAACGAAAAACCGCTTGTTGGAGTTTCAAAATCCAACAGAAAACAGATGCCTTCAAGAAAGATTATTATTGGTTCTACTGGACGTTTCTTCCCGTTAAAAGGGAGTTTTTCCTTCCCACTGTCGCCAAAGCGCTTGCTGAAAAGGGGTCAGATGATTGTTGGTATTTTCTCTGTTTTATTTTAAGGCAACTCTTGTTGTGATTTGGTGCTGTACAAAGAGCATTTCATTGAATTGTGCTATCAAAAAGCATTCAATCTGTAATGCCCCCTGTGAGCTGTGATATACTTGAAATGAAATGTCAAGCTACAGATGTGGTGAAAATGCAATTAGTACAATGTGTAAACGGGGAGATATTGCCCACAACAAATAACAACTGCTGGCTAATAACTGCCGAGCACAAATCCTAAAGGAAAACCTGACACAACAAGCACAGCTGGAAGAAAAATGGAAAAAATGCCAAGACTCAAAGCGCTGACGCGAGAGCAAAGCTTCAAATTAACCCATCAACAGGGTAGCTTAAGTTCTGGAAAGAATGTGGATGCACTTCAAACGCTTTTTAATGTGGTAATGGCTTAATGTTGTAAATCTCTTACCATTAAAATGGAACAATCTGACAGTACATCCAGACAAATAAGACCAGAGGATATGAATTATAGCAGTTACATGCTATAAATTAATTAATGAGTCAATATTCGGACGGCTTTGATAATAAGATAACGATTTAAGATCTTTTTAAGTGTTTTTTTTAAATACTGAAACAAAGAGAAAACAATATGCATTGGTGTACATGAGACAGTTTATTGAGAGACTGGGCTAAATGTTGTCAAAATTTAATGTAAAGACTTCCGATATTTACTGTAGGAGGTCGGTAAAGGTGTGTTTGTACCTGCCGGTGATGAGCTGACTGCGCGACGGCGTGCAGATCGGCTGAACGTAGTAGTTTTCCAATTTCACGCCCTCTGCTGCCAGTTTGTCCAGAGTGGGAGTCTTGATGGTCGGGTTGTGGTAACCGATATCATTGAAACCCTGCAACAGATTCGTGATTGCATCAAAGACTTTGTGTTTTAGAGTGTCACTTTAATTTGCCAAATACATACTCAGTGGTTCCTATACTATACTGTAAGGAAGTAATGGGTCCAGGTGTGTGCCGCCTGCCTTTCCTTGTGTTTGTTTTGTCTGTATTTTCTATGGTACAGTTTTGTTTGTGAGCTGGAAACAGTGTTGCAACAGTTCCAGAGAAGCTCTATCAGAAGCTTCATTACTCAGCCCCACACTGGTTGGTTTTTAAGGCTTGTGAGTCATTTTAAGATGCTGGGTCCTGTTACAATACTGTAGGAAACAATACTTTCTGCTTCTTGAGAAACTTAACAATGACCTATAAATCATTTAACCATCACAAACAGCACATAACTCAAGGGATGAACCAGTGTTTTGTCCGCACATAACAGACCACTTTAGAAAACAACCTGTTTTAAATAGCTTAGCTTTAGGCACTTTCTTTCTAATAGCCTGTCCCAAAATACATCATTTGTTCCCGTTAGCGGAATCTTTGAAAACATTTTTGGGCCAGCGAGGACATTCTCACAGCGCCATTAACCAAAAACTTGGCACATCGCGCCATGGTGTGCAATGCGTCCTTAAAAAAACGAGGTAACATGAGAAGTGGAGAACAAAATAAGAAGTGAATTCAGAATTTAAAAATTTAGTTAAAAATTTTTCATCAGTATGAAGCAGGTCAGGAGAGATGTGAACAGCAGGTGTCTACACAATACACAATGCAACACTATCAGTGATGGATTGGCCTCCCCAGAGCCCAGACCTCAACTTTAATGAAGCAATGTGGGATAATCTCGACAGATTGCAGAGCCAAAGGCAGCCAACATCCAAAGAAGAAGGCTGGAGAACTTTTCCTGAAGGCTGTGTTGAAGAATGAAGATGGTGATGTCAAATATTGACTTCAAGCTCATCAGATTTGTAGAAACTCTGTTTTTGCCTTACAGACTGTATTTGAGGCTGCATTTCCATGTTTGCACCTTTCAATAAATTGCTGCATTTGTTTCCCATTTTCGTACCAACATTTACAGAAATTTTGTGCGGCTCAAGACTTATGCACAGCTCTGCACATAAAATGGTTTGTAATAAACTCGATCTAGCTGTTAAGTTGGTCTTAGTAAGGACCAGTCTGCAAAAGCGTAGCCTTAACTTCACCTGGCCTCACCGATGACATGATGCTTGCTTCCTAGCAGCCTGCGCTGTCTTGGTAATGTAGCATTTCTGATTTGCAGCAATTATGCAAAATCAAAGCTAAGCTAGCAAAAAGTCAATTTCACCAACAGTGTAATGAGAAAATTAACAGAGGTGTACAGACAGCAGCAAAACATTTGGTTGCTAAGCAGTCTAAATGTGATCTAAACAAGAAATCACAGGAAGTGAACAAACAGTTACTCTAATATGGAGGTCCTTCACTCAGAAAACAAAAACTGAAAACAAAACAAAGTAATAAAAAACAGTGGAAAGACCTCCTTTCCAGAGACATCTCAAAATCAGCTGCTCGTCAAGAGTAGTATTTGATGTAGGAAGTAGAAGGTCAAGCTGTGTAACTTTTAGGCTGGACCCGTGTCTGCTTGGTTTTAAGTAAGCGTGACGGGACCTGTGGATTCATGTGTCACTGCCAAAAGGCTGCAGCTGTCACCGGGTCTGTGGGTTACTCTTTCTTCTGTGTGTGGTAATCTTGATCCTTAAGCTGAGCTGCTGCGTGGCGAAAACAAAGAAGTCGAACCATACCAAGTACGTAGAAACAATCAAAACTGACCACTGTGCGTGCTTCTAATGCGTGTATAAACTTTCAATCGATCTGACTTACGCATAGTGTCCTCACTGTTTGTTGGTTTTTTGGGAGGACTTCACGCGAGCACCTAGCCACACACAGTCTTCAATGACACTGCGGTGCAACATACTGAGTTTAAACAAGCACAACAGGAGTGTGTCTCTGTGGTACCTGCAGCTATCGGCGTCCACGACTAAAAATAATCCCCAGTTCGAAACGACAACTTATGACTGACTAACCTGAAATCCAGGGTTCTGGTCTTGATTCCAAAGTTGTGAATATCTTGTCTGTAACATCTGTTTTCATGCGGTGGATACGTGAAACCACATTTGAGACGGACTTGCCAAATTGAAATTCAGGTTTAAATCAGAGAGGTTATACTCAGAGAGGCGTTAAGTCCTCCTATGCTGCTCTCATGCGTGCTGTTTAATTCATTTCACTGCTTCTAAACCAGATTTTTCAGCTACTTTCACACATATGGTTGTAAATGTTTTGGGAATGATTTGATTTCTATCCCCAATAATATATATTTATGTAAATACTATGGTGTGTTTCCTCGTTTCAGTGGCACCGTCCAAGCATTTTGATTCAAGAAAACGCACTCGCACGACTCTCAAACACACCTGATCGTCGGTGAGGATGAATACGATGTGCGGCTGGTTCTTCTTCTTCTGCGCCGTCTCGTCAGTCTGCTGCTGTATCTGGTTGTTCGGGGGCCGATGAGCCGACAGGCAGTCGAGGGTGAGCAAAACACTCAGCGCAGTCAGAGCCGCAGCTGCAGCAGCAGGGGCAGCCTGCATCCTTACAGCAGGAGCTCTGCGGAAAAGAACGACAACAAGAATATGACAATACGGCGACAACTTCTACGAACAAAACACCAGGGAAGAGTAGCTCAAAAATGTTAGACTCAGCACAAATTCACACAACCCTGCCATCAGTGGGGTGACTGACTGTAGATCACGAAACCACATTTGAGACAGACTTGCCAACTTGGCTGCAAATGTGATCTGAAACACTTCCATCTGGTGGACAGAGAGCTGAAACTCCGCGGAGGGCTTTCAGCTATTTACAATCTCTGGAACTGAGTAGCATGAATAAAAAAAATAAAGAAAAACGATTAGAATATTACCCGGAACCGAGAGAGAGCAGAAACAGGGCATTTGGAAGTGTTGAAAGAGGGTTTTATTACTTTTCTTTGATCATTTGCTGATTTATTTCACATTTTACACCCTAGGAGTGTCAAACGGGGATAAACTCCTCTGTCACTGGGGATATGGTGTTATAACAGCTGGATGATCACGGTCGCGCTTAGGAATGCACCGATGCTTGGAGCACGTTACACGCTTTCTAATGTCACGTATCAGACCTTTCCAGCAAACTCCGGTTAGTGTTTCTCAGATGGTCACAAAGAAAAACTGCCTGAATTAATTCTAATACTTGAAATGCATGGCTATCACAGTCCTGTGTTTGCACTGCTGTATTTCCTCAGAGCAGCCAGATTTTCATGTTCATGTAAACTTCCTCTCTTTCAGTTTAAACCGCTTTTTCAGGAAGTAACCTAACTGATGCCCCGATGGTCCAGAGACAACAGAGAGTATGTAAGGCAAGTTGATTGGTCAGCAGCTGACGGTGTTTCCAAAACCGCACCCACGCCTTCACCCGTAAAACAATCTGAATAAAGTGAACCCTCACTGACTTCTAACTTTTGTTGCTGTCAGTGTTTTCACATTATGCGGTGGGATGTTAGTGAAAGAAAGGCAGATTTCTCTGTAGCGTGGGAAACACAGCATGTGCATCAGGAGTCAGATTTACAGCCAAAAAGGGAAGCAAATGAGTGAGTCTCTCTGTACTTTAATCACAATCTAAACCTTGATTAGTTTTATCCCACCACTAAGACAAGCCATCTTTCCACCTTTTACATCGTGACAGAAAAGCTGATGCTCGTTTCATTTGGAACGATCTTAAAATGCAGCAGATTTCATGTAAATGTTGCTGCATGCTCTCAGCATGAATAACTGCAGACAGTACTCCACTACATTTGAACATTTGATCAAAAACTTATCCTGTTTTCCTTCTCTCACCCCAACCGGTTGCAGCAGATGGCCCCGCCCCTCCCTGAGCCTGGTTCTGCTGGAGGTTTCTTCCTGTTAAAAGGGAGGTTTTCCTTCCCACTGTTGCCAAAGTGCTTGCTCATAGAGGGGGTCATATGATTGTTGGGGTTTTCTCTGTATGTATTATTGCAGGGTCTACCTTACAATATAAAGTGCTTTGAGGTGACTGTTGTTGTGATTTGGTGCTGTATAAATAAATAAATAAATAAAGCTATTATGGATCATAAGATATGTAAAGTACACAGGATTTCCCTGCATATAAAACTTTTTGGTGCTCACCTAAACAATGTTTTGGCCTTCCGCTAATAAACATAAACATTTTTGCTCACCGAATGCTGAAACACAGCAAGAAAATGCACATACTGGTTTTAAGTAAGGTGAAATAGACTCACTTTGTTAAATAAATGCAGACCAATGATGTTTGCATGCATATTTACACCCTCAACTTCCCACCAGAGCCAGAAAAAACATGATACAGACACGAAAACTAGCTTGTTTACGCGGGTCAGTGAAGGTCTGAGCTGCAGACGGGGGAACCAGTGGGTAAAATGTTATTTTGTAACCTGGTGACAATTTAATTATAAACTTATAAAGCTGTAAAAAGACTAAATGACCAACATCTTTTAACAATAATTTCTTTTTTTAAAACAAGCCCGCCTTCTTGGCTGGAAAATGGCTTATTGTGAAATACTTGACCACATTCATGGAGTTTCAAACATATTTTAGAACTATGTGTGCCATGTTTCTCTTCAACTGTCCGATGTGTAGCCCATTGTATACTTTATCTTGGTGAGTGCGTCTCTCTGCTGGCTCACACTGAGGACTGCTGTCAGTCTTGACTGATCTGATGAGTGAGTCACTTGTTAATAGATGTGTAAAATAACCTTTACAAGGCCCGAATGCTCTTTGATACTTCCTCGACTTGCCAGTGTTTAAACAATATTAAATTATCCGCGACATTAAATAGTAACAAGGTTCAAAAAGGATCTTTTTAAACTCTCTAATCTTTATTTTCTCAAAGCAAACTGTAACCGAGCGCTCTTTAAGAGGAAGGGTAACCTCAGACTGTTTTATCTGTATCATCTACGACATGTTTATTAACTTGAAAGCCAAGAAGACCATGTAATGTTGATTTTATATGTAAGCTGACGAAAAGCAGCTGTCTCAGCTTGATTGTAGAGTACTGGTTTCCAACTACTGGTGAGATACAGGTACTCATGGGAAAAGAAGCAGAGTAGTCTGAGTGACTCCTTTCCTGCCTTGAGTGTCTTAGTTAAGAAGCCCTGACTAACCTTATATAGCCTAGTTTTGCTTTGATGGAGTTAGTATATATTTAAATGCAGTATTTATCAGAAATAATAATAATAAAACTGTAATAATACTATATTAAGTCTGGTATCAGAGTATATCCAGGTCGAGAAAACTCAAGTCAGCATCGTTCATCTTATCCTCACCTCTGCTGTGTTATTTCAAAGCCAGGCCTGAATCAATACCTCGATACAAGGATCAATGGGAGTGAACGGCTCTTCTCCCCCCTCCTCTTCTCTCTCCTTCTTCTTCCTCTTCAGTTCATTCCTCACCCTTCGGCTTCTTCTTCTTCTTCAGCTCGGAGAAAGCCTGGTTTGCAGAAAAGTTTGCAAAAGACGCCGCATGTCCTTTGAGTTTCCACCAGAGCCTCCTTCCTCCAGTCTGAAGAGTGCCTTCTCTCCCCGCAGATGAAATACGAGCGAAGGACAGCCGCACACAAACGCGCTCCCACCTCCGGCCTGACTCGCCAAAATAAAATACGCTCGACTCGTCATTTTAAAGTCACACAAGTCATTTTAAACTGCTGCTGTGAATGAAATGAAACCTCCTCCAGTTACCATAGTGACCACTGCAGGGCCGTAAATGAACCGTGATAACGTCAACAGGCTGAACGTGTAAACTGTCACAATAAAGCATTATTATTAATGAAATACAACTCTGATATCACTTAAACAAATGTTCCTGATAAACAGTGAATTAACTTCCTGTCCTGTAATCAGCATTTTCGTTGGGGACTCTTTTGCCTCGAGTAGGCAGTATATAATAATTAAGTCATATGGTGAGGTGTATTATGACCTAAATTTAGCTAAATACCACAGATCCTGAATTCAAATCTTTAAAAAAAAAACGTATGTAGTCGGTAGACGTTATAAAGGAGTTTTATCGGAGTTGTTTGTTGATGTATGGCATTTTTATGTCCCAGTGACGAATTGAATTTCATTTTATTTAGATAATAATAATAATTAAAAAAAAAACCCGCCTAAAGGCTGTCCAGCTGCAGAATAACAGGACTTCGAGGACTGCTCCAGATGAAATATTTGCTAAAAACAAACAAACAAACAAACAAACAAACAAACAAACAAACAAACAAACAAACAAACAAACAAACAAAAACAGTCTTCGTTAAGAGCTCTCGTTAAGTTCTGTATTAATTTGGAAATTTCCCAGCTTAACATCCGCTCCTCTTGACTTTATTTCTGTAACTTAACGCTTATGGAAACCGGTAATAAAGCCGCAATAAATGCCGTTTCTTTCAACGGCGTTAAGTCTCTTTAATGCGTTTCTTGTAGTGTCAATACTGACACCGTCACTTTGTTCGTGTCTCCGGGAATAAAGGCAGGACTTCAGCCGAGCAGCCTGCCTGCAGACCGGACTGTTACAGGCAAAAGGAGTCCGCTGGCACTCGCAGGAAGCCTGGAATTTCTTTTAGGGCAACATGCTGTAGAAATGCAAAATAAGGATCAAGTGATCCCAAAATATTCAGGATGAGGCAGGAAAATATGCTAGACTAAAAAAAAAAATACCAGCTCCATTCAACCCTTATTATAAATCAGAAAAAAATGGATAATACCAAACATCTAAAGACCACGTGTGCAGACAAATATGAGAAAGGTGGCATTTAGAAGTCTGTGTCCAGATGGAGTCTGTTATTTCTAAATGTACCTACATTGTGGGTCTTACAAAACAAGAACACATGTCATCAGTATGAGGTCTTCATAGTGCTGAGTTGCTCGTTTTAATCTTTGTTTCCAGCTTTGGATTGTCACATTTGGAAACGGTTTTCATTTAAAACACTCAGTTACTTTATTATATAACTGAGACGTTTGTTTGATTTAAATTCAAACCTGGCAAAGTTTTGTAGAGAAGGTTGTTCATGTGTTTTGCTGTGATGTCTTTAGATATTAGACTTTACACTCATAGAGACAATAAGCACAAAACAAGGGCGCCACAGAGGCTGTGTTACTCAAGACATGGAGCTGTTTCATTTGGCCCCTTAATTTATTTTGAAAGTTAAAAGAGAAATCATGTTTCTCCAAGCTGTGCCACTTTTGTCCACGGATGGATGACTGACTGGTTATTCAGAATATCTTAGCAAAATCTAGTGAGACTCTTTTATCTTGGTGGAAGGAGCCTTTCTGAAATCCCTCTTTAAATGATACTGTTTTTTCTGTCTCTGTCCAAATAGTCCCGACTACAGTAGGTCCCTCTGCCTGTGCTGCGTCCTGTGCCAGGTTTCCAACAAACACAGCGTTGAAAGAGGCTGTGCGTGATTTATTAAGGCCTGATTCACTGGCAGTGAGCAGTACATGCAGGAATACTACCAGACATTGTTGCTGCTCCCTCAGTTGCTCACCCAGTAAGCCACAGAATTTCTGTCCCTAATGTTCCTAATAAAACAATATCAACACCCTGGGAAGTCATGGAGATTATAATGTGCCTATAATGGAATTTATCCATTGCAGCTATTGAAGTCCATTTCTGATATTAAAAAATGTGAGAAGTTAAATGAAACGTCATAGAAATTGTCATCATTTTTATTATTTTCATTAAGTCAGTGTTGACTTTTATTTTTTAAAATAGACGCTGTATCATAGTAAACAAATAGTCAAGCCAACATTGAGCTAAGCTAAAATATTGACTTTCTCTGACGTCCACAGCCCCTTTGATCTTAAGTGGGTCAGCACAGTGAAACTCCTCTTGCTGTTTCTTTACAGAAACTTACATTTAATCAATAAAAAATTTTAAATATAAGAAAAAGAAGCACAATTGCAACTGTGCATTTCATGTTTTCTACTTGATAAAGAAATGCTGCTGTAGTAAATTAAAGAAATCTGTCCACATGTAAGAAGTAAATGTGTAAAGTAATAAAATAACTTAATTACTTTGGTGTAGTATGTATGTTCATGGGGGAGGTCATTATCAGTAGGAAAAGCTTTAAAACTTGTCAAGAAACAGTTAAAAATTCAAAGTTCATGTACAGTGGGCCAGATTGGAGTCTTCCCCTGGCCAGTTCATGGTCCCAGGGCCTTATGTTTCACACACCTGCTATAAGCAGTCCATTTATTGACAAAGAAATGTGTTGGGTCAGGATTATTAATGAAATTCCACTTCCAGACTCTAAAAACATATTGCAGTTTTTATTCAGCTGACTGAAAAGCTAATACTAGTCACGTTTATGGATTTTAAATTCTGATTTTGACTCACTTTGTATTTTGATTTCTTGAGCAAAATCAGCATCCATGTATTTATTTGTAAAAACATTTTAAATAGTGTGTTAGGGATTTCATTAGTCTATTAATTAAATGTTACCAATTATCTTTAAATTTGTTCCTTTTTGTTAAAAATGTAAAATGCTGCATTACTTTATTTATATGATAATAACCTTCGTATCGAACAAATAATAGCAGATGGATGAGTGGAAACCTTTCTGTCTAATTAAACAGCTCAGCGTTAACTGAGGACCTTTTCCTGTCAGCTGTATTCTGCTCATTTACAGCTTCAAACTTTTATTCTTCTTGGACTGTATTACTGTAGTTTTGAATAAGTCACATTTATTAGGGATGTGCCCTCTGTGACATCATACAGAGCCAAGAGTAGAAAAAATATCTAAAACAAGTTTGAAGCCTGTTATTGTCTCACAGGGATCAGTATCCCCCTTTTTAAAATTTATATTTTATTGTTATTAATTACTATTATTATTTTATTTTACCTTTTTTGAAATTTTATTTAAGAATAAAAACTAAATAAAATAAAAAGTTTCCCAATTTTTAATATCAGTATCCACCACTGTACCACTATATATACAGTACTGTGCAGAAGTCTTGAATCACTCATTTTATTTCTTTATATTTTGCTTCCAAGGAGCCACACTTGTAATTTTTTTAACAAGATCTTTTACAAGTGGTCTTGAGCAGTAGCTTTCCAGGCTTTCTGGAGATTTTTCAATGTTTTTCATTCATTTTTACTCCAGTCCTTGTACCATTTTTAGATGAATGTTTTTGTTTGTTTCTTTGTAAAGACACTAAATACTGATCTTTCAATTGTTCCACCTTGAAAAAGCTCCATAATCAAAGCACATAAAAGACTTAATCTAGCAAACAACCAATTTTAAATGATATCTTTAAGCACTTTGTTGCCAGCAGCTTTCCTGAGCTAACTCTACAAAACAGTGTGACTGGTATAAAACAGCATTTTTGCTCCAACAAAAATGGTGATTAACAAAGAGCTAGTAGCTGAAAACCTGTCAGTGTGTCCGTAAAAAAGCAGGAAACTGGACAGGTGGAGGACAAAAGTAGAAGTGGCACAGTACAGTGTCTGAAAATCATGTTCTTAAGAAAGAGAACAAAAACCATTAAAGAACTGACACCAGAGCTGAGAGATGCTTTAGCCCTTCAGTTTATTTATATACTGTTTGCTGAAACTTCAGAATAAGTCTCAGTGGAAAGGTGGCTGTCAAGAAGCCAATCCTAAGGAAGGGAAACAAGGAGAAAGGGCTGAAGTATGCCAGATTATACAAGAACTGGACTGAAAATCAGTGGCAACAGATCTTTCGAAACCAAATTTGAATATGTTGTTTCAAATAATTGTCAATATGTATGGAGGAGGTCAGCCATCTGTAACAGACTGTGGGGGATGATTCATTTTTCAGCATAACAATGATCCCAAACACACAGACCCCCCGAGTCCAGACCACAACATTACTGGAATCATGATGGAATCATCTTGACAGAGAATAAAACAGCAGACAGCCAAAATCTAAAGAAGAGCTTTGAATGTCTTTCAAGAAGAGTGTAGAGAAATGACAAGAAAGCTTTCCCAACAGAGTTCAGGCTGCGTTGAGAAAGAATAAAAAAAGAATTAAGCTTTGTTTTAATGTTTTGGTTACATTTTTCTTTAATAAAACTGGTAAATTTCAAATTATGCGTCGTTGTCTTCCAAAGACACAATTTCCCATGCTGCCTTTCGAGGGGGGCGTCGTCAGCGCACATGTGCGCACGCCGAATAGCGAGCATGTACTGAAGTGTAAATAACCCGTCAATATTATTTGCACTTTTTCACGGTTTGCCAGTCGGTCCCGTCGGACAGCATGGCCTCAGAGGAGGACGACGTGCTGCTGTTTCTAATCTACCAGCACCTGAAGGTGAACGGCTACCAGAAAGCTGCCCAGGTGCTGGAGAAGCACGTTACCCAGGTAAGAAGTTTGGCTTGAATTTACAGTCTAATATTTAGCGTGCAGTCGGTAGACTGGGTTCTAGCTCGCACACGTTAGTTAAATGTGAGTAAAAAGACTATTTTTTTATGTGACTTCATCAGCTGACATGCGCATCTTGCTTGTTATATAACAACTTAAATATAAATGTGATGTGTGTTTGCTTCAGTGTGGCTGTCGGTAAGATGCACTTCAGTCTGTGTGTGCGCGACAAAGCGTGTGGCTCCTTGTTCAGGCCTTCTGGAGGAAAAGAACATTATGTTACAGGAGCTGCACAAAGCAGCTCTGCTCCTGCGGCCTATTGCTGCACGCTGTCACCCCATTCAAAACCTCATCACCTTTTCATAGTGTTTAGTGATAACAGTTGACCTTTTTATCTAAAGCTCCTGGAGCTGCTGTGATAAGTTGATTAATTGATTATTTCATCAATTTAAAAATAATCGGCAGCTTTTTTTAAATTAAATAGTCAGCTGAGATGAACTTCTACTTACATATTTTTCAAATACGAGACCTGGATGCTTTTCTCTATATTTCGCTGTAATTCACTCGTTTTTAGAATTTGGGGTATTTGGACTGTTGCACATAATCACTGCAGCTATTGATTATCCAGTAGCTGTGCCGATGACATCTTATGATGCAACCAGACACTGTAAAATAAACTTTTCTGGTATTTTCTTTTTTAACAGGGGAAATCTAAAAAATAATATTGCCTTATTCTTCCTAAGTCTGTCTGTTAGGAAACATGCGCTTAGGTGTGATGTAAGCTTTTCCTGCAGAGCTTATGAGATAAAAATGTCATTGTCAAAAGTTGCTCGTACTTACAGTGGCGGGTGCTCATATTTAACATGATAAAAGAAAATGTAAAAAGTGAGATCAGAGTCGGTACAGGTACAGAGAATCACAAGGGTTCTCTGTTTGCAACAGTTCTTTTCTATTTTGGCTTCACAGGTCTGAATGCAAGTACATAAACCCCGCCCACCTGCAGTTCAGACCTTCTGTTTACAGGGACGGCCAATCTGAAGAAAGTTGGCTTAAAGGGAGAGTGAATTAACTGAGCGGTCTGCTGAAGTTCATTATAAGATATCATTTATCTTTTCTTTCATTTTACTAACCACTTATCCAGCGTTGTGTCGCGGTAGCTGGAGCCTGTCCCAGCTGTTACAATGCCAGAGGCAGGGTAAACCCTGGATAGGCTGGTTCCTAACCATTAAAAAGAGGGGGGAAGGGTTTTTCAGACACTGGATGAGCTGTGGGCTCCATCAAAACATAAAAATAAGGAATATTATACTGTCGTGGAGTTCAAACATAAAACGAGAGCTGGAAAGGACATAATACAACAGTCTGAATGAAGTTACAGCAGCAGTCTTATTAGAATTTACTTACGAGTGTCCTTCACTCCTCTATGTGAACATTGTGTATTCATCATACTCTCTTCTTTGGCATATTTTACATGAATTCACATCTGGAAGCTTGTGGCAGCATTCCTGCAGCACAGGAAATTTGCTATTTCCCTTTGCTATCTGTGTTTTTTTTCCTTTCTTCTTTTGTCTATGTAGTTATGGGACGCACAGGAAGTTTATCTGAAGCAGAGACAGAACATTCAGGGTATCAGTGAAAAGGAGAAATTGTATTTTGAAAACACTCTTGAAGAGTCAGTACTGAGCAAGTTTTAGATGCACAGTATTTCTCAGGCTGTTGTGTGTTCTGTTGTAGGTGGAGACACCAGTGGAGAGCTCCTCCACCCTACATGATATCTACACAGGCTGGATGAAGTAAGTCACACCCAGTTACACACTTGTATACATAAATATATAATGCCACAAGTTACCAAAAAGAAAGTAATTATAAGAAAATTGTAAAATTTAACACGTCACATTCTTTGTGCTGTAATTGTTATATGTGCTGCAAATCCTGTGAAAACTGACTGTGTACAGCAAACTGTACAGGTGAGCATGTGTAGATTAAAAATGTCCGTAGCTGAAAACAGGATGGGGCTCTTTGGCTCCCAAAGAACCTTAAAACAATCATTTAATGGTCTAAAATGAGATTAAGCCCAATGAAGTGCATAAATAGTGGCTTTTTCTCATCATCCTCTGTTTTTCTTTATCTCCACATTTTATGACTTCCTGCTTTTTTTGGAGTCACAGCTCGGCAGGTAATGCGATTCAGAGACACACTCAGCTTAGGTGATTTGTAGACTCCACACTGTCTGTGTGAGCAGGATGCGACTGGTACGGTTTGTGTGAGTGATTTCCTGGCCTTGTGCCCAGTGCATTCTGGGATCACCTTCAAATCCCTGCCTCCCTAATGAGGATTAAATGGGCATCAGATAAATGGCTAAATCAATGACATCAGCTCATTTGCCGAAGTGAATCTAACACTAAAATAACAGAAATCTGCAGAAGTCAATGAAAATACATAATTATGTGCCGAATATAAGGCACCTCTGATTATCAGAAAAACACTGTTTTCAAACAGCTGCTCATTAGGGATAAGTACTCATAATGGTACTTAGCCCTATTCTAATTAATGCCACGATGCAAATGATCAAAAACCTGTAGTTCTTAGGCTTCTGAGATTCACAGAAATGTTTTTTTTTTTTAAAAGATGGTGAATTCAATTAAATATTATTTATATAGCGTCAATTTACAACACCTGTTGCTTCAATGTGCTTTATAATGTAGGTAAGAATACACTTAACCTCTCCAAAGTTAGCCGACACTTTGTAAGCAAGCACTTGGCAACCGTGGGAAGGAAAAACTCCCTTTGAACAGGAAGAACCCTCCGGCAGAACCAGGCTCAGGGACGGGCAGCTAGTTGGGGGTTAAGGTAGAAAAAAGTGAGAAAAGGATGCACTGTGGGAGAAAGACACAGAATTGAATTACTTCACTGCACTGATAAAGAGTAAAGACATGTAAACAGAACAGTGTAGTCTATAGCTGTGCTAGCTATTTGCTTCCAAGCATAGCTAAATCAAGTCGAATGCTTGTTTACGTTCACGACCATTTAGGCACACCTTCCCAGTACTGGGTTAGACTCCTTTTCTGCTTTGAGAGCTGCCTTAATTCTTTGTGACATAGATTGAAAAATGTGCTGGAAACATTCCTCGGAGATTTTCCATGTTGATAGGATAGCATCACACAGTTCCTGCAGATTTATCCGTGGCTTGAGTCTCCCGCCACATCCCAAAGGCGCTCTCTCAGATTCAGATCTGGTGCCTGTGGAGGCCATCTGAGTACAGTGAACTCGTGTTCAAGAAACCAGTTTGAGATGTTTTGAGCCCGACTGCTTACAAAAAGATGGATGTTGCCACTGCAGCATCACGTATTAGTGAGTGTTGGAACACTAAGGCTCGCCATTTTGGTGTTGGTGAAACCGGATGTAAATGGTAAATGGCCTGTATTTGTATAGCGCTTTACTAGTTTTGCTACTTTACTAGAGATATACAGATGTATGTTATGTTATAACAGTTTGGAAACTGGAGAAAAAAGTTAAATTATTAGCCATGTAACTGTTCCAAAATGCTCTAAACACTAAAATGGTCCAGAGTTCATTTCAGACTTTCTGGGCTGAAACTTGGCACGCTGCTATCAACTTAAGCAATCTGTGTTTGTAAATCTGCTAATTAAAGAGGCCGCAGCCATAACTTTAAGCATCAGCAAATTCCATTTAAATGATTTATAATAAAGATTAGCCCTGTGTACAATTATGATAAAGGGAGAAAACATACATGAGGCCAAAAATACTTCTCATACTAGCATGTAAACGTGTTAAATTCATGCCTGAAGTTGGACAATTTAACTCGGGAATCTGTGAGTCTGAGACTCACTTTTAGAGTCAGCCTCAAGTGGTCGCTGGAGGAATCGAGATTTGCATTGACTGCGTTTTTCAGCTCATCAGTTGGTGCTTTACCTCATGTATAAGCATAGCCAGTAAGAGAAATGTAATTCATTTGTGTGTGTGTGTTACAGACTGTACTCCCTAGCCCAGCATGCCAAACAGGAGACACAAGAGTCCAGTTACTCAAAGAAAAGCATCAAAGCAGAGGCTGCAGACACCAGGCTCTCCAGTGTCACAGGAGGAGATGATGTGGCTTCCAACCCTCCACTCGGTAAATTTTATGTTTGATTGCAGTAGTTAGGACAAAATAAAGCCACTAATATGTGCACATCTGTAGCTGAAATGAATTTAATTAATTAAATGTCAAACATTTTCTAATTAATGCTTGTTTAAATCTTGTGGATCTCGATTTCTGGAGAATGATGATTTCCATTTTTATTTTTTCTGATGATTTATAGATACATAGAGCAACAACTTGGCAATTAATTATTTTAGCAACCTGTCAGTCATACAGCTGATTCATTAGTTTATCTTTGGAAGATGCAAGAAATGAAAACGTAAAACAAACAAAAGCCTCTCTGTAAAAATATGTTTTTGTTTATTTATCTAATGCTAAATTAAAGCTAATTTAACAGCAAGCTGAAGTTTGTTCCACAACGCTGGAGCTAAAACGGTAAAATTATGGCCTGTAGCAAATGGGAAGCCAGTGTAATTCTGCCAGGACTGGAGTAATGTGTGTCGAGTGTTTGTGACTAACCTCACTGCTGTAAATGGTCAGAAGCTCCTCTCCTGCGCAGCTAGCTCACAGTGTAGGAGACGTTTCTCTACTTTTAAGATCAGTCTTCAAACTTCCCTTTTTGATAAAGTTTATTGTTAGATTCTTGCCTTCTTTGTTCAAACTGGACACTTTTTGTTACTTCTCCACATCACCTGGACTTTTTAGGGAATGTAACTACTAGATCGGTTGACCCTGACACGTGCCTCAGTCATGCTGCTGGGTTACGTCTCGTAACTTGTTCATACAGGATCATCTGATTGTTGGGCTGTTATCTCTAATATTGTAGGGTCCTTACCTTACAATGTAAAGCTCTTTAGGGCAACTGTTGTTGTGAAATTGGAGCTACATACACTGAGTTGAACTTTGCATTGTATAAGTTATCCTTTTTTTTCACTCTGTGTTTATTTCTTTTACAAATCTTGGCACCGGTGACTATGAAGCCAGTCTAAAATATATTTGATTTTCTCTTTCAGAGCCCGGGCCTGATGTTGTTGAGCCTCTGAAGGCAGAGAGCATCTCTGAGAGTGTCTGTGAGCAGCTGCTGGCTGCTGATAATAAATCCCAAGCAACAAACTCTGACAGCGAGAGCGCCGGCTCCTCTGACAGTGAAGTGGAAGAAGAAAAGATAAAGGAGGAAGAAACAAAAACAGAGCAAGAGGTGAACATCTCACATATCATGAAAAATGGGTTTGAGTTTTTCTGTGCTAGCTTTGCCCCCTTTTTCTCAAAGTGAGGAGACAGAATCCTTTCAGTTAGCGTAGCCCTGTTGTGTCAGTGCTAATGTGTGCTTCATATGGGAGAGCCAATAAGGACAAACTGAATGTTGAGCGTAAATGTTTGGTATTTAGGATGTGTTGATGAACACGTGCGCCGAGAAAACCAGAAAATATCCCGTAGCCTTCAAATGGTATTAAAATCACAGGAGAAATAACAAGATAAGAAGGAGAATCATTTTTCCCAGCTAAGATGCTAACAGTTTATTTCCTGGCGTGACTTAAGCTTTAAAAATGTGTTTTCTTAAATTCAAAAGAGGTTTCTCAACAACAGCAGCTGCAGGAAGGCATGGTTGTGGTTGGTCCTATGCAAAGTTTTGCAGCACGTCTGCTAATAATCCTTCTCTCTGTCACCAAAGAGCTGCGTAAACAGCTGCAGATTAGCTTTTATATTTTAATATTGACATTCTGACACCCAAACAGTACATTTATAATCTGAAATAAGCTATGCCCTGAACATAACAATCATATTTTCAAATATTAGCATCTTAAAACTAATTAAAGTAGGCGAGGAATCTCCAGCAGACCTTATCTAATTAAAGATGAATCTCTAAATTTGTACGATTAAGCATGAAGTGAACACGAGTTATTTAAGTCTTATCTCATAAAGCAACTCTTGAAATAACTACGAGCAGGGAAAGATAAAGGTGCGACGTGTTAATGATCATTAACCCTTTAAAGCCGGTCGGAGCGGGCACGCTCCATTTTGCATAACTATTTTTAAATCCCGGTAGCTCTGCAACCACGTAAACTAGCGCAATAATTTTTTTTGCATATGAAACCGGAGGAGTTGTACTTACATCTTATGCCATCAGCTTGTCCTCGGTCACGGTTTCCTTCCACATATGGCTTTGCAAAAATTGCATAAAAAGCGCTTGCAGGAACAAAAACACAATATTCCAGAAACACGCTTTGCCGATCCGATCGGCTGTTTGTAACACTTCCTTCGTCCATCAGCACGAACTGTCGCATGTCCGCCATGACCTGCCCGAAACCGGAAGTGATGTCATTTGCGAAAACGTAGTTTTTTACCATCAGGGCTTTATGAGCCTATACTGGTGTTTTTAAAAGTTATCTTTGACTTTATGACTTTCTGTGTCGTTTCTGGGATGTTTAGGACTCATATTGCACTCCTGGAAATAGTTTATTTTGATGCATATGCAGTTCTTTTTTGCAAATTTGCATTATAAGATTTATTTTCGTTTTTCCTGCAGTATATAAAAATTGGTGTATTTCAAAAATAAAACTATGAAGACACTTAAAATAAATTTCCTGTGGTGGGAAACTATTTTGTGCAACTTTTTTGTATTTACAGTTTTGAGGGATAAGCCTCTTAAATTTCTCTAACTAGAAATATATGTTAAAAAAACAAAAACGATTTTCAATTTTTTTGTAGTTTATTGCACTTTTTTGCAATTTATGTAATTACTATGCACTTAATGCAGACATATTATTAAAACTTGGGCTATAATGGTTGTATTGATGTATAGCAACTTGAAATGCTCCCAAAAATGGCTCCACACCATGTAAAAATCTAATATAAGCTCTGGCGCACTTGGTTCTATGGTAGGTCTTAAAGGGTTAATGTAGGAATATTTTTACTTGGGGTTTATGTTTTAAAGGTTTTCATTAAAGTTAAAAGCAAAAAGTAAAAAGCGTTCGAGTAAGTATCGAGTGCTGAGCGTTGTTACAGGAGGAAGAAAGCAGTGCCATCATGAACACACATAGCTGTTGTCCAGCCACTGTAATAATGTGCTGATAGATGGACAGTAGCTGCAGTGTTGTTATACGCTTGTGAAACACACGGACACATTTCCACTCGTCTCATCTGTCCTGTATTAGTTTCCTCTGTTGTTATTACTGCTGTGTGTGTGTGTGTGTGTGTGTCTTGTCTGTTCTTTTGTGTTGGCCCAGTGATGCAGCAGATAATGCCGTGTGGACACAGAATTGTGTGCGTGTGACAACGGTAATCTTCAGAGACAAATTGTGTGCGTGCTCGTTTCTGTGCGAACTATTCGTTGTGGTTTCTGTCGACAGCTGCTGGAAACCCTGATTACTTTGTGTCTAATGGTAAAAGCACTGCGGCTTTCTTTTTGCTGTACAACAACAACAACATCACATTCTTAACGGCAAAGATGTTTCTACTCAGCAGAATTTCTAGTTTCTTTTAGTTGTAGTTTTCGCCAGCTGGTTGAATTAAATCTGCTCTCTGTGGATTAAAATGGACTTCCTGTGATGTGGAGCGGAGCTAGCAAGTGCTCCAGCGACACTCAGTGGAGTCATATTTTTACTTTTGGATTGCATATAAAGAGATGCTAGCATCTCCTCCTCACGTGCCTTCTTGGCCTGCTTGGACTTGATGGTGTCTTTTTGCTTAAAGTGGTGAAACAAGTTTGGTTTTTTTTCCATATTTAGTGGCAACAATTGTCTTGCATACTTTGCAGAGGAGTGTGGTTTGTTGGGGGTTGTTGAAGTAGCTCCCTTTTTATGTACTAAATATCATTGGAGGCTGGCACATGCAGCTATCGCTCTCAGGCATGTCTGGGTTTGTTGTTGTGCATGCTAGGGGACGTAAACACAGGGTGTCTCTATCTATATAGTCCAAATATATTTGACACAACAAGTTTAAAGTCTGTGTGCGAGTATTTGAAATTGCTCTGTTGCATTGTTTCCCCCAAACGTAAAAAGCCTGTACACTGTTCTCAGCATAGCACCTCATTTGCAGTGAAATATAGTCTCCAATAAATGGGGTATACAGAGCAGTAAAAAGATCCTCGAGTGTCTTGGATTTGTCTTCCTGAAACTAGCAGATATTCTGAGTAAACAGCAGGATGCAAGTTCTTCTAACTGCCTGTACATATTTTCCAGTCGGCTCCAACTAAAGTGTGTGCTGAGGCGTCCAATGAAGCAGAAAGCCTGAGCTCTGCCTCTTCAGACGCTGAGGAAATAACTGCACCCAGCCAGGGTAACAACAGCCTGGTGTTACCTGATCAGGCTGAGGACCAATCGCAGGCCCCCGATCCAGCCGAGGCCTCAGTCTCAGGCGGTGACCTTAAAGTGGAGCATCAAGAGGGACAGTGACGATCTGAAGCAGGTTAGGTCATCAATTTCATTTTAAACTTTTGTGTCAGATGTTTATTTTTCTTTTCATCTCATCATATCTCGCAAAACTTTTTCATGCGACTGACACTTGAGCACATATGCATCACTCGCTCTACCTTGATGTCTTTAAAGGCCTAGTGTGCTGTTTAATTTTCCTCCTGGCGCACTGGATCGCTCTGCAATGAGCAGAAATGTTAATCACCTTAAACCACACTCATAAAAAAATGGGAGTAGCTGTTGATTCCTGGCTCAGCAGAGCCTCTTTCTCCTCAGCTCACCTCTGCACAGCTGAAACTTATTTTGCAGTGGACTGTTTGTGTTGTTACGCTTCCAGTAGTCAACACTGCAGGCAGCCTTTCTTTGCTGAATTGTGATTTTTCTTTTAGGACTTTACTGGAACGTAAAAGATTGCGATTAAATGTCACCGTATTAGATGTTGCTCTTAATTAGTGCAACAAGTCGGTGCACTTTAAAACTCTGTATTCATGTTTAAATCATCTGAAGCTCCAACAGAAACAGAAACGTCAGATTTAATTGGCATTTACATTGTTTAAACAAGCAATTTGGTGCCAGTTTTCAACAAGAAAAAGATCAAATAAAAAACATACAGAAATTAAATGTATGATTTTTTTTTTTTTTTTTTTTTTGCATAAAGATGATAATTTGTGGTGCCACCTTTTTACCATAATAATAATAATTCTGCAACATTCATCTCTCCAAGTGTCAAAACAGGACTGTTAAAAGCCAGCAATGAATAATTCATGTTATTTGATCAGTTAAGTAGCGTTGTATTTGCAAGATTTATTGCTCACATGTGGAAAGATGGAAGCGCCAGTAATAATAAATCGGACATGAGCAATCAAAAAGCTGTAAACAAAAACCCTGATCAGCCAAATATTAATTAATTGTCGCCCAAACTGTTGTAAACATCTGGCTCTGTTTACAGACTAGTGCAGCATGCTGGTGTGCTATGCATCAAAGATCATTATGCTTGTTCCTCTTATGCTCATATCCATAGATGCTTAGTTTATATCAAGTCTTAGACTATTTTTTTAGTTAAAAAAAAAATCTAAATTTAATTGTCATCTTCCACGAAATCCAGAGCATCTGGAAAAACAATAAATCGGCAGAAATGCAACTTGGGAAACAAATATCAGTCCTCTTGTTGTTATTATTGCCCGCATGCACACATCAACATAGACCTAAAACTAAAGATTATCACCTGCACTGGTATCTGATTTGGTGCACGAGAAAAGCAACACACAAAAGAAACTGCATTCAGTTTTGTCCCAGCAGTCCCAGCTGTCCTCTTCAGCGAATGCCGCCATGCTTGGCAACCTTCAGAAAATGGTGCCGGCTGAGTTGTAAAGCAGATACTGGCCGGCGCTGGCACCAGCGCCTCCAGGCTGGAAGTGTTTAAACCATTATCCATCTGACTTCTCTTTAGTGATGCAGCCATGTTTCCAAGACTTAACTGTGGCTTCGAGTGCAATTTTAGCTTTTATTGACAAAAATGAGCTGTATTAATTCGCCTTTGTTTTCTTGTAGGATTAAATTGATCTTTCTGCTCTGTTTTTCTCCAGGAAGCAACCACAAACACCTCAGAAGACATAGAAGAAGCTTCGGCGTCACAGCAGACAGATGTTCCCACTCAGGAAGTCAGCGAAGCAGAGTCTCCAGAAGGTGAAGAAGCCACAGCAGGAGAGGTGCAGTACTGCTTCATATTCATATATTAATTGATACGAGTGCAGAACCTGTGATTGCTTTTATTATGCATCCCTGAAGTGCCTGCATATTTTGATATTTCCACTACAATTACAAAGTATTTAAACAATTCAGTTAAACTAAGAACTAAATCTGTAAAAACTTGACTCGTCACGTCTGGTGCTGAAAGACCTCTGTTGACCTCTTGCAGATGCCCATCCTGGTTGAACCCACCACCTCTGACCTGACAGCTCTGGAAACCAGTGACCAGCTAGGAGACGGTCAAGCCCCGCCCTCTGCAGGTATTAACAGCCAATAGATTTTTAATTACCGGTTTGTTCTTTTCCCCCTAAATGGATGGCATCTTTTCCGTCTCTTTCTCGCTGCTCTGACAAGAGTCACAAGCTGTTGTTAAGAAACCGAGGCTTCAGTGCGGCTGCCTCTGCAGCAGGTTTCTTTTAAGTATTATGAAAATCAGTCTGATAACATCTGCCGTCCAGGTTTGTTTCCACAGTTACAAGAGTTTCAAAATTTCACATTTCTGCTCAGGCATGAAAATCACTGCAAGGTTGATTTAAGAAAGAAAGTGAGATTTGTCGTAGGGTTGTATCTGTAATCAGAATGTTTCTCCTGATTGGTTGATTTAAACTTATCACTAAATTCGTAGTTATGAGGACCCACACATTCATCTTTCCGTATATACGATTACATAAGACAAAGAGAAGATGCACGTGCTCATGACCGACATAATTAAATGATTGATTATAAGAATATTACACACATTCATGTAATCTCTAAAATTGGTTCATCTTTATAGCTTCTTATCTTTATATGTGAATATTATTGTTGTATGCTCCGCCCCTCCCTGAGCCTGGTTCTGCTGGAGGTTTCTTCCTGTTAAAAGGGAGGTTTTCCTTCCCACTGTCGCCAAAATGCTTGCTGATTAGGGGGTCATATGATTGTTGGGTTTTCTCTGTATGTATTATTGTAGGGTCTACCTTACAATATAAAGGGCCTTGAGGCGGCTGTTGTTGTGATTTGGTGCTATATAAATAAAGTTGAATTGAATAAGTATTTATGATTACTTGGACATCTTTTTCGTCATAAGTCAACAATAGAGAAAAAAAGTATAACATTACTTCTCACTTGGAGCGTGAGCTCAGGCAGCTCGATGCTCGTTTCGTAAGCTGTTGTGCCACAATGACAAAGAGTTGAGGTTAAGTAGGATGCACTTCCTAACATATGGGCACGAGGTCTTCAGTTTTTCATTCAGCTACACGCTGAAGGATCTGAAAACTGTGATGCATGAAGAGCTCAAGAAAAGGCAAACGAAAAGACCAGCCGTTCTCAACTGAAGAAGACTAAACGGTCTAAAAACTCATATTTCGTAGCTTCAAGAAGAAAGACACATTTCAACCTGTTGCTTTGCTGAGCAGTTTTCTTTTTTCCCCAAAAGTTTAATTAACCTGGGAAAAAACTAAATATTGTCACACCTGAAGCCCATCTGTAGCTGTGACCTTGGTGTTCGCCATTTCCTCGCAGGACACTCATTTGATTAAATCAACTGTGGTTCGTCTAGCATGAAGCACACCAGGTTGTTGTGAGCTTGCAAATCTAGTGAGAATCCAGCCGCCTCTCAACACGTTTCTTGTGGTGATGTGACGACACACCTCGGGAACAGAAGGGGAGATAGATGTTGGATTTATCTCGACTTGTTGTGGTGGAGGCGTACAGCTGTGAGGCTCGACTCTCTTTTCATTTAATGGCTGCTGATTTGGACGAACTGACCTAAAAGTTATTCACTGATATTAAAAAGCAGTTCCAAAAAGGGAGTTGTTGTTGGAGCGGTTTCCAACAAAGCACAGCTTCGTCGCTGTACTCTGGATTTGCTTTTTTCCATTTATTTACAAGGGAGAAAAAAGGCATTCTGTCTTTTCATTTTTCCTTTTATTGACAGCACGTCATCTCCGGCTGTTTAAGCACAGAAGTTTTAGACAAAGTTTGAATATTTTTACGCCGAGGCAGCTGGATTCAGTGCCAAAACTTGTAAAAGAGTTTGACAGATTTCTGCCAAAGCCGGAGAAACAGCAGTTGTTTTTCGACGCCACTCACTTGTGTAACTTCTCAGAGGAGTTTGTAAAGCTTGTCACAGCTTGTTAAGCAAGCCGGAGTTATGACTACTCTGAGAGTTGCAATCATCTGGAAAACAATCGCATCTTTCACCCAAAAATTTGAAAATGATAGATGACGTTTGAATAGAAACGAAGGTTTTTCGCATTCTGACCTGTCAAACACGGAGGCAGTTCTGGATTTTACTAACTGAACTGCACAAATTCCTGGAAAGGTGCCTTTTGTTAATAATATTATTATCGACCTGAACTTCCTGCTATGACAAGTCCAAACATCTGCTGCAGAAAGGCTTCAGAGTTGGATTCCTGTGGGGGGAGAGTGTTCTGATGCTGCTATCAAGAAAAAAATACACCTGGAGATGCTCGTCAAATAAAAGTGTTAGATATATCACAAACATGTCGTAGTGTGTGCTCTGCTCTCCACTTTAATCCTCAATACATCAGACAGAACCCAGCCTGAGATCCCATCAGGGCAATTTAAAATGTCTCGTTATCTTATTTTTCTTTTCTTTTATGACCAAACAAAAAAAAACTGCCTTATGACTCATGTCTCTTGCTGTTTTTCCCAGAGTTGCCACTGTAATAGACTGTCGACTGATTTTAAAAAGATGATTTTATTGAGTCTCACGTCATGTACTTAAATCTTAAAGCTCTGATCAGGTATAAAAGACTACAAATGTAATCTAATGTAGGCATTTTATAATATTTTTCAGACCCTGACGGTGAATCTCAAAATCCAAAAGAGGAGGAGGAGGAGGATGACGTGGAGGAGACAAAGAAATCTGAGGTGATACAACTACTTAACTATTTACGGTGAAGATAAGTCTTTGCCAGAAGCAGATGGGGAATAATAATGAGTACATTTGCACTATCTGTAATGACTTTGTGTATATGCAGCATGTTTTAATTCCTGTATGTATCTCTGCACTCAGACGTCAGAGGTCGCAGATCTTTCCTCGGAGCTGGAGGGAGACACGGAGATGTTGAAAATCCCCATGGACACCGGGATCCACAGTGACCTCTCAGCCACTCCAACTGGTATCAAAGTCACGTTGGTTTCAGAAGAGCGATCGGACCCAGAGGCCTCCATCATCATCAACATCACAGTCAAAGACGACGAAGCAGCTGAGCGAGAGACCGGCCAGCTGTCCCCTGAGGAGACTGCCGAGTCCTGTAAAGACCGCAGCACTCCCAGGAAAAAGAAAAGGAAGAGCAAACAGGATTTTGAGACGTCAGCAGCAGACGCATCGATCACGGACACACCCAGCAGCACTGATGCATCTACCCCAGATCCACTCAGTGACACTCCTCTTCCTAGGAAATCTGCCAAAAAGAAAAAGAGAGACAAAAAGAGACAAGAAGAGGAGGTGACAGAGGATGGCGGAGATCAGGAGGATGAGGTTGAGGCGTCTCAGGTAGCTCCACCAGACAAGAAAAAGAAGGCTAAGAAGAGGAAAAGGGAAAGAGACGAAGAGGAAGAGAAGGAAGAGGAAACTCACACTGTCACTGAAAACAAAATTAAAAAGAAGAAGAAGAAGAAGGCTAAAGATGTGGAAGAGGAGGAGCGTGAGGCAGGAAGAGCAGTAGAGGAGAAGGCTGAGAATCCTGTGAGTCTGGCAGAGACAACGGAGGAGAAAAAGAAGAAGAAGAAAAAGAGGAGAAAGGAAGGAGGTCAGGAGAACGAGGCGGTGCAATCTGAAGAACAACCAGCAGGGGGCAGTGATGGCACAGAGGAGAAAATGGAAGCCACAGGTAGAGAGAGAGAGAGGAAAAGCCTTTCCTGAAAGTTCCCTGTAATAAGACATGGACTTGTATTTCATGTGGCCTTTACTCTTAATCATTAGTGGTGATAAATCTAGTGTGATTTTTAGATAACTTTAATTGTGCATTTTATTTTCTTTTTGGCCTGCTCCTGCAGAGGGAAAGTCTTCTTTGGACTCTTCGGCCAAGAAGAAAAAGCGTCTCAGGAAGAAGCTCAGCCTGAAGAGGAGATTAAAACTTCATAAGAAGGAGAAGATGGCGATGAGGTTGATGAAGAGCAACAAGTTATCTGCAGATCAGAACCATGTGAGAAGGAAGAAGTGAGTAGTTTCTGCTTATCTTTGGCATATTTCTTCATAAAATTAAAAGTGAAACAAAAGCGAAGCCAAACGATTGTAGAACTTGGCGCTGCTATCATTGTTTCAATGTCACCTTGCAGAATTTTGATGCTGTAGAGGTTCGTGCTACCAGTAATACTTCTTACAAAGAGTATGTGCAGAAGGTTCTTACAAAATCACAGTAAAAGTTAAAGGATTACTTCCATTTTTCAGACAGAAACACATACAAGAAGAAACAGAGGAAGTGTTTCACCCAAAGTCAAGCAAAAGACCCAAAGTTGAGCCCATTCGGGAGGACGAAACTCCAAAGAAGAAGAAAAAGATGCAAAAACATGCTGACCTAGAAGAAAATTCGTCAAAGGAAAACCAACCTCCCAAGGCAAAGAAGGAGAAGAAGAGGGAGCTGCAGGCTGAGGATCAGAGCGGTGTGGCAGATGACCAGAGTGCTGCGATTCTTGATGATGCCGATACGTCGGCGCTTTCAAACGGAGGGAAGAAGAAAAAGAAAAAGAAGGCGGTTAAATGCGAGGAAGCTGCCGAAAATGTGAGCCAAGATGTACCTGCTAAGAAAACAAGTAAGACTTTCTTCTTACTAAGTTAGCATTCATGTTGCGCTATATTAAGGGTGTGACAGTTCATGAAGTCTTGACACAAACATCTGCAATATCGTCCTGCGGTATTATCGACCATCTGCAACCAGTGTGGTGAAAGCTATAATGTTTAAAGACTGCTGCGGTAACAGGTTACACATCAGAGTATTATTGTTCGCCGTCATACTGGAGGAAGAAGAAACCATGACCCAGACTGTGAGATATGAACTGAACCATAGTTACAGCACTGCTGGGATAAACACGATGCTTGTAGATCCACCTTTAGCAGCAATAACTTGAAGTAATTGTCTTCTGTTGACTTTATCAGTCTCTCACATTGTTGGTATACACTTTGGTATACTCAGTCAAATGAAGGTGCAAGGAGCTCAGATCCTGTGATAAATCATCACCGTAACTGACAGCTGGTATGAGGCGTTTGTGTGTTACGTGGTGTTACACATGATGGTCGGTCTTTTCTATCCAAAGGACATTATTCCAGGAGTCATGCGATTTATGCAGATGCAGCGCTGCAGACCTAAGCCGTGCTGCCATGTTCTCTTTAGAGTGAAGAGGCTTTCTGTCATCAATTTTAACATGCTAACTGAGGCCCGTAGCGTCTGAGCTGTAGCTCTTGCAGTTTCTCTGAGCATTGCACCGATGGAACTTATAAGTAACTTGCTGGGATATGTTCACTCATGGGAACATTGTGGCATTGCGTTGATACTCCCGAATGCTCCAGACCGACTGCTTTTGATCAGTTAAGTCAATTTTATTAGCAACACCTAGCTGCTATTTAGCCTTGTGCAAACAGTAAGAATGTGCATAGTTTTTCAGGACACTACGTCACAACAGTGTGCAGTTCTTTAGACTTTAACTATATCTCACAGCCTGTTTTTGGTTTTTGAGGTTCAGTGACCTGCACAGGCTGAGAAAAGGACATGTCAGGACAGACTCCATAAAACTGTAATAAAGCATTATCATAAAGACGCTGTCTACATAAAATGCACAAAGCTTCCTATCAAAGTAAACGGGCTGATGTGCTTACCGACAGAGAAAAGCTCTACAGCGCATCCACCTGAAGTTCAAAGGTCAGCTTGTTAACAGTCACAGTGCAAGGCTACACGAACTCAACAACCTCACCACAGGAGAGATGGAGCGATATCACCATGTCTTTAGTTTTTGATGCATTAATGTCTGAGAAGGACAACCTGCTACCCTCTGTAATCTTCCACTGTGGGGCCATCACCTCACATTTTTGTTGCTGGATTCTACATGAGTAGATTCAAGGTTCAAAATAATCCTTATTAGTAACAAATCGTGCATTAATGTCGCCCCTCGGTTCACACACCGTCTAAAACAAAGACGTAGCTGCTGTAGTTTTCTCTCTCGGCTCAGAGCTGCACATTTGTGCTGTTGCAGGCACAGCTGAGAGTACACTCTCTCTCACTGTAGTCTGTTACATGATATTGAATCATATTTATAACCTCTGAAGAGAAACTGGTGTATTCATATACAGAAGGGGAAGAGACAAGACTTTTAGTTCTGGTTTCTCTTTGTAATCAGAGTTCTAGTGACCAGTTGCATTCAAGGAGGTTTTTGTTGCAGACAAAAGGCCCATGTGGAGAGCTAAAAGCATATATTTCCACCTGTAAACAATGACCGTGGCCCAGATGTCTTTTGGCTTTCTCCAGTTTATCTTAAGTACACCTCTGCCTGTGGATAGGGGCAAACTATTGCAAGACGATGCTCCAGAGAGGTGAAAAAAATGACCGTGCAGGGGTTCCACACACCACACTACCACAAAGTGCAGCAGTTCCTTTAAATGACTTCATAATGTGCTGATATTCACAGAGAAGAGCAGACTACAGGAGAAACTAGAGGTCGAGCCTGCTGCAGACACACACACTCCTCCAGCTGCTTCTGGGGTAAGAAACTCTCATCCTTCCTTTTAAAATATTCAGAGTTATAGTACGCCGCCGTTTACGTTTCCCCTCGTTAATGAGACTGACTGACAGTTTGAAGAGACAAGAAAAAGAAATCTTCGGTCTTTGCTTAAGTTGTTTTATAGATCTGTGAAGAAGTGTTGGCACTCATCTGGCTGTGAGGCATTTTAAAGTAAACTCAGTTTCCTCTCCAAATAATTTGCATGGAGAAGCAGTTAAGCAATATTATTATTTTTTCTTATTCCAGAAAAAGAAAAAATCTTCCAAGAAGAAGACAAACTGATTTAAATTTGGGTGAGTAGCTGCTCGAGCTTTCCACTTTAACTTTATTGAAACTAATTTGTGAATTTAAAACGCTGCTTTCAGAGGTTCAGCTTAACTCCTATACGGCCGTCTCCGAGTCACCGTTCAGGATTTTCTATGTGAAATGAAGCGTTGCTCGTGCCTTCACAGGCTCTTCAGAGGCCGTGTTCATGGGTCATCTCACCTGTGATTAAAAAAGCATGTGCTTTTATTTTTTCATTTCAGAACTCCACTGCAGCCTCAGCGCTGCTTTTTCAGAAAACGTCAAACAAACTGAATCAGAAAATTGTTTCGTGATTGTAGCTAAAACTTAACGCACAAGTCTGGTTTCTCTCTACAGCAGACGCGGCATCATTGTCTGTTTACTGAGGATTAATTATGACTTTCCCTTTTCTTCCCAGGGTGTACTCGGGAGGATGACTGCAACTTGGACCTGAAAGCCTAAAAATGTCAGCGTCTTTTCTCCCGATTATTCTGTCTGAGGTTCATTTTTCCACGAGAAACAGATTTCTGAGAGGTGCTGGGAGTAACTTCGCACTACCCTTTGTTCCTAAACTGTGAATTTAGCACAATAAACACCCTAAATCCCCCTTTATTTAGCAGATTCGGCTTTAAAGCTTTGTTGGAGGCAGACCTGCTCTGCCAGGAAAAAAAAAAAAAAAAAAAAAAAAGCATAGTAATTAGTCAATGACTTTATTATGCATTTCATTCAGCGCAGCCTTTTTAACTGGAAGCTTTTCCCATTAAAGTCTCATTAAAGAAATGATTTAAATGAGCTGCCTATCGTTTGAAAGAATTCACGCAAGTGAAACATAAATTTCTATTTAAATCAAAGAATTAGATTATTAACAGGATTGCTGTGAATTTTTTTTAAATCACAGTTTATTTCTTTAATCATTTGGCGTAAAATAGCCCTCGAGTTAGTCAGCTTGCAGTTAGTTTAAAACTGAGAGAAGATGGGATCTGAGGATGTTTGGAGGCTGTGAAAGATGATTAATACGTTTCCACTGCAGCGCGAGACGCAGAGCAGCTCCGTCTGCAATCTGCATCTCCTCAGAACTGATAAAAACTTAAGGGGGAACTTTCAGTCGTGCGTCTTCTTACAGTCAGAGGGGCTCACAAACCTCCACATCTTTGAGTTTGAGTTAGAAATAAGCTAATAAGCTAAGGTGGCTCGATTTTCTTTTTTGTCGGTTCTTTTCTTTTCATGTGAACTGATTGATCAACCAGCATTTGTGTTTGTTTGAGGTAGAATATGTAGTTTTGTTCTGATGTGCATATGATGCAAACTTTGTCAGCCATCAGCTATGCAAATGATTAAATCCCGCTGCTTTGTACAACTTTAACTGCTTAAATTTGCCGTTTCTAACGACGTGCACGTTTCGAGAACGCCGGTCGTTAATAGCTTTAATTCCGCAGCGGCAGTAATTTTCTTTGTTTTCCTTCCCACACTGTTACACGTGCTGTGTTTCACGGTGAAAGTCAAACTGGGAAACTGATCTAACTTGGGCATGAAATTATAAAGCAAATGGCATCACGTCAACAAAGCAGCGTTTGTTTCTTAGGCGATTAAACCCAGATGTGATGCTGTTTGTAAGGTTTGTGCTGTCGAAGCTCAGCAGGAATCATTTCACCTCTGCATCCATCCCTCGTGACATGAACACTGTTGATATAAGTGCTTCTCACGTCTGTCTCCCAGTCGATCGCTGTAATCAAACCCTAAAAACTTCACATTTTTGGAAGAAATGTTTTGGTTGTGATTCAGTTATTTTGTTTCTGATTGCAATTTATTTTATTAAAACTGAATTCAGTCTAAATATAGTTGAAATAAGAACAAATTATACATATTCTGATTGGTTATATTTAGGGTTGGAGTTGTCACTCGGACCTCGCAGGGTCACTTTTTTCCACTTCAGAACTTTTGAATAGAAATCCTCATTGTTGAAATATGCAAGCAGATTAAAAGCTCAGGGAAAGTTTACATGAAATGCATTTTATAAGGTAAAACTTGAATCTCACTAAGATTCCTTATGCAGTATTTCACATTATAATCTCATGGCGATGTAATATTATATTTTATCCCCTTAAAAAAAAAAAAAATCTGTCAAATTTGAATCTGTAAGCACATAAGTGGTGATTTGATATACCTTTAAAAAAAAAAAAAAAAAAGTAGTGCTGTGATGTGTTTTTGTAAAAAATTGGAGCCAAACAGCTCATTAACCCAGCTAACAGTTTCTCATAATTAGAAATAACTAATCTAATGCTGTTAAACTGAATGATTAGTCTGAAGTCTGCCTACATGCTGTTAACTTCCTCTGTCTCGTTACCTAAAGCGCTCTGAAACTTTGGCGTCTGAACTTGTGAGAGACGCAGCTTGGAGCCGATGCCGACATCGATTCGGAGAACTATGAGGAGAAATTAGGTTTTCCACCCTCGGTGTCTGTGTTTACTCGCCGCTGGTGACGCCGCCTTTCTTTCTTACACAAACAGCTTTTTTTCCCTCTGAAACAGAAATCCATCAAGTCAATACGCGGGGCAGTTTGCAAACGCCACATCGTGACGATCAAGAAACCAGAGTTCAAATCTAATTTGTCCTGAATTTAAACAAAGTGACGTCAATTTTCCAAAATCCTGTTGTGATTTATGGATTATTCCTTGGAAAATTTTCTCATAATTTCCTAAACATTGTTGCTGTTTTAAAGAAAAATAACAGGCACTTAAAAAAAAAAAAGTTCTTTATTCCCTATGAGATAACGACAAATCTTAAACTAAGGTCCAGTATAGTAAAATGACTTATGAACTGACAAGAACATCCATCTGAATTTGGTGCAAATCTATGAGTTCAAAAGATTAAAAAGTGGCTCTACAGTGTGTGCTCTGGACTCGATACATTGTTAATGTATGTCGAGTCATCCTCTGTCTCAACCGGGTCGTTTTAGTTCCTCTTACATTCTTCTGATTGGCTGCCCCTCACAGCAAGGAAAGAATAAAGGAATGCCAAATTGTGCACTTGGCTTCTTAGCTAAATATCAGCTGTAAAGTCTAAGGAAGTTAAGAGAAAAGTTTCCTAGAAGGGTAAAAATAAAGGATGCATTTAAAAAAAGTTGACAGCAGCATGATGAGCGAGCCAGTGTCTCACGAGTGTCGACAGTTCTCAGATTATCAAACAGTTCTGTTCGCGTTTTGTCCTGTAGCGTCTGTCAATAAAACGTTTTCTCACTTAAAATGACTTCTTTTGTTCTTTTTGTTTTTGTTTGTTTTTCAGTATCAGCAGCTGGTTCAGCATGTAACACTGATCGTTGACCTGAGTATAGTCAGAAACATGACTTTACGCGGGGGCGTGCCCTTTGACTGCTTTAATAAAACATACATGAACACGAGGAACATTCAGGTGATGTGTTGGCTGGCTGCGTGCAGCTGAAACTCATTTTCAGGTCCACTTATATTACAGTTATTCATTCATTTTAAAACCACTTCTTGAATTCGTGGTCATGACGATGCTCTAGCCTATCCCAGCTCACAGAAATGAAAGGTTCATATTTCTGCCCCATTAAAAACAATCAAATCGACCTGAGCAGTAAGATTATTTGCACTATGTTTAACCAGTATTATTTATTTATAACAAGTATAGCAAAATTGTTTATCACGTGCTGTCTTTTTCTAATATTTGTTAAATGTCTTCATGTTTTGCTTGTTTAAGTCTGAAGAATCCTGCATAAGATTTTTCCTCAAAAAGATTTTTACTTTTTTAGGGACAAAAGTTGATTTAAACAGAAATTCAAATATTCTTAGGACAAATATCCTTTTCATTTGGGATGTGGGGCACAAACAGGGAACCGTGTCCACTGCAATAAAGAAAGCTTCCCTTTTTATTGAGCAACTCTGCTGCTGATCAAAGTAAATACTCGCAAGTATTCATGAAACACATTTATTCATCTCTTAAACGAGACTCATTGACCCAAACAAATATGGCAGCAAGGAAAGCAACAGCTCCCCACCCTGAGTTTTATTCAGAACAAATAAAGATGCTTAAGTTGGAAGAAATTGTATTTCATAGAATTCTAAAAGTCTGAACCATTTAGGTTATTTGCAGTCTAAATGGACACAATGGTTTTACGGTCGAAAGGGCGAGAATCTGGGAGCGCAGAGAATGATGAGGACGCCAGTTCTCACTAAATCATTTTGAGCGACAGATGTGTTTTAAAAGAGTTAACAAAGCAAAATCTCTAAAAATGAATAAACGTACCTTCAGTCTGCTTGACTCCCGAGTGGATTTCCTGCTTCTCTCCCGTGTAATATGTACTCCCGGAGCCATTTTCCTGCTGGGTGCACTGGTGCGGTTTCTCCTGTGAACAAACGAGGCATCGATCGATAAATGGCTAACAATCACCAACTCTGTAAACACATTGTGTCCTGAAGGTTTTGTGTGTTTTCCAATAACTTTAAACCAAAAGTTTTATCACGACTTTCTCAACAGCTTTTCACATACTTTTGCCTTTCTGTCTTCTCCCTGCATGAGACACCCACACAGACACAGAGCGTGACACCATTACTCAGTGACAGTGTCTGGATTTGATATAGGAATGCTAACAGCAGACAGGATGTTCTTGAGTGTGATTATACATAATTACAGAGCTGATGCAGCAGCTGTGCATGGCCGGCTGCTTTAAAGTGGCCGTAATGACATCTGTGGCATAGTATATTGTTTTTAAACAACCATATTCGCCATCTGGAGGAGGACATTTTCTTTAAGGTATGAGTGTTGGACTGCTGCTGCTTCTCTCTGGACCTCTGAGCTGTATTCTCTTATGACTACTTGTAAACACTTTTGTTGCTCACTGTAAATAATAATAAAGGCAGTTGTGAACAGGACAGATTATTTAATACAACCCCGATTCCAAAAAAGGACAGCGTGCAAATGCAATTCGTAAATCATTTATATATATATATATATATTTTTTTTTTTTTTAAAAAGAGGAGCTTTAACAATACATTTAGTTGAATTATTAGTTGTTTATAGGTTTCAATTGTAGTAAAATACTTTTTTGTGAGTATGCCACAGCACCGTGAGCCAGTTTAGCGCCACATTTTGATTTCAGGCATGAAGCAAGCAGCAATTTCCTGTCACAGACTCTATAAAAGATGGATGTACCTTCCAGGTCTCAGAAGTGGGGCCTGGGTAGCCCCAGTCTGGGGGAGCTAACTTGGTCCATGTTTTAATTTTCTTCATAGAAGTCTTTTGGTTCGCTCTTGGGAGACCCCAAAAATGATCCCTGACAACATAGCTCCTGGGATAACTAGGACACACAAAGGCCTCCAGGACGATAATCTGGCAATTCATGGAGTGGTCTCCTTGGTTTTAGGCGTTTCAGGCAGGAGGCCCCGGGGCAGTAGGACACACTGGAGAGATGACATCTCTTGGCTGGTTTGGGAAAGCCTCAGGAAAACATGTCGAGTGGTGTCCAGGGAGAGGGAAGTGTGGACTTCTCTGCTTAGGCTGTATAAATAATTATTTAAATAATTATAATTATTTTAGCTGATTAGTTCCATTCCTGCTCATTGAGAAACAGCTTGAGAGTCGCCACTGCTGCTCTCCCAGCTGAACTGCAGCCAATTTTCTGTGCAACAGGATTAGGAAGCAGAATTCATCAGCCTCTCGCTCACTTCCAGCAATGCAACACAAAAAAACCCATAAAGGAAAACCTGATGATATATTTTACATTTCCACTGCTGCACTAAAACGCAAGAGATGTTTTTCCTTTCTATTCAAGGTTGCAAGAAAGTCTGACAGATGGATTGGAAAGTACAAAGATTTTGATCATTTGCACAGCCACGAATATCCTGCCCAACTTTTTTAAAAGCTGCACATCAGCAGGACTTTACCACGCTTCAGTAACTGCTTGAGAAATCCTCCAGCAAGTAATTCCCACCCCCCCTTTTTCCTAATTGTTTCTTTCCTTCAAGGCAGCTGTTGCATCATTTGAAAAAACAAACCTAATGAGGTGCTGAGTCACAGGCAGATGAACTTATTTAGGGAAATATCCAACAGGAAGCAACGGTAACTTTAAATCTATCAAACGCCTCAAAAAGCTTCTACATTTTCAAAGTGACAAGCTAGAAAAATAAACTAGAAAAATAAAGGATACAGTTAAATATGGAGACACTCAGCGTTGTCCAACGATAGTTTGGCTGTTACATCCATCTGTTAATGACTAACTTTCAGAGGCGTCCTGCTCATTCAGCTTAAAGCTGCGTATACCACCCATTTTATTTATTTATTTTTTCAGGTCAGATGATTTAGAGCAGGGGTGTCGAACTCCAGGCCTCGAGGGCCGGTGTCCTGCAGGTTTTAGATATCACCCTGTTTCAACACACCTAAATCCAATGAATAGATCATTGCCAGGCTTCTGCAGAACTTCAAGACATGTTGAGGAGGTAATTTAGCCATTTAAATCAGCTGTGTTGGATCAAGGACACATCTGTGTCCAACACATCTGTGTCCTTGATTCAGCTGTGGCCTGGAGTTAGACACCTGTGGTCTATAGCTAATCAGGACGCAGAACACAATGCACTCAAAATTGCATTAAAAAAAAAAAAAATCTGTGAAACAGTGAGGCTGCGAAAGGTGAACTGCATTATACCGAGGGACCACTGTATATGTATCTGTAAATATATTCAGTAAATATATGCTATAAGTCCAATGGAGTGAGTTCATTGTCAAAGTTTATATAGTCAGGTGTTCCAGTCACTTCCATGGTGACAGCGGTATAACTTTAAGCACCTTGGCATGCAGACTGCTTCTACAGACAGTGGCAAACCATTCTACCTTTATGAAGAGGAGCTAGAGGCATACTCTGATGGGTCAAGATAAGTGGCAAACATTTACCCTATTTAAATTTATGCTGGAATTATTGTGTGACAGCAGAAATGTGCATAAACAACACAACCGTTTAACAGAACGGTTTGTCAGATATCGCTGAAAAATTATCCTAGCGGCAGCGATGTCTGGTATACCATCCTACCGGTAGGATAATTTTTCAGCTTCGTCTGGTAAACCATCCTACCCGTAGGGTAATTTTTCAGCTTCGGCTGGTAAACCATCCTACCCGTAGGGTAATTTTCTCAGCTTCGGCTGGTAAACCATCCTACCGGTAGGGTAATTTTTCAGCTTCGGCTGGTAAACCATCCTACCGGTAGGATAATTTTTCAGCTTCGTCTGGTAAACCATCCTACCGGTAGGGTAATTTTTCAGCTTCGTCTGGTAAACCATCCTACCGGTAGGATAATTTTTCAGCCTACCGGTAGGATAATTTTTCAGCTTCGTCTGGTAAACCATCCTACAGCTTCGGGTAATAGTTCTTTCTCGCGCTGGTAAACCATCCTACCACCGGTGGTAAACCATCCTACCCGTAGGATAATTTTTCAGCTTCGTCTGGTAAACCATCCTACCGGTAGGGTAATTTTTCAGCTTCGGCTGGTAAACCATCCTACCCGTAGGATAATTTTTCAGCTTCGTCTGGTAAACCATCCTACCGGTAATTTCTCAGCTTCGTCTGGTAAACCATTACCTAGGTATTTCTCAGCGTTGGAACATCCTACCGAGGGTAATTTCTCAGCTTCGTCTGGTAAACCATCTACCGTGGACATTTCAGCTCGTCTGGAAACCTCCACCGGTAGGGTAATTTTTCAGCTTCGTCTGGTAAACCAAGGACACATCTAAAACATACAAGACACCGGCCCTCAAGTCCTGGAGTTCGACACCTGTGATTTAGAGGTTTTTTAAGTTTAATCAGTGAGAGTGTGTGGTTGGGTGCCTCTTTCTGTTACCCCAGTGATGGAGTGGTGATCCGTTTGGAGTATACCCGCCTTGGGTGTGTGGGGGGGTAAGATTAAGCACACCCATGAGCAGTGTTGGTCAAGTTACTTGAAAAAAGTAATCAGTAACTAATTACTGATTACTTCCCCCAAAAAGTAATCCCGTTACTTTACTGATTACTTATTTTCAAAAGTAATTAATTACTTAGTTACTTAGTTACTTTTTAAAAAACACGATTTACAACCTGAAGAGGTGATAAAGCAATAGATCTTTCAGCCCAATTCTACTTTTTCTACATAATCCATCATACAAAATGTAATCAAATGGAAAAATCTCTTTTTTTAAACTTGTTTTATCAGTTTTAATCTTTTAAACTTTATGCATCAAGCAAAATTATATGCAACATTCTCTGAGTTGAATAAATTAGTTTAACATTTAAACCTATTTTCTGCACATTCCAGCACATAAAATAAAATATTACTGCCCATCTCTGCCCATGAGTGGAGGGAGTTTTAATTAACTTTACTGATACAATATGGAATACTTGTATAGAAATGTATTGTATTTTATTTATTTAGATTTAACCAAATCTTAAAAAAGGAACTACTGAAACTACAAAAAAATTTGAGACCTTAAAAACTAAATATTGTATCAGTATTTATTTTACTACAAGCGCCAACCTTCTTTATGTCATTGTGATCGTCATCACAGCGTCATGAATTCTTCAGGCACCCACCATCACAGATAAACCTCCTGAAATTAAATGTATTAATTTTACAAACAGATACTCATTTAGATGCAATTAGCAGTAGGCTAAAATGCATGTCACAAATTTGTGTGCTTAATGTTCTCCTGCTTATACTTTGCGCATTGAAATTCAATCAACAGTACTTTTTTTTTTCTAAGCCAAAACCCTCTTTTCGCAGACTTGGTGCGTTAGTAAATCTTGCACTAAGTCTGCGAAAAGAGCTTTACTTACTTTACAATAAGGTGCAAACCAGTCAAAAACAAGAAAGTCAGATTAGACCTTGGCAGAAAACCGATCTACAGAGTTCTGAAGAGAAAAATATGGAGGAGGAGAGACATGATGATGGCAACGTTCTGGTAGACGTACATATAATTATTGTTTATTGATGATGGTGTGCAGGGCTGTGCTGTATACAAAAACTGCAAAACTGCACTTCGGTACTTCAAAGCGCAAATGGACCCAAAGCATACTGCAAAAGCAACCTAATAGTTTCTTAAAGCAAAGAAATGGCACAGTCGCAGCCACCTGACCTGACCTGACTCCAGTAGAGTATTGCTTTTCAGTGTCTGAAGACAAAACCGATTGCAGAAAGACCCACAAACAAGCAGCAACTGAAGGTGCTGCAGTAAAGGCCAAGCTGAGCATCTCAAGGGAGCAAAGAAAGCATTTGGTGTTATCCATGGGTTCTCAACTACAGTCCTTACATTTATTATGGTTGTTTCTCTAGTCAATTTTGTGATTCATTTCCTGTTGATCTATTTGTTTTTGTCAAAACCCTGAAAATCTGCATTTTACTTGCATATTGATCATTTGATTTAAAATCCACAGGGCTGGTAAACACAGGTAAAATATACTGTTTAGTCTCTAAAACTGTAATGAAAATCCATCCAAAACTTTTTAAGCAAACCTGACAAACAAAATCAAATAAAGTGTCACTTTTCTTTTGCAGGCATGTGACTTTTATACCATATTCTCCTGTAATTTAATTTGACACCTATACTGTCAATCTGATCATGTTTGAAAAAAACATAACCCACAAAAACAAACTTTGTTTAACTAATTAAAAAGCCTCAAATTAAACTTGCCCCTCAGTTTTGCTGCATCTTTCTATGTGAATTGTAATATCCTCTCTTTGTAGTTTTGAAGTGACTGAATATAATCTTTTCCACACAATTGAGTTCTTGGATCCCTCTGACATTCCTAAAAGAATGAAAAAATACTCCTCTTATGTTGTCACTCTCATTGTGATTGATCGGATATGCGATTAGTTTTCAGTCATTTGAAAACATTAAAACATTTTGCAGAAGTGCATACAGCCGCCTCTACATAGCATTTAAAATGCAACTCTTCGTAATCTAACATTCATTTTTCTCACTGAGACAAATGAGAAATTATCTGCGTGAATGATTTTTGGTGCGGGAAACCAATTATGTGTAATTACAGGACAAATCTGTGATGAGATTGCTTCTCCCTCTCCCATTTCCCAGAGAAAAATAACCTGCTGTATGAGAGTCAGGAGAGCTTTACCGTGGAGCACACACTCAGCTAAAAACAGTGCTAAAGGACAAATACATTAAGAAAGTTATTTTTTCATTTGTTTAAGTACTACAGCCTGAGGTGAAGTTGGTTTTTAGAGAGCAGGAGATTCCTACTGTAATGTCCAGGTAATGAAAATGTGCTCTCATAATGAACCTTTTACCCAAAGCAAACTACAACACAATGAAATTATAAATATGTAGTGTGGGTTGTTTTTGTGCAAATTAGTCCTACAGCAGTTTTCTGCAGTTATTGTAGATATATAAAATGCACCACTCTGCTGATGGGCTTTGTTGGAAGAAAACACATAAGTTTGAATGCTGAATGGATTCAGTGCTTTAAGACTTAAATAGAGACGAGTAAAGCAGCATCTGACAGCACAATGGGCTGATCATAGCCAAACAAGAGTGAAGCTCTGGCAGTGAATCCCAATAAGAGGTTATAACCACAACATTTCATTAAAGACATTTGAGTTTTGCTTTGATTAAGACATTAAAACTCCACATCACCACAGTGGATTTTAAATCCACTAATCAAGATGTGATTGAAATGCAGATTTTCAGCTTTAATTCAAGGGGTTTAACAAAAGTGTCTATTAATTGTTTTGGTATTACTGCTATTTTTATGCACAGTCCGTCATTTTCAGAGGCTTAGAATTAATTGGCAAGTAGTTTCTTGGCCATGTAAGGCCCGCTCCCTCATTAATCCATGACAAACTATCAGATAAACGATCTGGATTTGATTTAAAGAGTTGGATTTGTACTTGGGAGCCAATTCACTGTAATTCTCAATATGAGGCTCAATACGATGCAAGTGAGGGAGGCCATTACTAGGGTGAAAAAACAAACAAACCCCAAACCAATCAGAGAGTTGGCAAAAAGTTTAGTGGCTAAATCTGCAACCTGTTACAATCATAAAAAGAAAGAATGAATTTACCAGCAACACCAAAGAGCCTGAAAGACCACAGAACACATTTAAAGTGTATGATCACAGAATTCTTTCCATGATTGGGAAAAACAGCCTCACAACATCCAGTCTAGTTGAGATTGTAAGAATGAAGGTGTATCATTGTCAAGATCAAAGGGTTTACAACAAGGTGCAAAACACCACAGGAAGAAGAAAGACCTCTAAAAGAGTTCTGAAAGTGGTATGATTGTCGGTGCCATACAGGCAGTATTTTACAAACCAGCTGATCTACTGGGATTTTCCTCTACAATCATCTATAGCGTCTTTTAAACACCACAGCCTACCAAAGTATCATCACTGACCATGACTGATCCTTTTATAACCACACTGTATTCATCTTTTAAAATCACACCATGTCACAAAGCTCAAATAATCTCAAACTGTCCTTTTTTGTAGCATGACAATAAGTAACTGTACTCAAATGTCCTCCACAGTCACAACAGTCTCAGTCTAATAGAGCAGCTTGTGGTCAGGGAAGTGCTAGAACAGAAAATTTGCAGCAACTTTGTGATGTTATCAACCAAAATATTATAATAATAATATTTCAGCATCTTAAAGAATTAAAACACTTCTGTAGGCAAAAAGTGGTCCAACCTGGTGCCTTCTTTTACCCCAACCGGTCGTGGCAGATGGCCGCCCCTCCCTGAGCCTGGTTCTACCGGAGGTTTCTTCCTGTTAAAAGAAAGTTTTTCCTTCCCCATGTTGCCAAAGTACTTGCTCATAGGGGGTCATATGATTGTTGGGTTTTCCTCCGTATGTATTATTGTAGAGTCTACCTTACAATATAAAGTGCCTTAGACGGAGGGACTGCTCTTGTGATTTGGTGCTATATAAATAAAATTGAATTGAATAGAAATGTATACCTAACAAAGTGGCTGGTGAGTGTATGTTCTGGTGGAGGCACCTACTAATATTCATCGAGGTATAAGATCGATTTTACTGTCAGGATAAACTGAGATGCAGTAGGTGTAGATGAGACGTTACCACACGTCTCAGGAGAAACATGTTGAAGGCAGCGATGAAAGACTGATGAAATTTATAGTGACATGAACTGACTGCACATGTTTTTTTTATTTATTTTTATATTTTTAATCATACGTTTGTCTTTAAAGTCATAAGTTCAGCTGATGCGTTTGAGCCAGACTGCAGCTCTACATGTCAGCTGACAATCTCAAGACGTGCTGAGAGTGTTTGGTGCTGATAACGATATTGATTTAGCAAACTCCTCAGGCTTCCAATACCATCTATTAAGCATCTGATTAAAGTAAGTATTGAACGACAACTGTTGTGTCTTATTCAGTGTGGCACAATTGACGGAGCATCAGAGACAAATTGTTGCTGTCAGTCAGCTGGTAGAGGAAGGTTAAGGCAGGAAATGTTTGAATACTGCAGCAGTTAGCTTAAATTAGCATTTTTTTATTTTATTTTCAAAAGCGTGTAGGCGTTGTTAATTTTCTTAATTTCTGGCAAATTTCTCTTTAGTAAAAAAAATGTAGCGACAATTTAATTAAGCTTTAATTAAGTGTTCGATAAATTTGAATCAGAAGTCATAGGATCCCATCGCTGCCCCCCTATAAAAGGTTTGTTTTTCCAGCAAACATAGCTCTAAATTGGTAAAACCAGTATGTCAAGACAAAGGAGCTGTTATTTCTGTTCATCTCATGATGTTTGTACTTAAAATTCACTGGTAAACTCAGAAGGTCAAGCATGTGCTGAAGCGACTGCAAGTACCTAATTTTTAAAGTAATTGATGCATCTGCACACATCAAATACAGATGCTTTCAGATGTTCACCTTCAACGACAACAACTTCTTCCGCTCATCTGCAAACAAATCTGTGTTTGCCGGAGTGAAGCAAACAAAGTTAGAGCGGTAATAACAAGCAGTAATTAAAGCTCATTTCACGCTGCTGCAGTTTGTGATGCTGCACACATCGAGACATTTGTCAAAATTTCTTAGGATCCTCAGAGGCACATCGCCCCTGTCAGTAAGTCCCATAACCTCTCCAGAAACTGATCAGCCGATGCTCAGGTTTTCACTCACTTCATCCTTAATATGAAATAATAGGACAAATATCAGCTAACCAATCAGGCACCGATAAGCGAAATGAAAAACACTGATTATTGTGGCACCTGTTAGTAGATGGGAATAACTGAACATTTTGTCCTCAAAGCTGATGTGTTAGACGTAAGAAAAAGGATTTAAACAAGTTTCACAAAGGACAGATTGTGATTGCTTGATGACTGGCAAAACTGTTTCCGGTCTGCAGTGGAACAGTGCTGAACCACTGACAGTGCCACGTGCCCAGTGATGCACATGGGGAGTGAAGACTGTCTGTGCTCCCGTGTGGTCCAATCCAACAGGCGAGCTACTGTAGCTCAAATTGCCAAAAATTGGTCCTTATAGAAAGATGTCAGAATAGTCAGTTTGCTGTGTATGCAAGCTGCAGACCAGACAGGGTGCCTATGCTGAACCCTGTGCACCACTCAAAGTGACAATGAGAACACGAGCATCAGGACTGGACCATGGAGCAATGGAAGAAGGCGGCTTGGTCTGATGAATTATGTTTTCATGCACCCTGCTCAGCGTGCATGTGCATGATTTACCTGGGGAACCTGGCACCAGGATGCATGATGGGAAGAAGGCAAGCAAGTGGTGGCAGTGTGAGGTTTTCGGGCAAAACCTGCTGGAAAAGCATGGGGCGTCCATGTGGATGTTACTTTGAGGTGTACCACCTACCTAAACATGCAGAGCATGCACACCTTTTCATGAAAATGATATTCCCTGATGGCTGTGGCCTCTTTCAGCAGAATAATACACCCTGCCACAAAGGAAAAAAAAGGTTCAGGAATGGTTTTAGGAGCACAACAATGATTTTGAGGTTTTGACTTGGCCTCCAAAACCTCCAGATCTCAGTCTAATTGAACAACTGTGGGATGTGCGGGAAAAACAAGTCCGATCCACGGAGGCCTTTACAGCTTAGAGGACTTCAAGGATCTGTTGCTAACATCTTGGTGCCAGATACCACAGCACACATTCAGGGCTCTATGGAGTCTATGCCTTGATGACTCAGTGTTGTTTGGCAGCAAAAGGGAACCAACACAATGGTTAGGTAGGTGGTCATAATGTTATGCCTGGCCGGTGTATGCGTGTATAACTAAATCACATGTTATCACCAAACATCTAGATTTTAAATAGAATTCGCAGCATATAACAGTTATGGTCTCGGTTCATCAAAATCACATTCTTAGAAAATTTTCTATCAAAATAATTTCTTCGTGCCTTAAAAGTGGCTTAAATGTTAACACCATTCTAGAAGAGATCTAGCTTCAGGTTCTGAAAAGTGAAGCCACAGTTTAAGTGCCTTAAACCTGTACTACTTTTAAGGGCCAACAGGGGGCAGCCTCTCTAACTGTAAACAGCTTTTTGGTACAGAAATCTTTGAGAAAAAACAGTTTTTGTTTGCTGTGCATCGAGATCTCTGTAAACACTTTCCTGATTAGTTTGAGCTCATTCACCAGTTTCACATCGTGCTGAATAAAATGTTCAGTTTGTAAATTGTGCTCATTGTTAACTTCAGAAAGAAGGATAATCCAGGATTTGCTAATTGGCTTACAACATGTCAATCACAAGTCTCTACCCAGTGATCGTGTGATGTCCACATCCACTCATTGTTCACCACAATGGGTTTCAAAACACCAAGCAGGCAACAGCAACCAGGGGGTGACACCACAGATCTTCAACACTGTATGTGAATGTAATTCTATAAAACTGGTCTCATTCAACACGAGCGGGCTTATGAATATGTAAATTGCTATTTAAAACCTCCCTCTGCTGCTTTTCTTGTTCACATTCTCATTCTGCTAATACTTTTGCCACTCACAAGTTTTCTTGTTGCATGGAGGGAAACGCAGAAACAGTCCACATGTGGAAATGTGCGCATTAATCAAGTCAAGGAAATTCCAGAAAATGTATTCCATTCATTTGGATACACAGGAAGTTGTTCAGTGGGTGAAACATTTCATAACTCATCCACTGACTTCTTCAGTCTTAAACTGACTGCAGGTTTTAATCTGTTAAGTGCCAAGAGCATTGCTGTGGATTACACACTGGAGGAAACCAAACCACTGGCTAAGCAGAGGGCACAATACAGAAGAGCCATCTCATCAGGATAGGACTCTGCCACCTACAGATGGTGGCTTCTCCTTTGGTGATAAGGATATGAACATCTAAGATGAGCAGAAAAAAAATGACAATTGATAAACTGAGGCAGGGGCCAAAAGTTTTAATGCTGGAGAGAGGAAAAGGTGCTGAGGTTTGGGAAACCTGCAGTCAGCTAAGACTGAAGAAGACTGGAATGAGTGATTAAACATTTCTCCCATATCAATTAATCAGTCAGTCAACCAGTCAGTTAATCCATCCATCATAGTGGGTTGGTGGGTGGAGCTGCCATAGGGCAACACAGGTTACACCCTGGACAGGTCACAGGTCTGTCACGCTGCTAACACAGACAGACAGCCAACCACACTCACATCTATAACCAATCACCATTTAACCCAGTCCCACTAATGGCATGTCTCTGGACTGTGGGAAGAAGCCTAAGTACCCGGAGAGAAGCCACACAGACTCTGGGAGGACATGCAGGCTCCACATAGAAAGACCTCAGCCAGAGAGCTGATTCAAACCCAGGACCTTCTTACTGTGAGGCAACACTGCAAACCTGCATTCACATGAACACAACCAACTTTCTGGCACATGCTAAGGTCTTACTTTTGTATCACAAGATGGAAAAAAACCCCAGTGCCCAATGAGTAAACCAGCAGGTCTGGCACAAAAAGGTACCATTTCTCTGGGTCAGGGTGAGAAACTGTGACAGAATGTATAAAAAAGTAAATAAATAATCCCATGCTATACACCAACATAGTGCAATGTGCACAATGCAGAAAAACATTCATAAGAGATTCACACATTACACATATAATACCATCAAAATGTGAAAACTGCATTAAACTCTGGGTGATAAAGGACTATAATGATGCAGCTGGCTACTTTTGCATGCACTGACATTCCAGCTGGAGTTTGTTTCATATTATGGCAAACAAAAAAGAAAAACTATTTTTTTCAAGTAATGAACATAAGTGGAGCGGGATAAACTGAACAGCTCAAGGTTAAAAGGTACTACAAGAATATAGGATACTTTGGCTAACTTACAAAACACTTCCACTCAGGCTCACTGGGGGTGGGGCAATTTGTTAAAGATAGAAATTGCTAAACAATAATAAAAGCAACAAATATCAAGTTAAAATGAAAAATAAATACAATGGAAATTAAAAACAATACAAAAAGAAAAACAGACATATACACTCTGGGGTCTTCAAACTCAATTAAAGCGGTAAGCCAAATGAAAAAATATATTTTAAGGAGGGATTTAAGTCCAAAGTCGTTGGGCCTGTTCTGCAAAGACTCACCTTTAGTGACTAAACAAGCCTTCAGAATCACTAGCCAGAAAATGTCAAGCAGCAGCCAGCCTCATATGGAGCATCTCACAGACAGGCAGCCTGTGTAGGACTTTGAAAACCGACAATAAAATCTTAAAATCAATTCTAAAACTAACAGGTAGCCAGTGAAAGGCTGCAGGGACTCATTCGCCTGCTTTCCAGGCAGCTAGTCTATTCTTTACATCACTTCCTCTTTCTCACGCTGTCAAACTCAGCCTCTGTTCGGTGTGCTTTAAATCTCAGTGCTCTTCTGTCATTCTGCTTTCCAGACTCTGGTGCAAACCGCCTCCTCCCCAACTCTGCCCTATTCCCATCCAAGCCTCCATCTTCAGCACCACCAGTGTGTAGACTCCGGGGAGGAGGGGTCCTGTCATAATTTCTGTTCTGCTATGTTGGTTAATCCGAGTTTAATTGTCAAATAGCTTATTAATCAAATTCTGTATCTTAATAAATCATATTAAATTCTTGCAAATTATCTCTCCTTATTGAGCTACCTTTGCTCCCCGAGTCTGATTCAAGTCAGAGTTGAAATTCAGAGTGTTTAATCCAGGCACCCCCACAGAGCAGACAGATATTGTTCTGAGGTGTAGTCTTCAGCTCCGCGGAGCTGTAATGGGAGTTTTCTGAAGATTTTAGTTTCCCAAATGCAGCAACTAATAAATAAATTGAAATGACATGTTGAAGTCAGTGTAACAGTTGTATTAACCTTTTCTTTTGCACTTTCGCCGATAAGCAAGAGCTATTAGGGAACAAACAGCATTTCAAGATAAGTTGGTTCTCATGAAGCTTCAGGCTGCTCGCTCATCGTTTCTATCATTCCTGCTGCACGGTTTCATTTTGATTTGTTGGTGAAAAACTCATTCAGCCCAACGAACCATAAAAGCTGAATTTCATCCCTGAGTGAGATAACTTAGAGGTATATTGACTGCATGGACATTAGAAGCAGGGGAAAGAGCATCACATAGAATCCACCTGTGTCTTACATCTCTGCGAGTCTCCTTTTTTTCCTCTCCATTCATTCACTATGACCCACTGACCCTCTCACTGGGTGCCGTGAAATGGACAAATCTTTCAGTTTTTCAGTGTAATTGAAGACCCCAGCAGAGTTACAGGTTTTCCAGTAGGGAGCACTGTTAGTATGTGTCAGTGTGTAACAGCAGATGCCTGCCGAGGGTTGTCCCAGTGATTTGTTTGTCCTGCAGAATGAGTTTGCTGCCTGTCATTAAAGCAGCCAAGCAGGGAGAAACAGTCTGTCTGTCACGAGTCCCTCTGTGGCTGTGCCGAGTTCAGCTTTCCCCAGGCTCGCTCCGTCTATATCTGTCTGTGTTTGTCTCTCTGCTCGCCTCGTCCATCATGCTGCAGACACAATCGCTCCATCTACATTTCAAACATTTAGCTGATGCCGTCATCCAGAGCCGATCATAACATCTGCAACTTTACAAGAAGAAAACATTGTTTGCGTCCTATAACAAAGCTTTAACACGAGTAGTTCAATGATAAACAATGTATCACAGTATCTGCACATTTGAAGGCAGAAATTTGACTTTAATAGACTCGATACAGTTTGAGTGCATGTGTACACACTCACCGTCCTCTTTGACCTCATTCATTTACGCTTCAAAGGAGAAGTAGATAGTAGATACAAGTGGAAAGCTTTTTTTGGAAGGCTGTCTTGCTCAGCCTTACACATGGATTGATAAGACTGGTCACCTGGGAGCTGCTGCTTCTCCACATGAGCCAGTTCAGGTGGTTAAGGCGTCTGACTCCTTGTTGTAAGTGACATATTTTGGATATGTTCAACTGAGAGGAGACCCTATTGTAGACTGACAGACTGGTGGGGTTAAGATTAAGGAGGAAAGGTGGTGGATGAAGAGAAGAGATAAAAGCATCTGTGCTAAGTTGGAAAGAAAAGCAAAACAAATAAAAGCTTGAAATGAACTGAAGAAAAACTGCATATGTTCTAGATAAATGAAATTATGGGGTGTCACGTACTGTTGTTCTTAGTAAAAAGAAAAAGAAAAAAAAAAACCCCCAGAAAACCCAAAGATGAATGGAGAATAAGTGCTCAGTGCATCATGGGAAGCTACCCAGCAACCAGACCTTATTGCAGCATAACTAAGGGATGGCTCAGGGTCACCTGATCCAGCTTTAACTGTAAGCTTTAATGAAAAACAAAACAGGTTTTTCCGTCTCCTGCATCCAAAGTGAGAGCTGGTTCATTTTGAGTGCAAGTCTTCCAATCTCAGTGCTAATTGTCTGTTGTCTTCTTACTGTTTCCCTTCGAAAGTTCATTTTCTTCGGCGTCTTCTTGTGGTTTTCAGTTCATTTTTATTTATATGGTTCCAGTTCGCAACAACTGTCACCTCAAGATGCTTTATATAGTAAGGTAAAGACCATTCAGTGTTAGAAAGAGCACTTGGTGAGAGTGGGAAGGAAAAAACTTTCTTTTAACAGGAAGAAACCTCAGGTAGAACAAGGCTCAGGGAGGGGCAGCCATCCACCGCCACTGCTTGGGGATGAGAGGAAAGAGAAGAGAGGGGAAGCCCCCCGGCAGCCTAAGCCTACAGCACCATAACTAAGGGATGACTCAGGGCCACCTGATCCAGCCCCAAGTATAAGCTTTAATCAAAAAGGAAAGTTTTAAGCCTAATCTTAAAAGCAGAGAGAGTGTCTGTCTCCTGAATCCAAACTGGGAGCTGATTCCATAGTAGAGAGACCTCATAGCTGAAGGCGATGCCCTCTATTCTGCTTTTAGGAACCACCAGTAAGCCCGCAGTCTAAAAGAGCAGTACTCTGTTACTGTGCAGTCTTCACAGAAAGAAACTGCAGCACACTGCTGCACTGCTATGGTATTTTGCCAGCAAGTGGTGCGCAATGTGGGATTTTAGTAAGATGAATGAAAGTCACTCACAATGTTGAATATGTGCGAATTGAAAATGATATTTGTACATAAAAAAGTGTGCAAGGACGAGCTTGATGAACACAGTGCAGCAATTACTATTAAAACACTTTGGGAGCACAGCAGTGTGCAGACTTATCTGGTTTTAAACTGATGCTCTCTTTTTGCGAACCTCCCTTTGGTGAAATTGTCAGTTTTACTTATGTTCAACTTGTCTCTGCAGGTTGAGATTACCATTGTTGTGCAAACTATAACTCAATCTATGTTTTCTGCTGTATAAATGTGCCGAGGAGGGATCAGTGCAGTCTATTAAAATGATGAGATAGTAAAGTATAAACACGCAGCACTCCCTTGAGTTGTCATAGATTACTCACTATGCTTTGGGAATGTGTTTCATGCATATATAAGCTTTATGTGAATGTGAGTACATATATGTGTGTTCCTACCCTTTATCAGAACCTCCCAGCTCTCCAGAGATTTCATTTACAGTACATATGGATTATTGTCTGACAGCTCAGTCTATATTAAGGCTGTTTATTTCTATCCATTGCTCTCAATAATCCCCGAGGTGCAGCAGTGCTCTCATTTCTGCTGCTGCGGTGTCTCCCTTCTCCCATACATTGCAAATGTAACGGTACTTTCTTTGTTGAATGAGATGAGATCTGGGAGCTTTCCTCCCTGCCTGTGTGGGAAGCTAAGCAACCAATCTGTGTGCCTGGCTTTGCATTGTTATTGTTCAGCAGCCACTGGAATCAATTTTAAAATTGCAGCAGGACAGTAAAAGCAGGAGCATCAGTAGCAGACTGCACTGAGCCCAACACCTTCCAAAATTTAATCAATAGCAAGTCACATGACACCCCTCTTCACTCCATGACGACTGGAAAGAGGGCAGTGTGGAGTGTGATATAGTGGAAGGCTTATCAAAAAAATGCAGCTTTGTGCAATCGCATCATAATGGTGACTGTACCCTCCATTCAGACGGTCAGAGATGACTCATCTCTTTCTTTATCACAGACACAAAAAAGTATTTTTATCCTAAACATAGTGAAAATGTTTGCGTAGATCATGTATTTGTCCACAGTTGTAGGATTGTCCTGCGCTCCAAAAATACCCTCGGAGCACGACTCTGAATACAGAGGCTGAAAGCAACGGGGTGTGGATGCTTTCATGCTTTAAAATGATTGGAAGCATTTTCAAATGTGAACGCTATGAGCTTGTGCTGCCAGAAACTGCTCATTTTTTCAGTAAATGTTATCACAGGAAGGCAGAAATTTGAGCACAGGACTTATAAAAGGGGACATGTCACTTGTATTTTAAAGAAGGAAGGCTTAAACAAGGGAAGGACCTGTTAGGAGTCAGGTTCATCCACAGAAACAAAGGCGCTTTTGAAGAGCAGCTTATACATATTGTAAATTTCATTGTAAATTTAGCACTTAGGGTGAATGCTGACCTATAAACTGATCATATATGATGCAGAAACTAACTAGAAGAATTGATTTATAACCCTAATGTAAATAAAGCTCAGAGACACACTTCTCACTGAATTCATGGGTGTAAGAAAAGTAGTTATAGTAGCAAAGTTGGCAACAATTCAGTTCCATTCAACTATTTACATTGCCCCAAATCACAACAGCAGTCGCCTTAAGGCAGTTAACGTTGTAAGGCAAAGACCCTACAGTAACATAGAAAAACACCCCCAACAGTCAGACAAGCCCCTATGAGCATTTGGCAACCGCGGGAAGGAAAAACTCCCTTTTAACAGGAAGAGACCTCCAGCAGAACAAGGCTCAGGAAGCAGTGCGATGTCTGCCGCAATGTTACAAGATAACATGATAGACAATAAATACTTACAAACACACATGGATTATCTCTTCAACAGAAAATTGATGAGACTTTGTTCATTTTACTTGGAGAATTTTGCACTGACAATGTAAAATAATTACATGAAAATGTTGTAATTTCATGTTTTCATTTTGCATTATAATAAAATACAACTTTAGGGAACTGGGGTGTTTGGTGAGATGTCCACACCTAAGACGAAGACTGTGGCACTGTTTTAGCGCACTTTCTTTTCAGAAGAATCTTTGCTATCCTTTGTAAACCTATCCTTTTCACATGCCTGTATGTGATTAAAAAAAATATGGAAAAACCTCAACAGGTCTATCAGATGGAGGATTGAGGTTTTTCTCCACAGCCACATGCATGCTGGACCTCCTGACTCCAAACGTGAACAGATGTTTACTTGTGTTAGGAATAAAACAGGGTAAATTATTCAATTTGGTGTTGTTCTTCTTATCAACTTGTATTAAGTTGTTTCTGTTTAAGTTTTAAAAAGTCTAAAATTAGATTTTAAAAGCGTGCAACATCCCTAAAACTCCAGGGATGGAGGAGACTTGACTGATTGCGAGTTAAATATTCTAGTGTTCCTTGTTTCAACTTGTAGTGAAACACTAGAGTATTGAATTATTGAAGTAATCAGTATGTTATTCTGCGCTGTGACCGGAGGCAGAACTTGGATTTTAGTACAGCGAGCTGAATAATACAAAGCAGACGGAGGAGAGACGATCAGAGGAAGAACGACAGGCCGCAGCTCGCCAAGCTCCACCGACACTTTCTGCTTACTGCAATCAGGTAAAGATTTGAAAACGGGAGCACAGGTGCAGCCTGATGTGGAAGCCATCCAACAGGAGATAACAGAGGGCAGAAAGCTGTGCGTGATCACGTGACCTCTCTAAATCAATTATGAATAAACTTAGAAGATGGCAGCTTTTTTTTCTGTTACTCAAACACAAAACCCCCAAACTCTGGGTTACACCGGAGAGCCCAGGTTCAGTGGGTTTGAGAGAAATCGTCTATGAACTTCTATATAAATAAAGTTGAAATTTTCTAAGACGAGCGTCTTTGGTTTTCCACAGCAAATGTCTTCTTATAAAATTCTAAATTCCTCAGTGACATAATGCCACCCTCACACAAACATTTCACAGGTTTGATCTCAGCTGTAAAAGAGGAATCAGAAGCCATTTACCTGAGTAGACGTTTAGCAGCTTGTTGGCTTTGCTCTTCTTCTTCAGTTTTTATGCTACACACAACATTAAATGTGCACGCTGCCACCTACTGAAGGTAAAAACGTTTTTTTTTGTTCCACTTTCCTTAAACTTTATTCTAAAACAAAAACCTTTAAACACATTTGCATCTTCTCGGCTCATATTAAACAATTACTTTAAAAAAAGTGTTTACATTAATCTCATATATATAATTTATTTACATAATGTCTTTTACAAAAATATTTGACTACATCTCTAAAAAAAAACATTGGCTTTAAAAGATCAAAGAGAAAATGTATTTTTCAGTTAAAGCTTTAAATCTGTATTAAAGCTATATTAAAGCTATCTTTCAATAATCAGACCCCCTCTCCCTGCGACCCAGCCAGCTCCAGCTTGTGTCCAGGTAGCGCTGCCCTACATGCCATGCCTCTCCTCTTTTGATCCACTGCCACCTCGATGCTGCTTCTGCTGGGTTGGTGACCAACTTGATAGCTATTCGCTGGTTAACCCCTGTGATGCCTCGCATTTTGTATGCCCTGCAAACAGATTGGCCCACGAATCCTCTACATCCCACTTCAATGGTTTGGCATCTCTGGCTACATTTAATTAAAATAGTACCAAAGCATTCTCTGTTCTTTGAACAACAGTGTTTCAGAGTTGAGGAGACCTGCTGGTGCTGCTTTAAAGGTGAAAAAGTTTCCCATTCTCACTTGAGCTGCTCAGCACTTTAGGGGCCTCTTTTGTCATAATACCGTGAAGGCATTGTGCTGGATTATGGAGCAGGATGTGGTTTGACATTGTCTTGCCATCCCTGAATTGATGTTATCTGGATGGCTGCATATGTTGCTTTAAAACCTGCATGTTTTTTTTACTGGAACCAGTTCTATGGAACCAGCTTCCGGTTTGAATTTGGGAGACAAACACTACCTCTACTTTTAAGATCACCTTTCCTTTTTGCTAAAGCATATAGTTAAGGCTGGATCAGGTGACCCTGAATCCTCCCTTAGTTATGCTGCAATAGGTGTAGGCTGCTGGGGGATTCCCATGATGCACTGAGTATTTCTTCTTCATTCATCTTTCTCACTCACTCACTGTGCATTGAATCATACTTGTTATTAATCTCTGTCTCTCTTCCACAGCATGTCTTTTATCCTGTCTTCCTTCTCTCACCCCAACCAGTTGCAGGAGATGGCCGCCCCTCCCTGAGCCTGGTTCTGCTGGAGGTTTCTTCCTGTTAAAAGGAAGTTTTTCCTTCCCACTGTCACCAAAGTGCTTGCTCATAGGGGGTGATATGATTGTTAGGTGTTTCTCTCTATGTATTATAAAACTGAATTCAAGTTGAATTGAATTGAATTAAAACCCACATGTGCTGATGAATATAACGGGGCATTCGCGGATGCCGAGTTTTGAACTGGGCATTGGTAACAGGTTAGAAAGTCTTTGGCCTTATTCACAATATCCACAAAATAATTTAAAATTTGTATTGGTCAGACCACAGGTTAGTTTCCCACCGAGTTTCAGTCAGATCAGCTCTTCTCTCATAGATGAGAAAACATTATAAAACAGTATTATTTATCCTTACCAGTTGTAACCAAATTTCACCCAAAGTCACTATGATTCCCTTCAGAAAATAAACAATTTAAATTTGCTGTTAAACATCAGCCACTTCCTCTCATGGACATCAGGAAAGGCTTTCCTTGCACCAATCATCCCTTCTGTTCATCCTGAACATTCAGTGCAAGTGATAAACACAAAACACACAGTCCTTATTAAATTCCAAAATCATTTTAAAAGTTTATCTGAAATTAAAACAGGGCTTCAGCAGTCTCAGCTAGACACATCAAATCCTTCTGCTTGTTCCTGCAACTTAAGAGAGAAACATAATAAGAAAATCTGGCACTTAAACAGCTGCAAAGCTGGAAGCTTAATTTATTTAATTAAGACTGCTGTGGGTTCATATTACCTTCGGATAAGCCCTAAAATACTTTTCTTCGCAAAACAGGTGCTGGGAGTTTTGCTTCCCATTACATCATTTGGAGGCACAGGAGGTGGGGATCTCTAAAACACACACTGCTCAGTGTTCGTGTGCTCCCCTCACAGTTACAAGAGAAAACCGTCAGCCTGTTTAAGCTCTGAGAAGAGAAAAAGGGTTACAAACGATAAAATCCACTTTACTGCTACAGTTTCATGTGGTTTTATCGGTCACCAGATGCTGCATTGGTGACATTTCTGACTATTTTTGTACAACTTCCATGGCCAGGTAGCAAACATGTTACCACAAACGGTAATTAGTCATGGCATAGATACATTTTATGTGGCCCAAACAAAACGACATCTGCAATTTGGCCCATATGAGATGGACCTGTGGCTGTTTGAGGCAGCCGGACACAAACCAAATCAGTCTGTCAGTCGAGGTCAAATACCGTCTAGGCAGACAGACATTCATTGCTGTGTGGGCAATGTTCAGCAAATGTTGCCATGTGACCAGGATATTTCAGCTTTGAATAAACTTTTGATTAATTTGTGTCAAATGTTTGGGACGGCTGTATGTATCAATTTAGTTTGTTAAACAGTGTCACTTTGAGTGACAGCAATACCCATAAAAATGTTTATTACGACATCAAGATGGATAGCTTTAAATCAGTGCAAAATATACCACAGTGAGATGTTGCATTGGACATATTATATTTATTTACAGCTCAATATCTTAAATATTGGATTTTTTTAGCGCAGCTTTGGATGATCGACACTCCTAAAATCATTTTTATCTTATGCAGGGCCTTTGTGCAGCTGCTTATGATTTAAACAAGCTTCTTTTTCTTGAAGGCCAACCTTGCCTCAAGCCGACCTTACTGCATCACCTGCAGGCTGTACTGAATGCAGCAGTTCACCTTATATCAGGAAAGATCACATTGCTGGAAGCCCTACACTGGCTTCCAGTCCATGTCAGGATCCACCCAGTTTAAATTTCACAGTTTTCAGCAGTCTTAGCGGTTTGTCACCACCATATAAACTGAACCTTTACAGCCCCATGCTTCTACTAGAGCGCTGAACTCTATGAACCAGTTGCTCTTTGAAATTCCTGGTTCAAGGCTCAAAAGCAGAGGAGATGAAACCTTTTCAGTGGTGGGTCCTACTCTGTGAAGCAATCTACCTTTCTGCATAAGAGCTGCCAAATCACTCCGCCATTTTAAAGCACTGTTAAAAGCCTGTTTTGTCATGCGTGCTTCCAGTTCTAGTTGAGCAGAGTATCCTGTTTTTTCATTGTACAAGCACAGACATATTTGGTTATTTGGTGATTTGTATGTATTGTGCTATTCAATATATCTTAACATATTGTATTGCCAATAGTCTGGTCTAACCCACATAATTTCCCTAGGGATTAATAAAGTATTCTGATTCTGACTTTTCAAATTAAGATTATAAATTTTATAATTTTAATTTATCATTGGGCAATTTAGTCTATATTTATTTATTGTACTGACTGCTGTGTATAATACAGATTTTGCATAGCCTGCACAGCAGCTCTTTAGTTGACTACTGAAGATGTTTTAAATGCACTGTAGAAATAAACTTGAACGTCTTGACGTCTTTCTTCTGATTGGCTGTCCATCACAAACTTCAATTTCAATTCAATTCAATTTTTAGCGAAACAGGAGAAATATGCTCTCTCTTTCTAGTCCTTGTCAGGACTCTTGCTGCAGCATTTTGGATTAACTGAAGGCTTTTCAGGGAGTTTTTAGGACATCCTGATAATAATGAATTACAGTAGTTCAGCCTGGAAGTTATAAATGCATGAACTAGTTTTTCAGCATCACTCTGAGACAGGATATTTCTAACTTTAGAGACGTTGCGCAAATAGAAGAAAGCAGTCTTACATATTTGTTTAATATGTGCGTTGAAGGACATGTCTTGGTCAAAAATGACTCCAAGGTTCCTCACAGCGTTACTGGAGGCCAAGGTAATGCCATCCAGGGTAAGAATCTGGTTAGATACCATATTTCTAAGCTTTTCAGGGCCGAGTACAATAACCTCAGTTTTATCTGAATTAAGAAGCAGAAAGTTAGCGGCCATCCAGGTCTTTATGTCTTTAAGACATTCCTGCAGTTTAGCTAATTGGTGTGTGTTATCTGGCTTCATGGACAGATAGAGCTGGGTGTCATCTGCATAGCAGTGAAAATGTATGCTATGTCTTCTAATGATGCTGCCTAAGGGAAGCATGTATAATGTAAACAGAATTGGTCCTAGCACTGAACCCTGTGGAACTCCATAATTAACCTCAGTGTGTGAAGAGGACTCTCCATTTACATGCACAAACTGGAGTCTATTAGATAGATATGATACAAACCACTGCAGCACAGTACCTGTAATACCTACAGCATGTTCTAATCGCTCTAATAGGATATTATGGTCAACGGTATCGAACGCTGCACTGAGGTCTAGGAGGACAAGCACAGAGATGAGTCCACTGTCAGAGGCCATAAGAAGATCATTTGTAACCTTCACTAAAGCTGTTTCTGTGCTGTGATGAGCTCTGAAACCTGACTGAAACTCTTCAAATAAGCCATTCCTCTGCAGATGATCAGTTAGCTGTTTGACAACTACTCTTTCAAGGATGTTTGATATAAAGGAAGGTTGGAGATTGGCCTATAATTAGCTAAGACTGCTGGGTCTAGAGATGCTTTTTCAGTAAAGGTTTAACTACAGCCAGCTTGAAGGCCTGTGGTACATAGCCGATTATTAGAGATAGGTTGATCATATTTAAGATTGAAGAATTAATTAATGGCAGGACTTCTTTGAGCAGTTTTGTAGGAATGGGGTCTAAAAGACACGTTGATGGTTTGGAGGAAGTAAATATTGAAGTTAACTCAGAAAGATCGATTGGAGAAAAAGAGTCTAACTTAACATCAATGGTACTAAGAGTAGCTGTAGATAATATTACATCTGTAGGATGATTATTGGTATTTTTTTTTCTAATGATAAAAATGTTATTTGTGAAGAAGTTCATGAAGTCATTACTAGTTAACGTTAAAGGGATGGTTGGCTCAAAAGAGCTCTGACTGTTTGTCAGCCTGGCTACAGTGCTGAAGAGAAACCTGGGGTTGTTCTTATTTACTTCAATCAATGATGAATAGTAAGATGTTCTGGCTTTACGGAGGGCTTTCTTATAAAGCAGCAAACTATTTCTCCAGGCTAAATGATGATCCTCTAAATTTGTAACACGCCATTTCCTCTCCAGATTACGAGTCATCTGCTTTAGGCTATGTGTTTGAGAATTATACCACAGAGTCAGGTACTTCTGATTTGAGACCTTAGTTTTCAGAGGAGCTACAGTATCCAGAGTCGTACGTGGTCAGGAGGTAAAATTATTAACAAGATAATCGACCTCTGTTGGGGTAGCGTTCAGACTGAGGGTATCAACTGCAGGTGGGTGGGGCTAAAATGCTCACAGCAAGAGAGGCGTGCCTAAAATTGTATTCATGCAGATATCTGACATCATGCAAAGCTAGGAGCAGAAAAAACATGACAGAAACTGATTAATTGTACTTGTGTGGACCTCATAATTTGAGCATCCACCACAGTAACACTAAAACTCTGAATCAAAGAAATGAAAATACGTCCACTTTAAATACTAATTTTGCTGAACTGATAGAATGAGGTTTTGACTCCATTGCTCATCATAGCCCTGTAATGGCTCCAGACTCAGCTCTCTGGCCCACTTCCAGCCTTAATCAAATCCTCAGCATCATCCTACACCGCTAGCCTCAGACCCCTGCACACACCCTGCCACCCTTCCAACACTTTGTCCGGCTTCCTGCTTCACTTTGAGCTCCGGCTCTTACCCCTAAACTGTCAATCACCTGCTGCTGCAACCGTGGATCCAGTGGACCGGTGGTTCTGTTTTCCACCTCAGGCTGCAAAACCAATTAGTGTCTGACAGTTGGCTGTGGAGCGGCTCCTCAAGTTTCCAAACTCTGTTTTTATTTTCTTCTCTGCGTGACCACAAAACAATCTCATCCTTTGACCCGTGTCAGTGCAGGTCATGCAGAAAGGAGTCTCTGCAGGATGCTTCATTGTTGTGATTCACGTGTCCCCAGACTGTCCAAATCAGATTGTGTTTGTGTTTGCATTTCCAGAAGGGCTGTTTGAATCCTCTAATGTGGTGTATTTTCAACCCTAAAGCATTTTTGCATTTACTCACTAGTATTTTCCACACACAAGAAATCCCACAAAAGATGTAACAATCATCAAATTCACCAGCAGAGTTTATCTGAAGTTCCTAAGTTGAGATGAGACCAGGCACAAATGACCCTTGTGGAAGTGTTAATTTGCTTTAGCAGCGTGTGTCTGTGTTATTTGCATATGAAATCTGTTTTATTGTTCTCTGATGAGACGTTTAGCTTAGTGGCATTTAGAAAACACAAGTTTCCTCATCTGATTCCATTTGGCAAACACAACAGGAGCAGTTAGGGGACATCATGGCTAAATGTTTATCTCATTTTAAGCATACTGCAACATCTCCATTACAGAAGCAAGGAAGTCTTCTCTGAGTGCCAGAAGCACCAGCCACTGAACTCAGTCTGCATTAGGGATCTGTTCAAGTCCTGGAGAAAGTTTATTGTTCAAAAGGTAGTTGTGTAACAGCAAAAAACACACAAAATTAAACCCAGAAAGCCATAAAACACATGTTTCTCTCTACTTATGTGCTCATTTTAAGTGCATGCAGGTCATGGAGGATGCAAATGTTCTTAAAGTGAAAACAGAACCTTGCTTGTTAAAGACTGTTTGAATGCACGGGGTACCTTTGCTGTACCTTGGGAGTAACACCCACATTTATTTAGTTTTTAGCTACTTTGACGAACGTGTTAGTTTTTATCAACATCTCCTCTAGTTGTTCTAATCTCCACCCAGTTGTTTACTCTTGTTGTCTCTCTGCCGTTTGATGCTCAGCAGGTTGTGTGCAATGTTTCTGGAGCTTTCGTGACAACAAAGAGAATGGTGGGCGGCAAGCTGAAATGTTGAAATGAAAACAGTTAATTTAAAGGTGCTAAAGCTCTACACAGGTCGGTAAGTAGTAGAAAATCTGAAGTCAGTGAAGTCTGAAGTTCACCAGTAAAAGTAATTAGAGATCATCATTAAAATAGCTCACAGCTGTACTACATAAATCTAAAGCATAAGCTCTGACAGATGCTGAGAGGGGGAACCTGGTAGAGGAGAGGGGCCTGAAAATGAGCAGCTGAAGCAAACTTACACTTCCACAAAAGTCACGCATACTATAAAAACCAAAAGAAGATGCAAAGTGAAGTGAAACCCATTATGGGACAAAATCTGGAATGCAGCAGACACGAAATGATACAAAATACATGCAAGTTTCACAGCTGAAGACACAAAATAACCAGAAATCATACGTATGTGATTTCGATAAAAATATTATAGATAAAATGTATAACTGGTTTTTAAAGCAGTCAAACTTTTGCACAACAAACTAAGAACACTACTGTACTTCTTTTAGGATGTGATTGTGCAAAGAGGGATTGAAAATGCAAAGCAGCTTTTGCCCCAAACGGCTGATTAAAACGATTTCTGCTGCAGTATTTCCCAACATAATATACATAGAAATATAGAGGGCACTGAGGTAAAGATGTAACAGATATAACAAGGTCATGCTAGTGGAGTCTGAAAACTTTTTGTGTCTGTCGTGTCAGACAGGTGAGTCATAACACCTGGGGAGGTTTGCTCCACTGAGGACAGCCTGTCTCTGACTTCATATCCACAGCAGGAGTGCAGCAGAAAAAAAGAGAAGCACAAAGGAAAGGAAGGATCTGGCTCCGGGTGTAATCTAACTAAATTCTGGAGATCAGTGTCTGTAGTTGGATCACATGTAAGCAGGAGATGACAACAAAAAGGAAAAAGAGCCAGAAAAGAACAGAAGGGACAGTTGGGAAAGTAGAAAGAGACGCCTGCAGGAAGCATTAACAGAACAGACACAGTAACACAACCAGACTAACGGTAAAAAGAAAGTTGTCGAGTGTTTCTTTGGATTCCGAATAAATACCAAATGACTGGGACAGAACAGAGAGGTAAAAACACCACCAGGAAATCTCTTATTTGAGGCAGAGAGAAGCAGGTGAGAGGAAGAGAGATAAATGGAGAGCCTCTGGGGAGCTGCACAAAGGAAAAAGGAAAACTGTTACCCTCCTTCACCTTGACAGCTCCCTCCTCCTCTGTGAATTTTCTTTCTTCCTTCATCTGTGACGTCCACCTTCTCACACAGCACTTCTTCTTGCCCATGTTTCTACCATCTTAACCCTTTTGAGGGTTCACCCATTAAATTAAATCGCTGTCACAAAAATAAGACATGGTGTGCATAACTGCATATGTATTACAGCACGTATTTAAAAAGCTTGCAGGTTTATTATGCTTCTTAACAACATTTAAACAATGTTGTTAATATACAACACGGGCTTTTATTTTTAGTAATACAAGTTTATTTCACTAAGTGGATCTTAAAGATAAAAATTTTCACATATACTTTGTATGTTAGTCTAAAATACATCAGACTAAGACATAAGGGAGGTCTGGCTTAATACATGCATATGCAGCCATTTTCTAGTTATGTGACAGCTAGAAAAAAATGAGGAAGACTATTTGCTATGCACATAACTATCTGCCATCAGATTCCATCACAGTGCCAGAGAAATCTAAGCCCTGCTATCACCTTTTTTATTTATTTTTTAAAAAAAGAGAATATATTACTGCAATTTGTCAAAACATGACATTAAGTTTCCTCTATGTTGTCACTTTTAGCATCCTATAGAAGTATTAAATATGTTTCAGGTAGCCAGCAGACATCTCTGAAAGATTTGACTAAAGTACATGTAATGTGTATTTTTGTAAAATAATGTATATGACATTTTACGTTCCCCGTTTGAACACAATTTGAACTGATGTGTGGCACTTTTCTGCAAATACTTGTCCTTTGCTCCCCACACAGTTTCCTGTTTATGTGCCACAACCAAAGCCTGCGAAAAATGTAATTAGTCACATCAATATGACAACAAGTGGACTTCAGATGGAGTCCATGTTTAGCTTAGCATGATTTCAAGGAAATAAGCATATATGCAAGTAAAAAAAATAACAGAGGTACTCTAAAGGCTTACATCCGTTGAAATCATTGCTCCTCGGGTCTCTCATACATATTCTGTATTTATATGCTCTAATCTTTCCAAACTATTGTGTAAAAAAAAAAAAGAAAAAAAAAGAAAAAGGTCTGTTTGAGTAGTAACATCAGGCGAACTAATGATCAGGCAAACAGCTTCAGGCTGTTGAACAGCAGCAGCAGCTGGACCGACTCCCACTGGACTCCACCCGAACATCCTCCAGCAGTCCAAACCTCATCAAACATTCAAACACTGATACCAGAACTGGACAGTCGACTGAAATGATTAATGGGACTCTGCTGTTTTCACACGAAAACGTTTCACAGCTGTGATGAAAGCGTCAACGGAGACGATAAAGGAACATAACATATTCTAGGAGTGACTTTAACCATTTACGAAAGAGAAGAAAAGAGTCACAGTGGCACGGGGGGATAATGTGAGACAAAAGAAAGGGCTGACAGAGGATAGGGTCAGGAGGAAGAGGAGGGAGGCAGCTGACGTGGCTTCAGAGGCTCAGCTGGAAGTTCGTTCATTCGCTTGTCTGCTGATAGAAACATCACAGCTCCATCCTCTCTGACTGAAGGTCTGCTATCAGCGGGCTGCAGCCTGTTATGGGAGACAGAGAAAGAAAAAGGAAAAAAAAATAGAAAGAAAGTGAGGCAGAAAGAAAGACGCAGCCGGGGATCAGCAGCTTAAAGTTCATTATGCAGATTGTGGAGCTAAAATGCTTCCAGTCTGCGAGTCTAATTTCTCTTTCATGGTCTTTGTGAGTGTGGCGTTCCTCCATTACAGGTTAGCAAAGAGCAGCGAGGTCAGAACAATCAGATTAGCAATGCATCCCTCTGAATTCACCATTTGGATTTTTCCATCGGCTTTGAGCAGAAGAACAGTGAGCACAAGTTAGAGAAGTCAGCGTGCAGGTCTCAGAGTTTTTGTTGGGCTTTCTTTAAAAAAATGGATATACTGTGATGGAAATAAACATTCACACAAGCTCAAGGTCAAACACTCACACACACAGACTCCCACGCTCAAACAAATAATAAGCTTTTTATCTTCTTCCTTTACTTTTTTCTGCAGTCGACACTAATTTAATTCACTAATTATAATCAGCTTTCGCTTAAGGCGAACAAAGCAGCGCTGCACTGTATATGTGTTATGCTAATATAAGATAGAGAATTTAACTTGCAAAGCTCCTGTCTGAACATTGTTCTGCCTGTTAAAAAACAATAAGGTTGTGCTGTATGGGAAATAAAATATATGAAGTGCAAAGAAAGGTCATCTGAAGATCTGAAAACTTTTCCATAACATATTAATCAAATTATAGAAGGTCCACAGTAAGTTATAATAAATAAAGTACAATAATTAATATTCATTTGTATATTTAATGTATTTAGGATAACGTACAAGCCCAATGAGTACTCTTTACCACAATCATACAGTTAGATATTTATCACAAAACCTGCAAATGTAAATAACGCGCTTCTTAATGCATGTCAACTTACTGTCCAATTTGCCAGTGAGTGGGCTGATGGGAAGGAGTGGGAGGAAAACTGATAATTAAAAAAGATTATGTTACATCTGGAGATGATGAGATTTAGGAAATATGCTCCAATTTCTTACCGAGAGAGAAAAAAAAGATCAAACTGCTGATTATCTGAGTCTAACTGCTGGAAATGCTGGACCGACTTTGTTCAAAGGTAATAAAATCAGCCCATTTGATAAGTTTTCTACCTGCAGAGAATAAAACAGCATACAGCCCTGCGCCCCAAAAATCTGGTTTGGGGACATTTACTCTTATTCTTTTACCAGTTACATATAAATAAGTTACTGAGTGATATTTTCTTTTAAGAGGAAAAAAGCACCACATTTATAAAAGCCCGTAGACGCTATAGTTCACAGTCAGACTTCCATCTCCATTAAACAAGCACCAAAATCACTTTTGCCAACCCTCTGAGGTCTCGGCTTAAACATAGTTGTGAGTTGGTCCTATGTAGATATGAACAGCACTGTGGGCCGTGGTCTACATGTTGTAGTTGTTTATTCCCACCAGGCTTTACTGTCACAAACACCAGTATGTGGGCTACTCTTGCTAGTGACCTCGAAGCAGCTGTGGAGAAGTGCAGTTTTCAACATGCACTGAGCTGAAGTGGAACCAAGCATTAAAAACAATGGACACTGTCCACTTTGCTGCTGCCTGTGCTTTTGGTGTCCCCACCTTTTTAATCTGATGCTTTTTCGCTCCCTTTGCTATCCTATGCTTCCAGTCAGGATTCAGTCTAAGAAGAGCATCATCCACATACATCTACACATGGGTTGCATACCTCTCTGGGTAGGGTCTGCACAGGCAACTATCTAAAAATGCCAATGTAAAACCTGTGTCATCAGTAATGACTCCAAACCAATTCTTCACTCTAACTGTAATTTTAGTTTTTATGAAACTGTTCTCCCAAATCTCAGCAATCAGGGAACAAAGAAAATAATCATTGTATCTGACAAACATCAGCAGTTATTCACATTTTTCTCCATCCTTCTCCCAGATGTGGAGTGTCTGTAGTTATCCAGCAGCAGCCCTCCTCTGGGTGGAGACTGGTTGCTCCTCTCTGGCCGGCCACATGTTGGCAATTATCGCAGCAGCATATAAGACCTGCACGCTCAATTAGTCATTGCCTGAGCATCTGCTAACCCATGTTAGCCGTATCGCTCAGTCTAGATCTTGTGTGAAAATTTACCTGTTTTTTCCTGTCTTCATAGCCGGCTCCTGGAGCGGGGTTCTTGCCTCAGTCATCCCCGCTTCCCTGGACCTCGGTCACCTGCTGCTGGTAAACCATTGCCAATTCTTTTGTCACTCACCTGCTTGCTACGCCTCTTCCTCGTGCTCACCTGAACCTCGGCTCCACCCGTCCCCTCTTGCTTCCCTCCACCTGTAACCAAATAAGGTGACTCAGTTTGACTTGGGGAACTCCGATTCACCGCTGGACCACTCTGACTGTGCTCTCCTCTCATTTCAGTGGTCATAGTTTCCCCCCCGGCCCAGCTTCCACCTCCCCACAGTCACAGCTGTACCACTGTATTCTAGAGCTGCCTAGTTTTCAGTTAAATGCCTTAGCTTTGATAGCACGCCAACTAATATAGTGTCATAGTTTAAATTTGGATTTTGTGTTTACTATGTGGGAAAATAAACTTTTGTTCACTTACTGCCTCTCTTCCGGTTTGGATCCTGCGCTTGTGTCCATCTCATTTTCCTTGGGCCGCTGGGCCATGACATGGAGTTATGGTAGGATACAGATCCAGAGTTACCATCTATCATGAAGTATCATCAAGTAAAATTGTTTGCTATGGTTGAATACTGTATTAAACTAGACCGCAGTGTTTTTGTCAAAACATAACCACAATAGAAAGACTTAAGCCTTGTTAGCTGGCAAATGCTAACACTGTGTCTAATATATTTATGGAGTTTAATGTAAATGAGCGCTACGTGTGTCATGTTATAATTCAGTTTGCCAGAATGTGGCCCTTCACTTACTTTAGCTTCATCAGCTAGCCCACCCCGACCTAGATCTCTGCGAAAGTGTTTTGAGCTGTAGTGAACCAAAGCTAAAGGGTCAGTCTGTTCCTGTTACTTCATGCTGTAGCGATGCACAAACTGCAGCTTCAGCTTATAATCAGCCTTAAACAGCTCGAAGTCTGTGTTTGCATACTTGTTCTGCACCTTATAAAGTGTTACTCTTGACCAAAGAACTGGCTCATTGTCATGTTAATATCTGTCTAGTCCACCCTAATCACGACATTCTGCACTGGCAGTATGCTTGCTGAGAAAACACTGTGCTGAATTGATGAGGATTACTTCAAGCTGCATGGATTCATTTGTGCCCACAGCTGCTGGAGTAAACACGGAGATCATGAGACTGGAAAGCAGTGATTACATTTTCTCTTGAAATGTAATGTGGGCTTCAAAAGTCAAGACATGAAGCAAACTAGAGATGTCAAGACTACGGTAGGCCAAAAAAAAAAAAACAACCCCCAACCAAACATAACAAACTATTCCAGTTTGTAACAATCCTTTAAGGTTTTAGCATCATCACTTCCTCCTTGAATCCTGAATGTGTCAGACCTGGAAAGAACTTTTTTTATAACCATTTTGGCCAGATAGTGAAATAATTAGATCAGCTCCCTGAATTACTGTGAAACAGTTAATTAAGGCTGAGTGGGAGTGGATTTGAGGTCTTGGCAAACATAAGATTAATATTCTTCTGTTTACTCACACACACACTGGATGACAGATTACCCATGAGCCTCTGGGGCCAGGCCAAGGCATGCAGGCAGAGTCGTGGGTGGTCAGTTAGTTGACACAGTAACAAGCTGCTAGCCAGCGGCCTTCTGGGAAGGCGGCATCCACGACAGCCTGCGGGCTGAATGAGAAACAAGCAATGTGAGCATTCAGACTCATGATTAATGGCTGCTGCTGGTTTTACAGCAATGAGGAATATGAAAGTAAATGATAGTGTGGGTGTTAGAACAGAAAAAAATAACAGCATGTATCGAGGCACAGAATCACTCGTTGATCCATACGTTTGGGTATCGGGCTGCAGAATAATGAGAAGGTCTCAGAAACTGAGCAGAAATGACCCAACAAGGAGAGAACTGAGTAGAGGTGAGCCTCCTGGGAAATCAATATAATGAAACCTTCTCACCTGAAAGCACAGACGGACCGGCCGCAGAGCGACTGCCTTTCATCAGGCCGTCTAGCTGACAGTGTGGACAAACACAGAGGCTTCTGACTGAGGATTTAAGCAGCCTGTAAGGACATAACGGTGGCTTTATACACCGTTTGATAGACTTTAACTGCTCTGCTGCTTTAAGTCCTGTGTGGGAGACGGTCTTGTATGGTTCCCATTGAAATGCTAAGGAAAATGGGCATTAAAGGGCTTTTTAAGGAGGCTCTTTAAATGGCAACCTCATCCTCATGTTCGTTTAAAGATTTAAAATGATGGTTCTCATGTACTATATTGCCAAAATTATTCACTCATCCATCCAAATTACTGAATGAAGATGTTCCAATCACTTGAATGGGTGTATGAATATCAAGCACCTAGGCATCCAAACATTTGTGAAAGAATGGGTAGTCTAAGGCAGCGGTCCCCAACATTTTTTGCAAAGCAAGGTGCATAAAGATGTGGATGAGAAAGTTTGGTGTTGAAGAGTCCTTCACACTACACTAAACTTTTGGCAGTATAATGCATGTGGTGTCTTCTTCACTTCAGTCTGGAACAAAGTGTAATTGGGTCAAATATTTGTAATTAAATCACACAAAAATAGTACATGCAGAGGAAATGAAACAGCAGTTATACCAGGAACTGTATATAAAACATGAATGTAACCACCAAGAAGTAACATGTTGGTTTGATAATGGTTTTTACCAAAAAGTGGAAGGTAGAACCTGAGAACATCTGTGTACAAAAACTTGTCAACCATAATTTACAACATGGATATAATGTTGTGTTGAATATAACTCGAACCTAGCATTTGAGACTCTACATACTCTCATCAGAAAAATACTTGGTAAAGTAATAAATCAAGGGAGAAGTAAGACTTCTATATAATTTGAAGTCAGGGGAGCCAGTCATTGCTATAGCCATTACAAAAAACTGCAGGTTTAAGACACTTCCACATGCATGGGCTTCACTTTTTAGACTCAGTGGCTAGATCCATGGTAACTGTTGCCAGTCTGTTGTACAGTGTGGCATATATCTGTGAAAAGTATATCCAGTAAAGAATCTATATGCCATTTGCAGGTCAAACTGCAATTGTGGCATGTGATATCATAGATTAGCATGTTATCTCTGTTTTTGCTGGCATCTCTCAGTTGATCATAAGTAACAAGCCATTTATAAACTACTCAGTAGCAGGATATATTTAATTGAAAAGAGGTTTGTGGCAATGGAATATCCTTTTCTGCAGAAGCATTCGTTTAAAGTAGGTGTAGGTGGGGTGATCCAGAGCAGGCTTAAAATTTAATGGACATGTCGTGCAGAGGTCAAGCTGGAGCAATGTGTTACAATAAATATAATGAAATCATCCTGAGAGAACGAGGGCCGTCTGCAGCACATAAGCTGACGTCGTTACAGCTTGCCGGACCTTAAGAAGTAAATGAAGGAGCAGAGCTGGAAGGGCTCGGTTTGAGTCGGTGTCAGATTTAAGTGGCTTCTGTAAACAAGCAGGCTGGTTCACATCTAATATACAGGTAATGAAAAGAGCTGCCATCTCCAGGAGTGGCCAGTGGGAATAAACAACCAAATGATGCTGAAACGAATATGGGTCAGATCTCATTATAGCTGCACATGTTTTCTTTCAGCCATGTGTGAATTTAATTCCTCTAATTAGCGGTCTGTACGTGCAGTGAAAGTAGAGTCTGGCTAGGTGTTAAATATGTGACACTTTTCATTTGAGCAGAGAAAGTTATTTGGTGTCAGGCGGCCGGTATTCCTGCTGAATGTGATTATAAAATAATGTACAGCCAGATCTCTGCCATCTGCTCTGGTGGCTTCACTGGTTTTTATAGATCAGAGGAGGCAGAGATTAAACCACGGATGAAAAATACAGCTGTAGACAGGATGATATGACTGCAGCCACACTCTGCACGCACGTGTGTACAAGACAGCTTCCTGGTATGGTGTTAGTAGTGGTGATATGCTCAGTAGGGTTGCGTGCAAATACAGTATGGGAACCATATAATGCTCACCTTTACATTGAAGACATAGTTCAAAGTCAACATCCTTGTTTTGCCTCAAATTGTGCACTTCCGCTTGCTACTTTGTTGCTATCTTGTATGTTCACACTAACACGCATGGCTACATGCATCTGGGAGAACTCAGCTGTTGGAGGAAATCTAAGATCAGGTACGGTGATGCATTGGAGAAAAAAACCCCAGCACCAGAACACTACTGGACCCAAAGCTGAAACCACAGGAGAATTGAAACCAGACTAACTTCTGCTAGCAATACTACATAACACACTGCATACCATATTTGGGGAAAACCAGTATATGAGAACCCAGATGGTGGCCTAACAGTTAAAAAGTTGAGTATGAAAAGCTGTGGATGCTTAATGGTCTAATAATCAATATACTTAATGGCATATTGACTGAACAGAGGACAAGGTAGCCAACCAGTTTTCAGTTGGTAGGAGGAATGATGGTCTGCACAGATAGCAAAGCTTAAGCTGTCTTAGATTATGCAAACAGTGATGTCAATGTTTTTGCCATCTTCCTGTTTTGAAACAGTTTTCTTCAAAAAAAAAAGTGAAACTACTGATTGAGCCTGTAAAGTCATTAGGGTTTGCAGAGTGAAGGGGAAATTATGGTTTAGTGGTGGTTGGCAATCTTGCGGCAGTGGGGTCCGTCTACCTGAAGAGAGCATCTGTTGTCAGACTGGGGTTGTATACGTGGTACAATCAGCCTGTGGGTGTCTCTGACTTGTGCTGTTGTTGGTCTGTCAGCCAGCTGTGGAGAAGAGTAAAACTATAACATACAGAGTGAAATGGAGTGTTAAAAACAGTGAAAACTGTCCACGTCCGTTACTGTGTGTACTTTTCTTACTGTATTTTGTAAATCTTTGATAGCTGCTCCATTGTATAAGGATTTATAGATTTGCCTAACAAGTAAAAGATTCCTAGTTTGATCCTACATGGAGTTACAGATTCCTTGTGGGTTGCATTAGGAGGGACATCTGGTGTGACAATCTGCCAAATATGCAGAGTTACCTGCTGTAGAAACTTCTTGTGAATAAAGGAGCAGCTGAAAGTAGCTTTTTGTTAATGTCTGAGTGTTTTTTTGTGCCGCTCCCATTTCTGGTGAACCTAACTGTCGCTTCCCTGTTCTGGATCACTTAATAATAATAATAATAATAATAATAATGGATTGCATTTATATAGCGCTTTTCGGGGCCCTCAAAGCGCTGTACAATTCCACTATTCATTCACTCTCACATTCACACACTGGTGGAGGCAAGCTACAGTTGTAGCCACAGCTGCCCTGGGGCAGACTGACAGAAGCGAGGCATATGGCAACTAACTGGCATTTCACTAGCTGGGCCTACGTCCTCATTTAGGTTTGACAGCGTTTTTGTAGGTAAAGGTGAATGGCTTGGGCATGAATTGAGCTGCGGTTTGGGGAAGGCCTCGAAGGGGACTGGCGGCAGCTCCCGGGCCTGGCAGCTCCCTACGTACTAAATAGAAGTGAAGAAGTTAAAGAATTGAAAGGGGGGGGGGGGGGTGGGGCACGTAAATGAGAATGAACAGTTTGTAGCACTGGGGGAACCCATATAGATGAAAACCAGAAGGAGCATGTTTGTAGGCGTGGTCCTGCTCCTGAAATTTCGAAACTTAATCTTCATTGGACCAGCACACAGCGTCAATCACCTCAAGGAATGAGAAGTCTGGATTTTGGATGACTGCAAAGAAACATGTTTTCAGTAGGTGCTCTGTAGGCATATACACATGCAAAGTGATGCAACCTTATCAACATTTACTAAACGTGAAGAAGCTGAGGGCTAATTCTACCGTGGACTTCGCCTCGCCCCCTAGTGCCTGTTTGTTGTCTTCACTTTTCAGATTTTTTTGTACCGTCTGTGCTAGCTCACAGCAGCAGTTCTTGGGCACACTGAAATTACAGTAGTTTGGTATTACCTCATGTTTGTGTATGTTAATTTGCCATTCATAACATATAAAACAGTGTGTTATACATGCAAAAGGCCTGACAAGCTGTAAATGTTTGCAAAAGGTGTAAATCATGGTCAAAATGGTACAGATGTCATTGCATGTTCAGTTTGAGACAACACAGTTCTGTCAAACATGTATCACACCAGTAAGTACTGCACATTGTGTGCTCACAGAAGTACCCAAATTGAGACAGTGTGTGACTCAATACAGAAAAGACACTTTCTAAATGTTTGCCAGTTCATAATAGAAATGCATGGTGAGTAATTTTCAACATATACTGAAGAATAATATTGTTCGCTGTATGAGCACACAGCGACAGAAGAAAAGTGTAGGAGGCTATTCTATTTTTCAGGTGCAATCAGCATCGCTAAAGTAACTCCGAGTGTGTCTTTTAAAAAAAAATGTGTTTGCTGCATGAAGCGTGAGAGGGGAGGAAACGGTGTTTACTTGAGCAAAAATAAAAGGCAGTCATTATGTGAAAGGCAGCCAGATATAGAAAGAAGAAAGGAACTAAAGCAGGCAAGTATCTAAGATACAGTGAAGGGGTCGCAAATTTCAGGCTGGCAAGACAAAAAGTGGACAGAAAAATATAAATCAAAGGAAGTTGGAGAAGTTTATAAATGTGAGCAGGGTAGTATTTATTGGAAAATAAGGCTGATGACAAATGAGATGCAGGTACTGTATGTGGTGAGGAGACCGACCAGGCGTTGAGGGCACAAAGAATAAAATTCCAGTCACATCTTAAATGTTCAGCGATTCTGGTTTTTATGAACTATAAAGAGTTCGACACATTAATTTGCACTGTTTACTGATAAACTATTTGGAATGTGCTAGCGTTTGACATAATGGTCAATGGATCATAGCGTATTTGTCCATTATTCACTTTGTATAACTAGAATTTAAACTGAATCATGAAAGCGGAATGACTTGTGAGGTATAAATATTTGGTAAAAAGTGGCTAAAACCAAACAGTCTATAGTTAAAGATGCAATGAAATGAATAAAGAAGTATCTGTTAGTGACAACCCTACAATGACTTATCTAAATCTGAGGCTCGTCTTTGCTTCACAGAGCTTTATCGTAAGTTGTAGCTCATTGTTTGGCTGTCCAGCCTCTAAATTTATAGTTCTGTTCCACTCTCACTGCTTTCCTATCGTCCTTGGCACGATAGGAACTACTCTCACAGATCAGGGAACCGATAATTGTCTGACGACTTGGCATCTAGGGTTATTGGCTAGTTTTTAGGGGCTTCCGGTATGAAACATTTTGGTAATTTTCACTGCATAAAGTCAAATGAATTTGTGCATTTCTGTGTCCATCCATTGAAAGAAAGGCACAGATGCCTCAAAATCCCTCTCTACAGCACTTCTGTGCAGTTACTGAGAGAATCAATGTGGAGGAACAGCTCATGAATGACTGAGGTCTTCATCCTTTCTAACTGTATCCATGATCTTATTGTTTCAGTTACCAACCAAAGTTTGTGGCCATAGGTGAAGAGCTAATCAAGCAGTAAATCAGCAGCTTCACTTTAATGCTCAGCTTTGTCTTCACTACAACCTGTCCGGTCTGTTTCCAGCTCCACTCTTAATCCACTCAACCATTAAAAGCAACCAAATAATTAATACACATAAAAGAACCTTTCATATACATATAAACTTCTTGAAGAATCATCCTCAAAAGAAAGATGTTCTTTGATGAGCCAGGCAGCCTTTAAATAACCAGCATTTTTCTTTCTACTATACACACATGACATCCGGACCAAAACATCTTACTCTGAGTGGAGTTTTAAAGTCCTGTTTTGAATACAGGTAAATTTACAATACAATAAGTAACAAAAACCAAAATGCTCATGAGTGGATAGTCGATGGTTTTGCGATTGCTATTCAGCCAGTGTGCCCTTCTGTGATCTCCATGGAGACAGTTTACCTGCAGTATATATATATATACACCCAAAGATGATTCAGATGGGATGGATTACCGGTAATACTACTTGGACGAATGTGTGATGGCTGCATGCAACCACACAACTGAAATACTCATGTTTACCTTTTTGTCTTATTTTTACATTGTGCTGTAAAGCTTCAAAGTGCATCAATTCTAAATTTTGAGTTGGTTTGTAATACATGACGGCTACAGCTATAGTCCAAATGATGGCATAGAATCTGTTTTGTATTGTTTTTAATGGTAATATGTATATATGGTATATTAATTATTTTCTGTTCTTTTTGACTTACCTGGCTGCTGCTCCAGTCCTTCCTGGTTTGGGTGAAAGAGGAGGCTGAGGGTGGAGCTGGTTTAAACGTAGAAGCCAATAAAATGGACTGATCCATCTATTGTGACCATGCAGGGGGGGTTCTTCTTGAATTATGGTTAGCTGGTATACAATGGTTTATTCGTTTGCTTTATAACTGGGGCTGTTTCTCATTTGGGAAGTTCAGTTTGTTGAGTTATGTTTTGTTAAGTGGCTTTTGAGTAGAAATTTGTTAAGTTGACCTCCTTTATGGGCCAACTTGGTTCTTAATATACGTTGTTTTTGTCATTTTGAATTTTTGTAATAATTTGTCCTTTTTGGGGTATAATATAACCCATTTTTTAAAGATTTCACCTGTGTCTGTATGTTCTTGGCTGCTTGGTCCCTGATAAAATGGAAACCAGAGAGTTAAATCTTTTGCTTGCCACTAGATTCTGTGTGCTCAAATGCAGATCTCTATTTATGGAGATTACCCATGGAGAAAAAAACAAATCTGTCTGTTAACAACTTCACCAAAAGGGCATGATGTGACTGATGTGAATGCCGCTTTCTATAGCCTGACCTCAGTGCTGATGTTTCCACTGCTTCAAAGCTGCACAAAGTGAGATTTCAAATTTCACACATGATTAAACCAACTTAACTCTACTCAACCTTAGACCATTTTTATACAAAGGAGTGATAGCAGGTGATGGTGACATAGCTCACTCTCCCTGAGCCTCAGATGTGTGCTGCATGCGGCCGGATTGGTTCGCCATCTGCATCATGATGCAGGCTTCCAGGAGTCCATTCGAGCAGCAGGTGCGGCTTTAAACAGCTGCTTATGTTGCCTAATGGGCCACGCCAGCATCGGTAAAAATCTCCCCGATAAATAAAAGGAGCTGCCTGCTTTTTCAAAGTCACACTGCCGTCGAGCTTCAAGACACAGAAACCCAGCAGGTATCTGCTTCTAATGAGGATGGTCTGCTCTGTTTTGTTTTGCAAAACCCAAGGGGTGTGGATTTTGTTGCACCTCTGCAGAAGTTTCCCAGTCTTCTGTACTTTCTAGAAAGCCATCCCTGCATTTTTGATCTTGCAGCCATTTTTCTGTTCATATCAAATTGTTTCTTGGAGCTGCGAAAGCCCCGTGGAGCGTTGAGCTGTGCCAATTCTTATCAAAGCCCCCAAGACTGGGTCTGAAAACAACAGTCAAATCACAGCAGGCCTGTTCAATGAGCAGACAAAGTGGTGGAGGTGGCTGTAACAGGCAGGTGTGTATTTAGAAGAACTGTGACTGAACATGAAAGCCCACAGCAAAGCCAGTTTGTTATTTCCTTACCAGGTGAGTCCCCACAGATCTCCTGCACCTTTCAAACAAAAACAATCCCAAACACATGATTGTGTGGTGCGGAGCAAAGACAGGCATAAACAACAATCAAATTACGTTTGTAGTAAAACCAGCAGGTATTATTAATTATTTAGCAATAAAAAGGAACCAGCACTGCGGAGAATCTCTCAGGGCTCGTGACACTAAATGTGAATAAAACAGGATCTACTCTTCTTACCGACTGAATGCAGCAGCCAAAGGAGACGCAGGACAACCTTCCCTTTAGGTGAATGCACTTTCTGTATTCATGGAAAAAGCTGACATTTTCTCGCAAATTCCCTAAGGGGGAATTCTGCTGATTTTACACATGAAGCTGAGCTGAGAAGTACATATCAGTCAGAACAGGAATTTAATGTCTTCTGTGGAACTTGATACGGCAAGCAAAAACAATTACAAACCTGAGGTGTGCTGTGTTTGCTGCTTTCACACAGAACCAGAAAAATGCCACTTCAATTTGAGTGTACATCCCTGGTGCAAACCTTGTTGTCACATCAGATAAATGTCTAAAATTATCTGCTTCTGTTTTGTTAACCAGGTCGTTTGAATAAAATATTGACATAACCACCTGCTGGTTTGTTGAAACCCACAACATAATGGCCATAGTCCTCTGGATTCTTTGGAACCTGAACAAAATATCTGGATGAGAAAGTGAAAGAAAAGAAAGAAGTTAATGCCTACAAGCTGTTTGAGCAAGGTGCAGCCATACTGTACAGTGTGTGTGTGTGTGTGTGTGTGTGTGTGTGTGTGTGTGTGTGTGTGTGTGTGTGTGTATGTATATAATGCAGATGCTAATTAGTGCTAAATTACCTACAGTTTGGAGCAAAGTCAGCCATATTATAATTATAGCAACGACAAATATATTCAGGAAGGCCAGTTCAGTAAAGTAGTGGCGAAGCCTACCAGATCTAGCTGCTAAAGCTGCCTGTGATCCCCAACAAAGCATACACTTATATTCATTCAGAAGTTTACATTTCAATAATTAACTTATGATGTTCTCTTGGCAGTTGTGATTAAGTGGGCAGTTTATTTATAAAAACTAAAACAGCTTTGTGTGTGTGTGAGCCTGTAAAATGTTTATTTCTGTTGTAAAGTGGGGCATTTCAATGTTGAAGGCTACGGTGGAAAAATCTTGTGAATATTTATAGAGTCTGTGTGTGAGGGCAAAGGTTTATGTTGTGTCTTACCAAGTAAATCGTGGTAAATTACCTGAGTGAAATGAATTAAAGGCACAGTATTACTGGGCTGCAGTTTTGTGCTGCTGTGAACCAGCTGTGGAGGATTTACAGCTGTTACGATTCAGACTGACAGGAACATTTTTCCCCAACTCAGGGATCATAATAAAATATATATAATGTTAAGACAGTTTTAAGAAGGTAGAGTTAGTCAGTCTAAAGCAGGGGTGTCAGACATGAGGTCTGGGGCCAGAATTTTTGTAAATGAACAAAACTTTGTTTCATAAATACGGGACAGTCTGAACAACAAGCTATACCAGAATTTTTGCCATAATTTTCAGAATACTTTATTAATCCCTGAGGAAATAACTATTGTTTACAATTTAAGTTGTGCTGACAGATTTCTTTCATTTGCTACAGCAGCATTTCTGTATCATGTAGGAAAACTAAGACGTCTAGTTGAAATTGCACTTCTTCTCCTCATATTAAGACATCTCAGGGAGTGAATGTGTTGTTAAACTTCTTTACGCTGACAGAAAGGGGAATTTCACCAATCTGGCCCACTTAAGATCAAAGTATCTAGCCCTTGATGCAAAATCAGGTTGACATCCTTGGTTTAAAGCTGTCTTGTTAGTCAAACTGGAGTAAAAAGTAAAGATGTTATTGCATCTGTTGTTTTGACTTTGACTGTTCAATTTAAAGTCTTCCTATTCTGAGTGACTTTATGGAAGTCACTGATGAGACCCGATAAAATTTGTAAACACATTACATATTCAGAAGTTGTTTGTTTATTCTTCAGAGATATGCAAATGAATCAAGATCGCTGTAATTGTAAAATATAAGCTAAATGGCTAAAGCTATCCCTTTGTTCCTTCCTCATGGGTAAAGTAGCAAGTATTTTTGTTGTTTAATTTTGAATTTAAATGGAGGTACAAATTCACCATATTTGAAGATGTGCACTTAAAGGGGTATAGTTTGCACAAAATTAATCCCAATCACACACAAAGAAGGATTTATGGCAGCTGTCAAGCCTCTTTCAGGTGGGTATGGTTTTAATTTTCTCTAAATGTTTTAGCAATGTATCCCAAACAGCAAAGAATCTCTCCTTCGACCCCTTGACAGCGTACTTTATCTTTTCCAACTGTATAAATTGTGTCAGGTCACTAAACCACAAAGCCGCTTTGGGTGGCTTTTTTGACTTCCAATGCAACAATATCCTTCTGCGTGCAAGCAGTGTAGTGAAAGCAATTATGTTTTTATGACTCTTCCTTAATGTTCTATGTCCACTATCCATGACACCAAATATACCCATACCTGCATTGGGTTAAGGATCAACATTCAATGTGTCGGACAATGTTTTGAAAGTTGTTGACCAGTAGGCTTTTAAAGTTGGACATGACCAAAACATTTGTGTTAAATCTGCAGAGGGATTTCTACATCTCTCACAGCTTGCATCTATGTTTGGAAATATTTTGGCCAGTCTTGCCTTGGAGCAGGGGTGGGTTGACCTTGGGTCAACACACCTGAATCACATGATTAGTTCGTAACCAGGCCTCTGGAGAACTTCAGGACATGTTGAGGAGCTAATTTAGCCATTTAAAACAGCTGTGTTGGTTCAAGGACACATCTAAAATCTGCAGGGACACCGGCCCTCGAGGCCTGGAGTTGCCCACCCCTGCCTTGGAGTAATGAATGCGGTGTAGAATCTTGAACTGTATGATGTTTAATTTGGCACAAAAAGTGCCATTGTTTACTCTTAAAAGAGCACTCTCCCAGGTCTCCTCCTCCAAGTCCACCCCAGCTCATTCTCCCAGCCTGCTTTGATCTTTGGCATTGTTGTATTCTTAAAGGAGGCTACACAATTACTAATTCTTGAAATAAGGCCTTTAGGCTTAAATGTCAGTTTCAACAGATCTACAGCAGTAAATGGAGTTATATTTGGAAAGTCAGGGTTATGATGCTGAAGGAAGTGGCGAACTTGAAAGTATCTAAATAAGCTGGACCGAGGGAGGTCAAATTTGTGTGACAAATCCTGAACGCTTGCCAAGACACCGTCTGTGTACATGTCAGAAAAGTTATGGAGGCCTCGTCTCTGCCAAAGAGCAAATTCAGAGTCTAATCTGGCGGGAAGGAAAAAGGTGATTATTGTGTATAGGGATTAAATGGAGAAGATTTTCAAACCCAAAGTTCTTTCGAAATTGAGCCCATATTTTGAGGGTGTTAATAACTATAAGACTGGTGGTGTGCTGCCGTGAGGAAATTGGAAGGCTGGAGGTGACCAAGGCTCTGAGAAAGGTGGCGATGCAAGACGCCGCTTCAATTTGGCACCAGTCTTCATCAGGGGTATTGAGCCAGCATATGATTTCTTTGAACATTTGAGGCCCAATAGGTTTTTAGGCCTCTGTAACAGATCCAGGCGTATTCTAGGTTTTTTCCCCCCCCATCCCATACAAATGAGATCAGAGCTTTATCAATAGATTTAAAGAAAATAATTTTGGAAGGTAAAGTGGGATACACTGAAAAGGATAAAGAAACTTGGGGTGTATATTAATTTTTATACAATTTACCCTCCCTGCCAATGATAAATGAAGTGGCTTCCATTTCTTTAAGTCTGATTTGACCTTTTCAAGTAACGGACAGAAATTTTCTTCATAGAGATTATGCAAATCTCTTGTTATATTTATGCCTAGATATTTAAAGCCATTTTGAAAGGTAGCAAGTATCTTTTTAACCACATTTGTGATTACATGTAAGGGATGAGTAAGACTCACTGGTTTGCATATTTAGTGAAAGGATGGTGAACAGGTTTTCCCCTTGGGACAGTAGTTTCCACTCTTTTTTTGCATCTAGAAAAATGTCCCACCATTTGTTAAATAAATTATGGAGGTGGTACAACAAACAAAGAAAACATACCTATATGACAGCAATTGTCTAGTGCTTTGAGAGCTTATTTATATGCAGACTGCAGAGGCTTTATTACTGCATCAGTGGTGAAATAAACAACAACAACAACAACAACAACAACAACAACAACAACAACAACAACAACAACAACAACAACAAGCTAATAAATCTCAACAGCTTCAAGTGTTGGGTAATCATGAATAAATTTAGTTTAACTAAGATTTTTTTTGCTTTTGTAGGAAGGTGCTAATTTTGTTCTTTAAAAAAAAAAAAAAATCAAGGCTTTACTTTATAAAGATACCATGATATTTAAAATTGGACCTACATCACTGTCTGAATATCTTTGAGAAAAACAATTTCCTTTAAAAAAAACCAAAACAAAATACAACTTTTTAAAACAAATTTTAGCATAAAGGCAAAAAAAAAAAAAAAAAAAAAAAAAAAAAAAAAAAGCTGCAAGCCACACATACAGTTACTTTAAAAACAAACAACAGCATAAATATTCTCCTCACAGACTAAAAACAATTAGGCAATCAAATCAAGAGTTCAGGCAGCAGCTTTTTGGTTCAGTCCACTGATGCTGACTTCCATGCAGAGCAGCATGGTACCTTCTAGCAATGTTTGACAGCTTTGACAACAGTTACATCAGAATCTGACATACCTCTATGACTGCTGGTTTCCCACCTGGCACGCTTCTCCCTCACAGAAGTCTCAGGAGAGCAACTCCATCCTGTCTCATAAGACAGAGGGGCATGGGAGGAATTCTCCGCTCAGTTGGCGTGCAACCTGCTGCAACTATTTCAAGTTGCTTGACACTAACCTCTTCCTTCAGGCAGAGAAAAAGACGACCTCCATTCCGGTGCGGAACCAAAGCGAAGCACCAACATGCAGAGATCTTCTATGATGGAAGATCCGTAGCTTTGACATCTCTGCTGGGCAAATGTGTGATGCAAAGGGCTTGTCAGGAGAAGGGAAGGAAAAAAAAAAAAAAAAGTGTAAAAACTGACCCTGTCGAGTCTGATTACATTGTGAAACAGGAAGAAGAGTAAGCTTGGGGCTTTGATGCCCCGTGGTGCCACAAGATGAATTTGAAGAGATGTAGTCTGATATATTTTTTTTCCCCTCTTTCCTGCAAATTCTGAACAATTTTAACTAATTATTCAATTTAAAAGAGCAAAATAGGAAGGATTAATCCTGCTGTGGTCTCAGTACTCAATGTCAAGCATGAGAAAAACAGAGATCCAACAGAGAATATTTCTTGAACAGACAAAGATAGAAAGCCTTTACTGTCATTGCATTAAGGATACAAAAAGACTGGCGCACCAAGGCTAACTTTACATGCTTGCATTGTGGTTTTAAAAAAAAAAGCACACCTTAAAAGGACTACTTAAATATAAGCATTTTAACATCAAGCACATTGCAAAGAACCACATGCAGACAACATAAAATACTGCAATCAATAAAGTGCCGGCGTCAACTGATTTTGCAAAAGTAATGGTTTTCGCGACATAAAGCATAATAAATAGCATATAAACATATTGTGTGTGGACTGTGACTGCTCATCTTGTATGGTGAGAGTGAACAGTCTCAGGCAGAAAGTGCTTATGTGTCTGCAAGTCAGTTTTTAGTAACCTGTAGCATCTCCCTGACCGCAGAAGGTCGAACAGACGGTCTCTGAGATGAGAACAGTCTTTTACAACATTTTGGCCTCTGGAAAGGTGACGTATGTTTGCAATGTCTCGAAGGGAGAGATGGGGCAGTCAATTACTTTTTGGGCAGTGATGATGACCCTCCGTGGAGCTTTTCTGTCAGCTACAGAGCAACTGGCATAACACACTGTGAGGCAGTATTTGAACATCCTCTCTACTGCGATATAGCCAAACATCACCACAAACTTCTGTTCAGAGGTTATTTAAACGAGGGTGCCGGATGGGCCTAGCTGCAAGGCTGAGTATGCACACATAAAGCACCGGTGCAGAGCATGTTGCTCTCCAACAACAGATCCACCACAAACACAAAAGGAATGACATTAAGCTACTGATAACTGTCTGATGATAATAATAGAGAACTAGCTTCACCAGGTTACTGTATAACTAGCAAGCTGCACGTAGTGTTCACACAGCCAGCTCGTAGACCTTTTTAAGGCCATGAAAATGCAATACTCAGTGTCAAGAACAGAGCTGATGTTATTTATTGAGGTTACCTGTTACACATTTCTTTATTTTTATTATTTCACTCTATAGCAAAGTAACTACGCACAATGCAACCGCTCAGTCTATCCACTGTCTGAAATAAGCTGCTCATCTCTTTAAGCCAACTTTCTTCTCATTGGGTGCCCCTCGCTAACGAAACATTTTCAGGTGGGTGGGGCTTCCGTACTCTGACCATATAAGGGGGATCTGCTATTACTGACACCATATTGGTGACATCAGATCATTCTGAAGCCTGTGTTTTTGGCTCACTCTGATTACTTTAGTCACACCAAAAGACCTTTAAAATTCACTGTATTTTTCCATATAAAAGACTAAACGCATGAAGACATTTAATTCATTGGAGTCTTGTAGTCTGTGAAGGAAATAATGTGGAGCACATAGTGATTAAACAAGAATGTGCCCTTATCTTTGAAAGGAAAGCACCCTTATTACAAAGTAGGGAACTGCTGTTGCTGTAATGTTGACATTTAAAAATGATTTATACTATTTCAACGCCTCAGCTCTGTCTTTTCAAATTACACATAATCAGGCCAGCGCTCTTAGAAAGTCTAGAGCAGAATTTTCACCTCATCTGTATTCAAGCATGAGGTTATATGGAAAAGTTAAAGCAAATTTAAGGCTGTCACCAGCAAAGCTCCAGGAGAAAACCTGCAAAAGAAGTGAGAAGTGTAAGGTCAACGCAGTCAGCAGATTGGCTAAAGATTTCCTATTCCATGTCTGCCAGTGTGATTTGTTTGACTCCCATACAGTATCTTCTTCTTATCTATCAGTATTGTCAACACAAAGATAAAGTCCCATTGGTTTTTTGTACAAGATGATCAAAGTGATTCTGATTGTTGTTCATTGTCTCACTCAGGAGAGCTTAGAGGTCATTTTTCATCCAGCCACTCTGATGCTTCAGCCCGAAACGCTCCACAGAAAACTGCTTTTCTCCGATTCACTGAAATCTGTCTCTGTCTCATGCAGTTCAAAGCTGTGCAAAGTAATAATCCATCACTGGGCGCTCTGACCTTGGGACATAAGCGGCATCACAACAACAACACAAACGGCACAGAGAGGCGACAACTTTCAACACCTGTTCCGACTGGCTCGCTGCCCATTGCCAATATGGATGAGTAGAAATATGGATCCAGGTGGGATGTGAATATGGATGCGATCACAGCTTTGATTATGGTGGAAACAGTGAGATGGAGCTGGGAATAGATTGATGGATACATGGAGAGATAGAGAGAACGAAGTTTTATTCGTGTAAAATATTCCGATGTAGTGAATTTAATTATGATGACAAATCTGGTTGTACATGAAAACAGCACGGGTGGCAATATAGATGGTTTCAATAAAGTTGCTTTAATGCTATCCAGATAAATCCCTTCATATCTGCTGCGCGTGGTAAATTAATGACTCCAAATGTAACTCTCACTGCTCAGTGGCGCTCGTGATTAATTTCTGATCGCAATGTGTAAAAAAAGAAAAAGAAATCAGCAGGAGAAATGATCATAATGAAGAAAGCCTAAAAACACCCTCATTCACAAAAAAAAAAGATGTGAGGGAAAGATACTATGGTCTGTTTATTTGAAGACACTGATGTCATTAAGTCCTCAAGCAAAATGCTCATATCAGACATCGTTCTTACAACATAAAATAACCCATCTGAGGGGAACCTGTGCACTTATTCTGGAAACATTTCTACTTTAGACGTGGAATCAGGAGAAGGATGGGTGACACAATGTTCAACCAGGAATAATAACACAGATTGAGTCTTTTCCAACAGTGGTTGCACTGAAGTAAACAGAACTCGTTATGAACGTGGAAGGCTCCCTTTAATTATTATTTTAAATTAAATGTCATGCTTTTGTTTAACAAATCAATGGTGGTTTCATGGAAATGGTCTTTTTTTGCACCATGCAGATATGTAGTTCAAGCTACAGTGTTCAAGTTGTAAGTTAAACCTTTCATAAACTTATTACTGCTGTATATAATCAGGATAAGGAACAACATGTACCGTATTTTTCGGACCACAAGGCGCATTAAGCGAAACAAAACAGTCAGATAAGTCAAACTTTACTCAACTCATTCTTCTTGCTTCATCCATTTCCGTACCATTGATTCATTAATGTTAAGGAGCTGCTCTATTCCCATGTTGTTGCAGTATATTAATGACTAACCTCGTATGGATTATCTCAGTTGTTCTCCTGACTGAAGTTTGGTTCGTTTACAGCATCCTGCCATGCGATTACATTTGTCCCCAACCATCAGGAACCTTCACCTCTACTTTTATCCAGTGGAACAAAGTTAGCGCTCATACTCCAGCTTCACTGCGTATATGTTATGCTAACATAGCTGTGTCGCTAGTGATCGTGTAGCACATCATTATATACCAGCTAGTCCAACTTCAGCAACCCTACAAAAGTCACTGCTGTTTAGTTTTCTGTCTTCATTTATGTTGGAAGTGACAGCAGAGCTGTACGTTTAAATTTATTCAGAACATGCTATATCATGTTCGGGTGGAAACTATCGAGCTAACTCCCTGCTAACTTCTAACTCATTGTTCATTAGACTTTGGGACCTGAAGCAGATGGAGTTTTGGACCCAGATTACTCTGTGAGGCTCTGACTACGGTAGCCGTAATGCTCCGACAATCCATCAAGCGGTGCGGCTTCGTAGCTTACCGAAGTCATAATAAAAGATTTTTTGACAGATTTGTGAGCACCGTGTAGCACATAACATCGGTTCGAGGTCAGTAAGCACAACCAGAATTCATACATAAGGTGCACCGGATTATAAGGCGCACTGTCGATTTTGAGAAAATTAAAGGATTTTAAGTGCGCCTTATAGTGTGGAAAATACAGTATATGTTATTTACATAAAGGTTTGCCCAAACTGAAGAGACATTTCAAACCATCTAATTCAAATGTTTTACTTTTGCAAACAAATGCTTAATGTGATTTGTTGCAAAATACATTTGTTGCAGGAGTGGTACTGATTTTTGGTCTGGATCACCATTTTGCTAATATCTGCAATATAAAGAAATCAACTCTCTAAAACAAAACAAAACAAAACAAAACAAAACAAAAAAAACTAAACTTCATGGGAGCCTCTGCTTCGGCTCCAGCCGGGAGCGAGGAAACTGAAATGTTTTCATTTAATTTCTCTGAAAGCACATCAGTGAGTGTACAAATCCAGCTTTTCTGTGAAGCTTTACACTAAATAATACCAAAAGGATGAGAAAGGAAAAAGATTAACACGACTGATCTCAGCCTCCTCTGGACAGAGCGTTCAATCACAGATGTTTTTCTTTTCTCTCTCTCTCTCTTTGTCACTTTGTACGTGAAGAGGATTTCTCACCAGTGACCATATGACTTCTGAATTTCAATTAGGGACCTGGAGTATGTGGACAGCTCTCACTTAGCAAAGATAGGGACCTTTTAAATGTCATATAATCTATATACACTTACCAGTAACTTTGTTAGATACACCTTGCGAGTATTGATTTGGATCACCTTTTGCCTTCAGAACAGCCTTCATTTGTGCATTCATTGGTTTTGAGAAACGCTCTTCTGCAGGGGTGTCAAACTCGAGGACCGGTGTCCTACAAGTTTAGATGTGTCCAACACAGCTGATTTAAATGGCTAAATTACCTCCTCAACATGTTTTGACGTTCCCCAGAGGCCTGCTAATGAACTAATAATTTGATTCAGGTGTGTTGACCCAGAGTGATATCTAAAACCTGCTGGACACCGGCCCTGGAGGCCTGGAGTTCGACACGCCTGCTCTTCTGCATACCTTGGGTGTAATGAGCTCAATAGAGTCAAGTAATTCTTCTGCTCAGTGAACTGCTACACACTGAGTATTTTCTCTTTTTCTGGACCAGTCTCTGTTAACCTTGATGGTTTATAAGTCAAACCCTGAACCGGTTTGTGGGGATAATCTTCATCTACTTATTTTCTGTATTTATTTCCTTTTGTCTGTTGAGGCATTTTTCTGTTTTTCTGATTTATGCCAAGGCAACATGTATGTCCTATCTAATACGTGGTTCTGATTAGACGTTATTGCCACTGGTCGTCTTCATGTGACTTATCACGGGTGATTTAAAATGGCGTTTCCCTGTGTTTCACTGTCTGTTGAAGAGGAGGTGTCCTGAAACCGTTGCACATTACTAGATGCAGTAAATAAGAAAATTTGAGTTCTGCTGTGAGCAGACTGTCAATTCTTTTCTATGTTCAGCTCTGCACTTGCCCCACGTGGTGGTGAGGATGTACATGGATTTCTTTAAATAACAGTTGAACAGGAGGTACTTGGGGAAGTGGATGGCGACTTTTTGATGCAACATTTCGCAGCCTTGCCTGGTGCAGCATTAAATGCGCTCTGTGTTTTCCTTTAAGTCCAGTCAATTTGATTTGTAATGACTTTAATCAAGGCTGCAGTCTCACAGGGCTTCACGACGCCTACATTTTGAAACAACAAATGAAAACAAGGGTAGCAATGCTTTCTAAATCTAGAATCTGCCTGGTGGGGAAATTAAACTGCAGCTGCCAGTTCTAACAGCTTTCTCTGAGCAAAAATAAGAAAAAATGCAGAAAACCGATGTGAGGTTAAATAGATCTATTTAGAAATACATTATTCATGTGCCCTTCAGTAGACATTAAACTGACTTTAAATTATAGCCTGAAAACATTTCTCTTGCCTCGTTGTTGGCTGAATATATTGCCCTTTTAAAGCATCTGCAGGGATGGTTTTGCACTAATGATTCCGGCAACGCTTGACCATAATCCACTTTACTCTGCTGTAGGTTGATAATATAAATCCCACTGTCACAACAGGAAAACATGTTAAGAGATTTGTGGTTATATTTACAGAGTTTATATCCCGTGTACTTTGGCTTAATAAAGCTGTTTTCTGAGCATCTTATCAAGCACCGAAAACACACAATCAATGTCAGCGTAATCCTCATGGTGCCAGGCGACTGTCAAAGCATCTTTGTTCCTCTGCCCGTCACCTGGATAAAAAGTAAACTGATCCTAAATTGAACAATATACGCTGCCACTGCTGCTCCTGTGAGAGTCATTTCGCATTGACTCTGGAAAATCTTTTGAAAAAGCTCTAAAAAAAAAAGAGAAAAGTTGACCAAGTTGAAGATAGCCTGACAATATCTGGGAAAATATAACAGCAAACTGAAGAAGAAGAAAAAAAAGAGACAATAATTTGAGGGAGAATGAGATGGAGGCTCCTGCTGAGCAGAAAATAGCTCACCATCTCGGTTTGTGAGATAACAACAAATAGGAGGCTTCTGTAAATGTCATCCTGTGGGCGTGTGTAATGGGAGGTGTGTCACAGGGTAAATGAGAGACTTTAGCTGGAGAGAACCTCATGATATCGACTGTAATGGGACAGCTTAGGTGATACCTGCAGGAAAATGGAGGCTTCTTACTGAGATAATTATATGACTGAAAACACGGGTAATTTTCATCACAATCTTAAAGAATTGAAAATGACTTGGGCTTGTTGAATATCACTTTAGAGTCCAAGTCATTTACGGGGAAACATGAGAAAATTGGCATTTGTGCAGGTGGAAGCTGAATTTCTGAATTACATTATGTTTTAATGGAACAGGCACCTCATGTTGTAAAATGAACCGAGGCTGCCGAGAATAAATCTGAGCTTTTTTTTTTTTTGCTTTTTTTTTTTTTTTTTTACAGCAGAATGTTTTTAAAGGTTTAGTTTCATTAAAAAATCAAAGAAAAGAAAAGAAAGAAAAGAAAAAGATTTTGCTGTACTAACATGGATTAAAATGTGTCTAACACTATCAAACAGATTATGACATCTAAATTTTTAAGGTAACTTCTATTACCTTAATCTGTTAACGATCCTTAGACTGCATTTAAAAAAATGACATCTTCTCATCTAAAAAGTTAAGCTGCGACTCAAGATCATAGCAAAGTGTGTAATGGACACACTGGTAAACCCTCTGGATGTTCAGCTTTCTCTGTCCTGAGCGTCAAATGGACATGCATGGTTAATTTGCACTACCAGCAGGGGGAGATAATATTTAAAGCCAACAAGCCACTACCACCTGTGGGAGGTATGAAATACATTCCAGGCTCCTTCCATTCCAGGAACTATTAAGACGGTGGCTGATATGTATTTAGAAGTAAATGTGCTAACAATGTCTCTTTAAATGTTTTCCATTTATTTTTTCATGTTGGCTTGAAATAAAATATCGCCATCTGCTGGTACTGCAACGTACCGCAACTTAAGCAACTTGCGACAGGCAAAGCTTGACATCGTTACATGCATTGCTGTGGCTAGAAGTGCCGCAAATCTGTATTTTTTTGAATGCCCACCAGGGGGCTACTCATCTGGCTGCAAAAATAAATATGATTGTGTAAAAGTGTAACAGAAAAAAGCTATTTTCAGTTCAGATCAGTTCATAATACTACATAATGTTCAGTTTGTAAATTATGGATGCTCTAAGAGTCAGAGTACTTTGATGGACTTCTGAGTATACAGGGTACACCCTGGTGACCTGCACAGAGTGTACCTGCCTGTAACACCATGAAAGTTTGGATGGGCTGCAGCTCTCTTGTGACGCTGAATTGCATAACATGCAGAAATGTATATCCATTCTCTACCTCTATTCTACCTGGAATAGAGACAGAAAGGAAGATCAGACAAGATATGCTTTAAGCTGGCCTACCTTGCAATTGACAAGTTTCTGCTGTATTTGTATAGCGCTTTACTTAGTCCCTATGGACCCCAAAGCACTTTACACTACATTCAATCATCCACCCATTCACACACAGGTGATGGCAAGCTACATTGTAGCCACAGCTGCCCTGGGGCACACTGACAGAGGCGAGCTTGCCGGACACTGACCACCACCAGTAGGCAACGGGTGAAGTGTCTTGCCCAAGGACACAACGACTGAGACTGTCGGAGCCAGGACTCGAACCGGCAACCTTCCGATTACAAGACGAACTGCCAACTCTTGAGCCACCATCACTTTGCTTACAAAACACCTCAGCTTGATAGACTTCACTTGTCAGTGAGGTATGTCATGGAGGTTAACTCCATCTTCTCTACATCGTACAGCAGCATGACTTCAGTCCTTCAATTTTCAAAAAAAGAGCCTTTTCCGACTAAACGGTATGCAAAGGATAAAAACAAACAGTCTTAGAGACACAGACATCCAGGTGACGAATTTCTGGAATTAGATTGTTGGACAGTGTCAGAAATCTCCCAATCTCACATATTCCTGCTGTCAGATATTTGAAGGTCCTTCCGGCACATTTTTTAAAAACTTTCCAGTTTATGCAGAAATTTTTGAGGAGATGTGAAGTTCTTTCTACCTCTCTTTCTTCATTCTTCACATTTGTGCATACTACTGCGACAACAGAAAGGAAATGAAGAGCACGAACTGCTATCTCCAGTTTTCCAGTTTAATAGTTCAGTTTGTCCCCTCCTGTTTTAGAACAATGGACTTTTTTAACTGCATCGTGAAGAGACACAGGAAATACACATTTTCGTATTCATTGCAACAAAATCAAAGTAACAAAAACAACAGAAGCGTTATTTTTCAAATATATGACAAGGTATATAATGTCTAATGACTCGACTGGATAAACATCTGACAGCTCTGTGTTCAGGTTAATTACACCTGCTAAAGGCTCAGGATACATGAGCCAGGAAGTGCAGGGCACAGAGACAGGTTACATAACTAAAAGTAAAGGATGAGAGCGAGAGTTAAAAACGGGACTATATTTTATCAATACACAGTGGTGATTAATGATGAAACCAGGCAGCTAAAAGACAATAGAGATGATGCAATCACAATGGAGGGAAAGAAACAAAAAGTAGGAAGTAAAGAAGACACGGTAAACACGCAACAGGCTAGCACTAAAAATGAAAAGCAGAAACCAGGAAATGTCTGTGTAGGTTTTCAGTCATGGTAGCCTTAAGAGCTTAATAAAAGAAGACAACTAAAGAAGTCCAGTTGCTTTCCTGTTTTCAAGCTCTCAATAGAGCTGTTTAGAAGCTGATTCACATATAGACATAACATTGATCTTAGGCAGCATCATGTGTCGGCGTTGAGAAGCGGTTGGATTATCATGCAAATGTCAGGCTACAGTGCGCTGCTGATGGTTTTTAAACCAAGTTTTCCTCCATGGTCACAATGACTCACTAGTCAGTGATTGAGTCTAACAGACTGATGAGGGTGGAAGATGAAGGAAAGAACTCAGACAGAGGAAGGTAGAAGGCAATGACAAGTCAAGAGACAGAGTTTAAAAGGAGCATTAGCTCTCCTCGTCTGCAGAGAATATTTATCAGATTGCTCTACAGTTCCCCAGTTTCGGTTTAAGAGCACCTTGACTCTTCCAAGCTCTCCTTCTTAATAGGAGATAACACTGGTCTAATCTCTAATGGAAAAATAACAGTCCCCAGAGAAACAGAGCTAATCTGTGACAGAGAAATAACAGCAGACGAGGACAACTTTTTAAACATGTCTGCCTGAAGACGACATGTACTTTTAACGGATTATCCTCACACTCATCGCCTTCTCTCCCCAAAAACATTTCCAGCCTCTCCTCTGTGTCTGCTTCCACATAGTGGAGTCAGTGTTTGCCCTGATTTGTATCAGTTATCACGGCAGAGCTCCCTTACAACCTTGCTATCCAATAATGAAATGATTTTCCAGTTTCACCTCCAAATGCTCTTATCAGCCATGTTGAAGGCTGTGAGGAGGAGGGTCAAGCCTTCAACAGCCCATACATTTTTTCTATTAATTGTGATCTTTTATCCAGCTTTAAATCCCTCTAATCTGGGTAAAGACTTAAATCTGATAAAAAGTTAGAAATCAATTGGATTTGTTAATTATATCTTTATGGATATGGAGTATTATGGGAAAAAATGCTCAATATATAGAGCCTGATTAAACGCCACATTTACTGATGTTTACCTTACAAACATAAGATTGTCTGTTGTGTTGCCTGTATTTTCCCTAAGAAACTGCTAGGCACTATTGTGCAGCAGTGCAGTGTTGTTGCTGCATGAATGAACCATGGTTACTTTTCCAATTACAAGCAAAGCAACACATTCACAGTCGCACAGAAATGCAAAAACAGAAACAGAATGAATTCTCATGAACTGATGAGAGAGTCCAACATTATCCCGTGAAGGTCAGGTCTCTACAGGCTCCCAACCACACATGCATGTGGTCAATAAACTGTCTATAGTGCTGATATAGTGCTGAGGGCGAGAGAGGGAAGGTGAGCTCTTCTCAAAAATTGCACGAGCCGCTAAGCTCTCTTTATAAGCGCTCCGGTGTTCAGTGACCACAACAAACTGTCTGTTATCTGTAACCTTTTTATTTATTGAAGTTGTTGAATGAAGTAAAAGAAAAAAGACAGGCTAAAACCTCCATCTAAACATAAATACACATGTACTGTGTGGAATCCAGGGCAGTTCTAGTGGGTTAAAACTGCTTTTTCACGTATCTTTGTCACATATTTCCACTGAATCTCTTTCGTTTTTTCTGTGTTTTATATACTCATTCAAAATATAAAACATATAGGAAATATGAGTACAAATCTAGGTATAATACGTGTAGCAAATGTGGATTTCAAATGGCAACATGTTTAAGGTGTTAACAAAATTATTGAAAATTAAAGCACGTTGCTGTCATAATTTATTTTTCTGCTTCTGTTTTATAGATAGATTGAGAGAAAGAGAAACAGATCACTTTACATATACAACAGTGATAAAAAACGACAAAAATAAAAAATACAAATTAGGTAAGGTAATAAAGAGTAAAAAGTAAGACTGAGATTATCCAAGAGAGTAGTTCAAATGTCATTAATAAATAATAAGTATGATATAAATCTGAGAAAGAGCTGCAAGAAGGTATAATACAGAAAAATGCCTGATAGGTATGTTGATGTGCCACAGAGTTATTGTTCAGTTTTATAGAGAACAGTAATTTCCTGCAGCGTTCTTCACGTCAGAAAGATAAAAACCCAAAATGTAATTCTTCAAAGTGTTATAACTAAAATGCCAATGAATAGAGCTGATTTTAACCATGTTGATTGACTTCTGACATTTAGGGACGAATAAGGCTTTGCACACGATTTAAAAGAGAGACAAGGTTGGAGAGGCAAGTTTGAGATGTCTTGGACATGTGCTATGGAGGGATACTGGATATATTGGGCAAATGATGTTGAAGCTGTCAGGCAGGAGGAAAAAAGGAAAACCACAAAGGAAATTCATGGATGTAGTGAAGAAGGACATGCTGACGACTGACCTGACAGAAGATGCTTCAGATGAGGTGAGACTGAGGCAGATGACTCCTAAAGGAAGCAACAGAAAGAAGAAGACAGGATTTAAGCCACTTTCTCAGATAAGAGCACCGTTATATGAATTCCTATATGGATTTCCTATGTCTCACCTGATCTGGTCTGAAATCCCTGTGATAGACCAAAGACTCTACTGACAGGATTGTCTTTCACAAGCCTGAAAAAGAGGCCAAAGGAAATACAGGAATCTGGTTCCCTCTCGGAGCACTCGAATATGCTGAAAAGCTAACACGGCTTATTGTCCAGTGACACCATAAACACTCTGCCTAACCCCAGCTTTAATTGATTGTAATGAGCTATTCAGACAAGGCTCCTGTGTCAAATGTCTGAGTGTCTCATTTAACCAGCCCACACATGAATGGAATTAAGTGTGTTCATTAGAGATGAATGAAGGAGAAGTGGAGGGAAGTACCAGCGGACAGACTTTGTTACTTCCTACATGCTGTACTGTAGGTGGGCTGATAATTAGCAGGAAAAACTCTGCCATCTAATTACTCCGCAGTCGGTCAAATTATAATCTGTGGGAGGTCTGGATGATTACCAGAAGCCTGCTATTAGAAAAGAGATCTTTTCCCTTCAGCAAAACATCATGTCAAAATATCAAGGGCTTCAAGCTGAACCAGACACTGCTTTTTAATGAGAGAGCTTCTCCGCTCTGCTCACTTCCCTGAAAAAGCAGCATAGAACTGGTTATCATGAAATAACTACCTTTGCTGTTAGCTGTAAGGTCTCTAACATCATGTTGCGATGGTTTGATGCCGACATGGTGAGCAGAAAATATATAAAAAACGTATTATGTGCTGATCCTTGTAGCTGAATATGAGGAAGAGAATTACAGACATTACAGAAGAAGTTCGGGGGCTGTTGAGGGTCATTTGTTTAATTCATTCAGTAGCAGGTGCTGTAAACATCAAGGAAAAAACAGCATCTTCACCATGTTACAGAGCTTCAAAGCCTAAATTAGACCGGGTTCCTTTAAAAGCTTTGAAGTCTGTAATGCAATGATTTTTCTTTCTTTAGTTGGTGCATTAACACAGATGTAATATGCTTACATGCAGTACTGATATGACATGGCTTACTTAAGACAATAACCTGTTCCCACCAAGTGGAGATGCTGGACTTTGGTGAGATTAACGATGATACTTTTTAATAATGTTTAATTTGGAATAGATATTTAATTTAAATGGTGTAGGTGTGTGTGGAAAAAATAAGAGGAGCAAAAGAAGGGAACTGAAGGCTTTAGTGGGTTGTTAATAACAAGCTAACCGGTGCTCTGCCAAAAGTCTAGATGTACCCAACAAACAGCAAAGCAACGACAAAGCCAACACTGGTCACTACCAATTAGGACTTCACGCATCTGGATGAAGAGTCTCTTTCACTTTGTCTCAGAGCATTAGCAAGCTTGTATTTTCACTATGTACACAATGTGCAGGGTGGTTGAGTCCAGCATGTAAGAAGGCAAGTTGTGATGACCTCATTGACTGCAGTAATCACCTGCTAAAATCTGCCAGCTTTTCTCACTTGATTTAACTATTGTGTACCTGCTACACAGCTTGAAGGTTTTTTTTTTTAATAATTGCTCAGTCACACTAGATCAAAAGTAGAATTGCAACTTCCCTGCAACTGGGGAAAAAAAATAAGTGGTTTCCACTTTTTTTTTGCATTTGCAAGTAACTGTAGGGACCTCTTTATTCACAAGGCGATTGCACATGTTACCTAGTCAGAGGTAACCCAATTCCAAACAACTGTGGTTGACTTTGTCTGAATATAGTTTGCAGATAACTGCCATCTAATTTATAAATGCAGACAGACTGCCAGCACTTCGCCATGAATCTGAATCAGACTCAGTTGGATGTATTCTGGTTATATTATTTTACGCTAGGTGACAAATCGCTGGTATATTATGCTTCCAGGCACCCAACACGTCCCTATATTACAAGATCAGAAAAATTAGAACCGTTTGGAATGAATCTACACATGTACATTTATTTTACTTACATCGATTTGGAAAACACTATCTAACATCATTACAGTGGTGAGGGTTACTGATAAGGTTAGGGTTAGGGCTGGAATGTCTATTACCGCGGGACTGTTGTTCTACTGGATTTCATCCACAACCTGGCGCATAGCAGAGGAATGCAAAAGGTCGCCTTTCGCGTTCCCATAGAACGCCTCGGGATGTGACAAATCGTCGGTATATTACGCATCGGAAGTGAGAGCGGTCTGAAGTGCAAGGTTGCCAAGCACCTGTGTCATTTTAAATTGCTGTCATACAGCAACTATGTAACTATTTGTGACCCTCATAGATTTATGTTTATCTTGATGCCTCGAAGTTGAGTTAAAGACGCCAAGTGGCTGCAAGTGGTTGCAGAGCTAGGTCCATCTACAGATGTTGGCTACACACAAGTCATTGCATTTTAAAGCGAGGATAATATGTGTTTAATGTTAAGGTTAGAGTAAGACTGGGACTAGGTTGAGGCCCTACAGCTTTCCTATAACCACCCTATAAATACTTTGTTTTACCATTAATTCAGTTCAAATGAGTCGCCTCAAGATGCTTTAACGGAGTGTGTCTCACAGTAAATAGTGATGAGATTTTAGGACATTGCGTGATATCAAAAAGAAGGAAAACAAATACAGAATAGCTGGAATCAAGTCCCTAATCGGAAGTTCAGTTTTTTCTACCCTGTCTTCAGCTGAGATGAGGAAACACACAATATCTCTACACTATCAAAAGGCCCTTCGTAGAGCCAAAACAACGCTCCATTTTTCCTGCATCCTAAAAAATTGTGAAATCTCACCAAATACAGGGTTTATAATCTGGGTATGGCTAGACTACTTACACTCTCAGCCTAATAGTATGTGTAAATCCATGCATTATGTACTCTTAATTGCAAGTATGAAAGAACATGATTTGACACATAACAAATTTTAGTTGGCTCTGGGTGAACTGCAGGGTTTAGGGTGAGCAAAAAGTCATTTCAATTGCAAAGTGGGATTAGTAGCCTATTCATGAAAATGTGTATTTCCATCCGTTCAACTGGCTTACAGTACTATTCTGCTATTGCATTGCCGCATATTCTGCTCATTTATTGTGTGAGCGATGACATAACTGGATACTTACTGCATTAGCGTCTTGTACGTAAAGATTAAAACATAATTGCACCATGTTTACAGGCGCACAAAAAGCATGCATCAGCAGCTCTCATCAACATGCAGATCTGTCCCGCTAAACCCTCACGCACCCCTCTGTCATCTAAGCAGCCTTTAATATAGCTGAATACCACAGTAATTACAGATTTTAAAGCTGCTGTTTACATCGCTGTTGAGGAGTAGAGGTGAATAATTGAGGGATTTAAGTCAGCAAACTGGCCAACTGGAGGAGAAAACAGAGCCAGAGATTTTTAATGGGGGAAAAAAACATGAATAATAACAGCAGTACCTGATTTCAGCAAAGGGAATGCTCTTTAATTTCACTCAGGTTTCTCTATTTTCTCCTGATGTGACTTATAGATCAAACTTACCTGTCCATTCATGATAAAATAAAGAAAAACAAAAGCAAAGAGATGCCAGTAAAGTTTGAATTATTCATCTGTGTGGAGGTGCTGTGAAGTAACACTGCATCTACTGGCAGCACTGGGTGATATAGTTCTGTCTCAGACCACTGACCACTGGTGTAATACTGCTGTAAATGGTAAATGGACTGCATTACCATGGTGGTTTTCTGGACTCAAAGTGCTTTACGCTATAAACTTCATCCAGCCATTGGCACGTGCTTTAATATAAATGGAAGTGATTTCAATTCACCATTACCCACCACCAAAACAATATCTTTTTCATATTGTTTTGGTGGTGTGTAATGACTATGGAGCTGCCTACTTTTGTGGCACACACATTTTCTTAAATATAATAATAAGTAATACTGCTTGAAAGTTCAGATAATAATAATAATAATACAAGTGAAACCTTTTCTACAATCACATTGCATTTGTCTGTAATACAGTGTAAATAAGTGCAATATGGTGCCGCATTAAAAAACCTCCTTGCAGTTGCTTAGTTTGCTAGCAGACTGCAGCGGTTGCCACTAGTTGCATGGAAGATATCAAGTGATCTGCTAAAAATCACAAATATCCATGAAAACTGAGCAAACTTCAATCTAAAGTTGGGTTTTTGGAATGTAATGGTTGCAGTGGTAAGGTTCAAATTTTAGTCTGAAGGGAACTGGCAATAGAAATCACATTATTCTTAGCAGTTGCTCTCTCTGAAACTTAACGACCAGCTTGTACTAACCAACAATGTGGTTTGCTGTGTAAGGGCAAAACCATACCATAGAGGGTCCTTATATAATTGTTAAGATAAGTGGACTTATATAATGTTTATTGTTATATTGTTAGCATTTACCTCCACACCATAAAAAGCATGAAGTAAAATAATGCATTACTTTTTAAAAGTAATGTGTAATTTATAATTTTTTTTTCAGCGTAACAACTCCAGAACAATTTTCAGGTGCCTTTATCTAACATGTGAATGAACATCAAGCAAAACTATAATAACGGAAAGTTAAATTAAAACATATTTGTTGCACTTTGTATATTTCGCAAAAATACTGTATGGTTGTGACAAACGTGCACAGCACACCATTCAGGAGAAACGCTCAGTGCGGCATCAACCGGTGCAGTTTTAACACGACATTGCTTTAAAACAGAGGCAGCTCCAAAGCTTCAACCACTGTGTGTATCGAAAATAACCAAAGGAAGGGAGCTACATAAAGCCCTGTGAGTCACAGCGCCATCGCAGATGAAAAAGCCAGCACATCAAAGCTCTTTCAAATGTTAACCCAGGATGACAGTCTCTTTCCCTCTGCTGTCAACTGATTGGCGAAGAGGGGAAGAGACTGGTATTTATCATCCTAATCAGACGCATTAGATGTATACCGCACTGCCCACAGATGAGACTGAATCCTTTAACGAGTTTAGATTCTAGTTGGCTGTAGAGATTATTTGATCCGTTTGATGTTTTCTTCAGCGAGTCTCTGATATCGCCGCCGATGCTGAAGATGTCAGTTATCAGCTTTACTTGTGGCCTCTGATCACAACCAGTAAGCGGATACTTAAATGAATCGAGCAGGGACCACTGATGTGCGGCAGCTGAATCATATCATAACCTCAGGCGTCTTAGCGCTTGAACAGAGAGAGGCGCTAAGTGACTCTTCACAGGCAATCACTTTGTCACCCTCTGCTCCTGGATGCCACACGGCTTTACATATTTCTCTCATCTCTGGGATGTTAACAGCCATCATAAATGTCAGCACTGAAGGATGAGCATCCTCCCACACTCCAGTTAAAAGGAACACACATAAAAGATGTAAATGTATGTAAATTGTTATGGTTATTGAGGGGGAAGTCTTTGCTGTATGTCACATTCATTTAACAAAGAAACAAAAGATTGCAGTGGTTTACATTTTTTTTGTAAAGAATCCTACCTCAACTAATTTTCTTTCATTTTGTTGCGGAAACACATGTCATCGTCCTGCAGAACCCTTCAGATATGTAAATGTAAGAACAAATTGATTCACAAGCACAATTACTGTTTAACACTCCTGCAATTCGTGTGTAAAGCATGAAAACATGATAGTTTTTATTTTTAAAAAAAAGCATTATTTATTTTCATCAAACAGGCGTTTTTTGTTGATAACCAAACAACCAGAGTTATGGATGAAAGCTGTATATTTCTATTGCATGTCACTCACACTCACATCACTGTATTCACTAACACTACAGATACACTGACATTTCATCGTTAAACAAGTGCATTGTCAGAGAGAAACTACACCACTGTCAGTCAAAAAAAAAAAATACTGAAGAATAAGACTTTAATTACTCTATATTTATCTTAAAGCCAATAAATCCCACGAAAAGGTCAAATTTCACTTCCCCAAACTTTTTTTCTAGCCTCAGTACTGTTGAAAAAAACTCCCAAAAACTAATTTGAGACCACGGTAGTTTTTGGCAAACCTTACCGGGACTTCGCTACGTACTTATATGTTAGCAACTCAGCTCAGCAGTAGATTCACACACAAATACTTTAGCAAGCATTTCCCATAGCAGGACAGTTTATACACAGACAGTATAAAGGATGGACGTAGCCACTCTGATTTGGCCTGTTGGTCAATAAAGTCCTGTTATGAAGCCTTGAGTAGAGCATTTCAAGCCGTTTGAAACCAGATGCAATGAGGGAGGGGCAGCTCCAACAGTGAAATAGTGTGCAATGAGCATATCTTAATAAGTCCCTCACAACTCTCTGGATGGCAGTAATTTACAAAATGGGCTTAATGTTGTTATTCGTTATGGCGAATGACCATAAATCCATCAGGGGAATATTTACTGAAGTCACACAGAGCAAGGGAGCCAGGGAGTGTTTTCCCATAGACTTCTATACAACTGTAAGTTTTGTTGAAAGAGGCGTTGCCCCCTGCTGGACAATTAAAAAACTGTAGGTTTAAGGCACTTCAGTAATGCTTTTCAGACCTGGAAGCTATGTCCATGTTTTATCCTGTCTATAGGTGCACCTGTGTACTGTGTTCAAAATGACTCGTCAATCAAAGTAAAGTCTCACTGGTTATGATTACTTGTCACAGAGAAATATATATCACAATTAATATCAGTTACCTGTTGTTGTTGTTGGTTTTTTTTAACTTCACAGAGTTTGATGACAATAAGAAAACTGCATAACTTCAGACCTGGTCACATGATGTAAGTTTCATCAAATTAATAATAATAAACCCCCACAACCTGCTAGGGTAATGATCTAACATGGCACCAATGCAAAGTGAATTTAAGCAATTTTTTTTTTGCTTTATTTTAATCACATTAAGTTAGGTTATTAGCCAATTTGCACATTTTCTCAACATTTGAGGGAACGTAGAGCCAGAGATAAATAAAATTGGGAACCTGAAATTTAAAATACATGAATTTAAATATGTATTTAAAACGTTTAAGTTAGTGAGTGGACAAACCTGATTACAATAAGGACTTCCTGATTTTATTTTGGAAAGTTCTTTACTCAGTTAATGACGAAATGTCAGGCAGTATAAACAGCCCGTTACACAATTAAACTAAAAGACAGTCAAGAAGCTGTAGACCATCAGCTAGTGGAGCATTAAGAATGTATAGTTCTTGTGGCTGTGCTCACATTACAGGCTTTGCTGCACATTTCTGATTTTGTTCTTTTTACTCTTTTTAGACAATTTTTTAAAGTCAAAAACTTAATTTTTTTGTTTTAATCGTGAGAGTTTGATACATTCTGCTCAGTAACAGATCAAAGTATTAGACCAAAAGTTCAGTAATGCTTTGAAAGTAGCGGTATGATTATTTCATTAAAAAGGCCATTAGTCAGTTTGAGGGAGCCAAGTGGAAGTCAGTAGGAGTGGCATGTGGGAGTCTCGGGTATGCATGCTCTCTGGAGTGTCACAGATTATATTCCTATATTCACGGGCTTAAATTTGGCGAGCATGCAGAGCATACAGGATAACTAGCCCGTGCTTTATTTAGAACCTGAATGAAAGAGCCACAATGTTTTAATACAGCATCCAGTTCTCTTTAATACGTCCACTTGATGACAACAGAAAATATACAACAGGAAGTGGGATGTAAGCCTCCCACACCAACGGTACCACTCTGAAGTGGTTGTATAGCCCAATATAATATAATATAATAAAATTAGTGCTGTCAGCGTTAATCTCGATAAAATGACATTAACGCCATAACTGCATTAATGCGGCAAATCTCCGTTAACGAGTTACTGCGGATCGCCCCGTGCGTGTGGCTGCACAGCATCAACGCGTTAGCATGGTTAGCTCGCTGACAGTACTAAATATGATATAATACAATAATGCAATTTCCTAAAAACACAGGCTTCCTTTAATTCTCGTGTGACCAGGTCTTCATCCTTTAAATGACAAATTAACAAAATTCTACATAATAGTGTAGAAAATGATCAGCCTCAAATGTAACATGGTTGTAATCTTGTTCGTCGTGTTAAAATGGTTTGACAAAACCAGAGACGCTCACAGTGACAGTTTGCACACGGTTTCCACAAATCACTTCACAAATCCCACATTAGTGACTGGTGCCAATGTTATGCTGTGTTTGCAGAGGAAACTTTTGAAAATGTTCTTCTCTGGGTCTTGAGAAACGTCTTATTTGCTTTATACATATGCAGCGTATCATCCAGCACAGTTCAGTCTGCGCGCTCGTCTGGATGTCAAAGTTACCTGTTGAACCTAAAGAGTGCTGCACTGGAGTAACTTCTGCTGCGAGGACAGTCAGTGCTTCTTCACCAGAGAATGAACTCTCTGGAATCAAGAATGGGACAGACAACAACGCAAAGAGATGAATTATGCACTTTGAAGATTTAGCAACTTTTGTCATTAAAATCCCATCTGTGCATTGGGTCTCTCAGAGAGACGGTGGTGTGTGTGCGTGTGTTGATAAACAGCTGCTGTTGGGCCTCTCTGCTTGGTGGTGTTTTCATTATAACCATGTTTGCTTGACACAGTCTCTCAGATTATCTTTCAGTCTTATTATTCTCCTCTGTCTCTGCTTTCCATCAAATCACAATTCACCTGTCAGATCAGAGCAGATTAGCATTTCACAAACACATTAACCGTCTCTGTGTGCAGTGAATGAGGTGACAGACAGCCGCACTGTTACCGCCAGCAATAAAAACTTCCCCATTCAGAGACATTTAGAGCATTTGGAGATGATGCTCCCAGCAGGCAACATGCAGCAGGGAGGAGAAAACTTTAATAAAAGAAAAATATATATAAAAAGCTAGAAAACTACAAGAAAAGGTTTAATGTTGTGGTGTGCTCAGAAGAGAAAAGAAGAGACTGAAAAGGAAAGAAAGGAGAAAATGAGTCCCTACTGTATAAAAATCTCTTATTTCCACAACTGCAGCATACCAACAGTACAAATGCAATATGTGCTTATTCACAAGTGAGCAAGACTGTTGACTTTAAGATGTCACTTAAAAAGGACCAAAATAATCTGTTCTAGCACAGTATGGCTGGAAAGAAATCACTCAATAAAATGTATAATTGAAATGCTGACAAAAGCAGTCCATAGATGTTTGTCAGCTAAATTCCTCTGACAAAGTACAATTGTACAAGCTCGCACAGTTTTCCTTTAAAGACGTCTTCAAGGTTCCAGAAACTCCAAATTGTTATTCTCCCAAAACTTCCCGCATAATAAAAAGGCATTACAAATGAACAAATGCCAGTAGTCTTCCTGAGGGCCTGATTAAGGGACAGACTTTTCCACTTCCAGTTAAGCAAACAACATTCATGACCCTCATAAAAATGCACCATCAGCCAAATAACTGCAAACAACCTGATTCTCAGGAATAAAGAAATAAAGTTAAATCAACCCATAAAAACAAAAAACAAAAAAACAAAAAAAACACAAAATACCTGCAACCTTTGAATATGACAGAGTGACAATACCTAGAGACTGCTGTAGACATAATTTCCCACATATACATTTTTTTTTAAATATTTATAGTAGTGGAAACAAGTTTGTCAACACTTTTTAGGTCCAGCACTGTAGTCTGTTTGATTCACTATATACATAATATACAGTAAAAGACAAAACTGTTCCTTTTATACGTTCTCTATTGCGTGGAGCCGCTGCGTTGTGGCTCAGTGTGCAGTCTGAAGTGCTGAGGGATGACAGACAGTCCGGTCTGCACCCCTCCAAAAACCACCATCTCATCAGGCATTCAGGATCCTTGTTAAATGATATACTCCTTTGGGTTTTCACAGGGGACGCTCTGGGAATCAGCCTGGTTGCTAAAAGCAAAATCCTGGCTGTTTTCCTGCCGGTCCTTCACTTGCTGGTTTCGATATGTCTCTTTTCTCTGGTAGAGTAATCTGCCCGTTATCGCCAGCCCAGTCACAACCACAAAGATCACAACAGCGATGACACCTGCAGGGCAGACATATCCAGGCATTCAGGTTTGGACAGGTCTTTTATGTTATGTAGCCCGCACTTAAACTTTATATTTGAATCAATGGAGCGGACTTAATAATACACAATAGAGTTTAAAAGCACTACAAACTACAAGCCTGGAGAACTACTTACAGAAATCACAACAAAGCTTGCTTAACAGAGATCAGAGGATGTGTTTCAGAGTAAAAGGCGGTCAAACCAAATATTAATATCACTCTATCTCTGCCTTATACCCTGCAAGTCCTCGTATGTTTGCACACGTTTCAATAAATCCCTGCACCTATTTGAGGTGGCTCAAAACCTGCTCGCAGTGCTGTTTATTAAAAAAAAAGTTAATTAAAGAAGGTACAAAATAGTTAGTGCTGAGCAGCTGCTGTTGGGTTTGTTGAGATAGAGTGGATATCTCATCTCAGGGACAAAGATGTAACACAAGAAGCCCTTTAAAAGGTAAACACTAACATTTTTATTTATTAAAGTCTTACTTTTCTTATCTGACTGCAAGTATGCCAATAACAGTAACACGCTTAGCCTTTGGAAATCACTCGTCAAAAAAAACATAAAGAACTGTCATCATGAGGAAGCTGGAAATAATTCGATGTCCTGCAGCTAATACCTACAGTCCTATAATTGGGTTAGACAATGAACTGAGTAGAATCCACATTGTAATTCACTTGTAAATCTCTCACAGTGCTCACAGTCTCACAGTACATTGTCTGCCCATCTCTCCTGGGTAAGTCGGCTTTCTTGCCCTGCAGTCTGGTTGTTCTAATCTAACTTCAGCACACACTGAACAGAATTTCACACATTTGTACCCAGCTGGACTCCTGTTTGACACATTTCTTCATTCAGAGAAAGTTTCATCTAATTGGAATTCAAAAACAGAAATCAATTTTGCGCTTTACTACTTTGGTTTTAAAACTTTTGAAGATAACAGGGTGAAAGTTTCAGCAGAGGTTTGGTTAGTTCAGCTGCCCTTTGTACACTGAAACACCAGAATCTCTCACTTTTGTCTCGCTACAACTTTATGGGAACACTTTGGAATCAATCTTCATTTTGAATCGTTCTGGAGTGAAGCGGGGTGATGTAATTTAGTTCAAATGAAATATTTTGCTCATCATATCACCTTTGCCAAAAACCCCTTATCGCTAAAATATTGAGTCTCACGTAGTTCAAGAAAAGTTCAACAGCAAAACGCAGCAAAACAAGGTGAAGAAGGTTCACGGTATAGTGAAGTATGTTTAAAAAAAACCTGGTACCTCCAATAAGAGCTGAGTCCGTCCTAATGGCATTGATCAAAGGTTGACCCGAACCTGCTGAACCAGACTGATCTACAGCAGAGAAAGAGAAAGGATGAGATAAAGAGGGAAAAATGAGGTAAATAGACGCAGTAAGGATGAAAAACCAAGGGCAACGTGAATTAAAAGAAGAGATACAGAGAGCTATAATAGAAAAGCGAGGTAAGGTAGATGAATGAGAGGCAATAAGAGGAAATAAACTGAAAAGAAATGGACAAGGAGGGCTATTTAGAGAAACAATAACGCTCATAAAAACAGATACAAAGCAAATACTACAGCAGCAAGTTAGACGACTTTAAGGAATATAAAACTGGATGAAAACAAGACCGGAGGAACTGTTTGTAACTCCCCTGTGTGGGTCTAATTAATTACGTTATCAAGCACATTGTCATTTGTCGTCCCAACAAGGTGTACAAATTTAATGACACCATAATGCAGCTCACAAAAAGCAGATCCCATCAATAAGACACACACACAAACACACACACACGCTTTCTAACCTGCTATTGCACAATTATTATCAGGTTAAAAGGGTTGGAAATTATTAGGCGTTTAGGCCAGCGAGAACAGCAGTTACATTTAAAATGAAAGGGCAGAGGTATCCTCTGAAGGTTTTTTTGGGGCGTGTTTAATATATTTTTCTAGGAATATTAATAGAACTCCCATCTGCAGTGAGCAAAAGTACAGCACCCTGGGTGATTCAAGGGCTCATACAGCAAGGCTGATGTTTCCAGTGCAAGAAAATTGGGCTTTCGCTTTTTATGAAACAACTTTCCAGCCATGGCGTGAGGCAAGAATTCACTGTTGAGCCTCTATTGACCTCCCATCCCACCCTCTGCACATCACGTCTTCTCCAAACTGCAAAGCACACAGCGGGCTATATGCCAGCTTGATTGGACCCAGAGAAATAACCCTGAGCTGGAATGATAAATTCTGGCTGGAGGATTTCTGTGTACCAAACAGTTTACACGGCCATCCCTTAGAAATTTATTTATATATATATATATATATATATATATATATATATATATATATATATATATATATATATGTTTTTTTTTTTTTTAGGGGTGCAACGATACTCGTATCGATATTGAACCGTTCGATACAGTGCTTTTGGTTCGGTACGCATATGTATCGAACAATACAAAATTTGTAATTTATTTTATCAACTTTCCTTCTGACGATGCTGTCTGTGTTGAGCGCTCAGTGAATCTGCGTTCGACTACTCCACCTAGGCTGCACTGTCGAGCACAGATCCACTGAGCGTTCAACACAGACAGCATCGTCAGAAGGAAGAGCGCAGGGCAAGCTAGCGAGACAGAAGTTAAGCTCTCCTTGCAACATGGCAAATTGAACCTCCCCCACCCTCATTCAGATCTGGCGTTTGGAATTATTTTGGTTTTCATGTGACATATGACCCTGAAGGTAAGCGCGTCATGGACTAAAGTAAAACAGTATGTTGGATGTGCCACGCAATGCTCAATTACATGGGTGGGAACTAGTGTGTTAGCGCAGTTAGCTCGTTAACGGAGATTTGCCGTTGTGGCGTTAACGTCATTTCAACGAGATTAACGCTGACAGCACTAGTGGGAACACAACGAATATGACTGCACATTTACGCCGACATCATCCTAGTGCAAAGACAAGTGGAAGCAGACAAAAACAACAAGCATGCATGCTACAAACTTTACCTGAGTCATTTAGACAGCCGTTAGCACATGATTCTCCTTATGGGGACCTGATATGTTTAATATTGTGGCGAGCTCAGACAAGGAGGAGACGGAGGTATCGTTTGGTCTTGCTTCCCGTGAGCTAGCCTGGGAGCACAGCAGTTTATTGACATCTGCAGAAGAACACTGCCGCTAGCTAACTGCTCAGCGTGGCAACCGCACAGCAACAACAACACACAGAGCGCCCTCTGACCCCGGAAGGACACACCGTCGCAGCGAGAAGGCGTCACCCGTCACTATGGCAACATAAACAAAACATAACTGTACAAACAGAACCCCGAACAGCCCTGACCCGCTACATAGCCCCCACCTAAGGGGTCAGTCGTCCCCGACGACCCCATTACCCCACACAAAGTCCTGCAAATGTCCAGGTGCCTTCTTTTGGCGCACCGGCCGGTCACGACCGGCGGGGGAAAAGTCACTCGGGTCAGAACATGGGGTGCCACCATCATCCCACTTCTGACACCAATGTGGCGAGCTCAGACAACGAGGAGACGGAGGTGTCGTTTGGTCTTGCTTCCCGTGAGCTAGCCAGGGAGCACAGCCGTTTATTGACATCTGCCAGGGAGCACAGCCGTTTATTGACATCTGCAGAAGAACACTGCCGCTAGCTAACTGCTCAGCGCGGCAACCGCACCAGCAACAACAATAACAACACAGGGTGCCCTCTGACCCCCGGAAGGACAGCACCGTCGCAGCGAGAGGGCGTCACCCTCACTATGGCAACCATAAAACAAAAAACTGTACAAACAGAACCCCGAACAGCCCTGACGCTACAATATGCTGCTGAGAATATAGCCCAAGAAGCGTATAGTATAGCTTTTATTTTGGAAAGAGCCATTTCTCTGTAATAAACTCTCTTTTCCAAAGATGAGTGATTCCTCAATCAGATACAGGGCTTGCAAAATCGCTAGCCCGACGTCCCGGGGCTAGCGATTTTTTCAGTTGTACTACCAAAATCTATCTCTGCCCTGCCCGTTGGGCTATTGTAGGAAGGAAAAATATATGTCAATGCTTTTGCATTCTTTCGGAAATGTAGCTGGGTAATTATGTCATTGGCATCAGGTGAGCCCACTGTCAATATGTGACATACTGAAATCGCGTTTGAATCTGCGCTTGTTTTTTGCTTCACTTTGCAATCGCGAGAACTGTGTAGGAGAGAGCGACAGCACTGATTGGTGAGTGATGATAATTTGTGCACCAATCCTCTGACATCGTCTTATCATCGTTAGTTACTATGCAAACATGACAAGTGAAATCTCCCGCAGCAAGCCTTAAACATATGAGAGGTTGAATCGCGAGAGACTCGCGTACCGTTATGTGTGTTTTGTGTAAAAGCAGCAGGACTATATATTTTAGTTGCTGCGCCAAATTACGACAGTCAGGGTGAAGAAGTGACCGGCCCACAGAAAAGCCCTCTAACCACAAAACGGACACGTTCTGACAAAATCAACTCTAGGGCAAAAAGAAAGTGCAGCTTTATGGTTTCATGGACAAAAGAATTTCTGTGGCTGCAATATGACCAGCTATATAACCGGGGCTGCACATAAGTGGTCCGCAGGTGCGCATTCGCTGTCAAAAAACAAACAAAAAAAACGCGCACAAGATATGAAGTTGCAACGCGTGTTTGCATACATAAGATTTTCTGGAGGAGGACAGACATTTGTTTAGAACTCTTAAAGATGTCGAAGAAGCTCCTTTAAGCAATTACTTTGGTGTTCCTCCACCTCCAAAGAAATGTCAGAAGGCGTCCGAACCACAAAAGAAGCGCGTATTCTCGGAAAAGTGGTTGCAGGAGGTGAGCTGGCTTCAAACAAATGATGAACGCACAGAGATGTGGTGCGAAATGTGCCGTGAAAATCCCACTCTAGCGGACAAAAACAGTGCTTTTTATATGGACGCAAACGCGCGTTGCAACTTCTTATCTGGTGCGCGTCTTTTATTTTGACAGCGAATGCGCACATGCGGACCACTTATGTGCACCCGTGTAAATAACATAATGTTCTGCCGGGTGTGTTGTTGGTTTTCTCTCGATTTCTGAGTCGACAAGCGCCTTTGTTACTGGGACCAGTCATTTTAAGAAAGGCCCCCATTAGAAGCCATGAGAAATGCAAGAAATGCATTATTGCTCAGTCTGCAATATCTTTCCCAGAACAAACACCAATTGCAAATAACATACTAAAAATAAACCTGAAAAATCTGTTTAGAACAGCGTACTATGTTGCAAAGAGTGAACTACCACTGGCAAAATTTAGCAGTCTTTGCAAACTTCAAAAAGCAAATGGCCTAGATGTTGGTTCCACTTGTCTCTTACCCGTGACTTCAGCGGAAATTTCAAATTCAGGATCTGACACAGACTGATTCATGTCCTACACAGTTCTTACAAGTTCATAGAAATTTCTGTTCAATTAGAACCAAGTATTTGAGTTGATGATTGTAATTTTTATACAATGTTGTAATTTGTTTTTCAACAATTTTTTGATATCTATCTATCTATCTATCTATCTATCTATCTATATATGGCAGCACAAGAACAAGCTCTGAGTACAAGATCCATAGAGGCTGGGGTCTATCACACCAGGCAAGACCCCAGGTGCAGGCTGTGTAAAGATGCCCCAGAGACAATCCAGCACATAACAGCAGGGTGCAAGATGCTAGCAGGCAAGGCATACATGGAACGCCATAACCAAGTGGCCGGCATAGTGTACAGGAACATCTGTGCCGAGTATAACCTGGAAGTCCCGAGGTCAAAATGGGAGATGCCCCCAAGGGTGGTGGAGAATGACAGAGCTAAGATCCTGTGGGACTTCCAGATACAGACGGACAAAATGGTGGTGGCTAACCAACCGGACATAGTGGTGGTAGACAAACAGAAGAAGACGGCCGTAGTGATCGATGTAGCGGTTCCGAATGACAGCAATATCAGGAAGAAGGAACACGAGAAGCTGGAGAAATACCAAGGGCTCAGAGAAGAGCTCGAGGGATGTGGAGGTGAAGTACGGGTCCCGTGGTAATCGGAGCACTAGTGCGGTGACTCCCAAGCTAGGCGAGTGGCTCCACAATCCCGGGAACACATGGAGATTCTGTCCAGAAGAGCGCAGTCCTGGGAACAGCTAAGATACTGCGCAGCCTCACTCCCAGGCTCTCTGAGATAACGCCCGCAGGGTGTGCTGGTGGATTAGTTGTTTCATGTACTATATAATATCTATATATATATATTATATCTATCTTATTTTATATTAGATCTATAATATTATATATATATGATTTGGATACCACACACCACACAACCAACACACACACACACACACAAATACTTGACAACAGCAAATGAGTTCTGCAGGAAAACAGCATCTAGAATATGTTTTTAGTGTTAGTTATGGAATAGAGCAAGTCTTTTGATGTTTAAGACTCTAATAATTTAATTACCACAAAACAGCTTCTTCACAGATGATGCAAATGAGGCTCCTCCTTTCTTACCTGACAGGTGGTGTGTGTTCTCAGCTGCATAGGGATTGGTTGAAGCTGCAGAGCCACAGTTAGATTGGACTAAAGGTCCAGTGATGATGACAGTGCTGGTGTCTGAGTGGAGAAGAGCTGCTTTCAGAGGACTCATGGTGTTAAAGTGAACCACAGACAGACAACCAGTAAAACCGAGGGACGCCAACTTGGCCAGGTCTGGATCCAGGTCATCAGATTCTGGGAATAAGGAAATATCAGACTCTTAAAATCAAAAATACCAAAAAGTATTTTTTTTGTGACAACCATATAATCCACTTTTGAGAGTTTTGCCCTTTTGTCGATTTTATAATGATTTGAAAGTGTAACTTTACAAATCAACCAGCAAGCCTTGTGCAAGGAGAAGGATCGCTCAGTGAACAAATACAGACGTGGACAAAATTGTTGGTACCCTTCAGTCAATAAAAGAAAAACTCACAATGCTCACAGAAATAACTTACATCTGACAAAAGTAATAATAAACAAAACTTCTATAAATGTTAACCAATGAAATTCAGACATTGCCTTCAACCATGCTTCAACGTAATTATTTGAAAAATAAATGCTTGAAAAAGGCCTGGACAACAATGATGGTACCCACAACTTAATATTTTGTTGCACAACCTTTTGAGGCGATCACTGCAATTAAATGATTCCTGTAACTGTCAATGAGACTTCTGCACCCTTCAGCAGGTATTTTGGCCCACTCCTCATGACCAAACTGCTCCAGGTGTTTCCAGTTTGAAGGGCTGCTTTTCCAAAGATGCTCAATAGGATTGAGGTCAGGGCTCATAGAAGGCCACTTTAAAATAGTCCAATGTTTTCCTCTTAGCCATTCTTGGGTGTTTTCGCTGTGTGTTTTGGGTCATTGTCCTGTTGCAAGACCCATGACCTGCGACTGAGACCAAGCTTTCTGACACTGGCCAGCACATTTCTCTCTAGAATTCCTTGATAGTCTTGAGATTTCCTTGTACCCCGCACAGATTCAAGACACCCTGTGCCAGATGCAGCAAAGCAGCCCCAGAACATAACAGAGTCTCCTCCATGTTTCACAGTAGGATATTGATATGCTTCATTTTTTTAGAGCTGATGTGCCTTGGCAAAAAGTTCCATTTTTGTCTCATCTGTCCACAGGACATTCTCCCAGAAGCTTTGTGGCTTGTCAACATGTAGTTTGGCTTATTCCAGTCTGGCTGTTTTATGATTTGTTTTCAACAATGGTGTCCTCCTTGGTCGTCTCCCATGTAGTCCACTTTGGCTGAAACAACGACGGATGGTGCGATCTGACACTAATGTTCTTTGAGCATGAAGTTCACCTTGGATCTCTTTAGAAGTCTTTCTGGGCTCTTTTGTTACCATTCGGATTATCCGTCTCTTTGATTTGTCATCAATTTTCCTCCTGCAGCCACGTCCAGGGAGGTTGGCTACAGTCCCATGGATCTTAAATTTCTGAATAACATGTGCAACTGTAGTCACAGGAACATCTAGCTGCTTGGAGATGGTCTTATAGCCTTTATCTTTAACATGATTATCTATGATTTTCTTTCTCATCTCCTGAGACAACTCTTTCCTTTGCTTCCTCTGGTCCATGTTGAGTGTGGCACACACCATGTCACCAAACAACACAGTGACTACCTGGAGTCATATACATAGGCCCACTGACTGATTACAAGATTGTAGACACCAGGGATGCTAATTAGTGGACACACCTTGGATTAACGTGTCCCTTTGGTCACATTATTTTGATTCTCTTCTAGGGGTACCATCATTTTTGTCCAGGCTTGTTCCATGCATTTATTTTTTAAATAATTACGTTGAAGCATGGTTGAAAAACAATGTCTGACTTTCATTGGTTAACATTCATAGAATTTTTATTTATTAAGACTTTTGTCAGATGAAAGTTATTTCTGTGAGCATTGTGAGTTTTTCTTTTATTGACTGAAGGGTACCAACAATTTTGTCCACGTCTGTAACTCATTGCTTCGAGTATTTGAGACGTGCATGTCTTTGCTTTTTTTTGGCAAGAGTTTAGTGAGAAGCATTGTATCACTAAGAAATGTGTATCTATTGTCAGCCGTAAGTTAGCTTCACCTTGTAAGTTTAATCTATAGTTTTACAATTTACTGGCATGCCACAGCGGCCAGACTTTGCTGTTTTGTCTTATTATCAGACTGAACTTGTTAACTTGGTTTTAGGACTAACTTTAAATGTAAATTTAAAATGTAAACGAAATGCTTTACATTAAAAGAAGCCATGTGTGTCATCATTTCGACAACAGCTTTAAAAATATAAACCTTATGGTTTCCATAGGACAGTTTAGTTAATCACTTCAGATAACTGAACTTTTAACCTTTCAGAAGCTTGCTCCGTCAACCAATAGGGTGATCTGACACGACAAAAAGCACGACAAACACTGACAGGTACATTGATCCTGCTTCACATTCCCACGTTATCAGAGTGGGACAATAGCGGCAGCTCATTGACAGTAATAAGGACACACACAACCTCACACACACTGTCAATACAACACAAACCGTTCAGCTGGTCAGCTTTAAAGTCTGCATCCATCACTCCGTTTGACACGTGCACTTTCCAGCTCTTTCTGTTCATTTTATTGACTTCAAACTCTCCATCATTCACCTCTGCTCCTTCACAGCGGTGTAAACAGCAGCTGTGAAAGCCCACATTACTGCTGGAAACAGCTGCATCACTATCTGTTCAGATGACTGAGAGGTGACTGTGGTTTAAGCAGCACACATCTGCATGTTGATGAGAGCAGCAGGAGACACTGGCGCAGCCTGTAAGCTCCTCTCGGCTGATACACTACAGCCACTCTCTCTACCCCCACTTTGTTTCTCTGTATTCCTTCCGGGTCCATTAGTTAGGCTGATGGATGACAGGGTTCGAGGGGAGTGACAGAAAATCCACTTTCCTGCTGCTTTTCAGATCCTGATCTGACTCTCAGCCTCTGCTGGTTTGACAGAGGGGAGGACCGGTCACATGCTGACATGACAGGGTTAAAACCCACAGTGGAACACTGAGCAGATTTACTGCATAAAGAAAAGGATCCTGAGGGGATTTGTATTAGTTGTGTAATAAGACAGCATGAGTGCACGGCTTCTATTACATGTGGATTTCCATTATTTCGTTAATTGTTGTTCTTTTAAACTGTTAAAGATTTTGCCACAGTTTTTCAGTTCTTACATGGTGCAAAATTGTACATTATCTTATGTTCATTACATAGCACGTCCCGATGGATGCCACGGATGAAAGGCATTTCATTCGGCTGACTCATGTTTCACTATTAATTGCAGAGTGTTACGTTTTAAACCACCAGTGCGCTGCTGTGACTCCGAGTCTTATCAGAAAGCTGTGACCACAGCCTGCAGCCTCTCAGCACCTCGTGTTATTAACAGCTTATATCTCAGCCTGTCTTTGATGGTACTGCTCAAGGAGAGCATGAATAAGTCATGACAGAGCCCATTTCTCCCTCACCCCAGCACTGTTACAGGTCCCAGTTCAAGAGTATGCATTGGAGATCAATGAAGATGTGGTTTACACCTCCCAGAGAGTGAGTACTTTTCCCCAGGTGTCAAATCTGCACTTGTGCATTAAAGCAAACACAGTTCTGGTTTAACCTCACCCACCAATCACGGTAAACCCTCGACGGAACCCCATTTGCCAGAATAAGTATCTATTTTTGTATGATAGAAAGGTAAAAAAGGAAAACATTTGTATTTATTTTAGTTGTTATGTAATTTTTAAATATCTACATGTCTAAATTGCACATACTGCGATAATAACATGCATTTTACTATAAGTGAAGTGGTTATACCATTTATGAAGATTTATGCTGTTTACAGATTATACTGTGTTGACCAAACCATATGTTTTAAGGTTTGCAATACTGTATTGCTTTATGCATACACTGCATTATACAGAGAAATGTTCTGAATATTTATCCTAGCCTCATTAATAGAAATGGGATGGAAAAAATAATGGAAGTGTAATGCAATTCAGATTAATGGCAAAAACACAAAAACTGAATCCCATATTCTCCATTAACCTAATATTTATGAATCCTTCTCACCAGCACATCCTTATACTGGGACCAAACAGATCATATCCATAATTAAAATGCAATAAGTACCAATTTGTGAATATTAACAAAAAGATTGTTTAGCAGTACCATGATTTGCATAAATGCACCATGGTTGTGTTTTGTTTCATTTGCATAGTATTTGATAGAAATATAAACATCCTTTATTGTCCCTCACTAGGGAAATTCACCTGTTCCAACAGCAACGCGAGAGAGAAATGGAGCAAGAAAATTCACACAACAGTAAAGAATAAAAATACAAGAAATAAGAGCCTGTACAGGGCAAATTCACAACACAAGAAAAAAATAATACTGTAAAGTTAGGGTTTCAATAAAATAAGGGTCACTAATTGCAAAATCTGTAATCCCGGATACGTTACTGCAAAAGGCATGACGTTCAAACTCCTCAGCTGTTATTTGCTGAGGGAATTTGTCAACCTCCTACAACAACACCTGCATCATCTTAGACTGAGATTTAGATTTTCTGTGTTTCCTATTTACTGAGCCGAAGTCGTTCTTCATGTTTTCACTATGAACTGGCGATGGGGATGAGTTCTTACGTTTATTTGTTTTTTACAAACTACTGCATCTCAAAAAAAAGTAATATAGACTTTTTTAAAATATAATTGAATTGAATTAGTAAACCCCCACACTATGAATGTCTCTTTGTGCTCAGTTGAACAGTCAACTTTCAAAGACGTCGGCCCTCACGCAATGTTTACGCAAAGTTTCATGAAGACTGATCGAGTTGTCTCGAGTTGAAGAGTGAAGCTTCTTAAAGCTCAAGTTGTCTGTTTGAACTAGCTTCCAAGCTTCCATTAATTACAGAAACAATATTGATAATATTAATAGAGATGCTAAAAACAAGGTTTAAGTGCAACAACTGGTGAAGCCAAGTAAGTCATGCCTACACTCATCATATTTCAGGCTTAAAACACATACGCAATGATGTTTCCTTTAGCTTGTTGTAATAACATATTTTCCCACAATTGATGAGCATTAAAATTAAACATATTTCCTGTGTAGTTTTATGTTCAATTCAAATTGGTTTTATTAAAAAGCGCCAAGTTACAAGAGCTTACACTGTAAAGACACTAAAGTAATACATGGAAACCCCAACAATTAAACAATGTTTAATCAACAATATTGTATCGTTAGCTTTATTTTTTCTAAAATCTTGTTTCTATTTTTATTTAAGTTAACTGAAATGTTTTTTATACCTACTTTTTAGTTTTAGCTACCCATAATCACCTGTGTTTTACAGAGAAAATGGACAATGCTATGAAACATTTGTCATTTTCAGGACATCATACATTAAAGTTGATATCATTTTTGGCTTCTGAACTATGGCATCTTTTTTAAACGAAAGATACCAGAAATGTCTGAACATCAGTTCCTGCAGCAGCTATACACGAAGTTCAGGGTTAAAGTCATGATTAAAGACATTTTTCCATTTTGCCTCAGTCTCTTTTTTTTCCAGATAATCTGAATAATCAGGCTTGCTGAGAACAGCTAAAGCTACGTTTATTTCTTTAAGTTTCCCAAAGCTGAGTGTGAAATGAGGCCAAACACCCCAGAGCTGTTATTCAAATGAGTGTGAGTCTGAGTGTTCTTTAAGTAAAAGGGCTTCTTCTCTATTTTTACAGGCTCCTCACTTACCGTGCACTCTGCCCAACACCAGCGACTTCACAGCGTTGAATTCCCCATCAGATGTCAGATTGAAGTCTTCTCTGGCATTTTCATCAATCTGAAGGAAGAGAGCTATTTCCATTATTTAAATAGGAAAGTTTTGTTTTAATTTCGGCGACTTTGAGCGGTAGGTGTGGCACGAGAAAAACATCTTACAGAGTTCTCCGAAACAGAAACGGTATTACGAGGTACTCTAAACGTGCTTCAAATTTGATTCAAATTTGTTTAAAATGGATGTAAAACTATCTCCATCACCTTATGACTCCTATACTGTATGCTGCTAAAGATACAACAATTCAGTATGATGGAAAGTGATAAGATGAAATGTGCCTCATAGTTTACTGGAGCCTCACAACACAGTGAATCAGGAGGCTACACCCACGCAAGACAAGGTCACCTTGTAATTTATCTCACAGTTGATAATTATATAGGCATTCTGGCTGCTGCCTCCTGGTTAGATAAAATTTACCTCATACATCATCTGAGGCTCTTGTTAACAAGATAGGAGATTCAGGAGATCCAGATACGATGAAGATGCTTCATATTTCATCTGTGGCTTATTTAATGGGCGGTTTGTCCGCGCTGTCCTGCTATAGCTGCATCCAACTACTGTGGGTGGAAGTAAACTACATTGCTGACTAAGGCTTAAAACAAAGAGGGATTTTTTTTACAATACTGTAGTGTGGTCCACACCAGAACTGCTTGTGTGTGTGTGTGTTATTGCCCTTGAGATAAGCTCCTCATTGGCAAAGACATGGAACAAAAATTTTTTATCTTGAGTAGCTTTGCACCTCATCTTCTTTATCTGCGTGTACAAAAGCACATCATCGACATAAAAGGAGCAGGTTTTACGACACAGTGATGCATGACTTTGCATTATTTATGGAATAATTTTAGCAAGTGGCTCCAGCACCATTACATTACTGGTAACGATACTGGTTACTGGATAATCACAATTAGGATATTGTATTTGATGCAACATCATAACAACATAACCTGTTGCATCAGGCTAAATTCTGGAAGTGTCAGAAGAATCACTACACCTATCTCACAATGAGACTGCTGTGACTGTTACGAGCCACACCTGCTACTCATTCTGGAAATACAAAATAAAATGATTCTCAGTGTGTGGTTCAAACATGCAAACTAAATGTTTCCAGCAAAGAAGAAACTCTTGTCGAGTTGTGGCAGCAGAAGCTTGTTTGTATGATGTGTTTTCTGGTGTGATAATGACAGTGCAAAGGAGCAAGTAATATGGAGAGAAACGCCCTCGGGATTGCTGCCGTGCACTGAAATTCTATAGTAGATATCAGCTTTACAACAGTCTGCAAACAGTGAATAAAACATGATGTTGTGTGCCAAAGCTTATGAGATCCACAATAATGAAACATCAGTTTGTAGACTCTTTAAGGGTTATGAAGCGAAGGTGGTAGGGATGTGGCCAAAGGTTTCTATTGGAATGTGTTGCTGTTGTCACTCACATTAACTCTGCAAACAGGATCATTTGTGTGCTGCTAATCTGTCTTTTGTTCCTCCAATGTAAGAAAACAACAACCTCGCAAATTTGCATTAAACGCTGGACTTGTTTTTTTTTTTTTACCTAAAACAATACCGACGCCTTTGTGCGAGCTGGATTTCTTTGTACTTTGCCAATTTGCAAACTTGCAGTGATTTCATGAGCTGATGAGGTGTTTTTACCTGCACAGACACAGAGTCTGTCAGCCTCTTGATGGTAACGGTGTGAAGCTGTCCATTGGCCACGTTCCTCACGCTGCTCCTTAACACTTCAGCATCTCTGCTGCTGTCCAGCTTGTATCTCACCTCCAGCTTATCTTCATACATAACAGACACACACACACATACTCATCAAATAATAGTGGTACAACTCAGATATATGAAAGAAGTAACATTTCTACACTTTCACAGAAGAAGGATTTGAGATCATCAGCATTAAGTTTGGTCTTTTCCTGAAAATTAGGCTTTGCTACGTTGTATAATCTTCACCAGCAGGGCAAACATACATTTAATCCTTCATATATGGATCTGAATGTTTTGAAGAAGTTGTTGTTCTATTAATTGAGATTTGCATATTAGGAGGATAAGCGCTAATTCCCCATCAATAACAGAGCTAATCCAATTAATTCCCCTAATAGTCAAGCATATTAATTGGAGATTTATCAAAAGAGTGAAGATTAAAGATTGTTTTTAAAAACGAAAGTTTTTTTTCTCACATCTGCAATATTTCCATAAATCAAAGTGAATAAATCATATCACAAGGTTAAAATTACAATTCAATATCTTCTTTTTGAGGTGCTGAGGAGAAGGGGAAATATTAAAGACGTACCACGTACCAGCTACTGCTCTAATAACAATAAATGTATTCTTTAAAAAAGGAAAAAGGGCCCTAAGTGAAGCAGTAGTGCTCGGGCTGAGAGGGTTTAACTGCAGTCAAGGATGAAAAGAAATGAGCCATCTTAGGGCAAACAAGAGAAAGCTCTCAGGGATTTAATTGGACGCTTCATTTTAAGAGCATTTACCTGACGACTCCACGGTCAGCAGCAAATCTTAATGCCCTGCTGTCCATCAGCTTTCTCTGAGTCATTAACACCAGAAAAAATCCATTTACAACTAATCTAGCAGCAAAGTGCCAATTTTATTAGATTCCTGGATGCTGAAAATGTAATTTTCAACTCAAAGTGCCTCGTACCACTCTTAAAAGTCAAACTCACAACACAATTATTTCACACAGAAGCTAAGAAAACACTTCAGCATGTTTCTGGCTCTTTTATTCAGAAGTGCGCTGACCTGCCTCCTATTATCGGCCGACCTAATCCTTATTCCTGCAGTGTCACTCATTGGGTCTCAGAGATAAGTCCAGAAAACGCTTTATTCTTAACTTGAGACAAAACCTAATAGCTGGCAAAGCTGGCTGTATAGAAAATGCTAAAGGCTGACGAGGCAAATCCAGAGAGAGGAGTGATCTGACAGATTTTGATGATGGAGAGCAGGAAACGAGGTCAAAATCAGGAAAAGTTGTTAGGAATGAATAGGAGAGAACAGGAGGGAATAAAAGGAGAGGAGAAGAGAAACGAGAGGAGCATCAGGGAGGAGAAGCAAATTTAAAAAATATAACTAGACAAAGTTTAGGGAGAAAAATGAGGGCTGGCATTAAAAGTTTCTGAGGTTTCAAAACTTTAAAGTTGGGAAAACTAAAAGTGGAGTTAGCAGGGGTAAGACTGAGAAGAACAGTGTACAAGGAGGATCGAGACACCTCTCAATTAACTTGAGGAGGAGGATAAGGAAAGAAAGGAGATGAGATCATTAAAAGGAAAAGAAGAAAAGACAAACAAGCGTAGGAGGCCTGTGCCCCTCTTACCATGCTTGTTGATGAGCACAGCCAGGTATTCTCTGTAGTAGGAGCTGACGTAGAGCAGCAGAGCTGGACTCTGGTTCGTCCTGAAGCTCAAAGAGATGTTCTCTGCTCTCAGTGTCATCTCAGAGTAGATGGAGGACGGCAGAGCGCTGCTGTTCCTGCTCAGCTCATAGGGCTCCTTGAAGGTGTAGCTGACTGATGTTCCAGGCTTGAAGCTGGCTGACACCTCTGGCAGACAGGACAAAAATAAATAGGCGAGGATTTAGAGTGCTGTTCAAATTAAACTTTAAAAGAGTTAAAGAGGTTATAGAATAGTGCAACAACATCTTATTGCTGTCATAAATACATGAAATATATGACTTTCTAATAATAAAAAAAAGTCAACTGACACAAAATATTAAACTCATATTGCATATTTTATCATCATTCTGAGGCAGCGGTCCCCAACCCCCGGGCCACGGAGCGGTACCGGTCTGTGAGTCGTTCGGTACTGGGCCGCGAGAGTTGAGGCTCGGGTGTGAAATGTATGGGTTTCACATTATATTTTTATCGTTTTTATCATTAACTCTGTTTCCCTGGGTCTTTTCCCGTGTGTTATGAATAAATCTTTTGTTTTTTTTGGTACCGGTACTGGTTTTATTTTGTTGTATTTATCCGCGACACCTTAAAGGCTGGTCCGTGAAAATATTGTTGGACATAAACCGGTCCGTGGCGCAAGAAAGGTTGGTGACCGCTGTTCTGAGGTGTCAAAGGTCACTGGAGCTCAAACTTAAACTTTTTACTCCTGCTCAACGAGATCAGCCTTTGGAATGAACCCATCAACCTACAGTATCTAGCTATTAATTTTCTTTCTCTGTACGCTCAAGTACCCAGCCTGAACTAGCTGGATATTTGAAACCCACCTTATTTGTTTTACCAGTTTACTGACGTCTCCAGAATTTCAGTTATCAAAAATATCATTAATAATCTTCTGCTTTTCAGCTGATTGCTAGAGCATTGGCAATAATTTGAAAACTTCACATCCTAAGTTTTCAGCCTACATGAAAAAGATTCTAGTTTGAAAAGTGTTAGCTCTGCTTTCAATAGTGTAAGAGTAAACAAATTATTTCTGGGGCACAGAACAATAAATATATACAAAATTATCCCCACAGTGTTTTCCAACTTTAATTAACTCCAAATGAGGGCTGTGGTGTAGGAAGGATCGTGCATGTCTTATTACTTAGGAACTTTATATTTCTAATTACAGAAATTAGTCTTTAGAACTTCTTGCTTTCATTTTCCAACCAGACACAGAGATTAACTTTTAATATATCAAACACAGAGTGTCTCACTGTGACTCACAAAGAAAAACAAAGCGTGCATCAGCATCAGCATCAGCATGATGTGAGAGATCAGTAGATATCGGTGTTTAGTGGGAGGCGGGCTCAAAAAGGACAGATGGTTGAACTCAGTTATAGAACTAATGGAGAACACAAAGGTCAACGTGGTGACGCACTGTTAGTGACTTTAACATCAAAAACAAATCACTAAAATAGACTTCAATCATATGAAACAGTAGCTATCTACATCAAACCACATCAAGTACTTCTTGATGGGTGCTGAGTAGCATAAAAGCAGAAAAATGTTTTCAGTAAAGTATAGGTTCTTAACCTTCAGGCAGCAGGATAAACACTCACTTGTAAGTGCTTTGGCATTATTTCAACTTCCACTCCATAAACTTGAGGAATTTCACCCATCTGTATTAGAAATAACTCTGAAAGACTAATTTTCTATCCCAAGAGAGACAATCAGGACTGATCTTCACAGTGAAGGACTCTTCTCAGAGAAATAAAACTAACCTACATACCTTCAAACTATGCTTTAACCTCAGTGTGCGAGATGTATAAGGCAGCTGCGCTGAGGGAAGGGGATGGAAGTATGATGTGACACTGTGCAGCATACTGTAGAGTTTAGACAGATCCTCTGGAGAGGGGTCAAAGCAGGTGACACCACTGAAGTAAAACCCAATCCAAACTCTCTCTTCTGAATATCAAATGATTTGCCATCTCCAAAACTTTTGCTTTTCACACAGAACAGTGGTTTTGGTCAGGATGTTACAAGAGAGCTAAAGACAGAGGAAGGGGTTCACTTCATATTTCTTATCTTCTGTTCTTCCCACCCTCAGAAGAACTTGTGTTTGGTTTCTTTACCTGTGTGCTTTGAGATAGTCAGCAAATTGCAAAAACAACTAACCATAAGGTCTAAAAATTCCTTAGAATAGAAATGCACAATGAAAAGCATGTGCGTCAGAATAGTTCTGCATGGGGATTCTGACATAAACTACTTAGATTAAAATACGTTTGTGCATTGATTAGCTCGATGCTGTTTTGAATCCAGGTCAAACTGAACATTTCTTTTTGTATCACAAATACTCATTGTGATCTTTTTGCTCTGTATTTGAGATTTGAAAAGTAAAAGTGTCACGATTAGCTGTGTGGCTGGCAGTGGCTGGACCCAAGTGCAGGACCCTGAGACAAAATATTAACTTAAGACGGCAGCTTTATTTGCTGGAAACACAAACTTGGCAATACAAAAACACTCAAACAAGGATTGCTTAACTAGACTGGGAATGCATGGCGTGGCATGACATAACCTGACGACAGAAGACGAGGGATACACACACAACTAACGTGGAGGACGCAACGACAAGTACTGACTGCCAGGGGCTAAAATAGACTAGCAGGAAGATGAGGAAATGAGGAACAGGTGGACACATAGCTGGAACTTATTAGGCAAGACCAGTGTTGGGACTAACGCGTTATTAAGTAACGCGTTACAGTAACTACATTATTATTGTGGTAACGAGCACGGTAACTAGTTATGCCAAAATCAGGAACGCGTTAGTTGTTACTGGGTCGTTATTCATTACTTCGTGTGGTGGCTATCGTGGAGCTTCCACAGATTCAGTAACATTAGCAAGTGGTGGAGGCCAGCAGGTGGATGAGGGAAAGGGGACGCAGGAGGAGCAGAGACCCGAGACGGCCGCCGGTCCGAGTGTCAGGTGAACTGAACTTCAGGTAAGAAGTTATGACCTGCAGTCCATCTGGGTCAGATATGAACCAAGTTTAGGTGGAGTTTATTTTCGTTATGCTGACTTTTTCGTACTGGGTACTAGCTAGCATGACGGAGTTTCTATACAGCTGGGTGGGTGCTATGTTACTGATGTTGAACTTTATTTTGTTCATAAGGTTAATAATTAGAGTTTCCAACCGTCCCGTAAAAAACGGAATCGTCTCGTATTCAGAGAAAATATCATGCGTTTCGTATTGCGGTGAAAAGGAACACAGTTTGTCCCGGACTTCAGCTACAATGAAAAAGACACAAAGCTGGAGTTATTCTGTGTCTTTGCTGCACAGCTGCCTCTTCTTCTCTCATTCCCTCCCCCTCCCTCTCCTGTTTCTACTTCAATCATGAAACTGATCAATGATCAGCTGATCTGCTTTTCTGTCGCAAGTCCCGTCTCTGTCGTTTGTTTTCATTCAAAGGCTGTATGATTTTTCCTATAATGGTGGGCCGGTCTCTAGCCAAAATGCCCGGGCTGATTTTTTGTCCCAGTCCAGCCCTGTATGCAGCTCATCTGCAGTCTGGTGTTACCTACATCTTCCTATTCGGAAGGCAGAATTTCCGAGTTCTGAGTGCAATCAAAGGACCATGACTGCAGTTTTTGTGTTGGACGTAAAAAGCGCACATGGCGCTATGACGTAGGCTAGAATCATGGCGGCGGTCAACGACGGTCCAGGCGTGGGATTTCTCTCGTGGAAATATGCACATTATCTTTTCCTTTCTATTGGTAGGTGGCACAGTGCACTTGTGGCAAGTAAGCAAGCTAGAAGACTGGCAATCTTGCTGGGTATCCAGTTACGGAAGCAACGCATTAACAAGAGAATTCTGAGTAAAATCAAAGTTACTTTCCCTAGTAACTAGTTACTTTGAAAGTAACGAGTAACCTGAAGTAACTGAGTTACTTTTGATAGAAGTAACTAGTAATGTAACTAAGTTACTAATTTAAAGTAACTTACCCAACACTGGGCAAGACTAGGAAGTAAAATTGAATACACTAACATGAGACAAGACCTTCAAAGTAAAACAGCAAACATGACAGGCACAGAATAGACATTGAACTAAGCCTAAGAACAAACTCTTAACCAGAATAACACTGAAACCTTATCATATTCAAAACAGGACAACTAAAGAATTAGAAAATAAAACATAATACAGAAAAATACCAAAATACAAGAAACTGAAAATGCTGGGTCGAAATGACCCAGAACCGTGACAAAAAGTATTTTAAATGTCAAATAAGATGTCACGATGTGTTTCTAAAATCATGCTTCCATAAAGTTTAACTCTACATTATTGAGAAGTAATCTTACATTAACTAAGAGCTCAGCATTTTTTCATCAACGATGGAGCGCCTTTAAGACATTTTGGTTATACTGGACTTTTACTCTACTCATTCGACCTCAGGTGTCTCGTCAATAAGAAGCTACCCAGCAACAAACAACAAAAAAGACAAACTTTTCAAAAAGCCAAAATAAGATAAGGACGAATGTCTGGGCCATGTACCTCACCTTGCTGTGGAGTTCCTCTACACATAAACAATACATTTGTCATGTTTAATGAAGTGAGAGTACCGCGATGCAGAATGCGTGAAGCAGACTGAGACTTTTATGACGGGCTGATGAAAAAACTGTTTAACCAGATTAAACTAAAACCAGACAAAAGAGAAAATAACTTCCAAAAAGAAACGAGAAGTGAGAAACAAAAAAACGAGGGGATACAGACACATGAATAAAGTTAACAGAGGGAAACTCACAGGAGATGAGGACAAAGGACACATTGAGGGAACTATAAAACTCTAAATGAAATCCGTAACTAAAACAAACAAGGACTTAATGCAGTGACAAATAGATAGAAAAACAAAACCTGCATTAAATAAAGAACAAAGAAACCACAGAGAAGTAAACCCAAAGGACTCCCAACAAAAAAGCCTCTAAAAAAATGAGTGGGACAGACCTGGGGGTCAGCATCACTAAGTATCTAAAACAATCTGTTTTTCTAAGAGAAAAGCTTGTGCAATCAACTTCCTAAGCCATACACAATATTAATAGTAAAATGTGTGTTCCTGTATCTGCTCACCTGTTTGGCAGAAAACTCCAGCATACGCTGACAGGCTGCAGTCACACTGGAAGCCACTGGCTCTCTCCACACAGCGGCCATGGTTCTGGCAGAGCGAGCCGTAGCTGCTGCAGTGGCCCGGGCAGCCGGGTTGAACCCCTGGTGTTATCTTCGCCCTCTCCTCCAAGTCCAGAGTGACGCCGTTCAGCTGCAGAGAGCGGATACAGCCCCGGAAGCCTTTCTGCCTGGATGCTGTGCCTCCTGATAACACAAAAATAGGGCATGGCATTAGCATCCCATTTCCATTTTAAACATTAATGAACTAAAACTCAAAGCCTCCAAAACAAAGAGGAAGCAAAATTCTGCATGTTTAGCTAACGATCTACTACAGCATGACAACATGTTGTCTTTGTTTCAGCCCTTCTTTCATTTCTTTATGTGTTGACAGCTTCTCCTGTCGACTACAGCAGATACACATGTCGCCTGTGCTTCCCCGGAAGCTCCAAACTGTCAAAAGTTTTTATGAAATAAGTCAACGATAAAACAGCAATGAAGCAACAAACTGTAGGTGGGAAACAGTTTGGGGGACGTAACTTTTATCATCCATCTGTCTGCCTGTCTAACAGGGCATTCTGCATGCTCTCTTTAGTGGAAGTTTAAACCTTGTTTTCATTGTTACACACTCTCTCTGAGATCTTACACGGTCACCGATTCTTCACATAGTTCAAATAAGACAACCCCTCTTTTTCTACATAGATCAGAGTCGATCTATTACCTCGCTCGAGGCACTAACTCAGCAGCTCTTTGCAGTCAAAGTTAGAAGGAGACAACGTCCTGTTGTTCAGCAGCAGCTTTTCACACCAAGAAGTCACTGATCTCTGTTAGAGTCTTGTCTAGGCCTTCCGTCTTTGCTCTGATACAACTCCCATAAATGATTAAACCAGCAAAGCACCGCATAATATGAAACTTGCTTCTGACACAACATAATAGTCATTTGAATCCTCACAGACTCTCCTGGAAGTCATTGTTCATGATTCAAATGTCTACAATCCAGTCATCCAGTCATCCTTTCAACTGTTACTCTTTAAATAATCACTCAGAGAGGTTAGACACTTGGACGCCTTCACTTGCATAACAATGCAACCCTGCAGCGGTCAGACTTACAGTGTAATCACATGTTAATCAGTGTTATAATCACAGCTATTGTACCGCAGTTTTCTGCATAGTGATTCAAATTAATACAATATGCAAACACCTTTCTTTAACTGCAAATGTGTCCCGACCCACAAATCTCCAGCTGTAAATGTATTGGAACATTTTACTCTGCACTTATTAAACACAGGCGTACACATACAAAATTGTGACAGTTATTGCTGTCACGTGTTTAAATATTCCTCCTGGACATCCTGACAAAAGACAAACGTTTTTACATTTTCTTCAGTCAAGAGTTTCACATGTAAAAACTGGGAGTTTAGGCTCATGCTGACATTCTTAATCAGTATGATTCTTAATCTCAGGCCATGCTGAGATTAAGAAGATTAAGAATCATATTACTTATTACACCAGTTTTTATAAAATTTCCATTCAGTCATGTAAAGGTTTAGCTATTAAGAAGATTTCTTAAAAGTTGTAGATTTGCATTCTGAGACTCAGAAAGCACAGTTTAAAAAAAACAAACCTATGTAGTCATCTTAAACTGGCCTTCAACAACAACAACAACAACAACCCAATATAAAAGAACTAAAATAACTAACACAATCTCACGCTGTGACTCTGATATTAAAACTACAGCTCACAGCTGGCCTATTATACAACAGTGATTTCAAATACCCAACAGGAAGCAAGTTTGGCCATTTTAAATAAAGTTTCTAAAGGTTCCAGGAAGAACACCCAGCCCACATAAAAGTCATTTTTACCAAACACTAATTTGAGCCCTGGGAGATATTCACACAGTTAAGAATTTTATGTTTTTTTATGTCTTTTGTAGTTATGACCACCAGTTTTAATTATTTCAGCTTCATTTATCAGGAATTCTATATTTTGTCCCCTTAAGAGGTTTCCTATGGCTCCTAGTATTACCAATGACCTTCAGTCCTTTGCTTTTTTGAAGAGATGAAGACACTGAAATATATTATTCTATTTTGCCAGCTTTCTAAGTGCATTTTTATTAAATTCAGATACATTCAAATATTTATCCAGTAAGTGAAAGAAAACTTTTATCAGAATTATACAATTACAATCATTAGCTTCCACGCAACCAAATCAGAAATCTGCTGACTTGATGTTTCTCCCAAAAGTGCATTTTCAGTCACCATTATCTGCTGTTCTTGAGTTTTATGCATATTTTTTCGAGGAAACAGACATCTTTCGACACAGACGCTCATATTTCAGGACGAACATTTAAACAGGATATTTTTCACGTCTATCCAAGCTTTAAGTGCTCCACTCATCTTTGTCACGTCAAAAACCCCAGATGTCGGAAATATCTTACTCCGCTTCTGTTTGGCAGCCAAAAGAAAAGCTTTAGTAGCGCAGGAAATTTTTAAATGGCAGTGTGTGAGAGTGAAAGAGGTGACTGTAGCAGTGAGCAAAAAAGCATCCCTGAGGACCACCACCTCTGATCAAAGCAATAAAACAGCAGCAAGGAGAGGTTATTAAAGAACAAACCCTCCTACCAGGGAGGCTATCAGAGCGGTGAGGGTTTTCAACAAACATCCTGCCGTACAACTTCAGCTCCAACAAGGATTACAGAGTCTTCACATCAAATGGAAACGCTGCTTAAAGAAAACACTTAAAACAGCATAATGAGGGATTTGTGATGTGGGGATCAAAGCATACATCAAAGAATTGAAATGCAGATAAACTCCACCTCTGACCAAAGGAGCAGAGCTACGAGTAAGACCTTCAAGAGAATTTCAGCCTCATATCCATCAAAAATGCATCAGCTCTAACAAGACATTTTCAGTGTCTACTATACGTCTGGATCCTGTGTATTACTGGACACGTGAGACGACATGAGAGTGAATAGAAATTAATTAGTGAAATGGAGATCAAAGCTGACGCGTGTTCAAGCCTGAACATCGAGCTCAACAAGCAAAACGCAGGAAAAAGAAAAGCTAAACTAAGAAGGAGCAAAAGCACAGCACAGCTCAGAGAAAAGACTTAAAATCTCAATATGAAACCAGGATATTTTCTGAAAACACAGATTAAAAACAAACAACCAAAAACAGTATGCTGTAGGATGAGCTGACCTGCACCGCTTCAGTGATGGCGAACAAAACAATCATCAAACACTATATGTGCTGCATGGGCTACTTATGCTGCACACATGAAAAGAGCATATAGATAACATGGCAATTTATATATATGTTCAGCCTAAACACTTTACATTTGATGTCTATTCCACCCCTACAGTTAAGAGTCTGTAAAGTTGCAATTATAAAAAGGAAACATACAGTTTTGTTAACCTGTTTATTCCTTTCTTCACTCATTAACTGTTCCTTATACAACAGTTCCTCAATTTACTCATTACTGAGAAGAAACTTTCAGATGTTTGAGCAAGTATATACTTTTTACCATCACTGATAAACACTGATTCACAAAATAATCATTGCCACATCTCGAAATTTTGGCAAGATCATTTTTACTCAATAACTGTGTGAGCAAGCTGGAGGGTAAGAATATTTTTATAATCTTTACTGAATAGAACACAGGGGCATATAAAAGCAGCAAAAATGGTAGCATTAAAAAAAACACTGGAAGTTAGGCAATAATCACACATGCCTAGGAACCTGTTTGCGGCCTTCTGATAGCTACGGGTTGCTAGGGAAGAATGGTTCAATCCCTGATTGGTTGCTAAGTGGTTTCTGGCAGTTGCTATGTGAAACTGGGCACCGAATGGTACACAGTGCTGGACTGAAAACCTCCTTGTGATTGCTTTAGCGGGTTGCTGTGATGGTTTGCAAGGAAGATGTTGACTCGTGTGCAAAGACTTGACTCTTGCTGAGCAATGGTTAAAGTGTGAAAAACACAGTGCAAACTGCAACTGGAGGATATGATTTCTCTCCGTTTATCCTGCAAAAAAGAAATAAATTCTGAATTCAAGTAAAACAAATGAGAGAGGAAGGATAGAACATAGACAGGGAGAAAATACTGAGCAGAATAATTAAACAAATTACCGTTTTGTCTCTTTGACGGTATATTCAGAAAACAGAAAAGCTCTCCACTTCAGAATTCACTCATGAAGTCATTAATAAGCAGTTGTTGCCCGGTTCCACTGGCCATAACACTGGCTCCATCATGTTTGACAGATGATGTGGTATGCTTTGGCTCATGAGCTTTTCTCTCTTTGCCCATACTTTTTTTTGTATCCTTAGCCTCATCATCATCATTCATGAGGGCATCTCCTGAACTTAACAAAGATAAGTCTATCCTCCTAATGAGTGTTTTTAACCTAGCTAGATGGAAATGGAAACAATGGAAATAATTCTTTGATCATCCACATAAGATTTTCAGGCCTTTTGGTGTTCTTGTGCTAGTCATTGCATTCATTCATTTTAGGAATGTATGCAGTGATCAGCTGACCTCTGATAAAACTTTTGCTATCCCTCTTTTTTTTTTTTTTCAGCCTAATGATGACTTCCACCTACATCAGCATGTCTTTGGACCTCATATTGAGAGTTCCAGTAAAATGTTATGCAATGCCAGTTCAACACTTTGAATTAACCTCAAATTGTCCATTCCTCTGCTGGAATTACAGTTTACAAATTGTTGTTTTGTGTATAACATTTGTAATGTGAACTCTGATGAACAGGATATGAACAGTCTAGTGAACAATGATAAGTTTAAAAAAAAAAATTATTTTGTCATCACTGGTTTAACATGCAGGTTGAATATGCCCCGTATAAAGCATGTAACTTTTCATAATCAATGTAATCAAATTAGATCGACACAGCACCGAAAAAAAACATCCCCCCCCCCCCCAAAAAAAAACAACAACAACAAAACCCCCCACTAAGCTGCGCTTCAAAGAGGATTCGAAGAAAAATAACAACCTTGACTTGACAGGATACCGTGCACACCGCACTGTCTATAATAGGACAATCTAGTGCCAATGCAGCTGCATTTCGAGGGATATGAAGGGAAGATCAAAGGAATCCTGAAAATCCTTGTAGAGGATGGAGTCTCATCTACACATCCCAGCATGGAGGAATAAACTGTGCATCAGTTGGTGGATAGTGATGCTGCACAAATATACAAAGGCTCAGCTATCCAAACCAAACAAAACAACTGCTTCTAACCTTCACAAAGGAAGTGATTTCTGCTGAGCTAATTGCCGAGCTCACTTTAAATTGCTGTGTGTGGATTTTTAGCACCTCCAACGCAAACAGCATGCTGGGGATTATAAATCCATGCAAGGCAATAACACGGCTTATTAATCAAGACAATGGAATCCGCTGCCTTATAAAGCAAGGCAGGATTATGGCACATAAGTACAGCATACATTGAAATATGGCTTGTGAATTTATACAAACCAACACAGGAGCTTATAATTTACACAATAGAACAGTTTTGCCTTACAAATGGAGTCTTACAAATACAATTCATGGGGTAAAATGGATTGAAAATGTAATCACGCCCATGCTGAGGCTTGTGAATGCAAATAACTTAATATTCAGCTTTTCATACTATGTGAACAAGGAGGGACGCGGTGAGATACTGACGATGTAGAGAGAAATCTGAACACGGCTTTAAAGTCACCCCCCTTGCCAAGACACTAAAAGGGTTACATTTCATATATACGTTTTACACTTAAAATCTTATTAATAATTGTGGGGATTATTATGAGTGTAATATAGCTGAATGATATCTTTTATGAAACGTGTTGGATGACATATTACCCTATAGAGGTTTGATATTTTTAACTTTTAAAGTGAGATGGTTTGGTACAAACTGGGGGGATGAGAGGTAGAAGTAAGGAGCCATCCAGCTGTCAGGGAGGGCTTAATAAAAAACAAGATATGAGATTACAGCCATGCTGGGAGCTGTGTGGAGGATGTATTTAGGCACCGTGGTGGTGAGAGAAATGCTGACATCAGCTTGCCGTGCTGATGTTTAGCAACTAATGTTCAGCATCTTAATCGTAGTTTATTAGCATGCAAATTTGCACAAAATTCAAAGTACAGCTAGGGTTGATGGGAATGTCATTAGTTTTATTTATCCATTTTAGCATATATTTACTAATAAACCAAAGAACCGGACAATATAGCTACAGTTTTGATCTGATGATGGTGATAGGAAAAAAGAAAGGGGCACATGTAAATAAACCGAAATTTTACTGGGAAAAAAACCCAACAAAATTGAACAATTTATTGAGGGATCTGTATCCAGACCAAAATTTTTAGACATATCTAGGCGTGATCCTTGAGGCCTTGCTGGTAGTATGGCTAATAACCAACTGAGCTGTTTCATAGAAAATCAAACTGGACGCACGTGTTATTAAGCTGATGCCAAATAGCCCCACAACAGCCACGAGGCATTCATTTAAATATTACTCAAAATGTGATTTGGGGGGTCTCAAGCCATTTTACTCCTACTGCTGGTCCCAGGCCCGGATAAATGGGAGGGCTGTGGCAGGTAAGGCATTTGTAAAACCTGCGCCAAAAATGTAGATCCATCCAAGTAAGGGAGCAATGCTGCCGTCTTCAAAAAAATTGAGGTTTGTGGAAAAAAAACAAAAAACAAAAAAAAACACGTGAAGAAAAATCTCTCATAAATAAACTGCTGGAAAAGGTGTGCATATCTAAGACCCTGTCACTGATGATAAGCAAAATGTGTTTGCCCTTCAAAAGCAGCGTAAATGAATAAACAAATTACAACAATTACAAGTCATTAATCAGTTTATTTACTTTGGTGCCAAATTTTGAGTCTTCTGCTCAACAACATCATTGCTAATATTTAAAACATTAATTCACAAATAAAGCCAATAAAATACAACATAGAAACAAAAAGAGAACCAACAACAAACCAGGTAATGTAGCTAGCATCCATCCAGGTATCAATTGATGTCAACTGCTGCTTTTTTAATTACTGACATAAACTATCAGTATAATCAGAGTATAACTGCTTGCTGTTTAAAGAAAAGCTACAGTGTGAACCACCTGTTTTTTTTTTTTAATTTACTGTCAGTTTATTGCAAACGTAATCTTGATGTTCTTTATATTTTAAGAAAAAGACAGCACAGCTTGATCAAGCAAGCACTTTGCGAATGTGGGGATAAAGAACTCCATTTTAACAGGAAGTGACCTCTATCAGAACCACACTCAGGAAAGAGCAACCTTCCGCCATGACTGTTTGAAGGGTGAGGGGTTAGACACTGAAACCTGATGTCTTTGTAATTATTTCCTCTATTAATGTCTTTGGTTGAGTTATGTTGTTTGAGAGGGACAGGTTGGGTCAGGTGATTTATATACAGCCATAAAGAGATGCTGATTTGAGGAGAATTCATGTGAAACTGACCATGACCTTTCGTAAAGAGAGATCACAGACTTTATAGCATTTTAAGAGGCTAACTCATCAGATTTAACAGCTGCTATATAGGAAGCAGCAAACTGACAGCAGATATTTTTCTCTGCCTGCTCTGCTTTGTAGGTGAGGTGCAGTTAATTTACAAAGAGCCTATTGGTTAAACACATGCAGCCAATCTATATTCTCCTTGATTTGTCTGTTCTTGTGACCATCAGACAATTTCAGAGTTTGTTGGCTTGTTTTCCCTTCAGTGTGATTACTGGTAAGAAGTGAAAGACTAAATATTTACAGAATGATAAGACTTGAATTGCACAATTGTACTGGCAGTAAGTTAAATTTTCTATTCTATTCTATTCTATTTTTCTATTCTGTAAAATAGTCAGATTGCCTATTCCTATTAATGTACAGAATTCACCTGCTTGCTGCTACTACTGCACATTCACCTAATGTATATACTATATATATATAATGTTCTTCCTCTACCCCCCCCATTTTTGCACATGTCGAGGAGCATGTCAGGTTACATTTCACTGTGTGTTATACTTGTATAACTATGCATGTGACAAATAAAGAACCTTGAATAGGGCTGCGGCATTGATGAAGTTTGTAGCTGGTTAATAAGATAACTGCGAAATTAATAACTTAGAGGTTTAGAGTTCTTTGCAGTTTATTTATTGCTGCAAGAAATCCCACCATGGGCTATGTATGTGTGTGTGTGTGTATATATATAAATAATCACAACTCCCTACTGCATGCTTATTTATTGTGATTATTGTTCAGTGGTCAGAACCATCGCCTCAGCACTTTCATATTCAATAATGCTGAAGAGCTGGTGGCATCTGGCCAAGAACAGTTTAGCACTCTGTTGTAGATGATTTCTTTTCCTTTAAAGTATGACTCTGAAAGAGGAAACCAGATGTGGGGCCTGCCTTTGAATCCAAGTCTAGGAGGATTTCTCGCAAAATTAGGAGAAAATAATCAGAAAAAAGAAAAAAAGATTTTCTTCTCTTATACTTTTTAAATTTTATTTTTTTTAAAAAATCTCACTCACAGTTTATTTGACCTAGAGCCAAGAAGTTGAAAAGAGCAACTTTAGTCAAAATTATCTTCTAGATCTCAACTGAGCTCAACTGCTAGAGCGCAAATCAAAAAAGACTGTAAAACCTCTACTTAATCTCTCAACTGGTCCCGAGTGTTGGCTGGGTTTTGGCTTTCATAGACATCCTGCAGTGGAGCTGATAGGCTGCACTTGTGAAACACACTTTAGGGTCAAAAACAAGCATTAGCTTTCTAGGAGCCTCTAAAAAAACACTCTCTCCCACCAAGTCAGCTTTTTAGAAATGATCAGGCAACAGGATTTATATAAACAGTAGTAAAAAAAAAAAAAAGTGGACTGCTAATCTTTAAAATGTATTTTTCCACCCAACGTTAGCTTAGAAGCCAAAAAAACAAGGCTCGTATAGGCTCTGATGGTGCAGTAGTCAGCATCTTTCCTTGGCCCTCTCTCTCTGGAGTTGGCATCTACTGCTTGCACCTGTGAGGGGTTTCTCCAAGTTTGCACGTGAGGTTAACTGGTGCTTCTAAATTTGTGGTGTGGATGTGAGATAGATGACAATAATCAGAGTCAATGAAGAAGTGTGTGTGAAAAAAAAAGCACCATGATTTTTTAAATTATTAAGAATCCAGATACTGGTTGAAATATTGGTTTTTGGTTCATTCATATTCCTTTAACTTAGTTTTATTATATAAATTTTCTAAAGGTAATCAGGACCCCCTGAGTGGATCTATTCACCGTCTGTTTGAGAGCCGGTCCTCTACAGGAGCAACTGCACTGTTTATACGAGGTATCAACAAACTAACACAATAAAACTCTCCGGTTCCTAACAGCAGCTGGGCATTTTGGTGTCTGTGAAAAATGGCTCGACAAAACCAACAGAATTGTTTTTTATTAATAATTAATCTTCAGAGATGTTCGAAAGAATATATATATCAGCACAATTTAATTCTGTGTGGGGTTTTTTCCTCGTAAACAATAGAACTTCTTTGTTACATTGGATATTTGCCAGCTAAACACTCCAATAAAATGGTCTGTGCACGTATTGTCCCCTCACTGTATCCATTATCCCCCACCTGGCCTAAACGTCGGAAGGACACACAACAACCATTCTGCAAAACACAACAAAAATCCTAACATGCATTACTAATTAGTGTTCGGCTTAATGTGCTGAACACTAATTTTTATTGTTCATTAAGGTTAAATTTGTGGAGGATGAACCAACAAATAAATCCAGAAAACGTGTGCCTGAATTTAGCAAACTATAGCGAGAACAAAAACACAACAGCAACAAGAACACAAAGGCACTCAAGAATGAATTAAAACTCAACAGCTGACTATTTAATGCTACACATGCAAATACGAGTCCGTATTTTTTCCATATTTTACTTTTTCCGTCTCTGCAATGCCGACTGTAACCTACGGGTTCCAAACATTTAAAATAAAGCTAAAAGTTGAGGTAGCTCTACTTCCTGGCACAGATGGCTATACAAGCTACCGTGAGAATGAAATGTTCTAAACCAAAGCCTTTGGGAACCAGAAATAGCCCTGCACAGTACAACAATTCATACAATGACATCTGATGTGAACTTAAGTGGGAGGCACAGAGTTATACTACGGGGACACGGAGGAAAGAAAAGGGCTAAAAGCTAAAAGCAGACTTTAGAAGGAGCAGTACAGAAACACTGAGCTGAACTACTGTTCCCCGGAGAACAAAGAAGATATTGTCTGAGATATAGACTACGTATATTATATTCTAAAGAAGTGCAGGGGAATATATGGAGACAGAGAATTCTTTAAACAAAAGAGACATTAAAAAAAAGACACCAAAACCAGCAGTACTACTATTAACAAACAAAAACTGTGCGCAAATGCATCCATGTCATCCTCACCTATGAACAGCTGGCTGTTGAGCTGCAGGTGGAAGTGTCCGTCAGTTGGCGCCTCCTGCGTGGCGACAGGAAGTTCATCCAGTCGAAGCGACGCCTCCTTCACGTTCCGTTCTGCTCGGACCCGATGCCACCGGTTGTCATTCAGCGGGACGCTTGACTCCACACGAACCTCCAGTGGGCCGTTACCAACATCAAAGGAGAAAACCACCTGAGTGGAGGCTGAAAAAGTAGCAAGGGACAGGAAAACAGCGTGATTTCATTAACTGATTAATAGAACGCTTTTTAATAATGATTATATGGATCATTATATAAATTAAATCACAAAACTCATAGGCTGTTAAATTTAGATTATTTTGTGATAAGAGTCTTAAGAGTCTGTGATAAGAAATATAATGTAATTTGACCCTTGAAGTTACTTTTTTTGTTAGGGAGGATTTGTTTATTGTTGTGTGCAATGTTAAAATAAGTTCTTTACAGAGCAAAAATGATTTAATATGAAGGCAATATGAGCAGAGAGCACAAACATGTTGAGGGTTTGGTTGTGTTAGTTCAGTGAGGGAATTAATTAAAAGAAAACAATTTTCACTAGTAGTCAGAAACTAATGTGTACACTCATGTCTGCATTTTTATTTTGTTAAATACGAACAAAATTGTGCGTCCATGTTCCTGGCCAGAAAGACAGCACCAATTTGTTTATTTGGTAGTTCAATGAAATGCTTCAGTTAGTTAAAAGTGAGAAAAATAAACTGTGTTCACGCTTGCAGTTTTGTCATGTTATACAATGTTTGAAATTTGAAAAAAAAAAAAAAAAGCAAACAAAACACTTCATTTTCTGAAATATTTGTCTGTGTTTTCTTGTTTTCTTGTTTGTTTGTTTTACTTTGAAGTACTTGAACACTAAAGTGGCCCTCACATGACATGACAGTGCCTGCAGTGGCCCACGGCTCATCTGTATGTTAAAGTGACTGTGGAAACACTTCTCTTTTGGAAAAATATGTCAGATATCACATTCTTAAAACTATCAATAAACTATATGGATTCAACACACAGACACCTGCCAAAATACAGTACTTAAAATAAAATACTTATATTTTACTCACAAAAACTAGAATACCCAAAAGTACAACACTAATGTTTTGGAGGGGCTGTCACCACCATACAGCAGGCTTTAGTATTTGTTAACTAATTCAATAAAAAAAATGTTCTAGAAGGCATAAATCAGGTTCAGCTGCCTGTCAATCAAAGTTAGCATGCCCCCAATTCACATATTCCAAAGAGTGGGTCAACAAAACAAAAGTCGCCCAATACAGTAACATTATACAGGCAAAAGTATTAGGCCACACCTCAGTCACAGTCTGTCCAACAACCTGCAGACACCATCTGTTGTACATCTATCAGCCAGCTGCAGGAACCTGAAGTGAAACTGAGTGTTTGTCTCTACTTTTCATCCTGTATTGTTTTAAATCTTTTTCTTCTCAAGTCAAGTTCAAGATTTTTCAAGTTTCTCCAATTCTTGGTAAAGTTGCTGTCACTCCCTTCCCTATTCCGGTCCATTTGCCAACCAATCAGCATTTGACCGACGCATCAGTCATCCACGCCCCAACGTACAGATGGGGTTTTGGAGGATGGCCTGGGAGCACATTTGTAGTGGGTGAAAGTGCCACTCTGTTCCCTGCAAACAGAAACACGTATGCAGACGAACACATTTGGAGTATCATAAATTATACATCATGGACTTTGAATTCAGGTGTTTTTAATTCTACTGCCACAGGTATAAAAAAAACGAAGCACCTTGCTCTCCAGTTTGTCTTCATAACCATTTGTGAAATAAAGGATTTTCTATACTGTAACAGGATTCTACTGTTGCAGCAAGTTACTTTGTGAAATTTCTTTCCTTCTAGATATCCACTGATCAACTGTAAATTATATTATTGCAAAGTGGGAGTGTTTAGTAACCATAGCAACTGTCAAAGCCATGAAGTGGGAGGCCATGTAAAGTTACAGAGCAGGGTCACTGTTTGCTGATGCACATAGTGCGTAACACTCAGGTTTTTTTTTCTCAACACACACACACACACACATACACACACACACACACACGTGATGAAGCAACTCACAGATCTATATATATATATATGATATATGAAATAAAGGCTGTAACTAAATCCTAGCTGGCTGATAAATCTATAGTGTCATGGTATAGATCATCCTTTCACCAAGCTCTGACAGATGCCAGGGAAGCAGTTTTGGTAACACTGAGCAGGAAGTGAAAAGTCTAATCACATTTTAAAGTGCTGCACCTTTTTGCACATCCGCGAGAAAAAAAGCTTCCTGCGGTGTTCATTCGAACAAAAAGACATGATGGCAGTTGTGTAACAAACTCTCATCCTTCATGGTTTGGAAGGAGAAGATGTATTACTCTGTGAGCACAGAACAAGATGAAACAATATCCTGCAGTAACTTCATTTAGAAATTGTTCTCAGGCCCAGCTGCAGCGTTACAGAGTGATCTGAGGCAGCTGCCAACAAAGCAACACTGTTCAGATCTGAAACAACCTCGCTGACAGTGATTTCCCCGAGGAGAAAAGCTGTTGCTCCAGCAGTGTCCCTGTATTCAGCTGTGTATGTGTCCCTTTAAATCTATTTTTTAGGAAAATGCAAAAAGCAGTGCAGCGATAACACTGCAAACTTACCTCAAACTAGACTGACTATAAAACTGGCTCATAAATGTGTACCTGTCACTTTGCTGCACTGCAGTCAGTGCTGTAGGCAAAGTAATGAGCATCCATGAGTGTAGTTCTGCTATTTCCTAAATGATACTATAGAAAGTATATAGAAGATGGACACATGACTTAAACATGCACTCTGTCTGATGGCCAGCGTGGAGTGACACTTCTGAGTTCAAAGTTCAACTTATTTTTAGTTTAAACTCTTAAGGTACACTCATTCTGTAAATCAGGGTTCCCATTAGATGGGGGAAAAGAAGAATTTCAACTTATCAGTTCAATCAATTCTCTTATTGACTCCCACTGGGTTCACATTGGTACCAATCATCTATCACCACCATTACTAAACAGCATATCAAAGACATTATGTGCATACAAATTAATTGCTGTGTGGCATTGTCTCATAATTACTATTTAACAATATAAACCTACAGGCTACAGTTCACTCAGCTTTAACATCACACTGTATTCTTGGCTACTGAGCATCAGCATGCTGTCTGTGCAGATGTTAGCAAAGCGCCAAAGCTGTGTTAGCAGCATAATAAAGTTGTTTCTGTAGATGCATTTTCAACTTTACCATCACATTCTTGTCCTTTTGCACAATAAAAAAAGTGATGTCCATAGCCATGCCAAAGACTGTGCCACAGTTCTCTTCTTCTGGCTTCCTCTGGCTAAATGTTTCCATTAAATTAAATATTTTCAAAAACGATTATTCATTAAATATTAAGTTGCTAGAAGATTCTGCAGGTAGCACAGAAAGCTAGCATTTAGAAATGAAAATTTCAAAAGTAAAGAAGAGAAACACCCTTTAGCCATGCTATGACTGTTGATGCTGCACATTTTGTCCACCAGAGGGCGCTTTGCAGTGTCCCTGTTGGCAGCAGGTCTTTGGGCCACAAACACAGCTGATCTGAGCAGAGTTGGGCAGAACATAAATAAAGTGTTAGCTTATTTTTGTTTGGAATTAAAATTCCTGCATGTAAGGCTGAGTTCAGGTACTCGACTTTATCCCGAACTGTTGGGATGATGATTGTGATGATTCAGATATCGTCATTATTCGGTTTCCTGCAGCTAGGTTTGACGGTGTCCCGGAAGAATCGAGGGTAATGTTGCAGCAAACCATTGCCAAAGTTACAAATGGTGTCCTTGTGTCAAATTAATGTAGCTTGTTTGCATTCAGATCGTGCAAGACACAGGAAGATACAGTGATGTTTTAAAAAGGTAATATTTGTGCCTACAGGACAGTTTTGTCACAGATAAAGTCTTTAACCTCTGGGTTTACACAAATCCAGATTAAAACTTTAACTTCCAGGTTTTAGTGACACATCACTCTAATCCTCATTAAATTGGTGCCCTCAAGCTCCTACAGTACTCACAGCTCAGTTCGATGCGAATGAAGTCTTTGATGCCCAGGTTTTCCAGGAACACACCAGAGGAGCCCGTGGTTTTAAAAAGGAAGGAGATGTCGGCGCTCAGCTCTCCATGGAAGGTGGGGAAGTGCAGGTACGACGTCTCCTTGTCGAAAAATGCGGCATTCCAGAAGTTCTCTAAGAAGCATGATAAAAACATTGTGTCATGAACATTAAATGTAGCTCATAACACTTATTTATCAATGTTGTGAAGCATTTACACAGTGACTGGAACAGCAATCAATGAAAAGAAGAACAAAGTCAGTGCGATACTTTGACTTTGATTTACCTTGTATTTTATTCTTAATGAGAAGCAGTTAACAGAGAATGAAGACTTAAAAGGAAATATGGATTAGTAACAGTTATGTTAGTGATAGCTAGAAGGAGGAGGAGGTGCTGAACCCATAAGAATCCATTTAATTCATACTTAATTAAACATTAGACACATAATCCTTTTTTCTAAGCTTGATACTAAAACTTCTAGTCTATTTTTTTTTTTAAATTTAGTACTCAGCATCTTTTACATCAAGGAAATGGCATTACTTCCATAATTCATAGATCTGTGTCACATGACTGAGATCTCAAGGGAAAGTTCCAACAAGCTGCCCAAAATGGGCCACAAGCTTGTCAACCTTCTGTTTCTGTTCACAAACATCTGACCTCCTCTAAAAAGCAGGGAAACAAACGTGTTTGAATAGACTTTCTGGATTTCTAAAAAGAGCAAAGTCCAAGTCAGAGCATCATCATGTTTAAAAATATCTTGTAGACAAATCATATCTGTAACCTGCTTCCAGGATCAAAGTGTACAATAAAACAGACTGCTTTATGTATTTCTTTTCGTGATTGGTTAAAAATGTCACCATTTCAGAACGGTGAAGACCATAAAATTCTCCAGTGTCAAGGGTTAGGCTTTGATTAAAATGGGACATATCCAGTTGGAATAGATGTTTAATCCCAGTGAAACTTGTCCAAACCAATGAAATCATCGTTAAGCCCTTCCTACCAACTGTCCAAACCGATGAAATCAATGTTATAACTTGTTCAAAGCTGTCCAAACCAATTAAGTAGATGGTTAACTTTTCAGAAACCAGTCCAAATTAATGCATGACCACAACTTAACTCGTCTAAACCAATGATATTGATGCTTAACACCTCCAAAAACACTGCCCAAATTCAGCATTTAAACGAATTAAAATACATGGGCTGGGATTAAATGGTTAAGCTTTAATGCTGCTCTATTCTACAGTTTGCAGACAGGCATACTTGTGCAATGTGGACATTTGGTATGGCAGATTTAGGACACTGACGGCAAGTCATTAGTGCATATTATTTAACAACCATCCAGAATTTTGGCTAAACAAACCTGTTATAAAAAAAACAACAACCAAAAAACAACTGGCAGGCAGCGATAGAGAGCTTTGTTTTGCCTTCCAGGTGGTCATTTATATAATGGTGTGTGGTCACATAAAACCTATAAATAGGATGATTTTTGTCAGCTTCCCGTCTGTTGTAACCAAGCAGTTATGGAGACTTACTGTCTCCATGGCAACGGAGTGGTCCCACCCGGTAGGCAGCCTCCGACCCTGGCCTCTGGATGTCACCCAGCACCAAAGACCTAACCGGGAGGGTGTCCTTATGGGTCAGAAGGCCTGAGTCTTCAGTCCTGTAAAGAGGAAGATGAGAAAGGAAGAAGAGATGAAGAAAAGTAAGCAGGGAGAAGGAAAAGGTGGTGAGAGATTGAGAGAGCAGGAGACAAGGGAGAGAAGAAACACATGAAGAATGATTAGGAAGGAAAACGGGAAAGAGGAGGAATCGATGAAAAAGGAAGTTGGAGTAGGAGCAAGAAAAATGAGAAGAGAGGGAAGAAGATGAGAAAAACCATGAAAAAGGACAAATTACTTTTTATTGGGATTAACTGCTTTGACATGTATGCTAATTAGGCTAATTTGCTTGCATAAATCTCCAAGCAAATGGCACCGCTGAAAAAAAGTCTAGACTGCTGTAATAATCTGCCACAACCTTTTTTATGTGCAAGACAAATTTTCAGGAAGACAATTTAACAGTGAGACAGATCGTATCATATCCAACCTGACACTCAACACTCCATCTCCGCCAGTTTCTGTGACAGCCTTTTCCAAAAGCGCTCTCCAGACAGACAGCCGAACGAGCAGCGCCGTCCGTTTACACACATGTTCAGATAATCTACAAGACAGTCTCGATGTCAGGTGAGAATTTTATCCAAGACTGGAAATGAGTGGCATACTCGCAAAGCACATCTGTAAAGCCTGTGTCTGCGCTGGAAAGCTTGACAGCGAGATGAGAGAAAGTAGAAGGTGAAGTGTGATGAAAGCAGCAGGATTGTTCACAGCATGAAGGACGGTAAGTAAAGAGCAATAATTTATTACTCGAGGCTAGAAAGTCTGTTTGTCCGTGTATTCAAAAATAAGTCATATTCAAAATAATGAATCCCACAATCTGAAAGGATTAACACAAGAATTTGATCATAAATGAATACCTGCCTACTTTAGTGTTTTCTGTTATCTTTTAGAAATTACAGCTTTTGGTGTACCTACGTTTTTTCAGTTATCGTTACAGGTAGTAATGTTTAAATGCATGGGAGGTAACCTGAAAAATGCTCATACAAACTCTAAATCTAAGCCCAAAAGAGAGAGCACATACCTAATACCTGCTGATGCTGCATTTTTTAAATTACAGGTAGAGAGCTGAGTGTGCTACTGAGAGCCAAGACTCTGCAGGTTTTGTTTTACAACCCAAACTCCACCTGTCTGATTAGCAGAGAAGACTTCATTAGCGAACTCACTTGCTGAGTTGATTAGTTAGACAAAAAACCCTGCACACTGGCATGTGGTTGGCCACCCCTGCTGTAAATAATTCATTCCAGTACAAACAAATCACTGGCAAACCAACCAAAAGTTACCACAGAGAGGAGGAAGCCCCTCAAACTAGAATGGATCATTAATGTTGGACTGTGGCAGGGCTACCATAGTTTAATTTATGAAATAATGTTGAGAGAGCAAACTTGGCATGAAATTAACAAAGTAATAATAATGCTTATGAATTTTTAAAGGTCAGTACCACTCCAGGCGATCTGCATCACAGTTGCAGTAGTGTTGAAGATCCACACAGTCGCCCTGCAGGCCGCAGGCACACTGCTGGCTTCCTGGATGAGCTCCTCCCCAGTAAGTCTGGACTCGACCTTGACCTGGACCGCCAAGCCACCAGCTAAATGGAGAGCCCTCTGAAACACACAATCATGTTCATGTGTAGCTTCAACATAAAATTTTTTACTACTACAACTTCTACTATTATTATTATTATTATTATTAAATAACACCAACTAAGGAATCCTTAAATGTTTATCCTTCTACTTCTTTTTACCTATTGCTGAGTTGAAAACCGTGACGCAATCAAAAGGCTAAATTAAAAATATTTAATTGAGATGGACAGCCAGGGATTTCCAGGCACTGGCTCGTCAGTCGCATGGATGTCTCATTATGAGCCAGTTCATTTCAGTCTTGCCAAACAGCCATACACAAACTCATAGATGCATGCTAACACATCATTAGCATAGAAGTTCTTTATTTTGAGTGAAGACACAAAGTTCATCAAACTGTGAGGAGATTGCCGCAAAATGTTCTCAACAACAAACCTAATCGAACCTAAATCATCCCGACTCTGCTGAACATGAACATTTTAAAGACACCCATAAATCAAAGTGGCTAAAGTTAAAGTTATGCAGATCTCAGATCCAGCTCCAAGCCAGCAGCCTCGGAATGAGCAAAGAATCAAAGCAGCTATCAGACAAATTATGGAGAGTTGTTACGTAAATCTGTTGCATCTGCTTTTGTTTGGTAAGGTAAAATGTGTTGGGTAAAGGTGGTTGAATAGCAGCTCATCTTCAGCTAATTGTTTTCACTTCTCTTGGTAAATGCATTGAGGAAACTAATGACTGGTTGTGCCACAATTTTCTCCAGCTAAACGAAAACAAAACTGAGGTAATAGTCTTTGGTGCCAAAGAAAAACGATTACAGGTCACCAGAGAACTTCAATCTATACACCTAAAAACCACAAACCAGGCGAGAAATTTGGGTGTAGTGATGGATGCAGACCTAAACTTAGAAAAACACATTAAGACAATAACAAAATCAGCTTACTATCACCTCAAGAATATTTCAAGGATCAAAGATCTGATGTCTCAACAGGACCTGGAAAAACTAGTCCATGCAGTCATCTTTAGTAGGCTTGATTACTGTAACAGCATCTTTACAGGTCTACCTAAAAAATCAGTCAGACATCTACAGCTCATTCAGAACTCCGGTCTTTTATCAGTTCCCAGAGTCAGAACCAGAAGCTGCATTCAGCTTTTATGCTCCTTATATCTGGAACAAACTCCCAGAAAGCCTCAGATCAGCTGAAACACTCAGTTTATTTAAATCCAGGTTGAAGACTCACCTGTTCTCAGCTGCATTTAAATAAAGCACCAAATCCGCACTTAAGCTTAAATTTCAAAACTTACATTTTAACTACTGATTTTATCTACTGTTCTGATTTTATCTGTTTTGATTTTTGATTTTATATACTGTTTTGTTTGTTTGTTTAGTTTGCTTGTTTTAATCAATTTTAAATCATGCTTTTTATTTGTTTTTGTTTCTAATGTCTCTGTAAAGCACTTTGAATCACCTTGTTGTTGAATTGTGCTATACAAATAAACTTGCCTTGCCTTCTACCACCAGTAGCAAAGCATTTTGTTTTCAATTGTTTCAGTGAGAGAAGATGCTGTGATTTACTTGAAGTTTTGGAGGAAACTGTAAAGTTGAACTTTTTTGTAATTGTGAAAATAATATACTGCATAGAGTAACAGTTTAGTTTTCTTTGTATATCCTGTCAGTTATTGTTCTGATAAGGAAAATTGGAATTGGCTAAAATCCACATCCTCAATTCAAAGATAAAAATCATAATCGGCCAAGAAAAATTCACTCAGTGCATCTCTAATATCTAAACTACAGCTAGACTGCTTACACATTGGGAAATGTCAAAGTCTTCCATTTCATAACTGGTATAATTTTCCTACACTAACAGATATTCTTCCTGTCAAATCAAAGAAATGTTTATCTTTATTCTCAAAGACTGAGCACATCTTATTTAACTTCAGCCTGCTGCTCTCAGTGCCAGCCCAAATTAGCTGACTGCAACTGATGCACTTCTGTAGATCCTTTACTCAAACCTCGGGAAATATCAGAACTCTCACTACAGCATGCGTGCCTTCTAAATACAGGCTTTTTACTTTTAATTTACCATCAGTCTAATTCCTCCTTTTAAAAATAATCTTCAGAAAACTGGGAAAACCTGTGGAGCTTCCAATGCTTGAAACAGACAAATCTCTCTCTTACAACTGTTTTCACTGATTTCAATAAACGGAGCCTAAAAAAGAAGCAGGAGATGGAAAGACAAGGTTCTGCATTTGGAAACTTGTAGAGGGTGTTTTTGATCAAATTAAATTGGATATTTTTGTTCCTATGTAAGTGTCCGGTTCTATAAAATCATGAAATTCAAAATGAAACAACAACTAGACGGATTATTTTGTGATAAAAGCATTTTACTATTCTCTGTAAATGACCTTCAGCTTTAAGGGGGATCCTCCTTTAAGAGAAAATAATCTCTTTTTGAGACAAGATTGTTAGATTTATTAACTTTCTTTAGTTTTCCTAGAATTCTGGAGCATCTGCAAGCCGCTTTGTCACCCAGCAGCACCTTTAGCGTTGCATGACTTAGAGTCATGTCTGCTGTCATTGATATCTGCTCTGTTCTGCAGGGAACGGTCTTGTTATTGGTCTCCCAGCCTTAGTTTTTCCATGTAAGTACATATAAGCGCAGGAGGTGTGAACATATTGGTGAGAAAAACCTAGAAGAGAGTCAGCAAAGATAAATTACAGCAGAAAAAAAATATTAATTTCACTTTATTTAAATTATACTTTTTTATTTAAACACTGCTGTGAGAACAGCCTTGACCTGTACCAGAATCCCCTGCAGTCATTTGACCAATCGAATGACTGTAGAATCGCTTGCAGTCATTTGATTTGAGTCATTTTAAACCCACTAAGTATTATGTGGGAGTTGTAATGTCATGAATTATTTCAAACTTTTAAAAGAAAACTGAGTCTCAAAATTTTAAGCACAATTTTCAAATGCAGGCTAAGATGTTGCCATTTGCACAACACATAACTTATTGCACTTTCTTTGGATGCCATATTGTGCCCAAGATGGACTGGGCTGTGAGAAAATAGAGTGCGGCATGGAAAGAGCCCACATGATCCTCCAAAGACAAAGCTAGTGTTTGAGACGGAGGGATGCTTGCCAGCTTCTAACCCTAACACTGAATATATTGTTTTTCATATTGAGGACGATGACAGTATAAGCTGAAATATGTATTTCACATTTTGAGAGAGTGTAGGTGGAGAGATGGCGAGAGGGTGTTTGGAGATGTCTCTGCTGAGTCAGCACTCCTTTATTTTTCCCAGGGAGTGCCAGAGAGTTTATAATGGAACTTCTATTTCTCCGCTCATTCTTCCTTTTCGACCACTTTTCCCACTTTCATCCATCATTCTATTACCCACCAGACCAAAAGTTTCTTCAGTTTCTTTCCCTTATATACTCCATTATAGGTCCTGAATTGATAAAAACTTTCAAGACTCCCACTGATCTGCATTGGATGGGTAGCAATCAAAAGACAAAACTAAACTGTTTGTCTGGTTAGCTGAGACACCTGACGGACATTTCTGAGGGTCAGTCGGCTTCGTTACTACAGGCTGACATTTCTTGACCACTTTTGGGTTGTTGAAAGGACAAAACTCAAAGGACTTCTTCTAAGTAAGTTTGAAGTCCACATGTGAGCAATATTTTACATTTTCTTTCTTAACCCTCTCAATGCAGGCGTTGCAGATTTGCAACAGTTAAAAGCTAACAACCTGATTACCACACATACATATTTTATGAGTTGTTTTTGCTCAGAAGTATCACTGCAGGTATTCTTTTGTGCATTAGCAACAAAAACTTAAGTTGAGCCTGAGAGGGTTAATTGTTTTATTTCCTCCTTTTTTTGTTTAGTTTTTTTTGGAAAGCTTTAGAAAAAGATCAGTTTGCTAGGTTGCCCCTCACAAGCATCGCATTTCATCACAATTTGCCGTGAGACCAGCGTTTGATAAGTTAAATCAATGTTTTTCTTTTTTATTTCTCAACACCGAACAATGTTCGGGTGCTCTTTTACACAGACTCTGAAAGGATAAGCTGTTGAATCCACTGCTACTAAAACAAATTTAATGCAACTTAGGGATCAAAGTAATTCTAATTCTGTTTCTAATACTCACCGCCTCTGAGTCAATGCAATCACAACAAAACACATGAACAAAAAAAGAAAACACTAACCCAACTCGATACTCATTCCAAAAGGGGGAGGTTTTTAACAAATCCTGAACAATCAATGTTTCTGAATCATTTGTGAAAGACAAGAAAATCCCTGCAACCAAACTAAGTTTGAAGAAAGGAGTGAAGTAAGTTTGTTGTTCTCTGGCTGAGAGTGAGAGTATGATGTGGTGAGCTCCAGCTGAACAGAGTCAGCCTAATCAAGTTTTTATTGATTTTTTTTCTTTTTGACCCAAACACATTAATTAAAAGCAAGTTTTTGTCTTATTTGCCAGTTTTTTCTTAACACACATCAAAGGAAAAAGCAAGTTAAAACCTCAACGCCAATATTTTAACTACAATTTAAACATTACAGGGATGAGGATTAAATAGGATGTTTAAATAGTGAGAATTACTGAAGTTTAACGTACATAAAGAAAATTTCAGCAGCAACAGATAACGCAATTCAAGTTGTCTAAGATAAAGCTGTCAGAAACTGAACTGATAAACTAGTATCTATTTTCAGAGAGGGAAATACAAAGTGAATATCGTCTAAGTGGAAAGAAATGTTTTGCCTCGCAGCAAATGGGAAATGAACAACGAGCCAAGGAGAGGCAGACTTCATGCTACAGAAGAGAGTTTAGTGTTTGCAGGTTGAAAAACATTTTCATAGCTATGTGCTTTTTTTACACTGCAACACTTCCAGTTGTTCCAGCTGAGCAGCATCAGAATAATCCTCCACAGAATAATAAAGAAAGACATATAGTGTTATACTGCAACTAACAGCAAATCTTTACCCAAAGTGTTGAGGAGGCGGGACTTCCTGCAGTGGTAGGACAGTTCCTGTTCGCAGTGCTCTGACTGGCTGATGGCAGCCAGCAGCTGCTCCTCTTGAGATGAGTAGTCGAAGTGAACCGAATGCTGGGACACAGCCGGAGAGGGTCGCACTCGGGTCAGCTCAGTGTTGTTGTGCAGGAGCACCATCCATGTGTTTTCCTCTGGTGGGAAAGATGAGCGTGCAATTTATACTCATTTATTATTATTACAATAAAGCTCTACTGCAAAGTTTCTTTCCTAGAATGTGTACCATTTAAATACCATCTAAGTAGCCAGACTGTGAAATTAGCAATATATGCATGATGTAACTACACAAATAAGCCTGTGATGGAAGAAAGTGAAATGGATGACAATTATATTTCTGCTTTTTAGAAAATAGCACAGATTCAAGAGTCGTCTACTTTCGTATAGATATACCTCCATTTTGGTCCTTCTGTTTAGTGTCGTGGAGTGGCTGGAACTTATTCCAGTGTAAGATGCGTCATGCAGACAACCACAGACTCCCACATTCACACCTACAGCCAAGTTTGAATCGCTATTTAATCTGTGGGTGGAAGTCGGCGTACCCACAGGAAGAACAGGTGAACACAGAAGGACTCGAGCTGACCGTGAGCTTTTAGCCACAAAATCTTTTGCTATGATGCAACAGAGCTGATGAAGCTGCCCCTTTCATGCTGGATCTTCATATTTTCCTTCAGCGCTTTGCTTTCGAGTTTGCCGCAGCGAATCATCTGCTTCCATCTCCCTTGATCCACTACCATGCTCTCCTGTCAGAACAACCCGCTGCATGTCCTCCTTCACTACATCCGTGAACCTCCTCTGTGGTCTTCCTCTTTTTCTTCTTCTTGGCAGCTCCATGTTCAACTACTGCTGTGCAAAATATCTACCATACCTTTTCTGCGCATGTCCAGACCATCTCAACCCTGACTCTCTAAATTTCCATTCAAACTGCTCAACTTGAGCTCTTCCTCTGATACTCACTTCTAATCCTCTACCAGGAGATAAAGACAATCTTAGCATTTTCAACTCTAGCACCTTTGACTCCGCCTCCCGTGTTTTTGTTAGAGCAACCATTTCCAAACAATATACCATAGCAGGTCTCACCACGGTCCTGTAAACCTTCCCTTTCATTCTTGCTACAATTCTTTTAACAAATAACTGCCCTTTTGATGCTACGTGAAAAAAAGTAAAATGTCAAATTTTAGAAGCTGGAGCTTGGGAATGTTTTACTGGAAGGAACAGGAACAGATCAATTATCCAAATAGTTGATCTAAAGTATTTAATGGTCATTTGATCTTCTACAAACCAGCCAGCTGATTCATCGGCTAAGTTTTGCAGTTATGTTTTGTTTTTTAATGTATATTCGATGTATAAATGTAAAGTGGTGACATGAAGGTGCAATGGTTATCAGTGCTATTGACTGCTATAAATTTCCCAGTCCTTCAATAGTAAATGTTTGACCTTGTTTCCTAATGTTTATGTCTAACGCTATAATTGACGAAACATAAAAAGTAATACTTTTTGGACAAAGATAGAAAAGTAAAAACAAAGAACTAAGTAAGCATGTGATTCAGAGAAAGGTAAAGAACGTTATCATAGTTCATTTATATGATTACACAAAGGGCATGAAAGATTGAGTGAAAGAGAAACAGGAGGAGAGGGAGTGATTGAAGTCTAGGATGAAATAAAAAAAGATGAAGGTGGACAATAATGGGGATCTGGGTGTGATAAGCGGGGACATCATTTAAAGTTATGTCATCGTCTCAATCATAAAAAAGGTTCAGTGATGATGGGAGGCAGGCAAGGTGTAAAAGCATGTGTGAGTCTGTGTGTGTCACCTGTCATGTTGCAGTAGACCAGCTGTGGTTTGATCGGTCCGCTGCCATCCACGTCAATATAAAAATGTCCTGACGTGTTGCCGTTGTGTTTGTATGCCTCGCAGGACTGTTCGTACACAGCTGGGAGGAAAATAATGAGAACTACATCAACACGCTGACCCACCGGAGCTGCGAGGGGATGAAGATCACACACTGGGGAGGATTACTATGTGGGTGCTGCTTCATATGTATGTATCACAACTGAATCAAAGTCATGTGATCAGAGAAAAAAAAAAAATCGGAGGTTCCTTTTCTGCACCGGCATCCCATAAACTAAAGTTTAATCCAACTGGAGATGACAGTAATGACTGATGGGAATACACAGCCTCAATAAATTTAACTTTATCAGACCTTCTCGCCTCTTTCTCTGTGTCTCCATAAGTCTTCATCTCATCTCCGTCTCAAGCACGCAACAGTACATCTTCTGCAGTCAAAGAAAGGAGCCCTTCAATTCAAATCCATATCTGAAAGTTCCCACACTCTGCTCACCTGTTTATCTCGCTTCTTCTCCACAGCTAAAGGCTTTTTATTCCTCACACTCCCCGAGTGTGGTTAGAGACCAGTTTTCAAAGAAACATCAGAAATAAAAATGAGACCATAGGTGAACCGTGTGGGAAACTCTCCTTGTTTTAGTCTCGAGGATTTGACTCGAGGCATTCAGCACACAGCCACTAAATCTCACCTGCACGCTCAACTCACTGTCACGGTTTTATTTATTTATTCCCTCTTTGGTATTTTAGTCACAGCTACAGTCTCATTAACCTCCATCATATCACCTTATACACAAAAAGGCGTTATAGAGAGAAAAGATGTGCAGGTAATAAAAATAGATCTCAGGGGACACCTCATTTAAAGTTTGATTCCATAATAAAGATTTATGGACACGCAAGCAGTCAGAAGATCACACAAGAGTTTTCATCTTCCTTCAGATAAACAATATTTTCTAAGCAGGTATTTGTCAATATTTATTCTCTAACAAATACTTATATTAATTTTAAATTACATACTTTTATTCTCAGACTCTTTCTACAGCAAAGTCACAGTTGAAGATAGTTCTTATTTGTCTTATTTTGAGCATTAGTGCAGTTAATGCACCATCAGAGACAAGATGCTCAGCTCTCTTCGACTTTCCTTCAAGTGATCTTTCTTTTGGCCGGCTGAAAATCTGAATGGCAGGCTTCTGGGGCTTCCATACTCATCACATGTTAGTATGTAACAGGTGAAAGGATTGTAAATAACACAAATCAGGTGTCAAAAATCAGTGCTTTAAACCTGGCCAGCAGGAAGCGACTTCCTGAGGTGTACAAAGTCTGTTTGTATAGAGGTCTATGGGGAAATGACCCTCAGCTTTCTTTAGTTAGAGTCAAAAAGGGGGATAATGTAGGGTTTACTTCAGAGTGGGCCTCCCTCACTGACAAGTGGTACCATATGAGTGTGCAGGAAGTAGCAACAGCAAAAAAAAAAAATCAATTACATACATAGCTGTGTACCACCCTTAGAATTTACTTTGGTTGTCACACACAATAACGACAGGAATCACAGTTTTGTGTTACCAATGTAAAATGTTGGATATGTTGCAAATAACTTAATAATTTTGACTGAACCAACCCACCCAAGGCATTTTTAATTGATTTTATTTGCCATTCCCCTTCCCTGTTTTTTTCCCCCTCCTAGTTTAAATTATTCAAGATGAAAAACATCCTCATTATCTTGCTTGACACGCTATCTGCTCCTCATTTGCATTTCATCTGTCCCTCTTACCCCTCCCCCCATCTTTCTCCATTTGCCCTCACTTGTTGTACTTGTCATGTGCTGATGTTTAGCTGTCAGGTGACTCACAGCTGTGGCAGGTTGCTCCGCTGTAGCCGGTGTCAGAGCAGTTACAGTGAAAGACGGTCCAGGATTGGCTGCAGCGGCCACCGTGTTCACAGCGACTGGGAGAACACCTGAGAGAGAGAGAGGGATATGTATAAACCAGGGGAAGAAATCCCAGTTTCCATCACGTTTTTGCAAGTAAAGAGACCATATCAGCAACAGGAAAAAGCACCATGCTGCATTCATTTTGATTAAAGCATTTTAAGAGCAGACTGTAACGTGTAGCTGGAGAGAAGATCCTGATGCAGGATGCAGATGCAGACAATACTGACAAAATACACCCCAAACGACCAATTGGGAACAAATGTTTTTTTTTTAATTGTTATTTTATGTTAATTCCATAAGCAGAAAAAATAAATGAATAAATAAATAAACATAATCGTGTGGAACAGTAGGAAACCCCAGAGAGTGCAAACAACAATCTGACAAGGACAAGGGGAAAGAAAGAAGGGAAACACAAGTGAAATCAAACGGGAAAAAAAGACAGAAAGCAACAGAAGCAGGACGTGAAATCACTACAAAATAACCTTCAAAGCAAATCACAAGACAAGTAACTACCATTAAGACACATCTAATAACCAAACACAGAAAGAAAAGAAAGGAAAAAAAAACACTAAATGAATAAATAAACTAACAGATCCCACGAGAACCATGACAAAGACTAACAGAACAGCAGCACCTTGAGGAAAAAGGAACATAATGTGTTTCTGCTGCTGATCTAGCAACCGAGCATTTAAGTGTTTGCCTTGTAAACTTTACTTTTGTATGGAAGAAATAAATGACAAAAAAAGATCATTTCAGTTTGACAGTGAAAAATAACAAGATTAATATGTTACATGGGGATCTACTGTGCTTTTTCCCATTTTCTGCTGTATACTGTCACAGATATAAGGAAAATGGTCAAAGTTTCAAAATAAAGAGGTCAGTTTCAGACAGAATTTTTTTTCTACTATTGATTCAGTTTGATGTCAACATTGATCAGAAATCGTTTGCTTTTGTCTGACTAATTCTGCTTGAGACTGTTATTATAACCCATGAAAAAAAACATACTTATATATATATGTAAAATAGTATGTTTTCCCCTCTACACAGTATTTTGTTCTGCAGCAGTGTAAAACACTCATCAGACTATGCCACCTCCTGTGAGTTATAAGAGCAATTTAAAGGATAAATGAATAATCTGAAGATAATATACACATTATTATACATTATATACATTATTCACAGACATAAAGAGTGTATGGAAAATAAATCTTTCCGAAGTATCAGTGCAGCTTGAAGCTGATGTTATATTAACTGCACCCAAATATTCATTTCAATGCTCCTCTAAGGCTGGGGAAGTCTCCGAGTTAAATTATTTACATGTTGTTGTATAATGTGTGCCTTGGTGTCATTGTAATAACGGTATTTACTGGCATGTAAATGCACTTTGAATCTTGGCGTCACAGATCAAAAGCGTATATTGAGAAGAAAAACAAACAAACATAAAAAACACCATCATTAAACTAGCTCTACTTCAAAAAAATCACCTTTTCATTTCACAGAGGAAAAAGGTTTTTTGCAGATGTTCGAGGTCATTTATCCTAAGACTCTAAATCCACCTAATGTGCTACTAAACAGCAGTGAAACGACATAAATCTTTTCAATCATTTCCAGTATCGGTTTTTGTATTTAGGTACAATCTGAGATGTTGCTGGGTTAAAAAGAAATTGACTTCCTTATGCTTAATGGAAAATATCCATTGAAATACCTTTCCTCTGTGATATCAAAAGAATAAATTCATTACTTCACAGACTCGTGCTTTAGATTTTTCTTTCATTTTATATAAAAGGAAAGGTTTTCCAGTGAACAGAGGATATCTTTTCGCTTCTTCTCAGCGGCAGATCTTCTCTGACTGCTGCAAGACTGTTTGAAGAAGCTCCATCAATGACTCCAGATCCCAGGAGACTTTACTGAAGCTATGTGTGTTATTTATAGATAAATATCATACTGCTGTAACCATCATAACACCAGTCCTGTGAGGGAGGAGGAGGGATGGAGTGGACTGAAGGAGGCAGGCAGAGACCGTAAAAATCTTAAGTTTCTGCGCTGGAAACGAAATCCCTAAACTCCAACATTTAAAAACTCTGCTCCCTTTGACGTGTGCTTTCCCCTTCCCCTACATTTATATGATCTACAGTGGATATGTGTGCAGTTTATAAGAGAGTTATAAACTGCCTGTGCCATGACAAATATTGTAGAGACTGTAATCATATTTACAACTTGCGTCAATGACTCCAGATCCCAGTTTTTTGTTTGTTTGCATCATCGTGCTTTTACAATTTTTCCCTGACTTGTTGTTTGCAATGTTTGCAAATGTGACTTGTGATTACTTTGTCCACTGTGGGAGATTTGTTGTGATGAAAGGCAATGTGTAATTTATTATAATAAAACAGAGCAATTTGTTATCAGAAAGCAAACGTTCACAACTGCGAAGAGCAGAATATTTTGTCACATGATGGTAGAAGGTAAAGGTAAGAAAACAAGTGAAGGTCACTGTTACGTTCCCCTATAAAGTCCAAGGGATGTGGTAAAGTAACAAAAAATATCCAGCTTAAAAAAGCAGACAAGGAGGCAAAATTGTTAAAGGTTGTTTAATTTGAATTGATTAATAAATCAAAAGAGACAGACAAGCCGCTATCAACTTTTAAAGAAAGAAAACAAAACCCAGGAGTTGGTCTCTAAACTGAAAAGTCACTGAAACACACTCCTCTCCACAGAGCAGGAATATACAGCCACCCCACACAGCTCACAACAAGCCTCTCTGGCACCAGAGCTCACCTTTTCTCTGGACTTACAGTGGGGCAAAAAAGTATTTAGTCAGCCACCGATTGTGCAAGTTCCCCCACTTAAAATGATGACAGAGGTCAGTAATTTGCAGCAGAGGTACACTTCAACTGTGAGAGACAGAATGTGAAAAAAAAATCCATGAATCCACATGGTAGGATTTGTAAAGAATTTATTCGTAAATCAGGGTGGAAAATAAGTATTTGGTCAATAACAAAAATACAACTCAATACTTTGTAACATAACCTTTGTTGGCAATAACAGAGGTCAAACGTTTACTATAGGTCTTTACCAGGTTTGCACACACAGTAGCTGGTATTTTGGCCCATTCCTCCATGCAGATCTTCTCGAGAGCAGTGATGTTTTGGGGCTGTCGCCGAGCAACACGGACTTTCAACTCCCGCCACAGATTTTCTATGGGGTTGAGGTCTGGAGACTGGCTAGGCCACTCCAGGACTTTCAAATGCTTCTTACGGAGCCACTCCTTTGTTGCCCGGGCGGTGTGTTTTGGATCATTGTCATGTTGGAAGACCCAGCCTCGTTTTATCTTCAAAGTTCTCACTGATGGAAGGAGGTTTTGGCTCAAAATCTCACGATACATGGCCCCATTCATTCTGTCCTTAACACGGATCAGTCGTCCTGTCCCCTTGGCAGAAAAACAGCCCCATAGCATGATGTTTCCACCCCCATGCTTCACAGTAGGTATGGTGTTCTTGGGATGCAACTCAGTATCCTTCTTCCTCCAAACACGACGAGTTGAGTTTATACCAAAAAGTTCTACTTTGGTTTCATCTGACCACATGACATTCTCCCAATCCTCTGCTGTATCATCCATGTGCTCTCTGGCAAACTTCAGATGGGCCTGGACATGCACTGGCTTCGGCAGCGGAACACGTCTGGCACTGCGGGATTTGATTCCCTGCCGTTGTAGTGTGTTACTGATGGTGACCTTTGTTACTTTGGTCCCAGCTCTCTGCAGGTCATTCACCAGGTCCCCCCGTGTGGTTCTGGGATCTTTGCTCACCGTTCTCATGATCATTTTGACCCCACGGGATGAGATCTTGCGTGGAGCCCCAGATCGAGGGAGATTATCAGTGGTCTTGTATGTCTTCCATTTTCTGATGATTGCTCCCACAGTTGATTTTTTCACACCAAGCTGCTTGCCTATTGTAGATTCACTCTTCCCAGTCTGGTGCAGGTCTACAATACTTTTCCTGGTGTCCTTCGAAAGCTCTTTGGTCTTGGCCATGGCGGAGTTTGGAGTCTGACTGTTTGAGGCTGTGGACAGGTGTCTTTTATACAGATGATGAGTTCAAACAGGTTTAAGTGCTCCATCTTAATTGCTGAGTAGAATCAGCTGTGCAAAAAGGGTGGCGCCTAAAGCAGGAGAGACGGCAGGAACATCCACACAAGGCTAAATTCACAAGAAGCCCTGCTGAGGCTGTAACAGTCGCAGATAGAAAACTATGTTCTCTGTTTGTCTGAAGATTTTCTAAAGCGCAACTGGAAGAGAAAAAACTTTGTCGGCAACCATCAAATGAGCAACTTGTGAAGTCAAAATAAAAGATTACTTCAGCTGTGAAATAATCTTACTAACAGTTAAATGATCATGTTTTATGTAGTTATAAAAACTTGCTCTTAACTTTTATTAATTTAGTTTCTCTTTGCTTCTAAGTTCTGCGATAAGTTTTACTTTTATGAAAACTCAAAAGGCTGTACATCTTTCTGCATCTTCTATGTGCGAGGCTTCGTTTTGTTTTATTTAAGCTGAAAACACAAATCAAGGCACTAATTGCTCTTCTATTAATGACGTGGCTGAAATGGCTGAATATGTCATTATAATATGTACTGTGGCATAATTCATTCTTCTGGGTATTTCTGAACTTCTATCACTTTATTCACTACAGAAACATTGCTGTTGAAAACTGCAGAAACATAATTCATACTTTTATTTGTTCACCGGCCCTGAGACTCCAACTCAGATATTTTCAGTTTCCACCAAAATGTGATGGCATGACTGGGACACAGTGTTGTTGCCATGGTTACTCAGGAGGTTACTGAATCAATAATCCATGAGTTGTATTAGAAGGTAAACAAATATGTAAATCCTCTGTCTTATTTGTCTCTTCACTCTGTTAAAATGGCCGATAGATTATACCCAGATTATGTTTATTTTCCATAAGTTGCACATAAAAGATGAGTATAGGCAATGTGACATCATGTATTACTGTGTTTAAGCCTTAACACTGGCATTTCGGCTGTTGCCATCTTGTTATTTTGGAGCCAGAACCAACCTTATTTTGAAAAGATAGATGAGTGATAAATTACCAACTGCTCCACAGAATGTAAAGTGTAACACAAAGACACAGATACCCATTACAAACTTTAAAACATAATACCAGAACGCTGATAAAAATTGAGCATAGATTTCGAGGTCCAGTTCACTGACAGAAATCATTGAGTTGACGCAGTTTAGCCTGTCCTGGCACCCACGTGTCACTCAAAGAGGACAACACTCCAAAACTGCATAATTTTAAGTTTTAATAGATCAGTTGGGTCACTTATGTAAACCCTGGATAAAAACGTGTTTATTCCACTTTAAATTTGGGCATTTTGTCATGCGACCTCTCATGGACTACCTACGTGTCCAGGCTGTACCCCTGTCATTTACTCAATGGCGGCTACGGCAGGGTCCAGCCCTCCTGAATCCCTGAATTGGATAGGCGGTTGAGGAGAGGACTAACGTTAACATGGGAGTCTAGAGGGATTGACTCACCTTTGAAACCAGCCTGAAGTGGCCATTTAAGGGCCTGCATTTTTTGACATTTTCACACAGACTCTATTTTTCCAGCCCCACAGGTTGATGGTACCAACCTTTTTTGGTTAATAGCGGTATCTGCAGTGATATAAAGTTTAAGAATAGTATTAGTGGTGTTTTGCAATTAGGTTCAATTTTCAGCATTTTTTCTCAGCTTGCTTGAGCATTGTCTGTTTGTATTTGTTACTCTGGTGTGTTGAGCTCTCAAACCACTGCACAACAGCAATCTTTGAGACAGATACCTCAAAAACTGTGCTGTACCTGAGAGAAGTTAGAAAATATGTGTGACAGATTAAAATAGCCATATAAGCTGCTGTGTCTCTGCTAACCCACATAAAGGAGTAATGTGACCTCATTCTCTTGAGATAAAGACACAGAGAGGACAACAGGAAACGATGAGTAACAGTGTTTTTATCTACACCGGTTGCTTTCCATCTGTTCCACGACCGGCTGGCACCTCCAGGAGGTTTGACACAAACACAAACACACACACACACAAAGACAATTTTAAGTCAGCGGTGGATGCAGCGCTCGGCAGTATGTGCAGGCTTTGAGCAGTGTGTTTTTCTCTTCTATCCTAAACGTACATTTCAGTGTGTGAGTGTACTTATGTAAATGTATGTGACAGTGTTAAACTGTGTGTTTGCCCGAACACAGGCAGAAATATTTAAGAGAAAACAGATGACTGCACAGAATCTGCAACCTCGCCTTTATTTAGATAAAAGCCCTAACTCAGCAGCCTGTCAGCCTGCAACAGTGTGATTTTTTTTTTTTTTTTAAAAACCTCCATTTATCTCTATACTACTTTAATCTCAGAGTAAGCTGGAGCCTTGAAGATAAACCACTTAGCTTTCACTTTAAATTCACATTTCCACTTTGCTCCATTCCTTTATTTTACACAGTATATTGAGTGTTTGTGCATGTGAGTCAGTAGCAGGGAGGGTTTCAGGAACGTGACTGTTGATGCAATCAGACTCAGTGTGTCAGTAGTGTATACTGTACATGATCTATATAGATGCTTTTGTCTGACTGCTGATGAGCTTCGAATTCAATGCGGCTTTTGCTGAAATGAGAAGTCTATACACGTCTTACATGTGCATGCACTCAGGGGTAGCAAACAAATATGAATTACTGAGAGCCTGTGAGGAGATGAATGTGTGAAATTGTTTTGTGCTCTGAATCACTTTCTCAATTTTGTTTAAATGGTCTAAAACATTCACTATCCTAAGAAGGAGCCCTCACACTTAGCTCACACTGCAATATGAGATGTTAGTGATTCGGTCAGCATCATATGGATTCTATGAAGGGCCTCAGTGGTTTTGTAAGACAGTTCAACCTGTTATTCTGACTCTTAAAACCATAAAGAGCCCAATCACAGTTGTTCTTTGCAAGGTGCAGCTTAAAGTTTCCAGGAGTAGTTTGGATGAGTGCCACTAGATTAAAAGACAGATACGCAATCAAATTTCTGGCACCGCAGAAGGTATAACTTACCTTGGTATAAGTGGATCATGATTGAAATACATTTTCGTGTGGGCAGTGTACCAGGATGGCCGAGTGGTTAAGGCGTTGGACTTAAGTTCCAATGAGCAGGTGCTCTCGTGGGTTCGAGCCCCACTCCTGGTATAATTTGGTACCACATGTGTAGTAAACTAAAGTACCAATGAATAGTGGAATTGTAAAGCACTTTGAAGGCCCTGAAAAGCGCTATATAAATGCAATCTATTATTATTAAACTAGAAGTTAACGGTGGACTAAATCACAAGTTAATGAGTATCTGTGTTATATTAAAGGAAGACAATGAGAAAGGTCTTTTGGCCAATGATATATATCTACTACACACAGTGATTTTTACTATATGATATCATATGTTACCTTCTCAAGTAAATGTTTTGTAGTGGATCTCCAAAAGTTGATTCGTAGCGTTTTCAGTAGGAGAAACGTTTCGTCACTCATCCAAGTGACTTCTTCACTCTCAGCTGACTGCAGGTTTCCCCGACCTTATAAACAGTACATTTGCATAATGACTGAAACCAGCCCACTGAAGGAGCAATGGGCTGGGAGGTCAGTTCCTTCATCATAGTTATGCAAATTCTCATGACCATTGATCAACAACCACTGATCAAAGGCCATGAGTACCATTCACAGAGAGTTGGGGAATGGCTGCAATCGCAGTATTGCAAGAGGGCGAAAGATGTACCCTCAGGCCCCCTCCTTGATTCAGAGATGGTCTTTCCCTTTTAACGTAAATGGCCTCCTTGACTCCGCACTCAAACCAGCGTTCCTCCCTGTCCAGGATGTTTACATCCTCATCATTGAAAGAGTGTCCACTGGCCTGTAGGTGTAAATATACTGCAGAGTCCTGGCCTGACGAGGTAGCTCTTCTGTGTTGTGCCATCTGCTTCGCCAGAGGTTGTTTGGTTTCCCCGATATATAAATCCTGACAATCCTCCTGGCACAACAGCGTACACTATGTTACTCTGTTTGTGTCAGGGGACACAGAGCCACAGAGACTCTGTGTTTAGAAAAAAATGCATCTCAACTGTTCCGATACTCCTGACACGTACGGGATCACTACAGGTTTTTGCTTAGGCAGCTGTTGTCCTTCTCTCCTGGATTGACTGGCGCTTTCTTTTGGCGCCTTCCCAGCTTTAACAAAAGTCCAGCTGGGATAACCACATTTACTCAGGGCCTTCTTGATGTGATGTTGGCTTTCCTCAGGGGCAGATACCAGGATGGCCGAGTGGTTAAGGCGTTGGACTTAAGTTCCAATGAGCACATGCTCTCGTGGGTTCAAACCCCACTCCTGGTACATTTTGGAATCCCATGTGTGGTAATCTGGAAGTTATCTCTGGGAACTTACTTGCGCTTCCTTCTGCATGTTAGTAAGTAAGTGTTGTGTTAAAGGAAGACAATGAAATGCAGCTCAAAAAGCAGTACTTCATCTTTCCTTGGCCTAATGATATATATCTACTAGACACGGTGATTTTTACTATATGATATCATATGTTACCTTCTCAAGCAAATGTTTTGTACTTGATAAAAAGTTACGTATTTCTGGGTTTGTTGGTCACGATCGTGACAGACTATCATTATGTGAGCAGACACCAGGATGGCCGAGTGGTTAAGGCGTTGGACTTAAGTTCCAATGAGCACATGCTCTCGTGGGTTCGAACCCCACTCCTGGTATACTTAAATAACTCACATCATTTGCCCTGTTCTTTGCCAGAAAGAACATTTATAATTAGGGTAATTGTTCCTGTTATTACTTTGTGTATCATCAACACAGAAGCCAATTGTTTCTGCTACACATGACTTACTCTACAGATCTGAGATGACTATAAATTACTTTTAGAAAATGGAAACTTGGTTTGCTGTAACAAAGTGGGATCCAATGAGCAAATGCTCTTGTGAGTTCAAAAGCAACCCCTGGTATCTAATCTGAGTGGCTAACGTTACCACAGTAAACTGCAGTTTAATACATGCATGAAGGCCAAGGAAAACAATGTAATGGCTACTAACATGAGCATAAACTCAAATATCCTTAATCCTCATTGTGCGCGTATAACATGTCTGTGTGTGCATCAAGTTTACAAAAACACACTGAACTCACCAGTTGCTTGTGGCTAAAGATAAGTGATTAACGGAGAGTAAAGAAGGCTTCAGGGGCAAAATACTAGATAAAATATAAAGTGTCCCCTCAGGCAAGTATTTTTCCAAATTGACAAAAAGAAAGGGATCTCACAGCTGTCGACTACATTGCTATGAGTTTTAGTCACATCCATCATGCAGGTATAATCACTGGAGTGACATTTTAATCAACAGGAATGCAGCACAATGTGAAAGTGAAAGCCCTGTTGATTTAATTATGTGTTTAGTTTTTTTTTTTTTTTCATATTTTGATGTTTCTTTGAATTTTGGTAAATATGGAGGACCAGGTCAGTGTTCAGATAAGGTTGTAAACAAGATGTTTACAACAACAGAATATTCTGCTGCAGGCATAATTGCCTCCACACTGCAGTTTTACTGGTTTTCAGTAAGCTGTGCTTTTTCTAAATAGCTATACTGCACATATGTTAGTGTCATGACACTCTAGCAATGTTTTAGTTTACTCCCTGGTTGTGATCACACATCCTTGGTTGCTTGGCAACTCTTCTTGCAGTGACAAGAGCAATCAAGCTTGAAACCAAGTTTATCTAAGAAAAAATAGCCATCAGTTTGCTTATCACAAACAGACTTGTACATATTCAATATCAGTCAAGTAAACACTGAACCATAAACAATCAATAATGCAAAAGACAAAACTATGTCCAGATGAGCAGATTCAACTTTCTGTGATTCATCTTGTTACGGCCCTGTTCACTACATTTAAAGCTACAGTCCTTGCCAGGACTGTTACAGTGTAACAGCTGGCATGACATGTATCAGGCCTTGTACATCACCAGGCCGTGCAAGACCTGAATATTTAAGATGTTGGACTCAGATGGGTGTGTACCCATGTGGATTTAGGCTCTACTCTAGCTATGACAGATATTCTTGAGGACAAAACAGTTCTTTTTGAATCTTTGACAGCTTTTCAAGTCAGTTGAAAGGTGGAGAATTTTCTTGCTTTACGTGTTCAGCTGATGTCTGTAAAAGCAGGCTCAATCTTTCATAGCTCTAGGTGAACAAGCCTAAATATGATCTTCCACTGGTATGTAGACACCTCACCAGAGATGACCTGGGGGAACAATTCCATGTACTATATATAGTATGTGGTATTGTTAGATATGAATACATGTGGGCTGCATTTAATCATACAAGGAAACACCAAAATAAACAAAAAACAAAAGAGTAGGCAAGGAAATCTCTTCCAAGGTTGTGAACAGGCTGGCTGAGTAGTTACGGTGTTGTACTCGAGCTGCTTAAAAAACATTTTAATTGTGTTGCTTGCAGTTTGAAGTGTTGAGTATAAAAAACATGGATGCTTCTATATACTTCTATAACAGTCTCCTTTATATGGAAGGTGTGTGTGGTGTGACCCATTTTTCTTTATATCTCACAAGTACGATTGTACAGTAGAGGCTATGGTTTTTTTTTGTTTTTTGTCTTGTTCTGTTCCTGCAGCCAGATCTGAGCAGGAGCTGAATTCTCATGAAAAATAATCTGATAAATGTGAGAAAAGAAAGGTATTTAATTAAACCAGCTGGAGGAGATCCTCTTTCTCTGGTGAAAATGTGTAGCTGATGTCTGCAACTGTATTCCCGGACGCCATATCATATATAAGTGTGTGTTTTCTGGTTTTTGCCAAAAGGAACATTCATAATTATGATAATCGTTCCTCTTATTGCATTGTGTAATTAGTGTATCATCAAGACAGAAGGCAATTGTCTTTGTTGTGCATGACTTACTCTGCCGATCTGAGAGGACTATAAATTACTTTTAGAAAATGGAAACTCTTACACTTCTCAATGTCTTTCTGCATCTGCCGTATGCCCTGCCATATTTGCCTTTAATATTTACAACAATTAGACCTCTTTTAGCCATCCTGGTGACATAGCTTGCACTAGTAAAACGATTGCTAATTATTGGACATTAAACTGAATTATTGTGAAACTAAACTGGAATGGTTGCAGTGCCATACTTAGGGGTGACGTTTCACTTTTTTGTGTGTGGATGACTGATGGGATTTCATGTCAGAAACTTAAAATCCCTCCTCAGAGTCAATCTCATATATGCCTTGATCAAGTGCATTGGAAAGTTATATAGAAACCAGGATGGCCGAGTGGTTAAGGCGTTGGACTTAAGTTCCAATGAGCAAATGCTCTCGTGGGTTCAAACCCCACTCCTGGTATTACGTGCTTTAGTGAAGCTTCACATAACCCTTACCTTGTGTAACAAACCTAGCAATAGCACTCTCTGGTGGTAAAAAAAAAACAACAACACATAGCTAAGAGAAACTGAAGTCATTTGCATAATACAGATATCATATAATAGTGAGCATCTGCTGGTTGTTGTAAAAAGAGCTTTTGCAATAATTTTTCCTACACTGTTTTGAGACCAGTTTTAAATAAGACAGTGTTTTTAAAGTTTCCATAATGCTTGCAGTGTTTATAATGTCTAGGAAAGCCAGTTTTCATAACTACTGTTTTCCTAGCTTTGGCTGTATGAAGATACTGGGGCTATTCCTCCAGTAAAAATACCTAGCTTGCATTGTAAAACTGCAGTGATTTGCTTACATGTAACATGCGCTTACATCTACTTGGCCATCCTGGTAGCTTCCTTGGGCAAACTACCAGGATGGCCGAGTGGTTAAGGCGTTAGACTTAAGTTCCAATGAGCAAATGCTCTCGTGGGTTCAAACCCCACTCCTGGTAGAGTCAAATTTGCTGTCCATGTGGAGTTCTGATTTACTTTGGTGTTAGTAAAAAGTAGTGACTATAACCAAAAAGTTACAGTGATGCCTTAAGTTCCAGTGGGTTCAAATCCCACCCCTGTTAGAGCAGCTGTATTCACTTATTAAACCTTAGAGGAGTGATGTCTAACTCCAGTCCTTGAGAGCTACTGTCCTGCAGCTTTTAGATGCATCCTTGTGAATGAATGGCAGTTTACCTAAAATCAAACTGATTATATCCAAGAATAGAAAATATATGTCCGCTAGCATGTGTGTGATTAATGTTCATTTGTGAAAATGTAGCATTGTATGGTTTTCTTTCAACAGGTCTGATTTGGATTAGTTCATATTCTTGGATTTTGGCCACTGAAGATGCCAAAAAGCTGAATTATTCCATTAGTACAATGATATTGGCAGATGTGAACACTGTTGTGTTTGCATTCACTACAGCTCCATTATGTTCCCATCGTCACGCACACCCACCAACCGAGGGTGAACATTTCTCAAAGGCTGCTGCAAAACACTGAGCTCTCTTGGGAGGAAATAAATTATTTTACCAGAAAAACAATTTCAATCTGTGCCAAACGCTATTCACTGAACCCTCCCCGAGTCTCCCTGAATATCACATCCATACACCCTGTAGGATCAAAGCACCAAACACAGAGAACACCAGGTGATCAGCAAAAGTACCCGGTGTATTATGTGTGATGCTCAATTCCTTCTCTAGCTCATAAAAGATGGAAGAAAGCAAAAAAAATGATGGTGCTAAAAGCGATAATGCGAACAAAAAATAATAATAAAAAAGGATGAAAGGCAGCAGCCAAAATGCTGTATATGAAAGATGACAAATGTTACAAAATGCTATCCCTCAAAAACCAAACAAAGAACCACACCAAGACTGACTCCACCTACAAGCAGGCTGAATAGACAGTTTTCAAAGGTTGTCATTCAGCTTGTTGAATGTCAGGAATAGACTCAAAAGAACAACAAATGAATACAAGAGGCAGGAGGTGCTGCAGGTGCACTACCGACAAGAGCTTTAACACTGAACACATGTTCAATATCCAATTTTTAGATCTTGCTCTCTTTAGAAGTATTGCCTTTCTTTTTATGTTTTCTTTTACTCACTGCTTTTACTTTGTATTTTACACTCTCAGTTAGACTTTAGGGACCAATATTGCTTGGTTTGGAACAGGGACAGATGTAGATTCGTATTAAAATACACCATTTCATAAAGTAATCCATGTGTTTGAAAACTCAGGTATGTATTTACTGCAGGGCATTTTTACATGCGCCCCCTTACTGTACCATTAAAGACATTTTTCGTCAACCCGCCTCTATAGCTAGAAAAACTATTTAATTGACATGTACTCCTATTATTAAACATGGTCTACTTTACTGTGTGGAACAACAATGATTATGGTTTCCAGTCATTTTATTATTTTTACTGTAATTCATCCCTTTGAACTTTATCAAGGCTTACGCTAAGGGTATCGGCAGATGAATGCGGATTCAGGCAGCTGTAGCCATGGGCTGTCTGCTGCGCTTCACCTTTGCTAATTGGATTCACTGAACTGGACCCCTTGAACATATTTGTGGCTGTGGTGCTTTTTGGAGAATTTTAAATTAAACCAAGAAGCCCGTGTACCCATTTGGGTTAATAAAATGTATTGTTATATTACTTAGAAGTAATTAGCTGCTACGGGTTTATGTGTGGCAACTCCTCGATGGGATGACGGAGTGAGTATGCAATGAGTTACCAACAAATTGTAACTGACTATATTATTTGTGCATATGTATGTACAAACGCCCCAGACAGTCAAGGAAAAAGACTAGCATGTTTTATTAGCTAAGGGGAATGTGTGTCATGCTTGTGTATGTGTACAGGGTGCTGACAGAGCCATTCCATCACATTATGGCTAAAATTAAACATGAATGCTTATCCAAGCAACACAGCGGTAAGGATTTCTGCATCGGTGTCGGTGCGTCTCGGTGTCAATGACAGCGAGGGTATAAAATGATTTAATCTGAGCTCAGTGAGACGGGTTTCTGCTGGTGCTGACCTGTCAATGATGCCGCACATGTCGATCTGCAGCTGGCTGTAATTTCCCAGCAGTCTTTGCTGCACCTTGATCAGGTCGACTCGCTGGTTCTCCACCGTGAGTAGACGCATGCAGCCCTGGAAAGTCTCGAAGAGGTTTCTACATTCCTCACTGTGCTCTTCAGCAGGACAACCTTGATGGGAAAGAAGTTTTATCAGTTAAAAAAAAAAGCCAAGACAACACCGATGAGATTATGCTATCCTCCAAAGAAAACAACAGGACAGGCCAAGTGCACAAGGTGTTAACAAGACCAGTAGTTTGGTTTTAAAGTTTAGTGGTGGTGTGAAAATTACATGTATATTGCAGGAACTTTCAGACTGGCTTTAAATGTATAAATGAAAGCTTTACAGCATGCTTGTGAAGTGAAAACATGTAGCACAAAGCAGTAAAAACTCTGCTTCACACACATTTGTACCAGTGAACATAATCTGTAAAAATTTAAGTGAGACCGCTGCCTTAGTAGTGCATACAGGAGACAGAGCACACAACACCCACTTGCTAGTGAATGTGCCCAAATATTAGTTGCTCTGTTCTTATATCAACACAATCCAACATCACATGGCCTTTGTCCCACAGAGCTGGCTGGTTAAAGATCAGTTAATATCTCATCTGCATTGAACACTTCTGTTCTGCATACAGCTGTCTTAGGTAAGTCCTTAAGCCCTTTAGAAAATGTCAGAACTGCAGCGCATGAGTAAAATGATGAGTGAGAGTAAAATGAAGTCAAACTCTGGTAAAAGGTCTTCTACCACATAAAGAGTGGTGCTGTTATTTGTGCTTTTTTCTTGTACTCCTAAGTGCCTAAAATCCTGCAAATGTGGACCAGAGTTCACTCCTTTCCCTTTAACACACCTTGGATTGTGTGCACTATCGAGTGCCTCCTAACCGAGAAAAAGGAAGTTGTCATGTTTAGTGACTGGGAAAAATATTAGGTTGGCATAGCATGAGTTGAAAAGCAGTTTGAAACAGGAAAAAGGGGACTCTAAAAGGAAGTTTGACAGGAAATTGCAGTGCAATAACATCAAAGAGGTGTAGAGAGGAATGAACATCATTACTGGCTTCAAGCAGAAGAGAAATCAGCCGTTTAAGATGCTCTGCAAACGGATTTGACCAGTTGCTCCCGCCAACCTCTGTCAGTCCAGCCTCTTCGCCATCACCACCCTCACTAAGCACCTTCTACACCCGCTTCTCCTCAGCTCTTCTTTACAGTGGATTGGGTGAGAGCTGAGCTCAGGAGGCAGAATTCAGGGAAGGCGGAAGACCGTGGTGCCCGGTACTCTGGCACTTAAAGACCGTGTGTCAAAGCCGGTGGAGCCTGCCTGTGCTATCTTCAGCCTAAGTCATTGGTGCAGGAGGAAAACATCATGTCTTATGCCAGTAAGGCAGGGCAGCTAATGATGATTAATCACTACAGAGCAATTGCTCTCACCTCTCAAATAACAGAGATATGATATGGGGAGTGGGAGCCCCATGAGACCACAACTCCAACATGCACTAGAACCATTACAGTTTGAGTACCAGGGGAACACTGGTGAGGATGACCTGGTCTTCTCATGCAGTTAATAGCGTTCATAATACTGATGATTAGTCTCACGGGGATCATTTGCACCTTTTAATTGGCTATTTTATTGCTTCATATCTATCTTTAAATCATATGAAAACAGGTCATCTTTTTTGTTGTTGTCCACTTACTGCAGCTAGCGAGAGTAAATGTGTAAATGTGCGAGAGTGCACTTGCAGGATGATAAAAAAAAAGCCTAAAGCTGTTAAACAAAATGCTAGACTACAATATTGCTGAGCAGGGAGAAAACAAAGGAGATGAGATTTTTAGGCAGCGAGGGAGGCAGTGGAGTATGAACAAAAGGGGGAAAGGGAGGGAGAAAAAAGAAAGAGAATGAAGTGGATTGCAGCATGAGGCAAGGACAGAGTAAAGAGAGACAAAAGCAAGATGAGAGAAAGAGTACACTAACTGTATGATGCAATATACACATCTTCTATATAAACATAGCTATGCTCTTTTAAACTGTATTGGAACAAGCTGTTTAATCCTCTGCCTTTAAGCCAACTTAATCTGACTGACTTCCCCTCGTTAACAGAAAATCTGAACAACAGATGGGTGGAACTGTTGTGTGCCAGAGATGACCATATTAGGGATATCCAACCTCTCACTGAAATGAGAATGTGGACCAGTCTAAAGCCTGCATGAGTTTTTGGCATGTAGGGTGTACTTGCACATGCGCTGACCTCAGCATTTGAAACTGAGCCATGTTTAGTATGAGCATCCATCCTTGTAAGTGTGTGTATATCTATATCAATAGCCCACTTGTGCCTTCTTGTTCTAGTAGCCCACTTCTCATCAGTGTGTCCTGGTTCTTCAACATCCGGGCAACATCCAAGCTGGTATGGTTTCAGTTTTCTGTCTGAGGTAGGCTTGGTCTAGCCTAGGGACCCTTGTTGGATACAGGAGCTTGGAAAGAAAAGCGTCTGGACTAGTTTAAGTTTCTTGAGGACGTTTCACCTCTCATGCGAGAAGCTTCTTCAGTTCTAAGACCAATTGATGGATTTTAGTCCCAGATTTTTAAGCCTTATTGGGAGTGACCCTATAATGTTCATGGACCTACTATTGATCCTCCGCCGAATCTCACCAGCCAAGGTGTGAAAACAGGTGTGGGTCGCTATCAGCCAAGGTTTCAGGTGAACCCATTGTGAGACCTTGCCTCACCCAGTCATGTGACTTACTGAGATCAAATGACTCAAAATGTGAGTGAGCGTTAAGGCGTCTGGGAAGGGATCTCAAAACTGGATTATCGATGGCAGACAGTTGTAAGTGGCCCCCTCTGTTCAAAGATGGTCGCTGGCATCCTCAAAAGAGTGACCTTCATCCTTTAGATGCAGATGTACAGCTCAGTCTTGTCCTGTTGAGCTTCTTGAAGAAGCTGAGACCTCTAAAAGTTAGGTAACAGCACCTTGACTGCCATTAGGTATCAGGATGTTGTTGCCTTAGACCCACTGTCAGACCCTAGTATGTTGGTGCAATAGGTCCAGGGTTCCTCCTGGTGCACCACAATGCCTCATGTGGTGACAGTATGCAGGCAGTTCGGGGAGGATACCACTGAGTGCCAATTCCAATGATTCACTCCCAACCCTTGGGAGTCATTTGGTACCGGTCCATGAGAGTTGAGGCTCGGGTGTGAAATTTATGGTTTTCAGGGTTTTTATCGATAACTCGGTTTCCCTGGGTCTTTTCCCGTGTTGTAGTTGTGTGTCTTATTTTGAAAGAAATATTTATGCGTTATCATAGCGACCAGAGAACATTAAGGGGGAGAGGGGGAGGATGTTACTCTCAATGTTGTTGGTGCATTTCAGGAGGACGCTGCTAATAAAGTTACACAATTACACAGTGAATTTGCATTTATTATTATATTTACAGAATACCACAGTTTTTGTCTTGGTCGTATCTTTTTATTTTGTCGTATTTATCCGTGACACCTTACAGGCCGGTCCGTGAAAATGTTGTCTGACATTAAACCGCTCCGTGGCGTAAAAAAGGTTGGGGACCGCTGCAATAGAGCACTTCTGGGACGTTACATTTCGGTCGATCTGATGCCACCAGTTTGCACCTCAGACTATCCAGAAGCTTGTTGATGTGCTGGTTCAGAGCTGGGAGGAGATTCCCCAGAACACCATCCATCATCTTATTTGGAAAATATCCCAACATCGTCAGGCATGCATACAACCACCAGCCTGCTGCATCATTTTTTCATTTTGATTTTCAGGGTGTCTTTGAATTCAGTCCTCTGTACGTTGATAATTTTTATTTCCATGAAATGATGTAGTATCATTTTGTTTCTCCCGCATTACCCAATCCATATCAGTAAAGATATCAAGGATGATTTATTTTCCACACTAGTTTCTGATGTACTTTGCCATTCAATTTATTATACGAATCAGGATTATGCAATATTTAAACAGATATGAGATTGTTCGCTTTTATTCTCAGCTTCCTGAATTTAATACGAACACACCCACACAGTCACGATGAAGGAGGTTAGCTGTGTATGTAGTGTTAAACACCTCAAAGATGATTTTTTCATGAACATCTAGCTTTCCAGAGAAATACTTTTAAAATCAGTTTTCAGGGGATCTTGTAACTGAATAAGAACTTTAATTACAGCCAACAGAAGGAACAGAAATCTTCTAATTGCTTTTCCAGTTAATCTAAGCATAGATATAATATGTAGAAACACATATACTTAAGGAATTTTTTAGTTTATAAAAGCCCAAAAGCCTGAATTCACTCTTACCACCAAAGAACAGTTGACTTTCTGTGGTGATGGGAAATGAGGGAGCAGCATGAGCAATGCCCCCTTCTCCTTTATCCACAGAGATTGTCAAGCGACCACGTCTGGCTGTAAAATCCACTGCATGCCACTGACCATCATTTAGAGCAGCACCTGAGAAAACAGCAGGCGACAACCCTAATGATATTTTATTTCTTTTTATTTTAAAAACAGTATTAAAAACATAAATCAGTAAGGGGTTGACACATGAAAGGTTAGGATTTCATTGTGCAGGTTTATACACTGACCTGCGCTGAGCTCCAGCACCACTGAGCCACTTTTATGGATCATCAGTCGGAGTCTGGCATCACTCAGATATAACCAGACCACGCCCTCTTGTTGAGGAAGGCTAAAGGTGAACAGAAGCCCTCCCTTGTTCCACGTCCTGAACTGGAATCCGACAGACACACCACCCGGCGAGGACGCTGTAGTCCCGGGCAACTGGAGGAAGCTCTGTGGCCCGGGGAACGTCAAAGCAACGGAAACTGGCTCAGCACAAGAAAAGGTCACATTGCCCTGAGAGAGAAACATGAAGAGTGGAGAGTGGGGAGGTGGGAAGAAAAAAAATGATTACTGGTGAGATAAAACAACATAAAAGATGAATATTAATCAGCTGCTGAGGGCGTGTCGCTGTGACCTTGTGGCGCAGCGATCTCATCAGCAAGTCTCCTTGAATATAGCAATATAGCAATGGCTCCTAACTAAAAACAGCAATGTCACCCATCACAGAGCTGTACAGGGAGGTAGATATGCATATGAACAGTGCTATACAGGCATTTCCATTGCGGCCCATTGTTTTGAGTAGTGGTAATGACACTAGGTCCATTGCTAAGGCTGTAGCAGTTATATAGTACAGCCCCTGCTCTCTTCTGGGAATATCAGCCTGCTATCTTTATAATGCTCTGGAAACACAGATGACATCTAAAAGCCCTTTGTAGAGCTGTTAAAGTGATATATGAAAGTATACGGTGGAGAAAGCTTCACCACTGCAAAATAAAAAGTAAAAAGTGGGCTATAAAATTCCCCAAAAGCCATTCACTAACACATATGCACAACCAAAATACTCCACATTACTGTTGCCGTGCCTTTAAGAAAGGCTAAAAGTGCTCTCTTTATCAAGACAGACTAGAACAGTGTTAATACTCTATTACTATGAGATGTATGGAGCTCTTGTAAAACAGCCTCTATTAGACCTTCAGCCATGCATGTGAATCTCTGAACCATTTTTACCAAGACGTTTTGCTTCTCTGCTCTCTCATCCTAAACTGTAATGAGAAACCATTTGTTACAAAATGGTTCAGAGTTGCTCTCCACTGAGTTCGCTACACTTATTGTCATTGGAGAAATGTTTTTTTTTTCTTTTTCTAATGATAAAGGCGAGGAAGGGCTTACTAGAAATCTAACCACCATCAAGGCTCCTCTGTCTTCTCATCGCTCAGTCTCCTCGTTAGGAGCTCATTAGCATCATTAACCAGCTAGCAGCGCCGCTGCCGGCATCCACATAATTTCCCAGTGGTGCTCTGAGGATGTGAACATGTATGAACACACCTGCACGTGCAAACACATTCATATACTCTCGAGGCTAACCTGTCGTTATTTACGCACGCGGAGGATTGGTGAGTGCTGGATAAGCAGCAGAGGAATCTGCCTCGTGCTGTTTGTAGGGATTTCTTAATAATACTAATAATCAAGTCACTAAAAGAAAAAAAAACTGAGTCACGAGTCTGCAGTTTATACTTTTTTTTAGTGCCTCCGATCTAGCTATTGATGCTGTGTTTTCTCTCAGATATAAAACCCACAGAGCCTGGGGAGTTTGAGGAGCTAAACATCAAAGCACAAAATCAGTCGTCATCACACTATATATATATATATATATATATATATATATATATATCAACCCTCTCGATGCACTGATCAATAAATTATCAGAGTGTGTAAAGGATGGATTAAGCTTTAAGAAAATAGAACATGTCTAAAGATAAATATAAGGAAAGCTGTACAGCTCACACATGGGTCATACTGCAAAGCATTTACCCGCTAAAAGTCTATTTTCTTTGCAAATTGTGGTCTATTGACTTCACCTCACTGAAAATTTCAGTCAGAACACTGTTTCCCAATAATCTTTCATCTATTGGGAAATAGATGAAAGATTAGTCCATTTTTTTTTCCCCCTAGATTCTTGAGATGCTCAGGAAACCTCAACCAAATCTTCATCAGGTATCAGGTTACTCTGCTAACTGTACACACTAATAATTGTTTCATAATGCTTATGTCTTTAGAATAAATACATTTTTCTTCCAATTGATTACGACTCCTGAAGAAGAAGCACAATTAAAAACATCCATAAGTCATGTTTAGCTTTTCCTACTCTCAACTAATTTAAACTTCCCAGCCAACAAACTGTTACAGTTATCTTATCTAAACCATTAGCTGTAACACCACCCTCTCCTTTGCTAATAGTCTGCTCAGCTATTAGCCCTGCGTGTTGCAGATATTTTATGCTGTAATGTTGTATCTCTTTCTATTTTAGGAAGGCAAGAATCAACACAGTTTTGCAAGATACCCAGCTTAAACCATGAGTAGCCAGGGTTTTGTTTTTACATTTATTTAAGTAGAGGAAGATGTCTTGGGTTCTAATCTTTGAACATATACATATACATATACACTCACTCACACAGCATAGAGTCACAGCATATAAGTGCTTTCTTGAAAACAGAAAAATGGGTGTTCTTGGTATCATGTACTTACCCTGACAGTAACTTGGTGGTCACTATTCTTAGCCAGCTCTATCAAGTTGAAGCCATTGTACAGCAGGTTTTCTATGCAGCCATGGAGGTCCTTACTGGAGGCGTCTGGCTTCTGCGATCGAAGGCTATGGACAGCTCCTAAACTCAACTATGTAGAGATCACAATGAAAAAAATATTGTATATTTTCTGTGCACATTTATATAAACACGCCACTGGTCAGTTTTATATCAGTGTGTTTTAGCACACCTGTTCGATGGCCCAGCGACTGAACTCTGCCGGGAGCTGCACTCTCTCCGTGTTTTTGTCCACAGTCAGGTTGAGGTGAGCACTTTTTTGCTCCAGTACTACATGGTGCCAATGCTGATCATCCAACAGGCTGCCAAGGGAGGTGAGATGCAGTGGTTCAGGGGAAGTCTTACCTGAAAGAGAAAGCGGAAGACAGAAAAGATGGGTGAATAAAGAATAACAAGAGAAATGATGAAGAATGCAAAAGGAAAGACAAAAGAAGAAAGTGTTGGAAAAATACATTTAGGATAAAAAGGAGAAGGAATGGGGCAAAGGGAGAAGTGGATACGGAAGGTGAAGAAGGTAAAAATCAGCTAGAGGTAGAAGAGAGGTGGGGAGAGGAGATACATGTCATGGAAGAAAAATAAAGAAGACTGATGGATGGCAGGGAAAGAATAAGAGGTGGTGGAGGATAAAGCAGGCAGAGACAAATAGATCGTTATTGAAAACTACTCAGAGTGAAACTGAAATTACAAAGACCGACTTTGTTTTTTAATCAACACACCAAAACTGTTTTATTTGTAAGAAACAAGAAAAAAAGAAACACTGACACAAATTGGTCACTATAAAATGGAAAAGAAGTGAAGCGCTCATCAAATGATTTCACTTATGTCCTTAGGATTATTCAGTTTTCTGGTGGCTTTTCGCACTTTTTCTATTTTTACCTGATTTGACAGCGACTTTTGTTATATGACCTGTTAGCTTGCATGGTTGTCGATATCTGACCCACTATTCTGGGGAACAACAACAATCAGACTTTATACTGCATCTAAATATTTCATTTTTCTCTGAATCCCACAGCGAGGATCACTGAGAGGTCACCCTTGGTCATCTCATTAGGAACAACTAGATATAACTGCATGCTAACACTGAAAAACAAAGCCAAATATGTCCTAATGCCTAATCTGGGGGGGAAAAACTGGAGAAGACACATGGCAAGACACCATTAAAGATAGATGAGCACCAGCCGGTCCTAATAAGTGGATCCATCTCTATTCCCCCCTTAGGGATGTGAAAGAAACTGTGTTTCTGCTTACAGGGGGAACTGGAGAGAGCAGAATACTGTCAGTCATTAAAAATGTATTAGATATTCTTAAGGGAAAAGCAATTTCAACTTCAGAGAAAGAAACAGACCGCTTGGAAGCTGATGGACAAATATCTTTGATATTTCACTTCGGTCTGTGAGAATATATACAACCTAGTGAGAAATCAAAGGAAAACCCTGAACTGTTCATGCTTACAGGTAGAGATCATGCACGAGTTGTTTGGATCAACTCATCTTAAGGTGCCTACGCTCACCTTTCCCTTCAGTCAGTTTATTGTCCTTGTAATTGTTTGTCTGGTCCTCTTCAGCTTTACCTCTGCTGAATCTGTCTCGCCTAAATACAACTAGCCAGATTTGTGAGTTTGTAATAAAACAAGTATTCCAGCAGTTCCCAGTATCTCCTTGTGTTTTTCCTAATGTTCTTACCAATGTCCTAATTTATGGTGTGGGTTTAACCCCTTGTTGGAAGTGTTTTCTTCCTCTGGCTGCCTTTAAATGTAACTCCTACCTGGATTAAAGGATTTGGATTTCTAAACTTACTCTACTTCCTGGTGCCCTAGATTTACGCCCTTTCTTCTGTTTGTTACACAATTAATACAAAGCTTAAAAGACTCTCTGACTTAGGTCTAATGAAACTGTACAACATCAGGTGTTACAAATGAATACTGTCTCCTAACACGTCAGTCATGGGCTATGATGCACAGCTGGAATTCCTCCACCTTTTGCTTCCACGCGTCTTCTATTGCCACATTTTCTTCTTGTTGGTGTCCCAAACATTTAGTTTATCACATTTTACTGACTGCTGTCTGCTTGAGATAAGTTACTGTTCTGTTGCTGTCGTTTTTTCTAACTAGCGCTGTAGTTACACTAACCACTACATCATTTCAAGCTTGCATTTCTGTTTGTTGGTTGGTAGAGTTGAATAGGTGGTCATCCTGAATTTGGAACATTTTTTTCTAGGCTACCTTTAGCCTTTAGCCTTCTGCTTAGGAACAACATTTTGGAGCCACTACAAAAGAAAGATATTGCTGTGATTTGATGATTATGGTGCTTGTCTGGGACAGTCTGTGTATACCCAGCTTTAGAGAGTCACTTTAAATCAGCACAAAGCTCTTGATATAAGTGGTCTGCACAACATCCCATATGACCATCGACAGGGAGCAAGAGGTCACTGTAAAAAGTATGACTATGGTTTCATATGTCTGCCCTTCACAGTAATCAGCTATTGGGAGGATTAAATGATATGCTAGACCATGCTCTCATTTGCCATCATTGAAAAACCAAATGAAGGAAAAATGAATGTCTTTTCAAAGAATTACATTTCTATCCTTCAGCAAAGTTATCAAAGAATCAATGTCAACTCAGACGATGTTAAAGAATGACTCTGCCACATGCATATATTGCAGCTCTGGTTAAATACCGAAAGCTGGAAGGCCAGCTTTTCAGGTTATTTAAAAGACATTTAGCAAAAGATGACAAGTCCTCCTCCTCAGTGTCTTTTCAAACTCAGACAGCTGGTTGATTCAAACGCAGACCCTTTGTGCTTCGAGGGAACTTCGCGTACTACTGCACCACCTTTCCACTCTAGCATGTGGGAACAATAAGTTCCAGAGGTTGCTACAAATACATGCAACACGCTTTTCTTTTTTCCAAAACTTCAATCTGATATAACTAAATGAAATGCCAATCAAATATTCTATAACTTTCACCTTTCACCAAATCTTGGACCAGATTAGAACTAATTTTAACCTCGAAAGGCCTTAAACCCTTAAGCTCTAATTAACAGAAAATTCTTTACTTGGATAAACACGAATTGTTGCAGTTTGGTACAATTCAAGAATAGTAATAGCACAAATTTGAGTGACCAGAAAAACAATGTTCTTGGATAGCTCGTGCTTGGAAGGAAGAAACATTAAAACTCTTCTGATGTTAACACCTTACTGAGCTTTGAGCTTTCTTTTGTTTTTTAACTTGAGTTCGTCACGTTTTCATATTCTTACATCAGGTGGAGTGAAGAAAAACAATTTTATTATTTTATCAGAGAAAATTAAACTAATGATACAGAGGAAGTCTCTCCTGTCAACACAGTTATTGTGATGACTTATTTGATTAGAGTCTGGATGAACAGAAAGAGACACTGCAATCAATACGAGAGGAAAGATGAGAATCTCTTTATGGGCTTTGATTAATGGAAAAATTACTGTGTTGTAGGAGGTAGAGAAGAGGGCCTTACTGGATGGATGTTTCATTAGATGGATGATTTGATTACTGCATGAATGATGGGAAAGAGAAAGCAGGAATCAATATCAGAGATCAGAGGCCAAAACAGAAAATTGCTTTACTAATATTAATAAATAGAGCCATCTCTTTCCATCTCTTCATCAATCTTTCCTCGTGTGTTTTCTATCTTTCGTATTCTCCAATCGTTTTTGGCTGTGAAATCATCGCCTCTGAGGGAGGAAACTTTTCCAGTTTTGAGGACCTAGTGTTACAAAATTTGAGACTGTCTCAGCTTTTTTGTCATCACAGTCCTCTGTTAGACATAGCTGTTAATTAAAAGAGTAGTTTGTGTTATTTAATCAGCAATGCAGTCAGTTTAACTCAGTATGTTAGATATAAATGATATAATTATGCTGAGCCGTAGAAGAGCTGCAATCAAAAGGTTCCAACAAACATGACAATGAAAAGGAAAACTTGCAAATATTTACAACCTTCCCTTCAAGGTCATCTTCATGTGCACCTCTTCACTACTGTCACTGTGCCTGATATCTTTTAGGTCACTCTGGAAGTCCCACTATAACCAGTTGTGTTGTGGTCCTGAGTCTTTGACCCAGCATTTTATGTTTTTGAGTTGCGTTTGTCGTTGTTTAAGCTTGTAGCTGCTTACTGTTCAGTTGTCGCTTTTGTGTATTTTTTTTAATTTATCCTCTGTTACAGGCATTTTTGTTTGTGCTCTTAGTTTAGTCTTTAAGTGCCTCCCCACGTTTTGTCAAGTCTCTGTCTGTTATGTTTCCCTGTTAAGTTATTTCTTGTTTTATTTGGGTAACATTTGTCTTGTGTGTTTTATGTTCAGCTTTACTTCACTTGCCTCATTATCCCTGAGTTACACCTGCCATATTTCCCACCTGTTTTTTCCTTAGCCTCATTATCATTTGTCCCTTTGTACTGTCTCATATCTTCCCAACCTTTGGGATTATTTATCCCAGAAATGTGTTTCTTTGCATTTCTGTAAAAAGTCGAGCAATAAGCTGCATTTGGGTCCACTCCCTGCCTACCACACAGCTGAACCTTGACAACTCTAACTTGTGCATCTTTGCTGAACCCTGCAGTGGATGAAAACTCCAGCCTACTCATTTAGTTAGGTAAAAAGATGAAGTCAGAGCCACGATGGCATGTGCTATCATGGAGGTCAGTTGTGCTTAATGTTGTCAAATGCCTTACTGTAGAACCTTATGTTGACAGTATGACACTGGGGGACAATTTCAATGTGTACAATCTTGTGAATGTCACAAAAAATGACAAACATGCTCCAGGTTATCTCCCCCAACTGATGTGTGGCTTTGGGCTTGGACACTGTGCACTTTTCCTCTGACAATTTCTGGTTGCTGACAGGGTTGTAGCCAAAGCCCCGGCTCTCATTACCAGTGATGATACTTATTAAGGTGACTTCTGAGTCAGTTTGACATATAAGCTGATATTTGCTCTCAACAGGTTTGAATTCTGCATTCATATTGTAGCACAGTGGTGCAGTGGACTGCTGCCTCACATATTCATATTCAAAAGTCCTGATCGGTTGGGGCTGAATTAGAATCTTGTCCAGGATTTCCATGGTGTAACCTGCCTTTCACTAAATGTTACTCAGCCTCCTTGCAACCTTGGGATAGATAAACAGTTCAGATACACAGATACAAGTAGTCAAAATGGGACTAGGCCAAAAAACAGCAGTCCAAAGATGAACATGTAGAGCTTGGCCAACTACCAGTCAGTATGTTTTTATTTTTTAAATTATTAAGTACCCAGTCATACAAGTCTTTGATCCTATTGATTGAAACCTGATACCAAACGTAATGATTGTAGGTTTATTGTTATTTATAGTTTATTTTGCCATTCTTCAGGTTAATGGAAAACATGAGTATTTGAATTGTATTTAATACCATTCATTATTCATTATGCCAGTGTTTCCCAACCTTTGGGAGCCACGCCACATATTTCACATTAGAAAAATCACACAGCATCATGTTAGGGCCTTCATCTGGGTTGGAGGTTTCTCCAGGACCCAGGTCAGATTGACTACCTTTTCTTTACAAATATTTATCTATTGCTATTATGTACTGTGTCATCTCACAGCATGACTATTATGTAATTTCTTCTTCACCTTCTTATGTTTTACTGGTAGTTGGCAACCATTTAATTAGAGCAAGGTAGTTGCACTGCCCTCTAGTGGAAGAGAATGTAATTGTTCTGCCGGTTACTCATGCCGATTGCTTAGAGTACTGATCAGATGGAACCAGATCACGGCACACCGGATCACACCTCAGTGGTTGGGAAACACTGTATTACGCACTGTAGATTTATGACCTTCACACTAAATGTGAAGGTCAAGTGTTTACCAAAGGAGCACATAGTAACAATTACTTGGCTCAGTTCTGATATTTCCACCTTCCAAAACTCTTTTGTCTGCTCACTGTTATATCTCTGCATTAAAACTCTGTGGATCAGAACTTACCAGGTTGTTTAAATAGAACCAATTAATGTAACAGATCACTTAACCTTGCACACACAAAGCCAGGCACCTTACAAGAAACACTTACTCCTACGTGCTGGAATAATCAATAATATACCATAAGGTAAGTATATCCGATTAGACTCCGTGTAACACACATAAACACAGATGATGTTCTGTAGCTGCACGACATCTTATCCCAGAATCAGTCAGAAAATCTATTTTAAACTTTTAAAATATGTGTCATTTGATAAATTGTGCAAGATTTTATTTATGAACATCAGAGAAAAAGACAGAATATCCTGAGTAATTGTCTTCAGCGTATTCACCCGAAGGCCTTACTAGACAAAACTGAGAGAAGATGCAGATCAGATCCATTTTTTAATGACTGAAATCTGACTTAAATGGAAATGTGTGTGCCCACGAGCAAGACGTTGTTGAGAAATAGAGTGGGAAAAAAGTTTGAAACCTAGTTTAAACTGTGAATGACTGCAGCAGTTCTTCCTCAGACCGAGTCTGCTGTCTCATCATTATAAGTCTGTACTGAACACAAGTTTAAATCATTTTGTCATTCTACTCATGCCCGCAAGACACTATCGCGTCACTGTATCTTGTCTCCTATTCTATTACAGCTCCTCAAAATCTGATTGCTCTTATCAGAAAACTGGCTGGTATAATTATTTCAGCAACTGACTGCCATAAAACACCATGTCTGTCACAGAAACTCGCTAATGATTCACAGCTCAGGTCACCAAGTGAGAAGTTTGCAGGAAGATTTTTGCTTCCTCAGAAAGTATTTCTAGTGCTTTTCCCCTCCTGCATCATGTGAAGTGAGGTTAATCATCTTTTTATCTTTTATTTCTTTTCACTTTTTATTGTAGACTTAATTTGCACAATAATCTAAACTAACAAAAACGACACGTGCAAAAATCACATTTGGTCACATTAAGAGAAGCTGATCAAACAAAAACCAACAGATACAGGATCATTTCTCATCTTAAAAGAGTCATTTAATATATATTGAGCATTTGAGTGTTGCTTTAATTTGGATATTGTGAAATACTGTGGGATTTATTGAATTCTGCTGTAGGGGCTAAGAGCTTAATGTCTTCTTTCCAAAGCTAGCAAAGGTGCAAAGGTTCAAACTTGTATTATATGTATGTGCTGAAGTAGCTGCCAACAAATTCAAGCATATAGTGGACTATCTGATCTCATTTATCATTTTTATTTACAGGCAATGGGAGAGCCTGTGAGTACTTTGTGAATAGTTCTGTTTTGGGCTTAGAGAGTTCAGTGATCCCAGCAAACATCGCTGAGACAGAAGTTTTGTGTCTCTGGACAAAAATGGTCAAAGGCTGAAGCCAAAAGTGTGATTATGAGGCAGACAGCCAGAGGAGACACATCAAATAATAGTCCAGTCATACCCTCTCATACAAACCAGGGAAAAACAATCATACAGTACTGTGGAAAGAGCCACCCTTCATTTCTTTACATTTTCCTTCTTAGGAACCAGGCTTTCTGTCATTTTTTTAAAGTGGTCTTGACACTTGATCTTCAAGTGATCTCCTCCAGGATTTCTAAAGGTCTTTCAGCAGTCTTTGGTTGTGGTGTTTTCCTCTTCTTGTCTGTCTGGTCTAGGCATCGACTCAAAATTATACGTTTTTGTTTGAAGTGAACTGAAGACAGTCATGAAAAGTGAGTGAAGAACTTATCAGACAGGAACCCTCATTGAACCTGAAAAGAAGGCACTAGCCAAAGGACTCCATTTTGCCATTTCTCCACAACAGCTGCCCACAGTGGATCTAATCACAGCCACGAAAACAACAATCCATCCTAGCTCCCCTTGTGGGGAACACACCCCATTACATCAAAAACTCCACTGACTTTACCAACAAGTTCCAGAAACTTCCTCTGGATCCGGATTAAACCAAAATGTTCTTTGATGTGGTTTCACTCTTCACTTGCATACCTGAGGCAGTGGAGACTGTCAGAAAACGACTACAGCAAGACAGTTCCTTAGAAAAGAGAACCAGCTTTACCCCCGATCACATCTGCACACTGTTAGACCTCTGCGTTACCACCACATATTTTAAATACAACAAGGGTGTCTACAGACAAAAACATGGATGTGCCATGGGCTCGCCGGTGTCACCCACTGTGGCCAACATTTACATGGAGGAAATGGACAGTAAAGCCCTTGGCAGCACGTAGCCACTGGTACAGATACGTGGATGACAACAGGGTCAAAATCAAAAGCCAAGAGGTTTAAGCCTTCACATCAACTCAGTGGACAGAAACATGAAGTTCAACAGGGAAGACACAAAGGACAACAGTTTGCCACTTCTGTACTGTGCTGTGCACATTGAGGAGAATGGAAACCTCAACACTCAAGTTTACTGGAAGCCCACACACACAGACCAGTACCTACTCTTGGACTTGGACGCGCTGGAACACAAACTTGGAGTAATCAGGACCCTGCAACGCTGGGCAGAAAACATTTCCTCAGAGGTAGAAGGGAAAGAAAAGGAACACATACATGTAAAGAAAGCTTTTAAAACATAGTTATCTTAGTTGGGCTTTCATCAAATCAGTGAAGATGAGTTTTAGTTAAGACAGCTCATTGAAAGTTTGTATTAATTCACCAAACTGCAGTATAAATCCCTTTTTTTCCTTTTGCACAAGTACCAGGATGGCCGAGTGGTTAAGGCGTTGGACTTAAGTTCCAATGAGCAAATGCTCTCGTGGGTTCAAACCCCACTCCTGGTACACACCTTTTCCACGCCTTGGCTCATGTGATGATCAATAGTGGGCCAATGAACCCTTTAATATATAACTCCCACTAGGGAATCTCCATCATTTGGTCTTAGAAATGAAGAAGCTTCTTGGATGAGAGGTGAAACATCTTCAAGAAACTCAACGAAGTCTAGTCGCTTTTCTTTCCAAGCTCCTTAGCTGTTAGCATTGTTATATTTGCTGAACAACAATTAAGTTATAGAAACCTTGCGACCTTGCAACAAGGTCCAGAAAGCTTTTCTACTCGACATTTAGAAAGGCCATCTGGCCGACAGCTGGGAAAAATCAGACAATTACAGGATGTTTAAATGTCAATTTTGAGATTTCATTCTAGTCATTAAAAACAAGCACTTAAAGACACAAACATGTCTGACTTCCCAGCCCAGACTGCTTGAGAATTAAAACTTTCTTTTTTTTATTTTTTTTTACTGTGAAGAGGAGATTCATTGCTCTATGTTTTCAGTCTCTACCTCACTGCATTACCTCAGTACTTATAATTCAAAAAACTCACCAGTGAAGCCTCAGATTGTTGTCTTTGCACTGACTTTGGTACAAAATCGCTTTGATAGCCGCAGCTGTAGGTTTTGCATATTAAATATGCATAAAATTGAGGAAAATTGAAAGAAAAACAAATCTGGCTGTAATAAGTCTGTGACTGTTGATTAATCTTAGTATCTTAAAGTGGACCTTTCAACCTCTACAATATTTTCTGTTATACTGTTACAATCATTGATAGTCACATCAAACAAGGTCATCCATCCATCCATTCTCTTCCACTTATCGGGGTTGCAGGAGCACTGGAGCCTATTCTCGCTACCATAGGGTGAGAGGCAGGTTATACCCTGGACAAATCAACAAGACCAAAGAAGGCCAAAGATTCAAAATAATAAAGGCGGAATATGTGCAGCAATCGCAAATGTAGGCTTCACGCTGCTCTCAGTTCTTGCTTTCAGACAGTTTTTCTACTCTTGGCTCTCTATGATGCAAATGGTGCTGATATCTGTAATATGGTGGCACGTTGCTCTGACTGTGACCACACAGGCCCCATCCACCTGATATTCAAAACGACTAAAACAGTCTCTATTGCAAGGTGCAGGAAATTTCAAGAAAGCTGTCTTAAAGGCATCGAGAAGGGAGCTAGAACAGCTTGTTTCAGAGAGTAAATGAACTGAGAGGTTGAACCAAAGCCCAGCATAACATAAACATTTCAAATATGTTTTGAAATGAAATGATAAATGAAATAATGAAAACTAGTCCAAGAATATAAAAAAAGGAGATGGAAATGAGCATAAAAGGTCCTCTTAAAAACTAACTTCAAAATTAATTCTCTTCAAATGTACATTCAGTTAACCCAAATTTATAAAGGCCCCTGGGTTTATAAGTTGAATGAACTTAAAACGACCCGCTGTAAAGTAAACTTTTATTGGAATTTTTTTTGTGGGGTAGTGTGATATTTGCTGTGAGATTTCATAACATGTTTAGCTGCCAACGCAGTGTCACAAAATAAGATTGGCCAGTAATTACACCCTGCAGTGCAGCCAAGTAGGTGACTGTGACTAATGACCTGGTTACTACTTTCATATCTAGGAAGCAAGTAACAAGGCTTCTTTATGTGCTGGGGCTTTCCATACAGTCAGCTACGTATTTAAACTTCTAGTCCTTATATATTCACTACACATACCTGCTGCAATCACACAAATTCCATCAAGAATGCAATTATCTAAAAAGAGATGGTCGACAAATTGGCAACGAGTGACAGGAGAGGTGATTTTTTTAATTTCTCTCATGCAGAAAATTATAATTGGTTAATAAGTAAAAGGAGAGTGACAGGGGCATGAATTAATCACATTATTTAAAGTACTGAACTGCTGAAGGTACTAGCATCTGCTAAAAAGTAATTCATCTACCACCTAGTTTTTAATTTGTATTTTGGTTCCTCTGTCATCAGGACAGAGCTGCTGTTTGTGCAGGGTTGTTACTCAGTGTTGCCTCATAATGTGGGCAGCATCTGCTCCAGGAGGGTCAGACCTGGATGTGTTAGTGTTAGTACAAAAGTGCACGAAGCAGATGACCCGAACTGCACAATTCGTAACCTAAAAACTTTGTGCAGAAAAGTGAAAAAGAGAGAGAGAGGGAGAAAAATGTAGAAAATATGAGGCAGAAAGATGAAGGACTGAAAAATGGTTTACGGAAGCTTTTGAAATAACATAAGAGGAAAAGAATTGCTCTGGCATATCCAAAAGACAGAGATACATAACAATGAAGGAAAACAGAAAAGATGGTTGGAGAGAATATCAAAAAGGTCTTTGTGTGTGTCAAGAAGGCAAGACAGGAGAATGAAAATTAAAGTACAACTAAAAAGAGCCAAAGTGTCTCTTCTGATTAAAAAAATAAAATAAAATAAAACACTGAGATGTGGGCAGAGAAACTCAGAAAAACAACACTAATTAAATCAGAAAAAGTCTTGCTGAGAAACAGGGTGGAGAGGAACAGAAAGAGAAACCACAATGAAAGCTCTGTTGCTATTATTTCAAAGGACTTGGGATGTTGCTATGTTGAGTACATGTGTTTGTTCACACTAGGGATGTTTCTTATGACTAATTTACTAGTTGATTAGATGGGAAGAAAAATTCTGACTAATCAACCAGTCTGCAAGTATGAAAACAATAAGAAGGCATTTAAATCCAAGTCAATCTAATGGATGAGGTTAAACATGGGCAATAATCAAAATGCAGCTGAAAAGTGTGACGCCATGCATAACACTGTACACGCTCAGTGTCAGATGCTGAGTGTTGCTAACATTAGCAGTGGTTGTGCCAGCTGCCTTCTTTCCCTGCAAATTAACATCCACCCGCTGTGCTAGATGTAGTTCTGCATTGCTCTGGGCGAGCGGTAATCCGCCAGCTTATTCTGAGGCAACAAGGCAGAGAGGGCTGGTGTCGTCTGCTCGGGCTAAGAGTCTGTGTAACATCTGCATAACATCTCAGAAGTGACAGTTAACTGGCAGTGTAAAATAATACAATTAGAATAATTGCTCCAGCAAGTATGTATAGCAAGGGTGGCAGTATTTAAAAACCTAGTCAACTAGTCGCTCACACCCCTGGTTCAAAAAGGGGAGGCAAAAACTGGAAGGTGAATGGCCAGCTTGGCTAAATAGCAGAATGAAAGGGGGGGCAAACATTACATTTTCAGCCAATAGGAGGATGATATGTCCTCAGCATCGATGGCAATGCCAATGATACCTAGCTAACAGCAGTACACTTACCATACATTTTTGTATGTTTTCTATTACATGCTATATGGTGAAGTCAGAGCCAACATAACAGCAAAACTTTAACAAAATGTATAATTAACTGCAGTCATTTCTTTTAATGTCATTTCTTTTAAGTCTATAATTGAGATCAAACCACCCTGATGGGTTACTGAACAAGTACAGGGGTCCCTTGTTTATCCTCATTTATCGCGGGAGTTACGTTCTAAAAATCCGCGAAGTAGCCAACTTTATTGTTTACAATTATTATGGATGTTTTATGGCTGTAAAACCCGTCACTACACCCTTTATACACTTTTCTCTGACAGGCTTGAACATGTTCACACTTTTCTCTATTGTTTAAACACTGTAAAAGTTCAAACCCTTCGTAGAAAAATAAGTCCACTATTATAAAATAAAACCAAAGGGACCAATGGTGCAAAACGTTTCATCGACATTTTTGTGTTTATGGGAGAAAACTTACAAACATACAGTACAGCACTTCAGAGTCACACTGCTGGCGATCGAAGATTAAGATAAATTTGACAAGCTGAATGCATTCTGTACTGCACAGGAGACATGACACAAGATTGATTGACAATGGTCTACAGCCAATCAGGACGCCGAACACAATGCGCTGTTAAAAAAAAAAAAAGCATGCAAAATTGCACCAAAAAAAATCAGCGAAACAGCGAGACCGCGAAAGGTGAACCGCTTTATAGCGAGGGACCCCTGTACACAGTGTATATCCCATATGGAAGCATACTAGAGAAAGTACACTTTGACCTGCCTTTATGTAAAATGATGCCTAATCTGATTAAGTTAGAGCGCACTCGTTATAATTGATTTAAGTTTCTTGAAGGTGACAGCCCACCTTCAGAAAGCTCTTCAAGGTGATCAACTTCCTACAATGACATTTTGAAAAAGTCTAGGTCATTTTTTGAGGCGGTAGGGTTTCTTTGCTGCCTGCGTTGAGTGCTGGAGGGGACATAGCGAATGTTGTTTAAGAAGTCGTAACCTTTCTTTAAGATGTTACTTTCTTTAAGGATGTGCAAAACAAGTTTACAGTCTCAGAGAAGAGACACAGCGATGTCTCTGACAGATGGATGAAAGGTAGAACAGATGACGGATACATGAGGGAGGGATGGCAGATAAAGATGCAGAGATGAAGAGCATTTGTGAGAAATAGAAGTCAGGGGGTGGATAAAAGGGAAGATGAAAGCAAATAGGAGGCGATGGAGGAATCATTTTTAGTAGACATGAAATGGTGAGAGGGCAAAAAGATGGAAAGATAGATGGATGAAAAGACCTGATGGGAATCCTGATGACTGGCAAGCCATATGTTAACGATGGCAGTCTGACAGCCTCTGGTTTAACCCTATTCACACACACACACAGACACAGACACACACGCACACACACAATCTATACAGACTGTAAGCCATGCATCAAGGCTTACAGAGTCCAGCCCCAACACATGCTACAGTGAATGGGTACCATCCATCACGGCTGTAACTAGACAGAGATGCAGCAGCAGCCAAGACTAAACCAATCAGATGGCAGTGTGTGTAACGACCATCTCAAACCAAAAACAATCTAAAGTTATTTTAGAGTTTGAGCTGTCCTCAAACTTATACAGATGCTTTTTACCAATACAACCCTGAAGTGACAAAAAAACCTCTGAGTGCTAAAATAACATAGAATACCAGAACCAGAAAATAAAAACAGAAATAGCATGTTTCTTCTCAGAGGAAATGTGCTTAACTGCAAAATCGGTGTGCTAAAAATGCTCTTACCAACTGCAGTAGCATGTCTGAGTGCTAAGATGCCTTTCTTTTGTCTATTTGTGTACAAACCGCTGAAAGGATTAAAAAAAACCTGACGTAGTTACTGCTTGATTATCAGTTTGATTAAAAAAATCTTACATATGGACACTCAAAAAGCCTCTTAGACTAAAATGTATACTTATGTCAAATATCAAGAACCACATCGCATTTTTACATGTTGTCATTCTTTATACTTCAAATATTTGTTCATAAATGGAAAGTCAGAGCAACAACAAGCATTACTGATAACAGATAACCTTTAAAGGTATCACACAGAAAGAAAATAAGATCAGTGGTTATGTAGCAGCTGGGAGCTCCACAAATAGCTTGACAATATGATGCAAAGAATGATGAGCCATCAGATGATTTTAGCTTCCATTGAGACCAGCTGATCTTCGGGGACTGCAGGGAAATTTGAGTTAAGAGCCAGAGCTAATGCTACGCTGCTTTTTTGTGCATAGGGTGCAGTTAAAAAAAAATCTGGCAATCTACCATTAAAAAAATACCAAACATATAGGTTCCCTCCAACCAGCTGACCTCTGCAAGCACCTTACAATTAAAAGTGGTTGTCCAGAAGCTGAGGATGTTGCATGCTCAACCACCGGGACACCAGTTGGTCACTGCAACTATTTGCAATGGGTCGCTTAATGTAACAGAAATTCAGTGCAATCACCAGATCACCACCACTCTAGTGTGACAGTGCCATTACATGTATTATGTGTGTGCTTTGATTTCACCACACAGAAAAACATTAACTTTCAATCTGACCAGACAGACTGGCAATAGTACAACAGTTTTCAGGAGAGTGCAAAGCTTTGAAGCCCAAAGGAGGCACAGAAGGACAGGAATGGGACAGTCACATCGCAAATTCACCCACAGCATTAGACAGTCAACACAGTTTACTGTAGTGTCCTGGGGTGTCTAAAGATACAGGAGTCGTTTGGTGAAACTGACACAGTCTTGACTCGTGACCTTCCAGTATATCCTCCCTGTGATGGTGTCCTCCTTACCAAAATCAAGCTGAAGAGTCACTGTTTTTACACAACGAGGAAGAAAGCATGCAGTGAAGGGGCACGTGTGCAGGGGAAGTTCCACTGTATGATCTAAAAAAGGCAGTAGCACTGGACATGTACCAGATTATGACCTCGACTGGGAGATCAGACAAATTTAAATCAGGTTATAGTTTTGGCCAATAACGTATCTTTTTTGTGTCTATTTCTTTAAATCCAATTTTTTAAAAGAGGTTTTTAATAAATCTGTCCCACGTTTTTCTCTTAAATACCATTACTTCTACTCCAGTATGTATGAGGAAAAGTCTGCTTCCATAAATGGCTACCATTATGTGTTGTGTTGTACCTTGTCTGAGCAGCAGCTGTAGCTTTCCTCTCTCTAACTCCAGGCTGAGGCTGACGCCTTGCTGCCCCTCTGCATGCAGCAGTATCCCAGAATTCCTCAGGGTTTTAAACTTCAGAGAGACAACCTCTTTGGATGTCCGCCACGGCCCGGGACTCAGCCTGTACACCAGGCTGCTGCTGCCACCGTTTAGGCTCACCACATCAGAGGCTAAAAATCAAAAACAAAATAGATTTCATGATAAAAGAAACGAGAGCAAAACTTTGAAACCAGAATCTTAAGCAAAAGCTTAACAGTTCATATCATATAACCCTGAAACAGACAACAGTCCTTGTGTTTGTGCAATTTTCCTACAGCATCAGATTGTTCAAAGCTCCGACTAATAACTGGGTGTCAGAATTGCTATTAATACCATGTAATATTCTAATTCAAGGTTCTTAAATAATGCTTATGCTACCCTGCATAAACTCACAGTTACTCACACTTGTTACTCATCTACTTGTACCTGTAATTCTGTGGTTGTAGCAGACAATTTGTTAAACAGCGAGGGAAAACCTTGCAGCAAGGACTGAATCTGTATTCTGCTTAACACTTTTCATCAAGAAGTCTCTCAGTTACTGCGTGCTGCTCGCTGGGGATTTGGGCTGAGGTCATGTGAGGAAAACGGTGTAGGTGGTAAAGAATGAACTGCAAATACTGAACTGTTTAAAGAGAGCTGCGGCTGAGTTCAGCATCAAAAGCCTTTTCAGTTGTACAACTAATTTCTCCGACTGAATGTTTCTTAATGGACTTGGCAACTCTTTGGCTTCCTAAGGCTTACAATCAGCCAACCACTTTGCTTGCAGTAATGCTCTTATTGCATTGTACAGTGTATTTCCTGCTGATTGCAGAGCAGTAGGCTTGGGCTCAGAAGCACTGAGTCATCCTCTGCGACTGAAAGCTAAAAAACATTACTTGAAGTCGACTCTGTGGACTATCAAGCCATTCTAATTAAGTCCCAGATTACATTTTGTTCTACAATATTACGTATTATGTAATTACAATCAGCCATATCCCTGTAATTATCCCCAGAACATATTGTTGATTATTTTTGACTCACTACCTGCGTACTGAAATAGCACTGGACATAGTGAGTGCAGTAATTAGCTGGACATAGTTTTACACACATATATTTGATTGATTGCAGTAAATATAATCATAGAAACACACACATATGACAATGGGAAGAAATTAATAAAAAATACATAAATAGAGGAGACAAGTCCCTGTAGCTATGCTGTTGCTTTCTAGCATCAGTTAATTAGCAGAGAGCAATTTAGATTGGTATGAATATCATACTTCAAAGACATGTGGTTATCAGCAAGAAGGCCTACAAAATGGACTAGTCTGGCCCATGGGATGGTTTCAGGAATACTGCAGAGAAGATGGGGAAGAATGTTTGTATTTCCCACTGTTTGCTTCTGTAGGAAGCATTGGGTTACAGGTTGTTAAGAATAGAGGACGTCAAGGGACTGGTTGTCCAATTCTTAATGTCATTTGAGTCAGAGATCTGAATCATAATCGATGTTTAGCCTTCCTAAAATCAAACTGGACTTGTTGTTCTATAGATCTGGAGGTATTTTTATAGTGCTCCTGCACACTTAAGATTAACTTGCGCTTTAATAACTTAAACATTTGACACCTCTGTATTGCAAGCTGCAGACAGCACAATTGTCTGTGTCTACATTTAAGACAAACTATCCCATGGGTGGTAATAATTTAACTCCAAAAGTCATCCTCGTGGTGCCAGGAAAATAATCTTTACTCCATGACTCACTGTATAAACTTTAAATCCATCCAGCAGATGCTGGTATCTTTCAGGACCAGCTTAACCACCTACTGTCATTTACAGACTTTTGACGCTAGTGCAAAAAGAAATCTTCCTTTCACAGAAAAATGCTCTTTTGCTGAAGATATAGTGAAAATACTCCTCATTTATACTCCATTATTCTGCCTTCTTACAGTGTTTTACACTATTAGCAAATAATACAGATCATCACACTTCCAGCACTTCCAGAAACCAAAAAAGCTCTGGTGTGTGGCTAATTCCACTAATTAACTTTTTAATCATGAATAGGTTTTTTTTTTTTGTTCAGGTTTGCATGGATTTTAAGAAGTTTAAACTCTCATGTAGGCCAGGGAAAATGTTCTCCATCCATTCTTATAATGTTAACTACAAAACACATTATTTTGTGTTTCCTTAAAAAAGACTAATATCCACCGAGCATTTACATTCAGTGCATTCCTCACACTGTGGCAAACCGTTTGTCACCAGCAGCTATATCGCAGCTCCCTGCGATGTATTACATTTGTTTTTCCGGGGAGGATTCTGCCGTGAATGCTGCATTAGTTTTCTGCAGGAACACCAGGAATCTTCTCTGACAACTGTGACACCAGCTGATAAATATAGCACACAAATATATCCGTAAGTAACTTTTGAATATTTCCAAACGACTATAGGCTATTCATCAAAATCCATCTTTTAATGTTTCTCCAAATCCATCCTCTTCTCACGCAGACAACAGTAAATAGAGTTAAATAAGGATATATACAATGGTTTTAGCATAAATCATCTTTATACTTGGCAGATTACATGTGATGAAGATGCAAGTACAAGATGTAAGACTATAAAGAAGATACAGAGATCACGTAAAAGTGGCGATCACCAAGAACAAACTAAAGAAAACCTGAGGACACTGTTGGTGCAGTTTCACACTGCCGGGTTATTTTTAATAGAAGAACAAAGAGTCTTATACGAAAAGAAGACTATGTGTTTTCTTCTAAGAGTGACATTCAGTATGAATTAGAAATAAATGGAAAAAGTAGAACACTTTCAAAAGACACCTTTTGAAACCTAGTCGTATTTTTGTGAAATTGCTTTTTCCTTTTTAGTATATTCAAAGCAAACGAGCTGATGTCCTTTTATTTTTATACTTCTATTTTAAAATTCCACTCAGAGTACAGCCGGCGAAATATAGGCGGAAACTTGAAATAATACACAGAGACGTCTGTGGAGGAAATCCCAGGAAACCGTGTTTGCACATGAATAGTTATTGTTTGCTAAGTATATTCTAGCATGTATATGTAAATATATGGAGTTGCTTTTGATATTCATGAGTATGTCGTGTTTTGATTAGAGCACAGAAATCAGGGCAGAGCAGCAAATGAACGCTGAGAAGACAAAAGACTACAAACACCTGCTCGTTTAAGAAAATGAGCAAAGCCTGTACGTCTGACTGTACACCTTAGCTGTAAAGGGAATAAAGACCAGGATGAAGAGGAGTTCCATTCATTGAAAATATAGTCTAATGTGTTTAAAGTCATGCTGAGTCAAGAGGATTCATATTTTATATGGAAAAAAAATCAACAACTCACATATGTTATGTAACTGAATGTGAATAAATCTGACAGCAATGCTTATGTGCAAAACCAATGTCGTATTTGTTTAGTTCATTGTACTGATGCTACGGCTGCTGGGGCCAGCATGTATAAAAGCAGCTCTTAACTCTTAACAAAAGGCTTTCAGTGAAAGAAAAGCAGCCCAATAACAAAATCATGAAATGTATACGTTTGTCAAGAAAGGACTGAATAAAATTCAGGAGTTCCAGTCGGGATAAAGAAGACAGAACTTACTGTAAGGACATCCGTAGGTTTCCAGTCGCAGTCCGATCCGTCCGCTGGGATTCCAGTCCAGAGGAATGAGGCGGAGAAAACGTGCAATCGCTGGTTGCTGCAGCTTGTATTGAACCACACTGTCTGCATTGCTGTTACCTGGAAATGACTAAAAATATACAAGCAGAGAAAAAAAAATGACATGTAAATATTTACATATATAAATATTTGCACTGGAAATTCAAGTTTTTTGGTTTCCTGTTTGTAGGTTGCCCAACCAGTCTACATGTGTTTTGTGGACTTGGAGAAGGCATTCAACCGTGTCCCTCGGGGGGTCCTGTAGGGGGTGCTCCTGGAGTATGGGGTGTCTGGCCCATTGCTATGGGCCATTCTGTCCTTATACAGCAGTTGCAAGAGCTTGGCCCGCATAGCCGGCAATAAGTCGGACTCGTTCCTGGTGGGTGATGGGCTCCGCCAGGTCTGCCCTTTGTCACCCATTCATAATTTTTATGGACAGAATTTCTAGGCGTAGCCAAATGGCAGAAGGCTTCACTTGGGTGGTCTCAGGATCTCATCGCTGCTTTTTGCAGATGATGTGGTCCTGTTGGCTTCATCAGGTGATGGCCTCCAGCTCGCCTTGGAACGGTTTGCAGCCAAGTGTGAAGCGGTGGGAATGAGAATCAGCACCTCCGAATCTGAGGCCATGGTTCTCAGCCGGAAAAGGGTGGCGTGCCCACTCCGGGTCAGGGACGAGTTCCTACCCCAAGTGGAGGAGTTTAAATATCGTGGGGTCTTGTTCATGAGTGATGGGAGAAGGGAGCGGGAGATCGACAGATGGATTGGTGCAGCGGCTGCAGTGATGCGGACGCTGTACCGGTCTGTTGTGGTGAAGAGAGAGCTGAGTGTAAAAGCGAAGCTCTCAATTTACCGGTCGATCTACGCCCCTACCCTCACCTAAGATCACGAGCTGTGGGTAGTGACCGAAAGAACGAGATCCCGAATACAAGCGGCGGAAATGGGCTTCTTCCGAAGGGTGGCTGGCCTCTCCCTTAGAGATAGGGTGAGAAGTTCGGCGATTCGGGAGGGGCTCAGAGTAGAGCCGCTGCTCCTCCACATCGAAAGGAGCCAGTTGAGGTGGTTCGGGCATCTGACAAGGATGCCTCCTGGGTGCCTCCTGGATGACGTTTGCTGGGCATGTACCACCGGGAGGAGGCCCCGGGGCAGACCCAGGACACGCTGGAGATATTATATCTCTTGGCTGGCCTGGGAACGCCTTGGTGTCTCCCCAGACAAGCTGGAGGAGGTGGCTGGGGAGAGGGAGGTCTGGGCTTCTCTGCTTGGGCTGCTGCCCCGGATAAGCGGAAGAAAATGGATGTTTGTAATGTGCTTGCAGTCCGAGCTTTCTTGACCAATCGTGTTTGAGGAAGCTTTGAGGGCATATAATTCACGCTGTATAATCCACATTCCCAATAATATAATAATATATCAACCAAGACTACTGTCGGCGTATCTTTTTGTTGTTTGCTTTCTGTTAATTTTTTTTTGCATTGTTGAAGAATGAATGGCTGGGGGAAGAGGAGGTCTTTGATTGGTTGTCTTGTGGCTCCACCTAAAGTCCTGACATATTGGAAAATCTCCCCCAGGGACTAAGCCACAAGACTAGCCTATGACTGCAATCCTCTTGATATTAAAGAGTAAGATATGATATGATAAGTAGCATTGAAAGCAAAAATATAAAAGCAGTAAAGTAACATTTTTAATTGACGATAAATCGGTAAATGTTAAGGAAGCACCGAAATAACTGAAAATCATTTAGCAGCTGTCCACTCAACAAGATCAACCGTCCCATTAGCATCATTAAAAGGGGACATTTACTGTGTACAGGGTCAAATACATCCACATGTAGTGCAATCACTGATGCAATATTCACAATATTCTTTCCTTGCTCTGATACTCCTTTAATCACAACGCTATTCCACCTTTTTGTTGAAACAAATAAGAGTTTTGTGTCTGACTGTGGACTATTTCAATCTTTAATCAATTGGCTGTAAAAGCAGGACGATCAATAGTAGTGATTCAGCTTCTGAGATGGAGGGTCAGCGCTTTTTCTGTATTTCTAAAAACACAAATTTATGATTATTTGTAGCTTTTTTATTTGATTTAATCTCAAGGTCATCCAGTCTAGGCTGTTTTATCTAGTTCTCACTTGGCTTACCACCTATGTAGACACACAGTGCTTTTAATTGGGTAAAATGAAAGGCAGAGATATGCCATCTGTGTTGTACTTAAATGTATAAAATAAAGCTGATCACACTGGCAGCTTATATAATGACCATGTTAAGGACACAGCACATTTCCATTAGGAATTGGAGACACACCATGCTGCATAGAAAAAGATGAGGCAGGAAGCAGAGGTGAGGGGGAAGTTTAACAGCAGTTTGTATCTTTTCAGATTTGGAAACTTTTCCTTTGAGGAAATTATATTCATTAACCTACTTTATGCTAAAATCCTTCCATAAAATGTGGAGTGTTAGCAGCGAATTGGTTTGTCGGTCTCTCTCAGACTCTGGGCATAATGCCTGATGGATTTCTTTCCATCTCCTCCATCTGGCTATCTACCCTAATTACATGCCTCCCTTGAAGTTGACACGCAGGTTAACTCGCTCTCCCAATACTGAATAAAACTTAGACACTTAATTAACTTATTAATTCCTCTGTAATCAAAAGAAAGTGAATTGGATCACATCATATGATGAAAAGAGACTCTATGTTTGACTGAAAGGAAAAAAAACATTCAATGTGAAATCTGAGAATTCATTTTTGAGACTTTTATGTATGATTTAGTTCACTTTGTTCTTTAGAGGATGAAAACTTTAAACTCTTGGCCTTTTGAAACATCTGAAAATCCTCACATATAACATGATACTGATGCTCTCTTAAAAGAAAACATATACTCAGCTCTTAAAGCATTTTTATGTTTAAGAAGCTTAAAACAGCTGAAATTTTAAGTGGAAAGCTATTATAAGGTAAAAAAGAAAAGAAAAGATTAAAGCAGTTAATTAATCTGCAACATCAGTAAGTTTGGAATAAATTGTATTATTTGTATCATGTGATCCAATTGCACCAGGTTTTTCTTAACAGGAATGTTCCATTAATGTTAGGAGGTTTTTGATACTACATGTTCCTTTGAACAGACTAAAAGAACAATAGATGATTGTTAAAATAACAGCATGTTGTTTGCAGACAGGATGTGAGCATCAATCTTCTGACTCAAAGACGAAAAATTTATGAACCAGACCTGCAACCTTGACTCAAGACAGAGACCTCATCAGAGAGGACGAGAAGGCATTACTACATTACTTTAAAGTGTAAGAGTAATGTTTCTGTTCGTATGGAGTTGAGTGAAAGCTGCAGTCCAAAAAAGTGAGAGGCTGAGTGTTTCATCTGCTCAAAGCATTGAGGCAAACAGCAGGAAGGATGCACCAGAGTGATGAGTATCAGTGGAAAATGACAGAGGGGGAAGAGAATCACCTGGTGAGAAGAAGGAGGGCGATAAGCAGTGAAGACAGCGAATAAGAAAACAAAATAAAGTAATAAAGGGAATTTGAGAAACAGGGAAAAGTGAAAAGAGCAGGACTTGTTTCCTCATCTTCAGCCCTCCGGGCAAGAGAAAGCAAACAGATAAAGAGGAACGAGACAATAAAGAAAAGATGGATTGCAGTATTTCCAAGCACCCACGGGCTTCTGAGGAAAAAGAGAGAGAGAGAGAAAAAAGATGTCACCCTCAGAGAGGAAGAGGAAAACAACAAATTCCCTTCCCTGGTCTTCTGCCCACTAAAGCAAAAGTCGCAAATGATCCAGGAACTCTGCCATTAACTTTCTCTTCTGGAAGAGTCTTTATGCCTGGCTGACAAAGTCACAAAGTTTCCGAAATCCTTTGAAATGTGACTGGGTTTGTAGAGAACGTGTGTAGCACCTCAGCTCAAGATGTTTTTAAACTGTTAGGAGCAGTTTCCTCTGCTTTCTCAGAAAAGATCCACAGTTCTGAGATTAGTTGGATTAAAACTCAGCTCGACTTCTAATCAAAGCTCCTCTCTGCAGCTCTGTAACAAATGCGCTTTCTTCCTGGATCAGTGTCCATGTACACAGTGGAAAACTTTGCAGGTTTGTTGTTTGATCTAGTGTCCAAGTCACAGGGAGCATGCAGGTACATGTTTTGAAGTGGCTCACTGAGCTGACAGGATTCATCACTGTGTTTGCTTTCAACACCAAAACTACTTAGTATTCTAGTGCCATTATACTAAACCATGTATCGCCACTGCAGTGGGACAAATACAACAGAGTCCAACATGACACTTGTGCAATGAGAAAACGCCAAAGGGAAGTGCTGTGTCTACGAAGAGGCGGGAGGCGATGCCTCGCTGCGTCTGTGACCCATCTTGTTGATTTTTTTTCATTAATCAGCCCTACAGAGACCAGCTGAGGCTTTATCACTTCATGCCTATGTTTCGCCATGTTTCTGCCATGTTGTTAGTTGTGATCAGTGGGGGAAAGTAATAAAATGATCCACAGGAAGGTAACAAATTGCAGAAGAATTCTACAGAAGGTGTCTGATTAAGGCTTTGGGCCTACACAGGATTTCCAGAACAGCTTCACTGATCCTTTCATGTCTATTTCACCCAGTGCAAACAGTACTGTGATGAGTACACAGTCATTCATCGCAGCACAAACGTGTTCATTTTTGGTTAATTTGCACTGATCCTTACGGAGACAAGTGGAAATAAGCCCCGTGAGCAAAATCCTCCTATGGTAGAAAGACTTACTGGACTTAAGTGGTTCTGGTTTTCCTTTACATTTGTTATCTGTCTGTTTACTCTGGTTCTGTCTTTAGGATGCACTTTAGTGAAACACCTAACTGAGTGTGTAAGAGTGAGGGCTTTTTTATCACGTGGCCTAAAAATGAAATATATATAAAAAATGAATTAATGAGGAGCACAGAATGTTTTTGTTTTTTAAAACACACGCTCTTTCCATTCAGTCTCATCTATACTCCTGGGTCACACACATCTTCCACTAATCAACAGCAAAAAGTGTCAAGTGATCAAGTGTATGATGCAACATCAGCAGACATTGTGGCTGGACTTAATTTGTTAGATCATTACATCTTTTTTTTAAGATCGAATGGCCAAGGGTTCATCGGAGTTTGTGAGTGACACATGCTCTTTTCTGTTCTCTTGGATGACTAGTTGTAGGTGAAGCTGTTTTGGACAGATAAGAGCAGAATAATGTGTTTAATCATTGCTTTTTGTCTTTAAAAACAAACAATGGCCTTAACCTTCTTGCACTTAAAATGCAATAATCACATGTTTGATTTGAGATTAAAAATCAAAGGTTCATCGTGTACAGCTGGGGTTAGCCTTTATAAGACAAATCTGTATTTTCTGATAGAAGGGGTATGTCTATAAGTCTTAAATGTCGGATCTTATTTGCATTTAGTTTGAATCATATTAAAGGGTAAAATGTAAGTAGAGTGGTATTTATTTATATATAATTTATTTTAGTCTTTCTGACTTTTCAAAGCGCTTCAACAAGCAACAAAACATAAAGTGCTTTGAACAGCAAGAGCAAGAAGAACTGTTATTTAAATCTATCCATCTATCATCTATCTATCTATTTTTGACTGCCCCATTTGACTGCCTCTCTCCTCATGATCTGCAGCTAACTGTGGTGTCAGAAGGTCTGCAGACTCAGCAGATTCCGACCTGGGCTCATACATCAGAAATGAAAGGATAAACGCATAATGGCTGAGTTTATCTGTACAGGACAGATCAAGCCACAACAAGACAACACATCACTTCACATGACTTACAATAAATGCATAATGTTTAATGATCCCTGGGGGGAAACACCACAGTGCAATACAGGGTAGGAGCTTAGACTTATTAAGTTTTTGACTCATTTAATGTGGCTGGAAAGAGTGATTGTTGGGGAAACTGAACAACTCAATGCCACACACATCCAAAAAGTTCTCTTTTGGTTAACTTATTTTATTGTGTAACACTTATTGTGTCTGTACTGTAGGTAGTGAGGCAACAGAATCAGCTAAGACAGCAAGCTCATTTATTCAGCATCTGACTTTAATGCAGATGCAGTGATTAGCTGCTTACAAAGTCCTGAAATAGGATTGTTGTTTCCAGGTTGCAGTGAAATGTGAGTTGAAATTGTGTAGTGTGTGGACTGTGTATGTAGACTGTGCTTCTTTGTCAATTTGGCACGGGGGTAAAAGACAAACTAACAAAATTTATGGATGCATGGATTATGGATTACAGCATTGAATTCAATTTGATTTTCAATAGCGCCGCAATGTCCTTCATGTTGTAAGGTAGAGACCTTACATCAATACAGAAAAAACAGAGAAAACCCCAAAAATCAGGACCCCTGTGAGCAAGCACTTTGGCAACAGTGGGAAGGAAAAACTCCCTTTTGACAGGAAGAAACCTCTGGCAGAACCAGGCTCAGGGAGTCAACAGTCATTGTGAATTTTTCCTGGAAACAGGAGAAACCTGGGGAAAAAGGATTGTTGGCAGGAGAGCAGCTACATTCACCAGTCAGCATCACAAAAATAGGAAGAGGGTATTTTAGTCTGTTGTCACTCTGGTCTATGAAACTTCTTTATTTTGTGTGTTTGTTGGTAAAAGACTGCTGTGTGTGGTGAGGTCATGGTGAAGAATAGAGACAGATGAGCTATGTTCCACATATACAAAAACAGACTGAAAAAGCCCACTTACAGGCACTAATTATGTCAGACTAAACGATTCACAATTATATCTAAATGATGTTCTCCTGCTGGTGTAGCCAACGTGTTTCTTATCATGCTGGAAGTGTAAAAACAATCCTCGGTCTTTCTCTCCGTCTGTCTCATAGCAGTAGCGCCGGTGGCGTTTTTCTATTTCCCACACAGCACTGTATGTTTTATGGAAGCTGGACAGCTGCCTTAACAACTACCTGTTCAGCTACCTTCCCTGCTCGTGGATGGAAGGGGACGGGGGGGACACTTATCTCACAGGGGGACAATAGGACTATGGAGAAGATCGCCAAACCCTACTCACCCCTATGCTGTCCTCCTGTCTGTACTGCTTCCAGTTGTGTCCCGTGTCACTGAACATCAGCAGGTAGGACGTCAGCCAATCCGAGCTGCCATAACGGCCTTGTGTGGCAACAGCTGTGATCTTGGTGCGCTCGCCTAAGTCGACCTCCAACCACTGATACTTGTCTGAGGTGAGAGGAGACCAGCCTCCAGCTCCTGCAGACAGATGTGAATATAAAAAAAAGACACCATTTATAGATAAGTGATGTATTAGATGTCCATGTAGATTGGATGAGATGAAATAAGTTCTGGTGAGGAGAAAAGAATGAATTGCATTGCTTGACCTTTCATTGTGAGCCAAAAATCCCACTTTTCAGTTATGAAACCCGAATAATGAAAATTGATTGAACCACAGTATGCATCATTAGAACCATTCAGAAGCTATACTCAAATATAAATCGCACTTTAAGAACTCTCTTTAGGAACTTAAAAAGTTGAATTTGTCACGATGCACAGGGCCTTAAAGTTTTGGAACAGTTTTGGAACAGAAGCATATTTATAGGTCACATGTAAGATTAAAAGATGCAGAATTCAATTCAATTCAATTTTATTTATATAGCGCCAAACACAACAACAGTTGCCTCAAGGGGCTTGCCTCAAGGTAAAGACCCTACGTTAAAAGCATTAAATATTTCAAAGCAATGAAAAAACCATCTCCAGATAATGTCTGTGTGTAAACTGTAGATCCGTAAAAGATCTGCTTAAGACAGCGACACTAAACCTGATCACTTCATCCTATTAAATTTAATATATTCCTTATTTGATTAAATGGAGCTCATTCTGCAAAGATATCCTGTTGCAGTGGTGAATGTTCATATTTAAATTTCCAATAATGAGGTCAGTAAATCTAACAGTCCATATGAGCCAAAAGCTTAGAGGTAAAACTGCTCAAAATGCTCCATTTCAAAACATTTTTCTCTACCTACAGCTCTGTATAAGGTCAAGGAGAAGAGGAGGTCACGCAGGCGCTTGAGCTGATAGGTAGCCCCACCTATGTGCTTATTACATAGCCAGTCCAGAAAGTTGGCTTAAGGGAGAAGAAAGAGAACTAAAATGCTTTGCTTCAGACAGGATGAACTGTGGGCTGCACCAAGGCCCAGAATAATATGAATAGAGATCATTCTGAACTATGAATCATGCACAGCTACTCCAGTAGAATCCAGTAAAAAAAAAACTGAACTGGAAATGAGTGTTATAGGTCCAGGTATAGGTTCATTGCCATCCATCCATTGCAGGCACAGCAGTCAGACAATCCATGACCTCCCTCTCCCTAGCCACCTCCTCAACTCATCTGGGAAGTCACAGAAGTATTCCCAACCAGCCAAGAGCTATAACCTCTTCATTGTGTCCTGGGTCTGCTCCAGGGCCTTGTTCTCTAAGACATGCCTGAAACTATCTCACCTAGGAGGCATCCTGAGACAGATACCTGAACCACCTCAACTGGCTCTTTTAAATGCTGAGGAGAATCAGCTGTACTCCAAGTGCTTCCCAAATGACCAAACTCCTCACCCTGTCTCTAAGAGAGAACCCAGCCCCCATCGGAGGAAGTTTATTCCCGACCCTCGCATTAGAGAAAGTACACTGATAGTGTGACATGAAACCGTCCTGAACAAGTGAAGGTTTAGTAACAGGGCACATAATCAATTTTCATAATGTGTAATTATGAGAATACACCATTGGAGCAGAATATGGAAAAGCATAACAGATCCCCTTTAAGACTGAGCCAAGGTGAGGTCCTGGTAATCAATGTAAGTCAATATAATGTCCTCCGAAGTGGTAAACCCCAGTTGTGTGTGTGTGTGTGTGTGTACACATTAGTGAAAACATGCACACTGCTCACAATGCATGCAGAAGTGTGGGAGTTATTGACAGAAGTCTGCCTGGACAGATAAACTGCAGTTGATTAAATGGGCTGCTGCACAATAAAGAAGTGTTAGAAGCAGAAAAAGAGAGGCAATTTCGTGTGTGTGTGTGTGTGTGTGTGTGTGTGTGTGTGTGTGTGTGTGTGTGTGTGTGTGCGTGTGCGTGCGTGCGTGTGTGGAAAACAGCCACACAGAGCTCAAACACCAGATGGACGAATTCTGAAGAAGGAGGCTGCTGACCAGAGTCCCACTGAGCTCACAAGCTAACACGCCCATGCTGCGTGTCAGAAAGCCGTAGAGAACATAAACACGCTCGCAGCCATCTCTCATTTTCTTTCATCAGCTTGGAGCCAATTATTCTCTCAAAATGCTGCTGTGCAGGCAGGCTAAAAGGCAAAAGCTTGCACAAAGCTAAATAGCTGCAGGACCTCCTCTTGCAGCCCTATGACAAAATCTAGACCATCAAGATCAGATTACAGAACACCGGTGTCATTCCAGATGGCCACTTGTAAGATTTGGTGATTATGTTTCCTTAAAAACCTGCTGTGTCACCGAACACCGTATCCTAGCCAATTATGGCTTAGAGCAACCTGCATCATGAATAAAGGAATTAAAGCAGTAAGAACCAGTGACAGAAGCTTTGGCATAACAAAACACATCCCAAATTCCAGCTAAAGGCTCATCGAGTATCCTAGACAAATACTTGCATCTTGCCATGGCCTAAAACAACAAAAGAACAACGGATCACACTGACTGTCTCATTTCCAGGTGATATCAGGTGGTTTGAAGTCATATGTTATCAGTTTGGCCCATTAGATTTAGCTTGCTGCTTCCACTTGTCAGCTCTGCAGACAGTTTGTGCCATCATCTGAGAATGAATGCAGACCATAGGCAGCACTGTTACTCACTGGTTCCTTCAAAACGAGGTTCTTGAGCATAATTTGTGCAGGGCCTTGCTTTGTGGAGTTTGCATTTTCTCCTGTGCTTTTATAGTCTTTCCCTGAGACATTCATTTTCACAAAAGAGATTATAAGCCTTCGAAAAACATGACGGATTTGAATGTTTCTGTCCAATTTTTGGGAGCCGGAGCTGGGTCAAAGTGGAAGCAGGTTTAGCGGGGTATTTCAGACGTCAGTTTGCCTAGCAATGCTTACAAGTTCCTCCCAGTGGACTCAAAGATGCTCCCGGGCCAGACAAGTTATATAAACTCTCCAGCAAGTTCTGCGGTTTTCAATATTTTGAAAACTGTCCCTACTGACAACCTGAACTGTACAGGTTGTCAGTAGGGACAGTTTTCGAGGTAAAGAAGTTCAAATGGGAAACAGCAGTTGGAACAACTATTTATTTTGTTTATCATTTTAAAATAATGCAGAACAAAGTGGCGGCAGACTGATGGGAAAAAAACTAAACGGTGAAAGGAAATCCGTGCCGGTCTGGTGGCAGGTCCGGTCTGATCTTTAAAGGCCAGAGCTAAGAACTTGACTAACAGACGTGTCCAGTGACAGCAGAACAGAAAAGAGCAGACACTCTGACCTTTGCTCATAAAGATAAGACTGTGGAGAAAAGGAGAAAGAGATTAAAGCAAAATGACTGAGAGGCTAAGAGGCGTTACAAAGATTTACTGTGTCCACCCTGTCACAGTAACTGCAGCTAATACAATGGAGGTGAAGTGATGGTGGATGGTCTGAACACTTTGTGTCACGGCTGTCGCTTTAAATCATAGAGATCGTTTTGGATTCTTTCTCCCCCACTGTCTGTCAGCATACCTGATCTGACCACCTACAAAAAGAGCTAAAGGTTAATGGAGGTCAGGAGTGTGATATCACAGCCTTTACGGCCAAACAGAGGATGAAATTATGAATGTAGCCCGACGAATCGGGGCAGAGTCACGCTGCGCTGCATACATTGTTATTTTGCCAAGATCTGTTTTGGATGTTTATCCAAAAGTCAAATAAACAGTGATTAACGTTACACCTGTTTCAACTTTTCAGATAGTTTTACTGACAGTTGTCTTTTCAAGGAATACTCTTACCACACTAGCAAGTCCACCCTTGGGAACTTCCCAAAACAGTTTAACCTTTGGGCTGCTGAGCAGCTCAAGGACTCTTCAGTGATGGAAATTTGGGAGAGCCAAGTGCATTTCTTCATTCCCACCCAGATTTATCATGATGGCCTTTAGGGGTCAAATTTTAGATCACCATTACCATTTTCCCACAGACTCTTATAGACGCAGAACCTTTGGAACCAGTGGATCTGCTGGCCATTCCAGAAGAAATGATTTAAGGCACTTTGAATTTTAGAAACGAAACCTACACCTGAATTGCCAATCTTCGGTACTGAATGATAACATTTAGGCCATTTCAGTCTGGTGTCTCAACTCCACACAGAAAGCCTGAAGGCGGTGGATTTGACCCCAGAACCCGCTTGCTGTGAGGTGACAGTAGTAACCACTGCACCACTGTGAGTGTCATGCTCTAAGAACCTCCTGCAGTCCAAGACAAGCCACTTGGTGACAGCTGTAGAAGTGAATGGGAGTGCAACTGCTTGTCCGTCTCTCTGTGTTACGTCCCACGCCCCCACAATCCTGAATTAGATAAGCAGTTAAGAAAATGGGTGGGTAGATGGATGGATTCTGGAGCGCATGACATACAATTCAGCACTGAATGGAGAGAAAATGAGGTGTTTTTCATAATTAGCTGCCCGAGGGCAAATGAAGTCTTTGTCTAATATTAATTATGAAACAATATTGGAAGCTGCCAAGTACAACGTTGGTGAATGAGTATAAACAAATTACTATTTCACCTTCAATTGTGAGCTAATACATGATCATGCAGCTACAGGCAGGCAGACTGAGTGGAACAGAAGAGAGGCAATGACCAGAGGAAGAAATAAAAGGAACTGAAAGACAGACAATTAAAAAAAGTGAGACAGGAAATGGTAGAGAGAGACAGGCAGCTTAAAGGGATAGGAAAGCAGCTGGAAAGACATGTAACAGATTGATACAAGCACCCGACCCAGAATGAGCACTGGTCATTTGCATGAGAATACCAAGTCTGGAGGGTAATTTCAGCAGCCTGATAACATGTCAGTCGGACAGAAAGTCCACCAGGAGGCCAATGAGCTCGATGCGGCACTGACAGCAGCAGCAGGCTGAGGAATACTGCAGGTCCTCTGCAGGAGAAGCAGGAAAGATTCATCCATATGAGATGCTACAAAAAGAGCCCATGAAGAAAGTAATACATCTTATTTTAGAGTGTAAAAATCTCAATTTGCAGAATTTGCTGAAATAGTTTCAAACTAATCAAAGTGTTCGTGGGGTTTCCGACACTTGCAGTTGACTTGATAAATGTCAGGTGTCCAAACTAATTAACTAATTAATGAATCTGTTCTGACCTTTGTGATAATATTGCTGTTTTTGCAATTTATGGAAACAAGAAGATTACTTTCAAAAGATCCAGCATCATGTAAATTTGGGGGATTTATGAATTATTCAGACTAGAAACATGAGCTTGGACTGCTGCAAATATAATTACATGCAGGGAAAAAAAACAGATACTTAAGTAATACTATTTTAGAAATAACAACTTTTTGGAAACCGCAGAGCGTAACTGAATATGAAAATCAATACCTGATTAGTTGGCTGCTCTTACATAGTTCCAATTTACAGATTCCAATTAAAGTTTAATTCTGCCTTCAAATCCAACCCTTTGGGAAAATGATTACTGTGGCACAATAATTCTTTTCAAGTCAATTTCAGCATAATTGCAGTGGCGTCACTGATAACTGTCAGCGGCGCCTACAGAAGAAAGAAAATGTTTAAACATGAAGACTGCTATTAACATTTGGCAAGAAGACCGAGATGGCTAAATGACTTCTTACCAGTGAAAATAAAATGTAATGCAGATGAAGCAGAAGATGGACAGGGGCAATTCAGCGAAAGGATGAGGTGGGATGGGCAAGATATATGGAAAGGGAAAGAAAAATGGTACGAAAGAGAGAGTGAGCGGCAGAGAAAGGAAAGATAAATGAAGGATAACAGTAACCAGTGGGGAAACTGAAATAGTTGAGTCATTCATCCTCCAGGTTTCTGTTAATAGGCCATTCATCTCCAATCAATAGACTATAAAAGGGTTTTTATCCACTTCTGGTGTCCCCTTCAGACCTCCAATGTGATCAGCTACATCAGGTTAAAGTCCCAAGTACATTGTCAGGCCCTCAAGTGAATGTGTGAATGCAAAGGGAAGGTGCTTTGTTTCATAAAATGTCTGGCTTAAAAGGATATTTCTGTTTCCTTTATAAATGACTTTGGGATTTTGTTTTTTTTGTCTTTCATTTGCAAATCCCAGTGTTGCTGCCTTGTTGTTGTATGGCTGCTGTGGCTGAAGAGGCGGAGAGGGTCATCCACTTATTGCTTTGAACCCTCCAGTCCTGGGTAAGACATCTGTTATCTGCTTGTGCTGGGAGAAGAGCTCTATGTACAAATTTTCTTGCGGTATAAAGTACTTTGAGTGGTTCCTCTGGATCTCTATTACCATCCTCATTATCATCAGATTCTTCCTTAGGTCTTCCATATATGTGAAGAATAGTATAAAGCCATATACAAACAGTCCATTCATTCCTTGCGTGCATCAGTAAAATATCAAGCTGTAGTTTACATAAATGTGCAATATTTCCAGACTGAGGTGAGTGGTGAACCTCGAAGTTCTCAGCTGGTTTGGTTTTACTTTCTCTCACCCTTTACATATAATGACTTCCACTTTCTTCCTTCTGGAGAAATACAGATCAGCACAGTTTAAAAAGATGAACAAATCATAACGTTGCCATGCTACATTCTCTGTAATTTATTTAATTCTTCAGTATTTTGTATTATGATTCTTTATTGTCTCCATTTTTACTGGAAATACTGGCGAGGATGGATGACTCACTCAATCTGTTGATGGGTAGAAATAAAGTAACTTGGACTTCAACCTTAATTCCAAAAACATGTTTCTGGTCACAGTGACCTTAATTATTGACCATCAAAGTCCAATCAGTATCATTTTTCAGTGAGTATTTAGTGAAAGTTTGAAAAACAAATCTGTAAAGCCCGACACACTGTTATTGTGATCACTTTGTTTATTGCAATTTCCCACATGCAGTTGCCTTCGGTTCGACACCCAATTCGCCAACTTTGCAGCTGGTCTCCAGCACATACGCCTTCCTCTCCGGTCGCCAGCTTCACTGTAAAACGAAGACTCTTCGTTAGGAAGATCATCACCACCTGACCGGACCTGACCGGACCTGCCTCCCTGCCACCGCCCCCTTGAGCTCACTGCACCACCCCTCCCCTGCAACTGAGCCAGGGACCACACCTCTGCCACAAAATCAAAGTTTAGATTCACAAGAAAATTGGGCCACCTGAAACGTGATTTTTGTAGCCAACTTTATGGTGTCTGAGCACTTAGAGATTTAGATCCACAATTTCTTTATGTTATTTGGTCTACAATTTTTGTCTGCAATCCTTCAGCAGTTATTTAATCATTTATAATAAAATCTTTGGCAACTACTTGATCGACACTGAGGTTTATACACAGACATAGAGGATTCATTGCTTTATAATTTAGTACAAATTAGTCTCATAAAAAAATACAGAATTGCACTCAAAAAATGATAACAGCAACTTCAACTTCATTGTAGTTACTTGAACATGCACACTTGCAATCCTCCGCCAAGCTTCAACATATTAACATTTTGTATTTGAACATGTTAATATGCCAGTTTTTAGCTCAAAGCACCACTGTCCCTGGCAGGGAAAATAACTGATCTTTGAAGATCACAGTTTCTGTCAAACAAAAGGCTGTAATTCAAAACTGGTTCAGTGGTTAAAGGAAGCCAAAATAAATTGTTTTTGTTTGCTATCAGCGAACACAGACCTCCCATGATTAAAGAATCACTACAATCTTCTGTTCTGAGGCTGCTCTGCTCGTATTCACATTTTTTTGGTGTATAAATGCACTTGGTATATCATGAAAAATAGAATTGTAATCTATAGTTATTCCATTTAAAGTGAATAATCTCATCACATATAACACATGTTCATGACCTTCACTGCTCATCAATAACAATAAAGTTTGAATGAGTGAAACATTATAGATTTCTTGTTATGGTGTGCCGTGTAGGTCATATTTAAAGCCTGATAATCGGTGTTCACTTAGTGGATAAATGAAGTGAGAGTGAAGCGGCTCCTTAGAGAACAACCAGAGGAAGCAGAGTTTGCAGCAGAGATGGAAATGAGTCGGAGACATTCATTTATTCATCGATTTCCTCGGCAAACAGCTGGGAATGCTCCCTGGGATCCCGAACCAAGAACTTCCTTATCTACTGGCAACATACTAGAGCAAGATTAGGAAAAATAAATGCATGAAGGTTACCGCTGTCTTGAAATTATTTGTTAGGACATTAAACCAGATGTTGCTGTGGGATCTCAGCTGGTACTCTATTATAGCCCAGGAGTTCTTTCATGTTTAAATGATCTGTTTCTACAGATTTTCCTTCACACATTAACGGCAACCCCTGTGGATACACTGTACTACTTAAAGAATGTAGAGTTTATTCTGGGTCTTTTGACTGTACCTGGACTATTTTAGTGCAGGGGTATAGCATCAACATCATGTTTTTATATTCATGTAAATTTAATGAACTGGCAGCCTGAGGAAGTTATTTTGTCCTATAATGCTCTCCTCTGTGGCAAATTTAAAATGTATGGGTCGGCTGGGGGCAATTCTAACAATTGTCATATTTTTGTAAGACGACAAATTTCAATCTAATTTCAGTAAACAAGCTTGAGTCCGAAACCTGACTCTGCACATGCTCAGTGAGATCCTGTCCGAACCTTGATAAAGGTAAGGGCACGAGTTTGAAGAAAAATACTGATTTTGAGGATTAAAACTATACACATTTTTCTTCAGACTTAATCTTTAACCTATATATTCAAAATGACAACAAACAACTCGTGCCACAAATTTTCAACATGACCCCAAAATCAGGTGCATCTGGTTCACAGGTGCACATCGGTTATTGTAACGTGAAGTAGAAAAGAAAAGTGACCAGTTTTCTTGTCATCGGTTAGCAGTACTACACAAACTAATGAGAACTAAAGTTCACAGAGAATAGCAAACATGACCTTGACCTTGGGCAGACTTTTGATGAAGATCCATCAGGTGACCGTCTGAAACTTTCACCAAAATCCGATCATTCGAGGAGGAGTGAAACTGTGGGTAGATGCACGATAGACACTTCACCACAGCATAAGATCATCGGTGGCCGATTGAGCTAAAAATATTACAGTTGCCTTGGTCTTCCAACCTTGATTTTTTCCCACAGTACAGAAATGAATATTTATGCCTGTGTACCACTGAGATTTTTTAATATATACAGTATATACTGCATAAATATACAGCACAAAGTGTCTGTGATATTGATGGCAGCAGTGAGAGGATTTATGTGAGAAATTACTCAATATATAAAATCCTGGAGGCACATTCTATCTCTTCTCTGTTTTCTCTTTTTACTACTGTTTAACATAACTACAAAACATGGAAACAAGACATTTCACTTGGATTTCGAGGAAATAAAAACCCAATCGTATACCGTGCAACATATAAGACAGCTGAAACAATTCCAGTTGCAAACTCAGCTCATGTTAATGATAACTGTGTAAACGCCATCAAATGAGACAGATGCAATGGATAGTGCATTTACACTCTGAAAAAAACAAAAAACAAACTTGTGTTGTTTTAGTTAATGGTAGCTATTAAGCTGCGCTTCTCTGCATGAATCCTGAATCCTTGTAAATAATGACAACGCTGGCCGATACTTGCTTGTGGGTTGCTTGTGCACGCTGGTATTATGTAGGTGCTAGCAAGTGTAAGTGCCAGCAAGTAGATGAAGATACCAGGAAGTCAGACACAGGAATGGATAGAGAACTTGGTCGATTATCAGAGTAAAGTGCTCAGCGCACACTAAATGCTTCACTTCCCGTGTAATTTGAACCCATGTGAAGGCTGTAACGAACCTGCACTGGAGACACACCCGGTGTCTTACTGGGTAAGGCATGATTTACAGCACTGTGTTGAATCTGTAAAGTATAGGGCGATGTAGATGTTTGCATTAATAATACTTGTGTAGTGTTGGGTCTGTGTTGCTCTGCAATCACAAGGCAAACTGAGCTGTTCATACTGGATTTGGAACTAATAAATCTTAAACACAAACAGCACACAATATATAAAAAAACCACCTACTGAAGCACAGGAAAGATGGAAGCCTTCAGGAAGTCTGAATCTATTTACATACTGTCACAGCTTTGAAAAGGAGAAAAACTGCTTATGTCTACTCTGGAAGAATACTGGCTACTGCATTAGCATAATGAGCAAGCAAGAGACAATTACAGCCTATTACATGTTGTTTCACTGAGGTATCATCCTTGTGCTAATCAATATGCTATGTTTACAAGACATATTACTCCCAAACGAACCTGCATTGTCACTGAAGTCTGGTTATTGTAGTGTGTAGTTATATTTCTGAATAGGTGCAGGTCTGTATATGCTGTAGTCTGGATCAGAGACTTAATGTAGTATTATAAATCAAGTCAACAGTCTACAGGCTCTTATGTAATATAGCTTTTATTTCTAACTGCTTCACATCCTAACATGCAGTGCCTTTAATCAATCAGCAGTAAGTATAATCTTCTTTATGGGTAATATAAAATGGTCTCAGGTTACTTTTAATATTAGTTTTAAGAGTTTTAAATGTTCACAAGTCTTTGAAATCTTGTCTCTGTCATCTTTGCGTCTCCTAGTTAATGAAAGACCAAGATGTGTCAGTTCCATTACAGCAGGGTGGCTTTTGAACATCAAATGCCAGCAAAGGGCAACAATGAAAAATTAGCTCTTACAGTCTTTAATACACGGCCTGAAGTGTCACTGCAACGCCTGCTCATTTCTTTACTACCAAGCAGAGTAGAAAGTCAAATTCAGATTTAATGAGTCACGCTCTATTATAATTGATGCTAAAACAATTTAGCATTTAATATAGAGCGTGCAGCGTGTTGACAGAGTACTCCTACAGATTGCTCAGATACAAATTACAGAAGTAGATTTTTTTTCCCCTAAGATCAGACTGGCACCTTCTTGTTTACTGTAAGCCTCACATACTAACACGCTGTGTTGTTCAAGCTTGCATTTTTTTCCCAGTTAAAAACATTCAGGTCCAAATTAAAAGAACGTATCACCATTCCAACTAATAGTTAATCCATAATCCTATTTTTTCCCCAAACCATGCCAAAGGCACAAACACTATTTGCATCAATTTTTTGCATATTTGTCACACTTACATGTTTCAGATCATCAAATATATTTTAATACTAGTTAGGTACTTTTGTTTGGAAGCAGCAGAATCTGTTCCTCACCTTCTCTTTTGTTGAGTTTGGCGAAACCCGGGGCGTGGCTGCTGGACAGCTGGGAAGAGCTTCGGAAGGAAGATGGCGGCAGATTGGAGACCAGTGCGCTGTCACACACCTCTGTCGAGAAATATCAAAACATAAAGTATAATGAATGTCCTTCAGATTTTGACATTTACATGTAAATGTCAGCATGTGCACTGCTGTGCTTTTTGAGGGTCTATAATTACATTTGTTTCAACATCTCCACACAGATATAGCCTCCTCAAAATATTCCTAGAGTGAACAAAACAAAATTAAAAGTCTGAGAGAAGTAAGCATAGTTGAACACAGCTATGACACATCCTGAGTAAGAGCACTCTTAGCTCAAGAAATCTGTTACTGGGCTTCAGTGCCAGTTTTAGCCCCTAATAAGCAGAGAGGAGCAGTGGATGTGTTATCTTTGAATTGCAGGGTTAATGTCAGCTACAGTTCCTCGCTGCACAGTTAAGTAGTTCACAACAGTAGGTTGACGCGGGAATGTCTTTTTTTAAGCTTTAAAATCAAGAAAAAAAAGAAGAAGGAAGCATTCAAACTTTTTATCTGAGTGAAAAAAAGCTGAGTGGTTCAAAGAGTAGAGATCAACAGCAAAAAGCACAATGAGAATATCACAATACCCGACACAGCTGGAAATGGATTAGTCTCCATCTCTTAGCCTGAGTGAAAACCTGATGAAATGTTATAAACAGCAGGGTGGGAGTGCTCTGATGCTGAGAGGTAAAAGCATTGTCTCTGCATATGATCAGCTTTTTTAAGATAAAAGAAGTTTATTCGGACAGCTTTTGATTGTTTCATTCTAAAGTCTTAAAGAGGCGCTAATGACAACTAAAGTGTTGAGCCTGTGAATATAACAACATGAGTGTCAGAGAGGAGTCTAATCATTCAGGAGCTGGTTTAATGTTCCCCAGGTAGAAACGGGTCTTTCAGCAGTAATGGCTCCATATTAGATGAATGAACAGCGTAATAATGTCCAGTTGGATGAGTAAATGGTGTAATTCTGGCTCAATGGATAAATGAACGTTGCAATCATGTCGTGTTGCGGAGATGAATGGCGTCCTGAGTGAGTCATTATAGGCTGGATGCTGATGGGGATGATTCAGTGTTGTCAGAGGAAACCTTTACATGTTTCTCATATTTAGTTTATGGATGATTCCCTGAAATCAAAACATAATATATTGAACATTATGCGGTAATTAACATTAATTACTCTTATTTTAATTGGAGCCTCTCTCACAGTCTCCAAAAAAAACAAACAAAAAAAGAAAGAAAGCACTTTTTTGTTCAAATTAAAGCAGATTTCTCTTTCATTTATTATAGCTACAGGACATAGAGAAATCATTTGTAAAGGCAGAATACAAATGAATGTTTGTTTTACTGTATCTGATTGTCTTTGGTCTGCACAGCATAATCACATCCCACATATATACACACGGATTCATGATCACCAGCCCCATAAATATTCATAGTTTTCCTCTCAAGCTGCAAACTGTAAGCTAAAGCCAAACTATCACCGCCTCCATCCAAAGCCTCTCCGTTAATGGATGTTGTTCTCCACCACTGAGACAAGAGCCAATTACTATGATTCACGCGGCAGTCCGATCTGGGCCCAGAACTCTGACAGCGAGGCTTTAGTTTCGATTACTCTGTCAACATCAGTGCACTTCATCTCAACAACACAAGGTCTTCATCCGCCTCCCGATAATTTCAAAGAGGAATACCATTCCATTTACAGCAGCTCTTTTCAAATGAAATTTGTAGCTCGAGCCAACAACAATATTGGCCTATTTACCTGTAGTTAAAGAAAATTTTGTATCAGTTTAGAAAAGAGCAGGATTTTAAATTTTAAAGCACTGACGATGCTTCACAAACTGAACCCTGAAATCCTGGAATATTTATTTAGTAACTGAGGATGCCAAGTATTTGGATACACAATTAAATACACTGTAGAGCCCAAATGTGGCATTCACTCTCAAGATAATGGTCTAAATGTCATTTTTTCTCATTTGAATGCTTCAAAATACTGGATTTTTATATTATTAAATCTATATCTTTGGCAGGTGTTTTAACCAAACTGCAACACACGATAGAGGATTCAAACACAAATGCAATGAGCAACAGCTGTACTTCCAAACACACCACAAGTCAGTTGAGGATTTACCGTTAAAGAGTTAAAGAGAATACAGAAACAGTCAACAGTCTTCTCCAATATGGTCTCACATAGGAACCCTGAGGGGTAGCTGTGACTCAGGTGGTAGAGGGGGTTGCCCACTAATAAGAAGGTCAATGCTCCAATCTCAAGCTACAGTACTTCATGTCAAAGTGATCCTGGACAAGATACTAAGTGCCAAAAGCAACAGTTGATATATCCATCACAGTTTGTGACAGTGTAAAGTGTATAGTGTAAAATGCTTAGAGTGGTGAGTATACTACAACATATATACCCAGAATATTTGATCAAAAGGCTTCTTCACCATTACTTATGCATTAGCTGTCTCCTGCAGCACATCCAGTACCTGCATGTAGCATTTTCTGCCTGCCAATTTTATGTGCTGATACTATTTTAATCCTCCTTAGGATAGGAAGGAGTATTTGCCTGTAACATCAAAAGCACTGCAATGTACAGTGAAAAGCAATACAGTGGGCAGCTACTGCTCAAAATTCAATCGAAATCTATCATAACAATTTTTGTTTGATTTAATAAAAATATAAAGACTATCATCAGCCTTAATTCCAAGCTGCTTTCAGCTAGAAAGATCTGTACACTTTGTTATGCTATCCACCTAGCAACAGTTTGTAGATAAAGTTAAAGAGCAGCTCAACATAATGAGTCATTTCACAGATTAAAAGTCTGATATTTCCTAAAGGAACTGATACAAAATGAAACGAAAAAAAAAAAAGGATGGCGTGCAAAGACATACAAATAAATACTAATTCTTGTGTAGTGCTGTGATAGACACGTTTCACAATACAGCTGGGGAGCTAAGAATTAAAGCTTATAATTATACAGTCAGTTTATTAGGTACACCTTGCTAGTGCTGGGTTGGACCCCTTTTGGCTTCAGAGCTCGTTTAAGTCCTTGTGGCAGAGATTCAACAAGGTCCTGCAAACATTACTCACAGACTTTGGTCCAGACTGACACTGCTGCGAATTTGTCATTTGTACAACCATAATGTGAATCTCCTGTTTCACCGCATCCCGACGTGCTCTACTGGATTGAGATCTAGTGACTATGGAGGTTATTTAAGTACGATGAACTCAGTGACCTCATGTTCAAGAAATCACTTTGACATATTTTGAGGTTTGTGATATGGCATTTTATCCTGCTGGAAGCAGCCATCAGAAGATGTGAACAAAGGCATCAACAAGCTAAGAAACAATACTGAGGTAGGCTGTAGCATTTAAATGATGCTTAGTTGGCACTTTTGATACAAGGCAGAATGGTTGCACGTTTATTCACTTAACCCAAATTCTGACCATACCATCTGAACGGCGAAGCAGAGATTGTTTTGTTTTTCCAGTCTTCAACTGATCACTTTTAGTAAATTCTTGCATATTCTGCACTAATTTTCCAGTTTTTGGCTGACAGGAGTGGCACCCAGGATGATCTTCTGCTGCCGTAGCTCATCTGCTTCAAAATTAAATGTGTTGCACGTTCAGAGATGCTCTTCTGCACACCTTGATTGCAATGAGTGGTTATTTGAGTCACTATTCGCATCAGATCAAAGCAGTCTCCTCTGATCTCTGGCATCAACAAGGCATTTTCATGCAGAGAATTGCTGATCAATGGATATTGTCTTTTTGTCAGACTATTCTCTTTAAACTCTAAAGATGATTGTGTGGGAAAATCCCAGAGGATCAGGAGTTTCTGAAATACTCAGACCAGCCTGTAAGTCACCAACAACCATGCAAGTCACTTACATCATGTTTCTTTCCCATTCTGATGCCCAGTTTGAACATCAATACTTCATCTTGACCATGTCTATGTAGCTAAATGCACTGAGATGCTGCCATGTGATTGGCTGATAGATATTTGCATCAGCGAGCAGTTGAACAGGTGTACCTAATGAAGTGGTTGGTGAGTGTATATCCACGTGGAGGGATAAATGTCTATGAATATTTGGTCCAGCTGCTTGTTAACATTAGAAAGCCTTCAGCTTGGCCTCAGTGGCACTGTAATTTGATTGTAAAATTATTGGGTATTAACCGAGTCTGAACTCTGTTTAGTACAGTGTGTTGCAGCAGTTATCATTAAACATCAGACCATATAACACAGTTATACTGCACTTTATAGTTACCAGAGTGGAGCAGAGGCTCATACATATTTAATTCTAGCATTTTAAATGCCATCCAGCTACTCAACAATCATCAGAAGGCGTCCAGCTCTTTTGTCCTCTGAAGTTCCTCCTGATAGTCTTTATTCCTCCAGGCTGTGCCCTTACTGACACTTATAACTGTGGGTGGTGGGGGAGCTCTCAGTATGAAAAGCAGGTGAATTACAGTAGTCTGAAGAGGTGAGATGAGAGGGACGGCTCTCCAACGCAGAGTGCTGTAATCCCTGAGGAGATAATGTGTGGTGAGAGCACAGCCTCGCTGAGGAAACAGCCGAGAGAGAGCAGTGGAGTTTTAAAACACAGGGCCACTTTTCCTCGGTGGAGCTGTGGCATTTAAAAGCCGATGTCCCTGACAGTGTGACTAGTGGAGCACAAACACAGACAGCTCAGAGGAAAATGGAGCTAAATGTTGAATACCTGCTGGCCTCTGTAGCCAACGAACCTCAACACTGACCCTGGCTGTGTTGGACAGAGAGCCTTTCTGAATATTAAACTGCTGCACCTTCCTGAAAACACCTCCTGTCTTTGTGTAAGCTTCACATTTAAGGGTGTTAGACTAAAAAAAATATATAATAATGCTTTTAGGCATTCAGATCACCACAAAAACATTATTCATGATCAAAGTATTATAAATTTACACAGAAAAGATAATTCTTCAATCTTCGGCAAAGTGAAATATCTCCAGGCAGAAAAAAGAAGCATTCTTTGCCTTTGATAAAACAAAAACTTGAGCACCAGAACTGGAAGCATGTATTGAACTCTGAGTGATGGGAAATATCCTTTCAGTTCAGTCAAAAACCTCCTGGACACCCATCACTCAGCGTCTGCACTATCCATCAATTCATAGAGTGCCAACTTTATCGTTGCACCAATGTGACAAATGGTCAGTTTGACCGCATTAAAAAACATTAAAGGAAATTTTGAAAATATGTCTGGAGGGTATAAGGCAAATACATTTTATCACCCCTGAAATGACAGACTAATACCAGAGACAGAGTGGCTCATTCACCTGCACTGTCCACTTCTTTACTGAATAGAAAGTGCCCACAGAGTCCGTGACTGAGCTGGGGACCCTGAATACCGATGAGCTCCATCCATCACCTCAGCAAACAGAAGGTCTTGCACTTCAGAGCTCTATAAGCCCCACAAACCCAAAGTTCAGTGCCTCTCAGTATGAGCCAACTTATTTAGCCGTTCAAAGCACGTAGCAGTAAGCAGGATAATGAGGCTCCAGCGATGGTTGTTTTTGCTCCAGAGCGCTAACAATCATCCTCAAGCAGAAAACATCAATGCTCATTTTACTAATCCGCACAACGTCTACCTCCAGTTTGACCCAAGGGGGTTCAAGCCCGCTCCTGCCTGGATATACACAGAGAAAGAAAGAACGCATTAAAAATACAACACAGTGAGCTTTTTTGCATTTTGTTTTACTTTAGCTCAGCCGCGTGGTTTATTTTTTCAATGTTGCGAAGCTAAAAGAAATAACCCAAAATCTTATATTTTGAGTTGTAACTGGTAAAAGGTATTTAAAAATCGTCTCCAAATAGACCAAAGATCTTAATTTCATTATCAGCTCAAATGGTTTTGACATTTAGGATATTTAATTCTATCTTGTGCTGTCTTATCAATAGGGATGGGTATCGAAAACCGGTTCTTGTTGAGAACCGGTTCCCACTGTTTCAATTCCTTGGAATTGTTTGCCATTTTTGCAAACGATTCCCTTATCGATTCCAGTCGGCCTGTCATGTTTATAATTCCACTCCGGACTCGTGAATCTCAACCCAGCAGCAGCGGTAACGTTTGCACGTCCTCTCCCGTTAATGCGGCAGGTAAATAATCAACTAACAGTGCATATTATGTTAGCGCGATCTGCCTTATTACAAAACCTGCCATTACTGTGCATTTAGGTGACCATGATGAGAGAGACAGAGTCTGGCTGGCTCAGATTCTCGCTGCAGTCTACCGGTAGCGTCTCCTTTCAGGCCAGGATAGACGAATGTCTCCGAGCAGTGACTAAGTTTGTGGTCAAAGGCTTGAACCAATTTGCCGCAGCAGATGCCCCCGATTTTCGGTAAGTGAATGTGTTTAATTGTAGGCAGGGACATTACTGGATATTCTTGTGTAATTGCTACTGAATAATTGATGTTATACTTTGTTATTGCTACAGAAGAATATTTATTTTATTATTTTACATTTACAATTTTTTTCCTGGGGACCCCGTGACACCCCATTGAAGGCTGTGGACCTCTTAAGATCTCACAAGATCTCACTGTTGGGTTTGTAAGGCCATGTTACTCCTAAATTTCTATCTTGTTCAAAGAGAAGATATAAAACAAAGTTCTAAGTTAATCGACCTTAGTGTTCTCCTTTTTTAAAAAGAACCGATAAAGAATCGAATCGTTAAACAGAATCGAAAATGGAATCGGAATCATGAAAATCTTATCAATACCCATCCCTACTTATCAATGACATAGGGGGTCTTCCATCTGAAACTTAAATACCCATGTGTCACTTAATTTAGTTTTGAAGTCTATTTAAACTTTTTCCCACTCGTTCAGTCCAGTTTATTGTTGTTGCACTTGCAGAATTTATTGAAACCTTTGGCCCAATATGTTTTTTAGATTACGTGCTTTAGCTTTATTTCTTTAAGCCTGGTTGTTCAAGGCTGCTAAATCATTCAAGTTTACCCAAGTTTATATAGTTAAGTAACCCTTTAAGTCCTTGAATATTGGTCCACAGTACCGTGAATAACCTTAGACTTTTATGAAAGACATTTGGGAAAAATGCATTCACATCAGTCCAGACAGCGATTTGCAAAACTCCATGAAACTCTGACAAATTTACAGTAATTAAATAACTGTCACCAAACTTGTTGGAACATAAATCAAATGCAACAAATCCAACATCCCCTTAGTGAGAAAACAGTAAATGATTTCTCGATTGGTTGAATGAACTTGCCATGCAGTTTTGAAAAATAGCCCCATAAGTTGTTTTTTTTAGACCAGGCGCGCAAGGGAGGAATAGGTTAATTAAATGAAAAGGTCAGATCGACAAGTGAGAATAAAAAGAAAAAAAAGACAAAATGTACAAAAAAATGTACTAAATGTAGGTTTATAGGCTTTTAATTTTAAACATCAAATTTTAAAAACATACACATTACTCACACTACTTGACGACACTGTCTAGATTAGAACTTGACTATATTTTCTAATTTTTAAGTGTACAACCTACATTTGTTTATACAAATTGCATGACTGTTTTCTATCACAGTGCTATCAGAAGAGAATAAAACAAAGAAATAGTCATTGTGACATAAAAACAATGTTCATCTTACTGCTGATTCAGACATTACTCAATTTGTACAGTAATTTTAGATGTAAAACCACACCACTGCCTCACATATTTTATTTGTTTAAAAGATAGAGGGAGGCAAGAAAAAAGATTTAAATTGGATTGTTGTCATGTATCTGTTGACCAGGATTCCTGCTATATTCAGATTTCTCTGGAGAAATTCCTTTTGCACTCACACATTTAACCTTAAACTTCAACAACATCAACTCTTCTGTCAAACTGACCGTTGCCCGTGTTGAGGTTCTAACCGGCAGTTTTAAGTCAAACACTTTTGATTTTCCAAACTCAGACGTACACATCACATAACTATTTATTTCTTTTATTCTTTGGAGATTCACGAGGTTGTCTAGCGTGAATATGTTCCCTAGGGTCATTTTGTTGATTTAAAGTTCTAATGTAGTGCTCTGAGAGCTCTGACACAGAAAAAACACCCGGACAATCTTCGTTTCCCATTGTCCACTCACCCAAAATGAAATTTAAGTTGTTGTTTGACAAACTGAAAGAACGTGTGCATCACTGACTCATAAGCATAAGAGGACAGAACAGACCTATGGAAAGCCTGAAAGAGGTCCAGAGGGTGATAAGAAGATGACCTTGCAGGGTAATAGAGTTTTGGAGTTTTCTTGATATTTGTGTGACACTGAAAACACAAGATAAAGAATTATATTTCTTGCTCACTGTTTTTAATGCTTCAAAGGAATCAGTACTTTTCGATGGGCTTCCTCTTGTTTGCTTCCTGTGTTCTTCCCTGCAAACATCTGCCTGTCTGACAGCTACCAAACTGAGATGCTCAGCACTTTAACTCATCTGGCTGTGAGCAATGGCAAGGATATTTGTTCTTCAGCTCCAGTTCTTTAGCCAGATGTCGAACAGGTTCCTGCATAATGCCGATTCATTCTGGCCTTATCCAGCTAGAAAACACCAGATAATCAACTCATTATGTGCAACACAATCTGTGTGTGTAAGGCTATACAGTAGCCCACACACAATCCGACACTGCCTTTGAAAGCAGAGAACAATCATCCTTCTTATTGAGGCTCGTCACACTGATCAGTGATGTGGGTGGCTGTGTGGGAGACAGACATCAACCAAATGAAGTGATCAAAACAGCAACGAGCCACAGAACCACAGCATTTAAAATTCCTTCATCTTGAAACTGCCAGGTTTAACTTGCAAAAAGACTTTGGTCCGTTTATATGCTGCTAAAACCGAGAACATTTATCATGAATCACAACGCCTGAGATATGCAGATTTAGAAGGAGTGCTGCAGGAAACACCAATCATAGTGATGGCCCCAAGAGGATATATATTTAATTTAAAAAATCCACTAATTCACTGGCAGCAATAAGCAAATGATTTTAATATATTTGCCCCTAAATATCTATTAATAGAGAGCAGCAGACCAACAAGTCTCTGCGGGGAAAAGAAATGGTACAAAATGTAATATTGTTCTGTCATTCAAGTAAAATGCAGGGATGTTCATATCATCCAAGCAATGGCAAATCTAATTTATTTCAAAAAGGAAACACTGAATTGGACACTGGGGATTCATAAAATTGAAAACTGCATTGCACCAGCAGAAGAGCTTACACTACAAACTATTTTTATGCAAATGAGTGCCACAGTGTAACTTTTATCTTTTTTCATAGGGTCAGTAGCCATAAATATGAAGCAGTATTGTAATATGAAACTATATTTTATTGATTTTCATTTTGCTTCATGCTTAAAGGGCATTTTTTTGCATTGATATATGTTGGTTCAGACCCCTTAAAGGGCACTTCACCTCAGGAATCAAACGCACAAATGTCATTTTTCCTCTGGTGCCATTTATCCACCTGTATTCCAGTGTGATTAGATGTGTGTTTTTAAGACGTCTAGCTTATGCTGACTATAATATAACTGCACCACAAAAAAGAAATAAAAATAAATCTGTTGGAAAACTGAACAGCATCAGTGTCTCTTTTCATGTCATCTTACCACAATTTTCTTTGTGCTGAAATTCACTTGCAAACCAAAGGAAACATGCAGCTAGTTGACATTACAGCTAAGCCGAGTGGGTGTAATCAGGATTTTAAATCTACTTTGTTACGACCCTCTCATCACAGGTAATCCTTTTGCACAGTTATAGTTAATGAAGTTCACATGAAACTGGTTACTATGTTGATTTTTGGAGTAAGCCGTGAATGATTTCCAAAAACACTGTTGTTTTTCAAATGTTTCTTTTGTGGAATTTTAAGCAGCACAACGTGAGTGCCTTTTAATTGTATTAAACTGAAGAGAAGGTACACATACAGTTCTGGTGAGAAGTTTACATACACTCATAATTCTGGCATCATTCTGACTGGATAGTTACTCTGGGTAGAAAAACAGATAAGATCAGTTAAATCTTTGGGATCATTTTCATGTTAGCACACCCAACTATGTACAAGTTTCAACCATCTAGCTGTTGATTTGAAATGAAGATGAAGAATTAGCGCTGCTTCTTCGTTATTCTATCCACTTTGGCCCATATACCAGCACCACAGTCAGCAAAACAACCCCAGAGGATGCTGCTGCCACTTGTATGATGCTTAACAGATGAACAGTGTTCTTTGGTTATAAAGCCTCATCTTTAACCCTCCCAGCATACCTGTTGTCATTGTGGCCAGGTAGCTCTTTGTCTCTAATGAACATAAAACTTTTGGCTTCTCTGAGTGGAAAGCTGCAAACTTCAGTTGAGTTTAGGGTATTGATTTTGGACCGGGGTTTTCTTTATTGGTTAAAAGACCAATAAAGAAACCCCTGTACATTATACATCCTTCAGCGGCACTTTTTAAAAGGTTCAAGTGTAGCTATATATTTGGACCTGTATGTATACCTTTGACCCTGTGTGGGTCAAAGGTGTTTTAAAACACTAAAACACAAATCTCGGACATGTAAAATTGATTTTGGGGTGGACAATCCCGTTAAGCTCAACCTTAGAGGTAACAGATTTTAAACAACTGGAATGACTGATGAGTTAAATTATCAAATCTATTCACTAATTTTCAGAGCTATGAAACAAGAAAACTGTGTTAACACTGAAACAGCACTAGTTATTAACATTGTGCTTTACGCTGAAATACATCATCTATTACATTTTCTTAAACAGAGAAATTATCTTTGTGCTAATCAATTTACTTTATTACCAAGACATGTGAAGAACAGGAAGCCTAATCGCAGCTGTTGCCTTGACATATTGTTACTTTTCTGGAAAGCTGTGCATCATGCTACAGCATAGGTTACAACAGAATTATCACATTACTATAAATCAAGCTTAACTGCCCACCTACTCTTTAAATAGGATGAATAATATAATTGATTAGACCTTTTACAACTTAACAGTTGATTTCTTGCTTGTGTAAATTATTGCAATTAGCTGGTTGGTGACATAATCTTTTTTAGAGAGCATTTAACTTACGCCTTATTAAAACTATTTTAGGCACTTTAATAAACTACAAAATACAAACAATGATTGACAGGAAATGCTACAACCCCTTTTTCTTTGGCTCTGGTATCAAATTAACATAGGCAGCTCAGACTTTTTGACCAAGAGAGAAAAAAATCCACTCTGTCAGCACAACAACATGCTTTAAATCTGGTATGACAGAACTGGTATTAATATTCAAAGTGCTTTCACGGTTGAGAGGAGTCATACTTGGAGCAGATTTCTGCTCAGGCCAGAAACTTTCATCTGAAGAGCTTAGTGCCAAGTACTAATCGTACTCTCTGCCAGGTGTTAAGTTACTCTTTAAGAGCTGACTCCAAAACACTGTGATATTTGATATTGTAAATAAAACTGAGCTCTGTCTATGAATGTTGGCGAGCGTTGTTAGAGGGACACTACACAAACTGAGAGTGACAGAGAAAAAGACAACATGTTCAGGTTGGATTCCTTCTGGCTATAAGCTGTATAGTAAAGTTTTAAACCAATACTGCATGAACACAAAGCCATGTTAAGCTTCTTTTCCTCCTCTAGAGGTTTATGAGGGCCATCACTGTAAACAACAGCGGTGGTCAGCTAGAGAACTGCTTGGAGTAGATGCTGCTTGCAGAAAATATTGTCAGTCTGTGGGGGGACAGGTTTCCTGTAAAATGAGGTCAGGATCCAGTCACTGCAACAGCAAGGCAGCGAAGATCACATCCACACCCACTGCAACCTGCTGCACAGAGACCAGAAAACCTCACTGCACTGTCACCGCTATAATATAATTTGTTTTTATATGAGCATCAAACCTAACAAAAAAAACCCTTGATGTCATAATGACAGAGGACATTTATAAATCGTTCTATAAATTCTGTCTCTCTCCCTGCGTGGTGTCTGTCTGTGCGCACAATCGCTTCACACCTTCACTAAACCACAACAGGAGCCACATTCACAACAACTACTTAGTTTTACTTTACAGCCAGCTTCCCCAAGGAGACATTAAAATAAGTGCTCTTAAAAAAAAATCTTCTCTGCAGATAATTTGATGTTCTCGATCTTCCCTTGCCTCTTCAGCAATTCCAGCTCAGGTTTCCTCAGGGCTGAAACACAAAAGCTACTAGGTTTTCTCTAGCTAACAGCAGAGATTGAATGCTTTCCAAAAAGTTGTAGAGGAAAGTACTGAAGCACAACTTTTGGCTTGAACTGTTAAATCTTCACAGTGCAGGGTAATTGAGGGGAGCTGGAGTTAAAATATGGACTCCAATTAGGCCTGCGGTCACAAATGAAGGCTGTTATGGTGACTATCTCGTGTCATAGTGGGAAAGCCTGAATAAAACCCAATATTATGCCTGGATGTTGGACTTTCTGTCTGATAGATTCCAAAAAGCAAAGGTGAATAAGTGCCTCTATAGAGAGCTCTTTGTTCCCTCCAGATTTCCTCATAGTTGTACTTTGTACTCTTTAAACAAGGCTGTGACTGCACCTATTGAAATGGCTTTACTTTAAGGCTGCCAGTGTTCGGCAGCCTCGCCTCTGTCAGTGCGCCCCAGGGTGGCTGTGGCTACAATGTAGCTTGCCATCACCAGTGTGTGAATGTGTGTGTGAATGGGTGCATGACTGGATGTGTAAAGTGCTATACAAATACAGGTCATTTACCATTTACCATTTAAAGCAAATGGCTGTGATATTGTTCGCTTCATTGAGCATTTTATTGTAGTACAAGGACTATGATCTCCAACTGAATCTTGGAACAGAACCAAATGTGAAAATCAGTAAAAACTTTATATTACCCACATTTTTATGGATCACCTTTAAACTTCACAACAATATTCTAGGCCTTGGGGGACATAAGTACCTAGGTTGACTAACAATTTGACCTTGGCTTTCAATGTTAGCACCTAAGGTCAAAGCTGACCTTGAAAAAAACTTTCAAAAAAAACACATCAAGTACTTTATATCAAGATTTACTAGGTAATAACTACTTTAAAACTATCCATGAATCACTTTTTCCAGATTAACGTTGATTCAAAATACACCAGTATACCACTGCTCATTTATTATTGTTTACTCCACTATCAGTTGTCATTCTTGTGTTACTCCATTAATCTGGAATTAATTTGTAACTGTTTGACATGATGTTTCACCACTTAAATAAGCACAAAGAGAGTAGTTATGAATGCGCAACTGTGGTTTTGAGACACTCAGAGGTAACAAGCGATTCATTCATTTGCACTAACAGTTTCCCAACTGGTTCTTTAGAAAACATCATCATCTATCATTTACTTATTTCATTTCTTTACTTGTGCTTTGATAGTAAGGCAAGTTTTGTGTTGATGTATTATGGTAATGCCACCCTACTTCGGCGATATAGAGGCAGACCGCTGACAGAGCAAACCAGATGGGCAGGTCTGAGATTTTCCCACTAAACCATCTCTAGGGTTTACAGAGAATGGTCTGAAAAAGAGAAAATATCCAGTGACGTGCTCCAGAAAACATTTCTAAATGCTCAGCTCAACAGATGAGCCACAGACAACCAAACTGGGTGCTAAAAATAGGAAACTAAGTCTTAAAATTGCACAAGCTCACCATTCAGTGTACCCCAGTGTTGCTGCTGTTCATCTCTATCCCTTTATAACCACAATGCACCCATCTGATGATGGTGGTTCCCAGCAGAATAATGTGTTAAGTCACAAAGCTCAAATCATCTAAAACTGGTTTCAAGAACATGAAAACGAGTTCACTGTATTCAAATGACCTCCATAGTCACCGGATCTCAGTGCAACAGAGCAGCTTAGGGATGATGATGGAGCAGGAGATTCACACAATGGATGTGCATCTGTCTGCAGCAACTGTGTGATGCTATCATGTCGATATCGACCAAAATCTGAAAAATGTTTCCAGCCAAAATCTTACAACTAACATTAACATCCATTTGCACCATAAAGTTAAACTTGACTTGACCTTGAGTCCAAAAACATCACTAGTTGGAGAACTTTTGAGACTTCATCAGTCAGCCAGACAGGCAATCATTAGAGTCCTTCTTTCAGCTCACATGAAAAAAAGCACACAACTTTTCTACGAGATGACACACAAACTGATAAACCAGCATCGTCACACCAAAGATGAACTCCAATGCCTTTTCAGAAAAAAAGCTGGTCTGGGTGATCATGGTGGTTAGGGAGCACGAGATTGTAGGTGGCATTGCTCCAGACCAGTATTACACACATTTGTTCTCAGCCTGCCTTAAATTGAATCTTTTGCTGAAGCTTGAAATGTTTTATCTCCAAGTTGATAATACACCCTGTAGAGAAATTCAATTTTTTGGTGTTTGGTTGCTGGGTTTAGAATTTATCACACAACTGCAGTATGACCGGTCAAGACCTGAAATCCCCTCAAGCTGCACTTTTCTCCCCGAGGACCATTAAAACATACGCAGCTTGGATAACCCTTTACATTTCATCTCTGGAATAATATCATGCTGTAATAAGAGGGAAATAGTGTGATACCACTGGCAATATAAAAACTTGCAAAACGGGTAAAATATTTCATGAAATTGAAACAAACACTGATTTTCATCTAATTTATAGTTCAGATTTTTATTTTTTCCTCTTAGTTCTTGTTACTGAAAGTTTAAGAGTTAAAATACTATGAAAAAACAGCAGCTATATGTTTTCCATATACATTTCTTCATTATTTGTAAAGCATTTGTAAACACCTACAAATGTAGTTGAAGAACAATTTTAATAAGGGTTGTTTGAGAGCTGCATTCACTGATTGTTTTTAGGTATCTGAGGTGTTAAGGGATGAGTAAAACTCATCTGCACAATTTTCAAGGGCATTTTCTGGGAAAGAAGTTTGCAGCGGTGAGCACCTCATAGCAAGTTTCTGGATTGAACAAGCATGCCTCCATCTCATCGTATCCCAGCATCCTCCTGTGTCACACCAACGAGTGCATGTCCTTCTTCACTACATCCATGAACCTCTTCCGTGGTCTTCAATTTTTCCTCCTTCCTGGCAGCTCCATCTTCAACATCTTTTGTCCAACATATCCACTATCCATCCTCTGCACATGCCCAAACCACCTCAACTTTGCCTCTCTAACTTTATCTCCAAAGCACTTGATCTAAGATGTCATTCTGATGTATTCATTTCTAACCCTGTCCATTCAGGCTATTCCCAGTGGAAATCTTCAAAAGCATCTTCAAGTCAGCTACCTCCAGAAAATGACAGGAGGTCTCACTACCCTCTTCTAAACCTTCCCTTTCACTCTTGCTGTTATCCTTCTGTCACAAATCCCCCCTGACACTTGTCTCCACCCACTCCACGCTGCCTTCACTCTCTTCTTCAATTCAATTCAATTCAATTCAATTCAATTCAATTTTATTTATATAGCGCCAAATCACAACATAAGTCGCCTCAAGGCGCTTCATAGATACAGAGAAAAACCCAACAATCATATGACCCCCCTATGAGCAAGCACTTTGGCAACAGTGGGAAGGAAAAACTCCCTTTTAACAGGAAGAAACCTCCGGCAGAACCAGGCTCAGGGAGGGGCGGCCATCTGCTGCGACCGGTTGGGGTGAGAGAAGGAAGACAGGATAAAAGACATGCTGTGGAAGAGAGACAGAGGTGAATAACAGATATGATTCAATGCAGAGAGGTCTGTTCTTCACCTCTCTTGTACTCCATCCATAGCTTTGTTTGCTGTACCTCTGCTACTTTTATCTGCCCGGTTACACCTGTCTTTCTCTCATCCACAGATGTATTCTTGCTTCTACTATTTCATTCCTCTTCTCTCCAGAGCATACCTCCACCTCTCTAGGCTCTCTCTCACCTGCTCCCTACTCCCACTACAGATCAGTGTCATCTGTGAATACGATACTCTGCGGAAACTCCTGCCTGATCTCATTTATCAACCTGTCCATCACCACTACAAACAAGGAAGGTCTCAGAGCCAACCGCCACCTTGAAAGCATCTGTCACTCCTACCACACACCTCACCACTGTCTCGCTATCCTTATATATGTCTCATACATGTCCTGCATAACAGTCACATACTTCTCTGCCACTCAACTTAATCAACTTAATATCATTATACCTTTTGTTTCTTTAAAAGTCATGGTGACAAAATCTGAAATAAAGAATCACCAATTTAAATTAAAATCACCGTAAAATGCTCTTAAAGTTCACTAAATTTCACCCAAATTAAGGTTCCAAGAGCTTTGCTCCCTACAAGTTTCACTTCCACCATAAGTAAACAACATTACGTCTTCATTAGCGGCTCAATACAGAATGCCAACACATCACCTTTTCTGTCTCAACCCATCAACATCGGGGATATAATTAGAGAAGAGAAATGATGAGTTCCTTACCAATAACAGGATTGGTTCATATGTTTCTCAGACAGTTCCCATGGATTTTTCTAAAGTAAACTATTTTTGCTTCCATCTCAAACCCGTGTAAATTTTCCTGACACAAACATAACACTGTGTCCATTTTAAGGGATGCAGAGAATGTGCATTATGGATTAGGTGGGTTGGCTGTGCCACAAGCAGGTCCAGATGTGAGTTCAAGTCGAGCCTCTTTTCTCTGTTACTCGCTCTTTAGTTTTATTTGGAAAATCTAATAAGTTGGCTTACAGAAAGAGCGACATGAGGTGTAATATAATTTATAATGATGTTAAAAACAGGATACTACACTCCATGCCATCTACATAGTTTCTGCTTGTGGTTATGCACAGTAATAACATTATCTAGTAAAACTACTGAACATTTTGGATCATTTTCATGGGGAAGACAGAACTAGAAAAACCTTTTAAAAATGATCCAAAACGCTCTTAAATGCCCCACAGAGTTGAAAAGGGTGAAAATCCCTGTGGGTGCATCCACTATGAGGGACTCCGTTTTTTAATCCAGTGTTAATCTAAAACTATTCATGAGAACAGCTTTAAAAAAAGGGATGCCTGATGGCTTAGATGCAAAAAATAAATCAATGAATATATTATAAATGTCTGATGAAGCTGAATTCACGTCTTCAGCCCAAAGTCATATGAGATTAGATTTCATTGGCTATGATGAAAAAAAACAAGGAAATTAGACCCTGACTAATTCTTTAATGCAGAGAAAACTCCCCTGTAATCGTTTCAGGAAGTAGCGACACTGACACAAATACAGACAGATCCGACCACTCTTAGCAAAAATCTGTTGCTTAAACGTTCACTTCTCTGGACAGACATTAATATTTATAGCACTGCTGCCTTGCAGAAACCCAGTACTCTAGAGGCTTTGCAAAACTGAGGGCTGCACGGGAACACATAGACACTAACACTCCCTAAAAAGCCAGCGGGGGTGAAATTGTAGAAGAGGTTCAGCGTGTCACAGCAGGGAAACAAACAGGGGAACTATTAGCTAGACGTTTTTTCTTATCATCCCTTTTTTCTCTCCTTCTTCATTCCTCACCTCATCCTAATCCTCCTCTTCCCCTCTGTCTTCTCTACACTCTTATCCTCGAGTGCTTATCATTTCTTTCCCCATACACAGTCTGTTCTTTGCTTCTCATGAAGTCAAATCATCTCCAAGATGTGAGGTGGGGCATCCAGAGAAGCAGATGGAGGCTGGTACACACATACAGCAAAATCAGTGAGGGATAAAATGGGAAAGGCAGAGGAAAATGTCACTGCAGTTGTGAGAAACACAGAGGGAATACTCCAGCCAGACAGCCTGCTACCCCTAAAATTTAGCCTTTCATACTTTATACAGCTCTCCTCACTTCTCATTCCTCCTCTTCCTCACTGTCCACCTATTCTCCTCATCCTCTTGTGTTTCACCTCAAAGTGCTTAGTTCTGATTTACCGCTGTCTTGTTCAGCCTCACCCTTCTGTCTTTAATGGCCACTGACTCAGCTCTGTCCTCCTCTCTAATACAAACTGACTGGCCGTGCTTCTTCTCATCAGCATTCGCTGCAGAATATCAAAGGAGCAAACTGCAGAGCTGTTGGACACTGAAATCATAAAAAATAGTCAGCAGAGAGAACACTGAACTATGATCAGCATCCATTCTGGTGTGTAAAGATGACACCCTCGAGCTTGGACTGGGGTATAAAGTAAATTTGATACACCAGCTACTTAAAACTGACAGCAGTAAAAACTACTGTTTACAGTATGCTGCACTGGAATTTCTGACTTTGTAACAAAACCCTGAAAGAATATTGATTTATTCCATTTTCCATAGCTTCTGGAAAAGTATTATCAGCTCCGAGGTTAGGTTTGACGTCCACACTGAGCATCAGAATGAAGAAAAAAGGTGATTTAAGTACGTCTGAACGTGGCATGTTCGTTGCTGATTTTCCCCACACAGACATCTGTGAGATTTAAAGAGAATGTTCTGAAGAAAGGGAGAAAATATCCAGTGAGTGGCAGCTGTCTGGATGAAAATGCCGTGCTTATGACAGATATCAGAGGAGAACGGCCAGACTGCTTTGAGCTGATAGGAAGACAAAAGTAACTAAAATCATCAGTCGTTACAAACAAGGCATGCAAAAGAGCATTTCTAATAGACAAAACAGCGAATCTTGAAGCAGATGGGCTACAGCAGCAGAAGACCACACCGAGCACTAGGCTACAATGTGAATCAGCTGATTCAGTTTTCAAATGGTTGGGTCAGAATTTGGCCTAAACTGTCAGGGTCCCTGTGCCTACCCGGTCGGCTCAGTATGGCTACATATGTTTTTGTATTCTTTTTTTTTGTTCCTGCTCTCTCCCTCCTCCCTCTGCCTGGGCGGAGCTCACCTGTGGGCTCCTGCCCTTGGCCCACGCACCTGTGGCTCATCACGAGTGATCCAGCTGCTTTATAAGATGGCAGCTCTGTGTTTCTCGTCGCTGGACCGTTGCCGACCCTCGTCAGTGTAACCCCAGCTCAATTACTTCTAGAGTGTTTTCACAGCGATTTGCCTTACTATCCCTTCGTGTCTCTGTGTACAGATTCCCTGGACCTACCCCTGTGTTACCCGAGTGAGTGGAGTGTGAAGAGGAGTGGACGGAGTGTGTGTGTGTGTGACTATCGGCGTCTTTCCCGTTCGTGTGTGGACCCCCGGGGCCCAGCTTTCCCCTCACTTTTGTAAATAATCACCTGGTGTATCATAATAAAGACTCTTGTGCTTTCAAGACCTAGAGCCTGCGCGTGAGTCCGTTCAGTGAAAACACAGACCTTTCCTGCCTTGTATCAACAGTTTAGGCTGCTGCTGGTGATGTGTGGGCGATATATTTTTGGCACGCTTTGGTAGTGGTTTCAACTTGCACATGAAATTAATGCAGACTCCATCATCAAACACCAACTTAACTAAACTGTAATTATTGCCTCTAATAAGGCAAATAGTAGAAAACGGCTTGACTAAACCAGAATGAAATGAAAACTTCCTGGAGTCCAATGAAGCCAGTGTGTCTGTTTTACCAGACTTTTTGTTCTGGCTAAACTCTTTTCCAAAATTTCTCTATGCAATTAAAAATCAGTAGTAGTAGCAGTAGCGGCAGGATCTACTCTGTGAGTGTGAAAATTAAACCCAGAATTATGCACAAATTCCCTGAATGAAACAAACTGATAAATTGCTGAGTTCAGGATGATGCGATAATAAACAACTCAGAGTTGTATATAAATCTCTGGTTGTTTGCTCAAAAATTGCAGACACCAATTAGAATTTCTTGTTCCATCAAATTTTTAACCACAGCTAAAATTTGAAGATTACAATGTTGAGAAAGCTGAAAATACAACTTCCAGTTTGCTTTCTGGACCAATTACGGACAAATTCGGAAACTCTGGTTGGAAACTTTATTCACACATGTGATCTGAGCCTCTGACACACAGGGAAAAGGGTGAAAAGAATTCCAGCTGCAGGCCATGACACAAACCTTCAGGACTACAACTGTATTAATACGATGCTGGTGTTAAATAACACTGAGTAGTTTGTTTGAGGGAAAAAATGGGCACAAAAGAGAAAAAACTTTTGAATGCAAGTGTGTCCAATTCAGAAGAAAAGTCTTGTCTTTCAGCATAAACACTAGCTTTGCAGGAGAATTGCATGGACTCTATATTGCCAGTATCTAAGTCACACTGTGAGGGCAGGATGATGTCGGCTTTTCCATAAGTGGAAAGGAAGGGGTCAAATGATGTTGAGGAAAAACCATTTTCACATTGCGACCTCATCTAGGGAGCATCAGACTGAGATGCAGGGTAGACACAAAGGCCAAAGGATACAGATGATACAGAGAATACTAAAGATCCCCAAACGATGACTCATTATGACTTTTATGACTTCCTTAGGCTCTACCACCAGGCTGCAATGAGTACATCCACAAGACAAATATCACACCATGCAGAGCTCTAACTACTAAGTTCAAGGAATTCAATTATATAAATATTTTTCGCTCTTCAACAGTGTCTTGTACTAAAATAATCTAATTAATTAGTAATTGGTGAATTTTATTGGGTTGCCCCATGAAGTTAATTTGTAACTTGACATTCAAATTGCAATCAATTAAATATTCATCACGTTCATATTCACCCAAAAAGGTTTTTTAAAGTCTTTTAGAGCTCATGATCCCCAGAGAACAAACCCTGATGTAGCTGGTGTCACTGCAAAGCTTTTCTCTACCACCACCAAGAGGCCAAAGTTTCAGATATGTATCAGATATAGATGAGACAGTGTGTCATGAACATCAACACCATCCACCTGTAGAGTTTCCATATATCATCCAGGCATGCGTTCTTGTCTCCTTCACATTAAAGGGGACCTAATGCATTCATTTTGGGCACCAAATACTTATTTGTCAAATCTACTGGAGCCTTTTCATCATTAAATTCAAAGTATTTTTCAAAGTATTTAAAGCATAATCTGTTATTATACTAACTGCAGCAGAACTTTGACAAATGTGTAATCTGTCTCATGAAAGGCTGATCTCTGCTGTAATAGAGGGTGAAACAGCATGGCAACTCTGGTAGCTAATGCAGTTAGAGCTGGTAAGTTTGATGTCCTCGGTATATATATCAAATTATGACACTCATAACTAATACAGTATGAGCTGCTGCAAATAGAGTTTTAAGTGTAAAATCCATTTACTGTTAGAGTCTACAGTCTCAGAGTGATGGAGCATCGTGACCTCCACACATGAGAGCTGATATCTGAAGCGACAACAAGTCATCTTCGATGACAATGGCTGCATTTGATAAATGGCTTCATTGTTTTGGGAGTCAGACTTCTGCTAGGGACATCCTTGAACAAACACCAGTCCAGCAGGTCCTAATATCACAAGGCTGGACTGTAGCTCCCTTTTCAGCTCCTGGTTTAACTACCTGTTCCTGGGTTAATAAATCCAGATTCATGACCGGTGGTTTCTCGTTTGCTCTGCAACCTTGACTTCATCAAAACCCATTCATGGTTCCACTTTGCCAGCACGCATTTCCATAAATGACACTAAAGAAGAAATATGAAGGGGATTTACCCTCAGTTACTTTCTATCCCCCCCCCCCCCCCCCCCCCCATCCCAGCTCTTGCTGATGCTGCCCTCTCATGAATCATAAACGGCCGGGAGGTTTGCAAGGAATTTCACCACATATTTACACCAAATGACAATGCCATTGTTTTTCTCAGCTACCTCACTGAAAAGCAATAAATTCCCCTGAGACAGGGCTGCGCCACACCTGAAATGACTTCAAGTTCACACTCTCCATCCTCAGGATTTTCTTTACCAGATTAATCCTGGAACAGATGAGGGATACTTCATGAGCACAGAGATTTAATCAAGCCCTCCTAATATTCCCCTGGAGCCTCCACAGCTTAAATAACCAACTCTTTCTAAAGGCAGCCAATAGCCTTCATTGGGTGAATAATAACACCTCTGATTTTGCCATTGAGCCTTCAGCATCTCAATAATTTACTCTAACTCATATTAAATCCCTCCAGCCTGCAGCAGCTGAATAATCAAACTTTTCCTTCAGCATCAAGCATGTGAATAACCAATAACGATGCAGATCTTACAGCCTAATTAGCTTAGAAACAGGTTACTAAGTTCAAGATAATGAAAGTAGGATTACCTGTCCAATTATATCAACCATCATGAAGCTCAGTCATAGGACAAATGGGCAGAGGCAGTCTGAAACTCAGTAGTCTGACACCTGACTCATAAAGAGCATTTCGTTTGACTTTCAGGCAGGACACCTCAGGCTCTCTCTGCAGGCAGAAAGTAAACCGACTACAAAGTTTTAATTTTATTTGTCGTACTGGGAATGTGGTGACTCAGAGGAACCAGTGAGTCACCATCATTTAAACACAGAGGGACTAGGGCGAAAATGCAAATCAGTGTACACACACACAGCAGGGATCGTGTGGTATTATCTGTCATTAGGCTAGGATTAAAGTCACTCAGTGTTCTTGAGATTATCTGTCATTAGGCTATGATTATAGCACACACTCCAGCGGATGTGAACCAGCTCAGAGGGGAGATAAAATCCTCAAGGAAGACTGATGAGAGAGGGGGAGAGTATTATGAAGATGAAGACATGCAAAGTAAAAAAAAAAAAATTCCATTAAGGCTAAACAATTTGAGAAAAATATCCAAACGCAGTTTTTCTGACCAATTTTGCAATTTCTATTTAAATTGGAATAATTTTCCAAAAACTGAACCAAAGACTTTTGGCCCAGTAAACAAGATATTTTTAAATCAAGAGTAATTGCTGACATTTCTTACATAAATAAATATAGGGACATGTAGGAATAATTTAAACAAGCCAGCAATAACACCGGGACAGAGAAAGCAGATTAAACACGTAAGAGGCCACTAGTTTTCCTTTTTCTTGGCTGTAAACACAGATGTTCAGCTTAAAGGGTGACAAAATGAAAATACTGAGGTCAACCCATGTATAAGTATTCCACTTTTGGCAATGTATAATGTCAGTAAGAAGGGCTGTCCTTAATACAGTCATTTCAGGCAAGTGCATCTCCAAGCCCCACCCACCTGCTGTTTAAACCTTCTGTTTGCAAAGAGCAACCAATCAGGAGGATGTTGGCTTAAAGGGACAGCGGATTCACTGTATTCACTATTGTGAGTACAACATCAAAGTACTCATAATGTATTGCCTGTATGCAAAAACAAAACAAAAAAAATGCAGAGTAGCAAACAAACTGCAGTTTCTCTGATGGCCACTTGAGGCTGGCTCCAGAAATGAGACATTTCAGTCCCCTTTAACTTCCATGTATAAACACGTGAATTTCTTTTGCCATATTAAGTTCTACATAAGAAACAAGAAATGGGCATTTCTGTGTGAAGCCTGCTTGTTTAGTTTTTTTCTAGGTACTCTGGCTTCCACCCACAGTCCAAAACATGCACCTTAAGTTAAATGATGCATCTAAATTGAGCATGGATGGGAGGTAGAGAACTTATACAGGAAAAAAAAGCACTGAATGTATGATTAAATGAGCCTTGTAGTCTAGAGAGCTACATAGATGTCCATTTTCCATCTCTATGGTCCACCCCCTCATCTGTAACAGCTGTATGCAAAATGATCTGTTTTATAACTCAACTGTTTTCATTTGGTTAAGGCTTAATGTTAGGACAAGTGCTAATTACTGTCATTTCTGGTTCTAAAAAACCAACACGGTGGTGGCGAGAATGCTCATGTTTAGAATTCAACATGCGAGGCCCAGAAACCAATGAATGCAGATTATCCCTGCGGGACATGTGCCCCACTATACTTCAAAAGTTCCAGGCCTCCAAACTCCTCAGATGCCAGTCCAAATGAACATCTGCGAGATGCCCCATACTAAGTCCAATCCACTGAGGCCCTCACCCCACAAAACCCAAAATACTCATTACCAACATATCTATGCCCTAATGGGTCAGAGCTGTTTTAATTTTTGTTTTAATGTTGTGATTCATCAATGTAAAGCCTTTCCCCCCCTAATCCTGATGAAAAGTGAAATATTGTTAGTGAAGAAACACAAATATCAAACCTCTCAGGGCGTATTTTAGCTCCTTCAGTTCATTCTGATAAACAGCTTTAGCCAGACCTTGCCCCTGGCAGCGGCAGAGCACTGAAACAAATGAAATGTGGAGGGAAAAGTCGACGTGGATGATTATTAAGTGAACGATGTGCTATAGGTGGACTCTCTGAGGAGTAAATAGCTGAAGGACAACTTATTGGTCTCAGGCATCTGTGGTTTGTGTTTGGTTATAGCTTATAAATTGCAGAAACTCCTCTGGGTCAAGAAGCTTTTCCATCTCGGCTATAAGGTGGTTTTAATTTCATGGCAGTACATATACTTTGAGTGGCAGCTTTTGTTTTCTAAATTTATATACCCTCTACCAAACCTCTACAAGTGTAGTTTTTCATGTTTAAATTTCCCCTTAAAAACCATTCATCCACATATTGATTTATCCTTAATTCTGTAAGATGTCAGGGTATGGCTTTTATAAGTGTATCCTTCATCTCAGAATCATTATAAATTTTATTGCACAGAATAAATTAAATACATAAAATTCCTCTTTCTTCTCCATCCTAAAGAAGAAATCTGCTAATGTTCATACTAACACACAGCTATAGGCACAAGCTTCGCCTTCTGTATGACATTATTGTGTGTGTGTGTGCGTGTGTGTGTGTGTGTGTGTGTGTGTGTGTGTGTGTGTGTGTGTGTGTGTGTGTGTGTGTGTGTGTGTGTGTGTGTGTGTGTTTCTTTTTTCCAGCTGCACTGACCCATTCCCCCCACAAGGAACATTATTACAAGTTTTATTTCTTTTCATCTCGTTTCTCTTTCTTTCAGGGAGCATACTAGTCTTCATTCTATCGACTCCTGAGCCTGCCTCTGTCAATGCAGTCTTACGTTTAATCCACCGGTAATGTTCTAATTTAAGTAACTGAGATTTACTTCATTCTCAAATTATCTTTATAGCATGACACAAAAGACAAAAAGTGACCCTTTTACTGTAAAAATTGAGTAACTGAATTAATTGTTCGGTGGTTACTTACTACATTAAACTCAAAGGCACAGATCTTCACTCTCTGCACTCTGCAAAGTATTTTAAGATCCTTCAACTCCTGTTTTTAATGTTACGCCCCACATCTTCACAAATAGTGGCACAGAATTGTTTACAATAACCAAGCTGTGGAAAGCCCAATTCACACGGGCCTAGAGAGTGGTTTGTGACCTTCTGATCATCACCAATCATGAGGGAAAAAATGTGTATTCACCCACTGAGTGCAGGCAATTATTGGTAGTTGCAGTAGCTGAAGAATTACTGGTAAGTTATCGCTATTTTGTCAAATTAAGGTGATTACTGGTAGACAGTAGCTTGAAATTGGTTGCAATGATGTATGCAGCTTGTCTGCAAAATGTTGCAAGCAGTAGTGAGATTGACAACAATATCCAGAAATGGTGAAAGCTCACCTTCAAAGTAAACGTGGCACCTTTTAATTGATTGCAGCAGTATGTTAGAGCTTTTACTTTGGGTGCAAACCTTCACCATTTTGGTTTGAATTGCACTTTTTTACAACTGCTTTGGAAGTAAATAGCATTGCAGACAAGTCTGTGTCTCCCATCCAAACTGCAAGTGCAATCACAAGGAGGTTTTAATTGCTGTACTGCCCTCCTTGCGGCCAACTTCATCAACAAGCAAGTAGTGTTTTTCTCTAGTGACGGGAGGTTGCCAGTAGGTCACCAGCCTTGGCCTAACTCAAGTACTGTATTCACTACCTACCAGAGCCAAAATAAAAAAACAAGATAGGGAATATAGTGGACCAAAATCAACTGTTTCAAGTTATTCTGTATTTTGGGTGCAAGTATGGATTGGCAAACAGATATGTTCACAATGTGAAGTTTATTACTTGATTTCATCCTGCTGATGTTTTTAGCTTCTGGCATTCAACCCAAGGGGTCAGGAAAACGCTTTTTTAAATAACTACAATTACTTAAAGCATTGGACATGCACATACAAATGATTGCTTGTTTCTGAATTCCATGTTTGCAGCACCTCCTTATAATAAATTAGAGATGGCACGATACCACTTTTTAATGTCCGATACCGATTCCGATATTATAAATTTGGATATCTGCAGATACCGATATGAATCCGATATAGCGTATTTTGTAATCAATAAAACTGTTTTTTATAAATATCATGCCGCATTTTGTATAAGTTCATACTTAAGTTTTAAAAAACAAGAGACTGAAGCTATTCTGTTATACACTCCACCCAAAACATTTTCTAGTTCAGCAACACTGATCAATCTAATAAATTTAAACCTACACCATCCTCCCTATTCTGGTATTTTAAAGAGTACTTACCTACCTAACTAATAGGGTTGCCAACTCCCAGCAAAAATATTAGGGAGCCACTTCCTTTTTGGATTACATAAATGTTTAAACAAAAAACATATCTGCCATATGGCCTGGTTTGCAACCTCAACCTAGTCTGATTTTCCAGGGTTGCTTTCCAGACCAATGTCAGCAATCATAGGTAAACCCCAGCTGAACAGCTCAGCAGGTGAGCCAAGAGATAAACATTATGCTGCAGCCATAACAGTAAACAGTTTATGACATATGCGTGAAATTTTGAAGTAATCAGTGTATGAATTCTTAAGTTATGACAAAAAAAAATTTGTGCCTTTTATCGAAAAATTGTAAAGGTTTTTCGTTGAACCAAAATGATCACGTGTGCCAAACACAGACAACAGTTTACCCACTTCAATCTCGGCAGCTGTATAAGCTGTGCAACTGATTAAATGCAGTGCCACTATATAAGATGCTTCACAGTAAATGAGCAGTTCTTTTGTTTTAGCTGAAAGTTGTTTCCAGCGACTGCCGCCTGTTCCACTCTGTAAGGGGAGCGAGAGGCCTACAAGGTTCTGTGAGAATAACAGCAAGCCAAAAAATGTTTAACCTTTACAAAATGTCACTATTCTGTTGGTATAAAACTCAAAAACATAATACACACGTTTTCTTTTGTATTGTATTCTACACTACTTTTACCTATACAAGTATTCATTGCCACTGGTTTGACTTCAGTCACCCACTCATCTTGTTTGGATGAGCAGTTCTTAAGAAAAGTGCAACGCACAATCTGTCCATTCTGCACAATCAAAAACAGAATGAGTCAGTTTATCCTTATTGTTCTCTTCTGAAACAGTAACGTAATGATTCCTGCATGTGGCATGTTCAGGGGAAATCTGTAAATATTACGTCCGAAAAAATAACCTGGGTTACTCTCTCTCCAGACGCACTCCCGCAGTGTCGTGGTCGCAGGAAGAACGGACAATTCGAAGAACAAGATTCCTCCTCCACAGCTGTCTCCAATGCACAAGCATAAAAATTCATTACTGAGGAGGCGGGAGACCAATATTGCACCCAAAGTAGCCTCTTCAAAATCTTTTTTTCATAATTTGAACAGATGGAAAGCGTGTGCTAGAACACCCATACCTCTACACTACAACTTTTCCTCCCCTGGAAGTTCATTACTTTACCACAAACGCTTCATCCACCTACACTTATATAGTACACCAGAGACAACAAGCTACTCAGAAGGATCTTAGGATTCAAATAAAGTGCACGATATTCGACTTCAGAGATTTACCCCTTGAACTTCACTGATAGTAGACTAGATATAGCAGCAAGAACTGGCTGAATTTCCGCAATAAGACTTGGTTGATGTCAGCGAGCGTCCACATAAATGAGGTACAAACCTCTAATGTGGATTTTTTCTTAATTGTTTTCTTTTCTGAGTAATACTGTCAAGAAGAGTAATAGCTGTCTTCATTCTTCATAATGGAAATACACACACACATAAAACAATTAACCAATAAAACCCCTCAAAAATCAAAAAGCAAAGCTAATTAAATCCAGTAATTAAAACAGGAGTCTCAAAATTTGAAGTAGCGCAGCGCTCATATTTAATAAAATAAATCAGAAGAAAACAGGTCATGATATAAAACTTTTAGAGGGCACAATTAGAGACACAGCAGTTTTGAAACAAACCTCTAATTACATTACTGTTATTCAACGCAAGGCTTCACTGTTCTGCAGTTTCTTGCTTTGCAACAATTCTACCCACTCAGTATAGCAATACAAAATCTTTGGCTCCTTCAATGCTCAGTGCAAACCGCTCCACCGTCAGGTTGTGGACACATTTGTGGTTTTAGCTGAAATTCTGTTCTCGCAAGGTGAATTTTTAAGAGATTCACATGAGTAAACTCACCGCTCTAGTAAATGTTTCTTTGCTGTCTTAAAGATTTTGCAGGTCAACCTTCATAGTGCAGGTTGTTTCCCAGCAGGCAGCTAAAAGGATTCACTATAAGCTCTGATGTTCAACATGCTTCACACCGAGGCTGGTTAATATTGCTTTAAAATTCCATTTAAGCTTGACATCTTCTCTTAATAAAGATTAAAATATTAATTGATGTTATATAATATATACATTATATGCTATTATATATATTAATAAAATAAACAGTTTCTTTAAAACTTACTGGAGGAATTAATAGCCCCCAAATAGTATTTAACCTTCAGTATAGAGAACGTTATTTTTATTGTCTTCCTCCCATCAGCCCTAACCAGACACAGCAGTTTGCTCCCCTCCCTGAGCCTGGCAATCGGGAGTTCTCCTTCCCACTGTCACCAAGTGCTTGCTCAGAGAGTCATTTAATTGTTGTTTTCTTTCTGCTATTGTACGATCTTTACCTTGCAATAAAATGTATTGATGTGACTATTTGGCTGTCCATCCATCTATTCTCTTCCACTTATCCTTATCTGGGTCACGGGGAGGTCGGGTGGCTGGAAAGCAACCCTATAGAAATTAATAAATAAAATGGAATTGATTTGCAAATTAACAAATGAATAGTCATCTACACATCACAATTTCTGTGCATGAAATAAAACTAAAAAGCATCGGCATCATAAATGAAATGTTATAATGTGTCAGTTTAATTATTAACTTTCTGCCACTGTACATATGTCCCCCTCTCAATCAGCAGTCTGTCAGAGTAGGACAGAACCATAGACAGTATAAAGTGTGGATGTAGTTACTATGACGTCACCGTGTGGTTTCTGAAAGACTTGAGATGTGTTTTCATCGTTGCCATTCTGTGTTTTGAAACTGGGACCTAATTGTGAAACTGCAAGCTAATGAGAACACCCCAGATAATCCTCCCTTCTGAAACTTAAAGTGGCCAGAATTCACATAATGGACTTAATCTTTTATTTTGTATGACCTAAGAAGACTGGCTGAACCTGAACACTCTTTAGAAAAGTGCTTACTGAAGTTAACTCCGTGGGCGGGTTTCCTACAGAAAATCATGGGTATTGTCCCCTGATGGCTATTAAAACGTCTGCAGGTTTACACTGGCTTCACTTTTCATGTCCAACTTTTGTACAGCCTATAGTTAGGACCTTCTTCCAGACAGTAGGAGGTGTATGAGAGTAACTTTCCACATTCTGCATGTATATCTCTGTGTTCAACACAACAAAATGGAGCAAAAACATGTTTCAAACAGGAATAGTGGTGCACTGACAGCACATTGTTAACCCAATTCAAGCACCAATGGCAGCTGACAAATTCTACAGATTCTATGTTTCTATATTCTAATTTTCAATTCCATTTGTACTCCTGCATTTAGAAAAAAGCACTTCTATCCACATCAAGATTTGCTAACAGTTTGTTTAAAACCTGCAGGGTTTTATTCTCATTACCTCATTCTGACACCTAAAACTGACCTGAGGCTCGAGGCTCCAGCCGATAAACAGTTACTCACTGTTTTTGGAGCTTAAATGGATATTTTAGTTTTTATTTTTGTCATATAGCAGCTGCTGAACATACATTGACTCTTTTACGTTTTCATATTGGAAGGCGATTAAATGCACACTGGCTTTACGGCCCTGCGGGTAGCTGCTTCACACACCGACTTCCCTGAATCTCATCAGCTCAACTCCAGTGACAAAGCAGCTCGCTGCTTCGGCTAACAAGTCATCCGAGCGCCGTCGGTTGTTAAAATATGTATCTCTACTTTGTTGTCATTTAGTGCCACCTCCATAATGAACAGTGAACTGTCTCCGTGGAGAATTGAGATGTGAGGCTCAGGCTAAGAACTTGCAGCTGGGATCCCTCCATCTCTGCAGTCTTAACTTATTATGCTGCTGTGGTTTATGGTCCGTGCATGATGAGTGTGCTGCTGGGTCACGCTGAGCGAGATAATCACAGATAGAGACAGATACAGAGAGAGAGAGAGAGAAAGAGCCTAGCCAAGGAAAAGAACCACAAAGCAAAAAATAATAAAAACTGAGAGAGATCGACAGAAACGCTGACTGTAACAGTCGCATTTATTTTTTTAAATATTCATGCAATACTGGCAGGCCACTGCCATGGCACGACTTGTATGTATTTTCTAAGCTTTAAGTATGTGTTAGTAAACAGCCTTATCATTTAAAAGCTTCCATAAATCACTGATTTTTCCTGTCACTGAACATGTGAGACTCACTTTAAAAGCTAATTCAAGGCAAACGGACAAATCCTGAGATGGAGATCCATGATGCAGTTAGCTAAGCAGCTGTTCTAGGGAGTAAATTTCACTCTTAGTCAAACATGAAGAGAAATGTTCAGACTACGGGTTTTGAACCTGTGGCTCTGAGCCTCACGCAGCTCTTTGTCAGTCTCCAGTGGTGATCACGGCAGCTTTGACAAAAAATAAAAAGCTGCTGTTGGCTGCTCCCTTGTCACAGAGGGTAGCGCCGCACGTTTCATCTGGCAGATTTTTTACGCTGGGTGCTCTTCCTGACAGAGATGGATAATGTTTTTCTTTAACAGTTAATTATCATTGCTGCCAGTGATTCTTTACATTCTAATTGTAACATGTATGCAATAAGCAGTAATAGCTCCTGCACGCTGTCATTGACAATGGTGCTAATTTCTTCTTTCCCAGCTTTTACTGCGGGTACACCTCCTCGCACATAAATACGTACATGTGGAGCTGACAAGACGCAGCTGCATCGCTGTTTGTTCATTCATTTGATGACAATATGTTATGTTATTTTAAGTGCAAAAGCTAAAAGCTTCTCAAAAAGTGTTAAAGCAACGAGGGCAGAGCTGAATAACATGTCGACACCTTCCACTGTTCATGCGTCACTTGTGCTTCTCGTACAAGTAAGCTGCAAATGTGTGGTGGTCTCATTCTGACGAGAAAATCAAGCTGCCATCACAAGTTTTGCCAGATTTTTTTGATAAAATAGTTCCTTGTTGTTGTTTTGTTGTGAGAAAAGAAAAGCAACATTTGAAAGATTTGCTTTTTCAATCAGAGCTCCGTTATAAGGCGTGTTTTGCAGCCACATCACAAATTAAGTGTTTGAGTTGTTTCAACCAACAACAACTACAAATAGAGACATCTTATTCAAATGTGGGGTTGTTGTGGGAGGCCAAGCGCTCTGTTGCTAATAAACCCTCAGATAAGCATTGCCAACAGCATTTACAGATACTCAGCACACCAGAATACTTTTTCACTTCTACTATCTTTGTCTCAGGATTACAATTGCACATATTACGTGTTAGACTGCAAATCTTCTGGATTTCCCTGTTAGCTTTCTTGCACGTGCAAAGGTGGCACAAATGGCTTGTCTGTTATTCCTGTGATACCGATGGCAGGCGACTCCACATACAGCTCCACACACCTTCAAGCTGAGCTGGAAAATGTGCAGAAACACATCTATAAGGGAAGCAAGGTCTCTCAGAAAAAAAAGATTTTGGGTCATAAAGTATTAACAAACTGTTTTCAGCTTCACGTGGAAGGACTCAGTGAGCAGGGAGGACACATGCAGAGCGGGAAAGATGAAGAAATGCGGAGGCATGAATTGGAAGAACAGTGATGGCGCAGTGAGACATCCTCTTTGATCCAGGTGTAGAGAAGAGATTTGGGTAGAGGAGGACAAAGAGAAAGACACTCGAAAGGAAAACAAATAGAGACGCATCTCTTCAGTAGGACAAAGGGAGTGGAGAGAAACTGGCAGGAAACAAAAGGAAGGCTAAAAGAAAAACGCAACAGGCAGAGAGACAAGTCGGACAAGGAGGAACGGATGGAGAGTTCGCACCACATCTGAGTCAGAAGCAGCAGGAAAGCGAGGAAACAACTGAAGGAGAAACACAGCAGGTGGAAAAAGAGAGAGAGCCTGATATTTTGGTGAAGCTCTAGATGTTTTATTCAAGGAGGAAGGATGGAAACTACAAAGCCATCTACTCTAACTGCTTACACACGGCTTTGTCTACACTCTTTCCACAACACCATTTATCCATCATCTGTCTGCAGAGTGTGTCTCTTTCCTTACCTCATTACTGTTAGACAACAAAATCACACACAAACTGAAAGAGACTTTTTATGCGCCTTGTTGCTCCTGGTAGTTACAACGGGTGAAACATTAGGATTCTCTCTTTGCTTTTATGTTTAACTTGGTATTTCCACTCAATGATGTTTCAAATTATATAGAGACAAATAAGTTTCACAGAACTGTTTCTACTACTGTGTCTCAGAAATCCTAAACCTACAAATATGCAAATATCCATTTCAGAAGATGAGATGTTTCATTATTTCACTTTGCACTTGTCTAAGTGGCTCACTCATATATATATACTGGGGTCTCAGTGCAGCCCATCACAGTCCAGCCTCTCTCCTTCCCTTAAGCAAAGAAAATTCACTTAACAGGGGAGAAGATGAGGACTAGCTGCTCCTTGTAAACAGAAGGTTTGAGCAGGCAAGTGGCTGCGTGTATGAGATGACCATATATATGATATCGGCTCTCTAAAACAGCACACATTGAAAAAGACTGAACCTGTGCTCTGACTTTATTATTTGAAACTCTATTAAAAAATGAATATCCACCACTGTAACAGCAAAGTAATGACAGCAACATATGAAAATTATAATAGGTTCCATTTAAACTGAGATATAAGGTGAGCTGAGAGAGCCCCCCCCCCTTCAGCAGATGAAAAGTGAATCCAGCCTTCTGGTGTCAAAGTGCCCATATATCATTCTGCACAGTGAAGCTCAAACATCCAAATGCATTAATAAGCACAACACTTCATGTATTTTCATGACTGCGCCCTTCTATCAAGTGGAAATATTCAGGATGTCTAGTGCATCGCTTTAACCCGGACATGCTCGCAACACCCAGCCTGACAAATGTGGTGTCTTTGGAAACTTTGAGGTCTCCACTTGAATTTCAAATAAAGCTCTGCGAGTGTGAGCAATGTTTGGCTGCACAGCAAGAGTTTCTAATGACTGTGGGATTCAGGGGGTCAGTGACTGTAAATATGGACGCGAGAGGAAAAGGGAACACGAAAAAGAAAAGTGGAGGACTTGCAGAGTAAAAGAGCTATGGAGAAGAAAGTGAAGATAACAATATTTTACACAAATCACGTCTTTAAGAGTGTAAGGTAGGAACGCTATGAAATAAGAAATGAAAAGAAATCACTGAGCTGCGAGAAAAGAGAACAAGACAGGAGGGCGGGAGAGTCATTTTGCCATCTGTTTCCAATGTGTACAAGCGTATGGCATCTCCCTCTCTGCTCCTTTTGTCCATCTCTCTCCCCTTCGCCTCTTCTTTCAGGCAGAGGAAGAAAACAGCAACGCCCAGCTTCACATTCCCACAATGACACATAACTAGAGACCTGGAGGCTCACTAATGCTCAACTCAGACATGATTCAGTGATGAAAAGTGACATTTCTTCACCTAAGACGCAACCCAGCATCCTCTCAGTCCCAAGCCCACATCTACTGTACAAGCTGCATTCAACCTCTCTCTCTCTCTCTCTCTCTCTCTCACACACACACACACACACACACACACACACACACACACACACACACACAGCTTCACCCACACTCTTGTACTCCGAGCAGGCTCAACATGCTTTGCCAAGCACAAAATTAACCAGAAAGCAAACACATAACCTTGCTGTATGGAGTGGATGAACTCGATTCAGTGGTTATCATAAAGGCTTCAGCCTACAGAGGTTTGAACACACAGCTGAGACCTTTTACTGACAAACACTGAGCTCTGTGAAACCTTCTGGGCTGCAGCATCCTAAATACAAAGGTTTTCAGGAGGCACTGTGAGTCTGAGAATCAGGAATCTTTGGAAAGATGCAATACAAGGGGCTTAATCACAAGGGGAATGTTTTCTAGAGAAGTTGACTTGTGCAGGAGAAGCGTTTGGCTTAAATGTTGCTCTAATAAAAAGGGCAAAAATATCTTTAAAAACAATCTACTTCTTTAATTTCCTCTGATTGGCAACGAAGACGCGCTGAAAGCTGATGAAGAAGAAGAAAGCTCTTTATAAAGCTCGAATGTTAATTTAAAAAGTAACAAAAACATATCGGTCCCCCGTGTTTCTATCGCTCTAATCAGATGAATGGTGTCGTGTTTTAAGCAGACTCCCCGCACTTGCTGCGCTACCTGCGGGAAAAGTAAAAAACGCACAGCCGGCTCACCTTCCCCGGTCGTCCCGTATGCGCAGGAGAGAAGCAGGGCGACCTGAGCGATAATCCCAGCAACTCTTTTAGTTCCCAGATCCATGGTGAAGCGGTGAGAGGCTGCAGAGAAGCCCGGCGGCTGCTGGAGGAGAGAGACGAACGAACTCTCCTCTCCAGCTCCAAGAGAGATCTCCTCAAACCAGAATTGAAGGGGAGGAAGGGAGGCAGTGAGGGAGAGTGAGAAAGAGAGAGAGAGAGCGAGTCGAGGGTCTTACTACACGTTCCCAGCGGCAGCTTCCGTGCGCCTCCCTCTCCTCTGAAAGCTCTTCTTCAGTCCATCGATGTTTAATAAGCACAGTTTCAAAAGCCCTGCGCCTTGCAAGATTGGGTCCTTCAGTTCCAATGGGGTAATAAATCCTGCCAGGCAGACTCGTTTCACGTGAAATGCACATCCACACACAAATCCACGCCTTACTCAACACTTCATTTTTATGGTGTGTGCATTTTAAATCTCACTAACTCGAATGCTTTTTATTTACAAAAAGTAAAGTAGTTGTGCAAGCGCCTAAATTTGTGTACATTTGGAGCAAGTTATATTCCTGTGTGGGCTTAAAACGTGCGCACAGCTGGGGAACAAACATTCAACACAGTCACATTAGTTTAACAATAAATATAAACAAGCAATACAAAAAGTGCATAAGAATGAAGGCGATTTGTGATAGCTAATAAAAAAAAGGCTGTCATTACAACGTTCAGCTGTAAAATCTCATATAAAGCTGTATTTACATTTCTTGGGGAGAAATGAGGGGCAACATGTGTACAACTCCAGGAAGTACTGCCAAGACCCAAGCTAACCTAATCAGCTAGTGACTGTGCTTTACATTTGCTACCACACAAAGAGCTGAGCATCATCAATCTTCTCACCCAGCTCTGTAAGTAATCAAACAAGCATATTTTCCACAATCTTTGATTATCTCGTTGTTTTAAGTTGATTTTTTCCAATTGTCACCAAGACATGACAAGTGTTTGCATTAGCATCCCGTTACTGTCTTGAAAATGTATTCCACAAGTGCCCTGTACTTGGCTGTCTGGGGAACATTGGTGCTCATCTCTTTGAGATATTGCAGATACATTAGAAGAACAGGTGGCACCCAGCGAAGGTGAGTCTGCAAAAGGAAAATTGTGGTATAAGCATACTTAATGTATTTGTGAGACAAGTTCACCAAACTAAAGCATGCTCTGCTTTGTTCTCCTTTTTAAGTCAGATGGAAACCATCATTTATAACATGATCCTCACGTTATTTTAAATAAGCTTTGTAACTTGTGACTGAGACACTTCTGTGGCCATAGATCAGTGAGCAAAGGGTTGCTTTCCCATAGACCTCTATAAAATCTGACTTGTTTTTAAACCCGAAGACGTGCCCCCTTCTGGCAACTGGAAAAAATAATGCAGGTTTTAGGCACATATGCGCTAGCTTCCCTTTTCAAATGCAGAAGCTACAGTGTCCATCTTTATTTTAAACTGAAGAAGAATATCAGCCTGTGTGTGTGTGTTTTTTTTTATTTTTAAAAAAAGATGACATTGTGCTACAGAGGGTACTCTGGATACATGGTCAGTGATTGTTGGGTTGTCAGTTGGGTTTTCATCAAACCAGGCAACAGTCGGGCATCATGTTGTGGAAACTCCTGTTCTGGAATAGCTAATATGGATATCTCCCAATTTGAATTTAAACAATAACAATGTACTCTTTGAGCAAAATGGCAGCTGTCAAGTATTTCCCCTCTATCCACGACAAAACAGACAACAAGAAAACCTGGCCTTTTTTTGACCCTGCGCCAAACCAGAAAAACTCTTTGCCCATCGGTTCCAGAAACGACTGCTCTGCTAACAACTTGAATGATGGTGCTGATCAGCAGCTCGAAGCTCCGGCAGCCTGGAAGACATCAAACATTTTGCCGGTGCCTGATTACCAGCCTCTGGATGTTTTCAGTGCGGCAGAAGAAGATCCTACTGTAGCGTCATGGAGCGAGGCGGATGATATCTGTGAGCTCTGCATCAGGCTCAAAGAAATTGAGCTATGCAACATGATAGGAGAGACAACGAGCAACCAGGAGAGTGAGTGTGATAGCAATTACCTGTGATGTTATTAGACAACTTAATAGCTCACTTTAGAGCCACGGGAGTTAACACAGTTGGTTATTCTGCAGTTTTGATGAGTATCATCATTAGTATAACTAAACTAAATTAGTATCATTTAGTCGTCTGAAACTGATAAAGGAAAAGAGCA